>NC_085136.1:89890308-90505308 GCF_035046485.1 Aedes albopictus
CGCACAGCATCAGGAGTATGTAGTCGACCTGCGATAAAGCGACCTCTGTTGGGTGCCATGAAGAGCAGTGAATTTGAAAGTACAGTCATCTTTCGTTCGTTGCACTAAACCTTAGCTCAGATACTGAAAGACTTTCACTAACTGGGCTGAGTTTTCAGCTATCAAATACCCTCTAACAATAGAAATTCAGGGCTACCAACTTCGACAAAACGCGGTTTACGTCAAAAAGTCATGTTTGACGAAGCCCAACGAACAAAAATTGACTGAATACAACATGGTGGCTCCAAAGAGGATCCAGGACTTACGATGAGTATCCCCACCGCAGTGTCATTGCGGCCGATAAGGCATTCAACCGTGGAGAAGAACAAAGCGCGTGTGATCATGCAGCATGGGACCGGCAGAATGTGGTAAAGCGAGCTCTATTGGATATCATGGAGAGTAGTGAATTTGAAAGTACAGTCAGCTTTCGTTCATTGCACTAAATCCTTAGCCCAGGTAGTGGAAGACTTTCACTAACTGGGCTGAGTTTTCAGCTGTCAAACAACCTCTAACAATAGGAATTCAGGGCTACCAACCTCGACAAAATGCGGTTTACGTCAAAAAGTGACGTTCGATTTCGTTTTAATTGAGCTATAGCCAACCTAACGCCCAGTTAAAACGAAGCCCACCTAAACGTAGCCAACAAACGAAAGTTGACTGAATACAACATGGTGGCTCCAAAGAGGAACCAGGACTTACGATGAGTATCCCCACCGCAGTGTCGTTGCGGCCGATAAGGCATTCAGTCGTGGTGAAGAATAAAGCGCGTGTGATGCTGCATGCGCATGGTCCGGCAGAATTTTGGCAAAGCGAGCTCTATTGGGTATCATGGAGAGCAATGAATTTGAAAGTACAGTCATCTTTCGTTTGTTGCACTAAACCCTTAGCCCAGGCAATGAAAGACTTTCACTAACTGGGCTGAGTTTTCAGCTGTCAAATAACCTCTAACAATAGAAATTCAGGGCTACCAACCTCGACAAAACGCGGTTTACGTCAAAACGTGACGTTTGACTTCGTATTAATTGGGCTATAGCCCACCTAACGGGCGCCCAGTTAAAACGAAGCCCAACGAGCGAAAGTTGACGGAATACAACATGGTGGCTCCAAAGAGGATCCAGGACTTACGATGAGTATTCCCACCGCAGTGTCGTTGCGGCCGATAAGGCATTCAGTCGTGGAGAAGAACAAAGCGTGTGTGATGCTGCAGCATGGGACCTGGCAGAACGTGGAACGTTAAAGCCCAAGCGGAAGCAGTCAGGCGGATCGGAAGAAGCAAAGTGTGAAAGCAGAACGTAGAACATTACAAGCCGCAGCGGAAGCAGATGACGGCATAGATTTCATTGGCTGAACATTTTGGAACAATGGTAGAGCAGTACACCCACCTAAAGCAGCAAAGGTTAAACTGGTGTTGAATGCGTCAAAAACGAAGTTAAATATGCTGGTAAGAGGAACTAAGCGAGACAGGACACGAAACGACACTAGTTTCCCCAAGCCTAAATATCCCAAAACCATCAAAAAAGACGAAAAAACACACAAAAGCTTTGCCATCCTTTCAGTGAATATGAGTGTAGAATTAGCATTTAAGTTAAAATACACATAAATAAAAACTAAAAAAAAACTTTCAGTGAATATGTCGACTTTTTGTGGGATATTCCGACTTTTTGGGAATATGAAAACTTATTTCGTCCCCCTGTTCATAGTTCATGGTGAATCTTCAGAAGAAACGCTAATTTATTCACCTAGCAGTGGCAGTACATTTCTCTCAAAACTTTAAAACCAATAAAAACTATGAAAAATATATAAAATGTGTACTCCTAACTGCATCAAATTCCAGGATCAAAGGTTTCGCGACTTCGTTTTGGACACAACATAACCTAAATGCTTTCTTTCCTTTCTACTGTCATGGAAACATACATAAACTCTTCTCATTTTTCAGCTTGGTTTCAATATTTCGAAATCTTCGGACTTTACACATTTACACTATACATTAAAATGATGCTCGTCATCCCCTTGTTTCTGGTCGTTCCTCAGAATTAATATATCATCTCTATTTTTATCGGTATCATCGACGAACGGAAAAACGAAAAATAAAATTCATCTCTTCAAGTACGTCTTCTACTGTTTTTTTTTCTTCTTTTGCTCTATAGTTTGGTTGTTTAGGACTTGCATCTCGGACACAAATCCACGCTCTCTACCCGAATTCAGATCCGGATTGAGTCCCGTCGTCCGATTCAATATCGTTGGTAACCTCCTCTTTTGGTAATTTTGATATCAGCAGAGTAATTAGTGAATTTTCTGTTCGACATGTAATCACGATATTTCCGCGGGCGGCTATCTTCGTTCAAACACCGATATTTTTTTTCGAATTATTTCGTTCTTCTCTCTGCACTAAAGTCCCGTATCGCGTTCAGACAGATAAGAGTAAAAAGTGTTAATCTTACGTCATCATCTTGTTTCATATCGTACATACATCTAATTAGGTTTCGCACCGTTCGAGTTGATCATCATAAGGTTCATAAGTTGGTTTTAAGGAGGATTTTTTTTTCTCTCTAGTTGGTTTCCATCAAAACGTACTTTTTGACGTTTGCCCTCGTTTGTTGGCCCTTTTGTCAAACATTTACGAGCGTAACATCTAACTTTATCCGCTAAGTTCCCTCACTTATGGACTTATCCACCGATGAACCGAATTCACTCGGTCCGAGAATTTTGAGACCAGAGCGGGACCATTTCTAATCAGAACCGTCCAATTCTGTTTGGAAACGAGCTCGCTCATGTGTAGAAGAAACACATGAGTTTCTCCATTTGTATACGTGTACGAGTTTACACAGTGAACTCGACTCCATCGATTACAAGAAAAATAAATGAACTCATTCATTTTAACTGAATTTCTTCCTACAATTGGGTAGTTTGGCGCTTATGTGTTTCCTAGTTACCTACATAGATGGCCATTCTTACATGGAGCCATTTCAAATCAGAAAATCTAGGTTCTGATTGGAATAGGCCAGGCCCTGCCTAAATGTCAGAATGAACTTATTCACCGATGAACCCAATTCACTCGGTCCGAGAGCTTTGAACTCAGGGCGGGGCCGATTCCAATCAGAATATGACGATTCTGATTGTAAATTACTCCCCTCTAGTGACCACTCTCGGACGGAGTGGATTTTGTTCATCGGTGAATAGGTTCATTCTCGAGCCGAGTGGATTTAGTTCACCTGTTGATCATTCCACCGCTTCTTCGTTGAAAAGACTAACTAATGAACAGGTGTATTGATTCATGCTCGCATGCAGAAGTTCATTAATTGACGTTTGAGTTCACTGAAAGTGAACTCGTTTCCTTGGCCAACTAGATATCACGGCTTCCCTTAACGAGTGAACTCACTATCCAAGCATTGGATGGCGACAGTACGTTACACACGCTCGTAGAATGTTTGATTCCTGGGGCTCTGGGAGAGGTGTTGACCCAATTTCGGTCTTACTCTGAAGGTTGTTCTAGGATTGTGATTCTTATTCTCTGTTCGCAAGTGGACTGTATTTTACGACTTCTCGACATAGGCGGACCGACGACTTCCCGAAGAGACCACTTAACCAGGGAACCAGAACCGGAATTAAAACACCAGGCTTAACGTGTTTACACTCTATTTACATACTATTTACATGGTTTTACTTTGATTTGATTCGAATTCAGTTTCTAATTACTGCGACGACACACGTCTTAACACGTCGGACGTACAGCGAACAATAAATTTTGCCTGAGGATAGGAATTTTCCTCCTTTTGCGCCCACTCTTCCTTCGCGTGATCCTTTCGGGCGGTTGCGGTTGCTTGCATCACATGTTGTCTTTCGCGCAGCTGTGTGCTGCTGGAATCGCGCACCTCAGCAGGCTGCGGCTGAAGGTGCACGGAGAAAATTAATTATTCGTGGCGATCGGCCCGAACATCCTCCCCCGCGGGACCCTTGTTCTCGTTGGCCACACGGTTGTCCAGTATAGGTAGAGGGGCCACTTTGTGGATCGGACGCTTCAGAATACCGGCCTTGGTTCGAACGTCCACCACACGGACTAATCCATCTGCTCCAGTGTAGGCTGCTTCGATTTTACCCAGCTTCCATTGTTGGGGCGGTAAGTTGTCATCCTTGATAACCACCACCGTACCAGGTAGAATATTCTCCTTCTTTTTGTTCCACTTCTGTCGTACCTGTAACTCCAGCAGGTACTCTTCGGACCAGCGCTTCCAGAACTCTTGACGCAGGCGCTGGACGTACTGCCATCTGGAAAGCCGATTTTCCGGGATTCCATCGTAACTGGGCTCCGGAATGGCAGTCAGAGGACGATCGATCATGAAATGACCTGGAGTTAACGGCTCGAGCTCCGAGGGGTCCTCAGATGGAGCGTACAAAGGCCGAGAATTGAGTTGAGCTTCGATCTGGCACAGCAAGGTCGAAAACTCAGACATCGTCAAGAGGCTTGACTGGCACTTCTTCTTCAGGATGGTCTTGACGCTCTTCACTCCTGCTTCCCAAATCCCACCCATGTGTGGGGCGTTCGGGGGAATCATCTTCCATTCGATCTGCCTGGTTTGGCAGAACTCGAAAATCTTGAGCTCGGTAGCTTCCTGCTTGAAAAGCCGATAGAGCTCGTTCAGCTCGGTGCGAGCACCGACAAAGTTTGTCCCATTGTCGGAGAATATCTGCTCAGGGACACCACGGCGAGAGACGAACCGCTGGAGGGCGGCAACAAACGCTTCGGCCGAGAGATCCTCAACTACCTCCAGATGTATGCCCTTGGTGACCATACACACGAACACGCTGACATATCCCTTTAGGGGAGACGCCTTTCTTCCTCGTTGCTTGATGAGCATGGGTCCCGCAAAGTCAACGCCAACCTTCACGAAAGCGGAAGCCTTGTCGCACCTTGCGATGGGAAGATCCCCCATGAACTGATTAGCACACGGAGGGTTGAGCCGGAAACACCGCACGCAATTTCGGGTCACCTTGCGTACAGCAGAACGAGCTCCTAGGATCCAGAATTGCCGGCGGAGCTGTGCCAGCAGCGCCGACGGTCCGATGTGCAGATTCTCACGATGTACAGCTTGAATCAACCGTTCGACGGTTTCATCGTTCTTAGGTAAGATCCACTGATGCTTCACCCCGTACGGCAAACTTGAATGTCGCAGTCGTCCACCAACGCGAATCACAAAGTGTAGTGATTGAACTACCCTGACGATGACCTTCAACGATTGGCGCATTTCCAACACGGTGGGGAAACGCTCGGTGGTTCTTTTGTTGGCTGTCTTCTCCTTAGCATTCCGGCAAAAACGCAAGACGTATGCCAGAACTCGCTGCAGCTTTCTGAAGGACTCATACTTCTGGAATACTGGCAGCTTCTCCAAGGTCACCACCGCTGAAGCTACAGTGGCCTGCCGCAACTCAGGAACATCTGCATCGGATAGTGGTTCAGGGACCACCACCTGATATTCTTCACTACGCAGGAACAACGGACCGTTCCACCAAAGATCGTTCTTCTGAAGAGCGTCGGCAGACTGGCCACGCGACACTACATCGGCTGGATTGTCCAGCGTATTTACATAGTTCCACTTGAATTGATTTCCGGTAGAGTTAAT
This sequence comes from Aedes albopictus, assembly GCF_035046485.1. NCBI lineage: Eukaryota > Metazoa > Arthropoda > Insecta > Diptera > Culicidae > Aedes > Aedes albopictus. The sequence goes on from NC_085136.1 coordinate 89,895,966, forward strand.
CTCACTTACCCGGTTACGCACAAACACTTCCAAATGTTCCGGGTTCTTCGCTAGCCAAGCTAGCACCACTTGATTGTCTGACCACAACGAAATGTCACGAAAGGGCAGCGCTAATGCTGCCAGCACTTTCTTCACCAATCGATGCAGCAAAAGCGCTGCTAGAAGTTCCTTTCTCGGTATGGTCAACACTGTCTTCGGAACGATCTTTGATTTTGCGCACAGCAACCTCACTACTGCAGCTTGACCAGGTGCGATTGACCTGATGTACACACAGGCACCGTAGGCCTCCAAGGTTGCATCCCCAAATCCGTGCAACTCGAAGGCAACAGCTCCAGTGACTACGACGTGACGGGGAATCCTAAGGCTGGTAACACCTCTTAACGCATTCAGGAACTCTACACACTTTTTCTTCAGCTCTCCTGAGAGCTCTTCGTCCCATTCCAACTCTTCTTTCCAAATGCTCTTCATCAAAAGTTTACCGATAACGATGACCGGCGCCACAAGACCCAAGGGGTCGAACATTCTTGATATGAGCGACAGCACTTGCCGCTTTGTTGCACTATTTTCACACACTGTTGGAATGGAGATGAACTGCAGAGCGTCCAAAGTTGGGTTCCACATTAGTCCCAACGTTTTAATCACTTCACTTGAACCACTTTCGTCGATGCTGATCAGCTCGTCCCGATCGCTTTCCGGAATCCGCTCCAGCAACGTAGGATTATTGGAAGCCCACTTATGCAGATGGAATCCACCGGCCTTGAGCAGGCCAATCAACTGCACTTGCGCCTCGCTTGCTTCATTCAGGTCGTCAAACCCAAACAATGCGTTGTCCACGTAGAAACTATTCTTCACGATGTCAGCCGCCACAGGATACTTGAAGCCTTCGTCGATAGCCAATTGCAAGAGTGCCCGCGTTGCCAAAAACGGGGCGGAAGCCGTTCCGTAGGTGACTGTTGTCAGCTCTAGTACACGAAGCGGTTCGGAAGGAGTTTTCCTCCAGAACACACGAGTTAGCGGCGTATGCCGCCGATCGACGAAGACTTGTCTGTACATTTTGGCCACGTCAGTAGCCAACACGTGGAGCGGGAGACGGAATCGAAGAGAGATGGACTGCAGATCGCTTTGAATGATGGCGCCAATCTTCATTACACCGTTGAGCGAGCGACCAGATACCTTCGCCGATGCATCGAACACCACACGGCACTTAGTGGTAGTATTCGATGGCCGCAGCACAGCATGATGAGGTAAGTACCACTTGATGATACCTGATGGATCTTCACTAACGTTCACTTCTTTGCAGTGCCCAAGACTCTCGTACTCGTCCATGAAATCCTGGTACTGCTTCTTCAGATCCGGATGTTGCGAAAGCTTTCGCTCCAGCGCGTGAAACCTTCTTAATGCAAGCGGCCTGGAATCTCCCAATTCGCTCACGGACTCCTTCAGCGGCAGCTCGACGATGTACCGCCCGGAAGCATCCCTACGATGAGTCGCTTTGAAGTGCTCCTCACACTCCTCTTCTTCGCTGCTACGCTCGACGACATCAGCGACATCTTCAACTTCCCAGAAGCGTTGAATGGACTGGCTTAATTCGTCCATCGTGACTGTGTGCGAATAAACTGCTCCATCAGATACCGCACCTTCTTCGAAGACTCCACCAACAACCCAACCAAATTGGGTCTCGCGAAGGACAGGAAGTTTGTCATCGAAAGTAATTTCTCCGGGTAGCAACAACTTAAGGAACCATTCGTTACCCAGAAGCATATCCACCTTGCTCGGATGGAAAAAGTTCGGATCAGCTAGCTGAACACCAGCGGGAAGCTCCAACGCGCTGATATTGATAACCGATGATGGCAGATCGGATGTTACCTTGTCAGTTACCAGACACTTGACCTTGGCATGAAAATCCCTGTACTTCGACGAAAGATGCACCGTGCCACTGTTGGATGATTGGGTCTTCGTACTGTTGACCCCGAACATCGTGACGTTCGACGAATTCAACTTCAAGCCCAACTTATCTGCCACGGACTGCGTCACCAAATTGACTTGAGACCCACTGTCCAATAATACTCGGCACGGATGCGGCTGGTAGTTTTTGTCCATTACGTCCACTACCGCCGTGAGCAGCAGCACTTGCTGCGAGTGGGTGGCCACGCTGGAACACGTAGCTGTCGTCGACGTTGATGATGATGATGAACCTTCTTGCTCTGGAACTGGCGGCGGGGCCAACTTGCTTGGTTGATCTGCATCTTGCTTGGGCTTCTCCTCGGCGTGAAGGAGACTATGATGCCGACGCTTACACTTCTGGCAGGATTTGTCCGATGAACAGTCGGCGCTTCGATGGCCTCTTCGTAGGCAATTAAAGCACACGTTGCGCTCTCGCACCTTGACCAATCTTTGCGGAACAGGAAGAGCCTTGAAATCAGCGCACTGGTGATTGGCGTGTGCCTTTCCGCAAAAATCACACTTTGTTTCCTTCTCGCTTGACGAAACGACTGCGTGGGCTTTCTGCACCGACGGCTTGTTGGATGCAGACACGGACTTAATGGGAACCGATGATGACTTCTGGTTGCTGGCTTCGACCCTCTCCAGGATGAAGGTCTGCTCCTTCAGGAACGTCAGCATCTCGTCGTAATCGGGAAGCTCACCGTGCTTAATGGTGGACTCCCACATATGGCGCACGTCGTTGTGCAATGCTGCTGCCAGTAGATGAATCACGAAATCCTCACCTACTCCATCGAAATCTCGCTCCAGGAACTTGAGACCTTCCACATGCTTGCTACACTCGTCGACCAGACTCCGCAGCTCCAAATGGCTCTTCTTCGTCATGCGCTTAAGATTCAGAAGACCATGAATATGAGAGTCGATAGCGTGACGTTTGTTCTCGAACCTCTCTTCCAGAATTTGCCACGCGTGGGCGTAGTTGCCTTCGTTGATCGTTTTGGCATCGATGAGACCGGCTGCACTACCGACCAGAGCCTTGTCCAGATGATACAGCTTGACTGCCGGCGGATCTGGACCCTTATCCACGAGATCCTTGAACATGGCCTTGAACTTTGGCCAGCTCTCATACCGACCGTCGAAAGTGGGAACCGGCATGCGAAGTGGTTGATGGATGACAACCGGTGCTTGCTGAACTTGTTGCGCCGCAGTCGTGGCAGCAGCTGCGGCTGCCGCGGTGGCTCTGACCTTGTTGAGCTGATCCTCCAACAGAATTGAAACGGTGTCGTGAAGGATATCGAACTCCTCGTACAGCTGCTCATGCTGTTCGTAGTCATCATCCGACACTTCGTTCACGATTTGATTGTGAGCATCTTCGTAGTCCTTATGGGCTGCTTCCACCTTCGCCATGTAGACTTTGATCTCAGCTTCCGTCAGCTGGACCACCTCCTCTTCATTTGGGCGAATAGTATTAAGGATACGAGTGAGCTTACCTTTGGCCGCGCCGCGGACACGGACGAGTCGTTGGATGTTTTCCATGGTGGCCAACTTTTCAGTCAACCTTAGCTTCTTCTTCTGCTTCTTGCTTAGCGGTGTGGTAGAATCCAGAGTAGACTGCCCAAGTGCAGAACTAGCTCCAGACGCCGCCGATTGCTGCTGCTGCAAATCACTTTTTTCCGGCATGCCACCGTGGACACCACTTCATGTCAAGCCCAGTGCTCGACGTTGGTTGGGAACACAGCCAAGTCTATGCTCACGCAACCGGATTCCACTAACGGACACAGTGGCAGAACCGAAACACTATCTTCACAACAGCCTTCTTCACTTAACAGGGTTTAGCACCCCGGGAATTGAGCACTTAATTGCTCGTTTCAATCAATTTCTTCGATGGACTAGACCATCAGCACTTTCCCAAAATGGCGCCCGCGCACTAACATTTGTTCTTCACAAAATGGTGACGTCGCACCAGCACTGTACTTCGACGGCGGCCATTTTGCTCACACCGAGAACGTTTGATTTTCCACGGATTTCCGACTTTTTCGGATTTTTGCTTCACTTCTTCACTTCCTGGTTCTTCATCCGGTTCCGGAACAGTCGGAAAGGCACTTCACTTCACACGATCCGGTTCGACTGGACCAAATTTATGTTCGCAAGTGGACTGTATTTTACGACTTCTCGACATAGGCGGACCGACGACTTCCCGAAGAGACCACTTAACCAGGGAACCAGAACCGGAATTAAAACACCAGGCTTAACGTGTTTACACTCTATTTACATACTATTTACATGGTTTTACTTTGATTTGATTCGAATTCAGTTTCTAATTACTGCGACGACACACGTCTTAACACGTCGGACGTACAGCGAACAATAAATTTTGCCTGAGGATAGGAATTTTCCTCCTTTTGCGCCCACTCTTCCTTCGCGTGATCCTTTCGGGCGGTTGCGGTTGCTTGCATCACATGTTGTCTTTCGCGCAGCTGTGTGCTGCTGGAATCGCGCACCTCAGCAGGCTGCGGCTGAAGGTGCACGGAGAAAATTAATTATTCGTGGCGATCGGCCCGAACATTCTCCTACAAATCTCTAGAGGGAGAGTTTCGAATGGCTAACGTTTTCCGGAGAATACCCGCAAACGTCCGTATTGTTTACTAAAAACGGAACTGAAAATCTAATTCGCAATCTGGTTGGGGGGTTGTCTGTCCTACTATGGCTACGACTGTTTACTCTCTTTTCAGGTTTTTATTAATCTTTTATTTAAATTTAAATATCAAAAGGCAATGGTTTATCTTCTCTTATGTCGGATACGCTCTGGTTTGTTTTCTGTTGCGATCTAATACTTTTTTCCTTTCTAAACGGACAAAGGTAGGTAGAAAAAATTACATTACGCGCGATATGGCGGAAATGCGGACAAGATGGTGTTCGAAAAACGATTTACGAAAAAATATCGAGGAACAGATTTTAATCATTGGCAAGAAAAGAAGGGACAAGAAAAAGATTTGAAAACAAATATTTTGCGAAAGTTAATCTGGTCAACTTTGGAATTGAAGAATTGCGATAAACGCAACAGACATTGCAGCGATTTCAGCGTGAATGTTACCAATGCAATTCTGAAATGAACAATGAACCTCCGAACGTGTTCACTCGTTTGAATTTTGGCGGCACGACTCGTCCAATTAGTGAACATGTGTGCACTACGTGATCATGTAAACAAGTTCATTTTCAATAACACGGTACAATAGACGAGTGCACCGATGAACTGAATTCATCGCGGTCCGAGAATTCTGACACTAGAGCGGGGCCATTTCTAATCAGAATTGTTCAATTCCGATTGGAAATCGCTCACTTTTGATTGAAAGCGGCCCCGCTCTAGTGTCAAAATTCTCGGGCCGCGATGAATTCAGTTCATCGGTGCACTCGTCTATAGGCTAGGGGAAGTGGTTCACATAGGATGAATCAAATGTCCCTTATAGGGGAGCGCCCTTGGATGAACCAAATGTCAAATCCACTTTTTCTTTTCATAGAGTCTCTATGAAAAGAAAAAGTGGATTTGACGTTTGGTTCATCCTACGTGAACCACTTATCCTGGCCTATTGAATTTTGCACGATGACGTCACGAATGAACGTTAGATTCACTCATGTTCTTCCTGTCCTCTTCTCTCCCACACGAATTTTGACAGTTGCCGGTGGTTTGTTTTGATTCCCGTTCGTTGCCGTTCTCTTCTCTCTCGGGGAGAAAATTGAGGTTAAATTTCTATGCAAAATTCTATAGACGAGTGCACCGAGGAACTTAATTCATCACGGTTCGAGAATTTTGACACTAGAGCGGGGCCTTTCTCAATCAGAATTGTTCAATTCTGATTGGAAATTGTTCACTTCTGATTCGAAGCGGCCGCGCTCTAGTGTCAAATTTCTCGGACCGCGATGAATTCAGTTCATTGGTGCACTCGTCTATGGACTTATCCTTAGATGAACCGAATTCACTCTGCCCGGCAATTCCTACATTGGATCGGGGCCGTTTCCACGCAGAATTGAACGATTATGATTGGAAATGGCCCAGCTCTAGTTTCAAAATACTCGAACCGAGTGAAATCGGTTCATCGATGGATAAGTCCATTCAAGAATCAAACAAGAGAAAGAAACGCCTAGAATAGACCTTTGCAAGATTCTATGGTGATGTGTTTACCTAAAATGATAGACGAGTGCACCGATTATCTGAATTCATCGCGGTCCGAGAATTTTGACACTAGAGCGGGGTCATTCCGAATCAGAATTTTTCAATTCTGATTGGAAATCGTTCAATTCTGATTAGAAGCGGCCCACTGTAGTATCAAAATTCTCGAACCACGATGAATTTAGTTCATCGGTGGATAAGTCCATAGGCCAGGGCAAGTGGTTCACCTAGGATGAACCAAACGTCAAATCCACTTTTTCTTTTCATAGAGACTCTATGAAAAAAAAAGTGGATTTGACATTTGGTTCATCCAAGGGCGCTCCCCTATGTTGAACGAGTGAACCTGTGCATTGGTTCATAGTGTTCGTTAACAAAGAAATTTTGTTTATTCTAGTAAAAATAACACATTCAAAATTTCACCGAGTGAACTTTCGCAGTACAATGAACTTATTTTCGATGAACACGACACCGTTCAAACGTTAAACGTGAACTTTCTTCACGGTGTCATGAACTCGTTTGGGGAACTAAAGCTTCCAAAGCATTTGTCAAACTATAATAGAATTAGGAAAATTGACAATCAGTTCATCGCGCGCTACTCAACAAGGTAATGGGAAATCCCGTTCCAGTCGTTACAATATGTAACATCCATAAATTTTACACGATTTTGACTTTAGGACAGAGTTTGTAATTGTAATTATACACAGCGAGAATTGTAGGCTAGTGTGTACGGTTCGCATAAGGATTCTGGGGTTGTGCTTGGGCGTGCGCTGTATGTGTGGTGTATGTGTGACTTTTAAACTCTATTAAGGTGCAGTTAGTTTTCAATAAATTTCTCACTATCTATTGGTAATTAAGATTCATGCCTATCTATAGTAGAAGTCAAATTATGTGTTTGTGTGTGTTTGCTTTTACTCGAATCGATTTTTGGCGATCGAATACCCTCTGAAAGGTCCAAATGTGACGCTTTCCACACATACATTCACAGGGATGGCGTCACACACATACAGAGAAAGAGTTTTTCTTTGTTAAGGTATTAGGTACACGATTTGCGACTCGCGATGCCGGCGACTGACGTCAATTACTGTTTACGATCTTGATTTCTCATGCATATTATTCTCTGTGGCGGTTGATTTAGGAAAAAAGTCTCTAAATTCGTATAATTCTCTAGTTAAAGCTAATACAAGATAAATGACAATGCCCTTCGATAGGTGCGAAAAAATCTTACTCCTTTCAAACCCTGTTTTCTTTTGCTCCTACAACACTTGTCCGATCTCATCGCTCTCTTCCCACTCCTCTCTCTCTCTGGTCGTTCGAATTGATGAAAGTGATGGAATGTGAGTTCCTCTTCTATTGATCTTCCAAATCTCGAAAATGTCGCCAACCTCCGAAGGAGGTGACTTTCCAAAAGGCGGTCGGTCAAAGACGTTGATTGCACCATACAGATCTTCTTTTCTATCTCCAACTAAGGTATCATCATATGTAAATTTTAGTTTTTTCCCCGTTTAGAAATACTCCTCTCCTCGGAGTACTCTCTCCGACAGTGACAAATTCCAATAATAACGTAGGAACAACGTGTGTTGTTCACACTCACCTCTCCTTCGGACCGTGCGTGGTCCGCCCGTCCCGTCCCCCCGTACAGCAAACAAAACACTTACGCTCGCTGTTCCTCCTCCTTCTCCTCGTGGTCGTCATCGTCGTCGTCACCGCCGGTTTCGCTTACTCAGTCGAGCTGGATCTTTTTGGCGCCCAACTTCATCGGGCCACTGCTGGGAGCACCGGGCCCGCCGGCACTTCGGGCGGCCCGTCGCGCTTCCAGTTCCCGCTGGCGTTGCATCTTTTTCTCCTCGCGCTTCCGCCGGGCTTCGTCCAGCTTGGAATTGCCTGTTGAATGGGGTTTAGGGGATACAATCGGAATGGTATTAGGATATGTAATTCTATGTTTTCCGGCTGCAGATCAGTGAAGAGGACTGAAGCTTCGTGTTTGGCGGAAATTGTTCAATAATCATCATTATGGTCCTAAATCCCTACCTAGATTCTAGGTTTAGACACCAAACGATAATCCAACAATATGTAATTACTCATTGTTCGATGTTTTTATTGATTTTACTTGAAAATATATTTTTTATAATTTTTTTCTCTAGTGTCCCGCCCCTAGCTAAAGGATCGTATAGCGATCGTAGCAGGCTGTGCGCGCGAGCGGCTGCGTTTTCGAAACTGTAACGCGTTTGTTTTGATAATGGCCGACCGAATTGAGAAACGACTGGTCTTACAAATTTTGAATCAGAAAGTGCTTCGCGATTATTATGAAAGTTTGTTTTATTCCCATCGGAGTGCCGAAATTCGTCTTCATTTTCGCATAATTCACCCGTAGTTTTTGGTGATATTGCTGTTGCATGTCCGGGATACGCAAATAGGAGGCAATCAGTGAAGTACTAGATTGAAAGTAGTGAGCTGGATTTTTGTATGGTGAGATGATCAGTTCTCCATTTCTGTAATGAAATGGTGCAAACAGCATGGGTTATATGGATTCTTGCCTAATTTAATGCTGTTTGAGCAAAAGTTTGGGTAACTGTGTTGTTGAAGTTGCAAGAAATAGATAATACAACAACACAGTTACCCAAACTTTTGCTCAAATAGCATTAAATTAGTCAAGAAATCATATAACCCATGCTGTTTGTACCATTTCATTACAGAAATGGAGAACTGATCATCTCACCATACAAAAATCCAGCTCACTACTTTCAATCTAGTACTTCACTGATGCTTCCTATTGAAGTTTGAAATTTCATCTCGAGAGTACTAGAATTTGTATAATTTGGTGAGTTTGTTCCTGTACATAGTTGTGGTACCTAAACGTTGACCAAACGTATCCTTTGGACATAACCCTTCCACTAACAATACCCAAATTCCCGTGACACCTATCCCTCAGCTGTCGCAAGGACGTGGCCAGGACAGCTCTCGGCCGTTGGAGGATTGCGCCAATCTTGTCTTAGAGTCAATGATCAGCCCCAAGTCTCTGTGCTTTAATAACGAACGGGAAGGAGGCAATTTGTTAACTCTTACAAACTGCATTTGTTGCGACATGCAACATGGGTTTGTCCCAACTTGAACAAAATATGATAAAGATCGCATACCAGGGGTTTGGAGATTTTGAATCCTTTTGAAGATTTTCGAGGGGTAATTTCGGGTCGGTAAACACTGCAACGATGTTGAAGATCTACCATCAAACAGTTTCGATTTTGGGTTAATAATAATCGATTATTCATTAGTTGAAAAGTACGCACCACATTAAGCTTATGTTTTGTCACCAGAAAAGTTTTCAGGATCAGGTCATTATCTGTTACCAGTTGGGATAAAGACCAATCGCGCATTCTTTGTTGCTTGTTTTGTTTCTCTTTTGTGCTTATTCGTTCACTGAGATCTTGAAGACATTCCTACTTAAGATTCTTGAATGATAATCCACTCTTTAATGTTGTTTCAGAATAGATTGACAATAATCGTCTTACTAAAATTCCTTTCCTCACATTGGACACATTGACTGTCAAAACATGGCTGACACTTGTAACGAATCTATGACACATCCAGTCACTTTGGACTTGATGTACTTCGGATAAGTCTGTCTATTTGACTTAAAATGGCTACTTTAGTTGTTTTCTTTGTGTTTACAAGCTGCTGCTAGCCATCCGGAAGTCAACATAATGCTTCGATGGCGTTAACAAGATACGATTTATCTCCGGATGAGCTGCAGTAAAACTCTGAACCTCGATCTGCCATAAGTACCTTGGCATCCTCCTAGTACTAACCGTAACATCACAAATTGATTATCTCATATGTTATAAACTACAGAAAATATTTTCGGCTCCGTAAAGCGTTATACGCGATTGAGCCACAGAACACAGCATAGCAGGGCATGGACACTTGCAAAAATCGTGGATGGAGTTGTAAATATCAGCATAAATATCTATTACCTTTGCAAATTTCGCTATTATCTACACTAACAGACCCACTCATCTCTACATTCCTGGCTAAGTCCTTGCAAGAATATATATTTCATTACTCCTACATCGTCAACTTAGAAAGAGTCTAGTCCTGAAACAGCTTCCGATAGATGATAGTAAGATAAAAATGGTGAATGTACAAAAGATGGATGGCCGTAGACTATATAGAAAATAATCGGAAAGATTTCACCAAGTTTCATCTCTTCGGACCATCGTGTCTCGATTTCTTTTCATTTCTACGTGGAAAAATGCACTACATAAGTGACCCGATTTTGTCAGCCCCTTTTCGGGACACATTTTTCGCTCTCCTCGAAAATTTAAACCACTTTTTATCTTTCTATGTTCTGCTCTTTAGCTATAGTTTGATGATAAACATGAATGAATTGGATAAAATTTGACCGTGAGAGGACGAGAGCAAAAAGTTTGTCGCGAAATGGGGCTGGCAAAATCGGGTCCTTACTGCATTTACGATTAATCATCTGCTGCTAACTGCACTAGACATTTTCTTTACTTTTAGCGGTTTTAGACTTTCAAACTAGTTCTCCAGCAGCTTGTCTACTGTGAATCGCAAGTAATTGCAGGCATAGAAATTGAGAAAATGTACCCCAAAGTTTAGAAGATGAGTGTCGCCCAATGAGAGTCTCTCCTTACTAATACAGTTCTCCCAAATTTTCATTCATGGATGTTTTACGTAGTTGCTCCCATACATAGCTCCTTCTGAGATGTTTTCAGTGTGCTTCATGAATTTTTAGGGAGAGCTGTTCCTGGGATTACTACCAGAGTTCCTCCCGGGATCTCTGCAGGAGTTTTTACGAGGTCTCTGACGGAGCACCTCCTGGGATTTGCTCCAGAGGTTTTCCCGTTATGCTTCCAGAGTTTCTCGCTGGAGTCAAACGGAAAATTCTCCACTGGGCCACTGGGTGTTATGTGTGTTGTCCGTTGTCGAATGTTTGTATTGTTCAGTCTGTAGAGGCCGTAAGGTCGAAGACGGTGTAATTGTCTTTTCTATAACTTCTTTCGAAGATGTCCCAGTCTTTCTGGGAGTAATCCCGAGAAAATCTGGATCACTGCTAGAAATTCGGTAAACAACTACGGGGAAAAGCATCGGAAAAACTCTAAAAAAATCACAGAAGAATAGCTCCTGCAGAAATCCCAGAAACCACTCGGAAAAACCAAAAGAGAAGAACTGAAAGTCCAAGGTGAAATGAAAAAAAAAACTCTCAGGAACACCACCGCGGTGCACCAGGAGAAATCATCTGAGAGAAGTCCCAGAAGGAACTCCGAGAGAAATATTTTATATAACTTCAAAACAAATCCCGCAAAAAAATGGAGATATTCCAGCTGAAACTGCAGTTGAAATCTAAGAAGAAACTCTGGAAGATAGCTAACAGAATTTCTTGGAAAAAATACAGAAGAAACTTCGGAAGATATCCCGGAAAGAACTCTTGCAAAAAATACATGATAAAATCATTAAGAAATTCTTGTAGGAGCTCTATTAGAAATCTCAGGAATTAGGGCCTCCAGTTAGCCTAGTGGTTGAGGCTATGGATCACCAATCCGGAGATGTCGGGTTCGATTCCCGTTTCGGTCGGGAAAACTCCCTGGGCATAGTGTGTAATTGTACTTGCCTCACAATATACAAAGCAGAGCGTTCATGATCAACAAAAATTTTAATCATGATTAATCATTGGTGATTAAAATTCCAATTTTGGTGATTATTGATTATGATTAATGATTAATTTGATTTTTAGGATGATTAAAGATTATGATTAATGATTAAAATTGGTTTTATCTGTGATTAATGATTATGATTAATGATTAACCTTCCGCAACTCGCGCGGTTGACTACCTGCGTCAGCACCACGCTAATGCTGAGAACAAAAAGCGAGATTTTTTCAACGTGTTGTACAAAATACAACAGCGCGATCGTTCGAGGGTTAAAAACGGCTCATTGATTAAAAATCATGATTAATCAATCACAAAAAACTGGAAATGATTAAAATATATTTATTGTTTAACATGTTTTTGAAGTTTCAAAAGTAAAAGGTAACTCTGTCCGGGAGATTTTTGTAAGAAGAATCATAAATTATATTATTTGAAACAGCATTTGAACCAATTTAAATTAAATTATATATTTTATATAATGAATCATTTTTGGTGATGAATGATTAATGATTGATTAATATTTTTTCTTATGATTATGATTACTGATTAATGATTAGATTGCAAAAAACAGTGTGATTAAGATTAATGATTAATGATTAAATGAGATTTTTTTGTGATTATGATTAATGATTTTGATTAATCTTAATCATTAATCATTAATCATGATTAAATTTATGATTAATCATTAACGCTCTGATACAAAGTCATGCAATGGCAGGCAAAGAAGGCCCTTCAATTAATAACTGTGGAAGTGCTCAAAAAGAACACAAGTCCCAGTGCGGACGTAGAGCCATAAAGAAGAAGAATAAGGATTCTGTAACAACTCTGGGAGAAATTCCGGGAAAATCTCCTGGGTGGAAGTCCCAAGAGGAACATCATATACACTACCCGCCAATAATATGGAATCGTTGCAATACTTGGCATCACCCAAAATAAGGAGGAAAAATAGAGTAAACCTAGAACCAATTCGGTTGTGAGTACGAGTTGCATTTTGAAAGAGAATTGGGATCTTTAGGGGTATCAGGATTATTCCATAATCGGATTCTCCGCCCGATAATTAGTCGAAATCCAAAATTTCATAATTTTTGGAGTTCGCGAACTATTTTTAAAATTCATTTGAAGTTTGTATGGGGAAATTTTTTTGTTCGGGTTGAACTGTCATTCTATCCACGAAAATTAAAACTGTTATGTTAATTTAACCATCAAAACAAAGGTATTGGATTCCAATAAAATCACGTTATACTCAGAAAAATGAGCACTTTCGATTAAGCTATAGATACTAGCAATATTTTATCCACTAAACAACCCAATTAGGGGGGTCATAAGTGATTTGTGCCTCAAAGACCTGAAATAATCACATTTTAGGGTGATGCCACACTTTTTTGGGTGCTGCAATATTCAGTATGAGTGTTGCAATATGCGATTCCATATTTTTGGCGGGTAGTGTATATAAAAGCCCAGCGTTGTCTGTCTGTCTGTCCGTAACGCTTTGAAATGTTTCACCATAGTTGTATCAAATTTCAAAAAAAGTTCGAGAACTTTCTGGACGTTTTTTGACTTTTCAGAAATAAAAAGAACCTTCTGGAATGTTCGGGAACCCAGAAATCCAGGAAATTTCAGGAACTTTCTGGAGCAGTTTTAGCAAAATGAAAAAAAAAACGTTCTAGAATGTTCTGGAGTAGTTTCGAGAATCTCCTTGAAGTTTCTGGACGCTTCAAAAGGAGGGGACGAACCTTCTGCAGAATTATGGAACACCTTCTTCTTCTTCTTTTTCTTAGCGTAACATCTCAAGTAGGACAAAGCCTGCTTCTCAGCTATGAGCTTCTGTACTGTATATGATCTCTTCCATAGTTATTAACTTAGAACTTCCCCCACCAATGACCACTTCTAAGTTATTTTTTTTTTAGAAAAGAACCTTCTAGAATGTTATCAACATTATAAATCTTTAGAAAATTTAGAAAACTTCATAGAAGTTAGGGAACATGCAAAATAGCAAAAAAAAAGCCTTCTCGAATGTTCTGGTACATAACTTCCTGGAAGTTACTGAATGTTCCAAAAGTAAAACAATCATCTGAGATACTCTGGGTTACTTTCTCAAATGTGGAAAACTTTCTGTAAGCTACTTAACGTTTCAAAAAAAAAGGAGAAGAACCTTCTGGAATGTTCTGCAACACTTTTTTTTAATTTCAAGAAATTTCTGAAATTTTATAATTACTATAATCGTCCAAGAAAGAATAAAGGACCTTTTGGGATGTTTGGGAACTTCAAATTACATAGCATTTCGAGAATTGGAGAATACTGAATGTTTCAAAAAGAAGAATAACAATCTAAGGATATGTTCTAGATCATAAAAATTCTTAAGATTGACGTTCCAAAAACAAAAAAAAAAACAAAAATAACCTTCAAGAATGTTCTGGAACAACCCAATTCATAAAATTTTTGAGATAGGTTTTGGAAGCTACAGAACGTTTCAAAAAAATTCTTCCAGAAAATTCTGGAACATCAAACTGCTTTAAATACCTGGAACTTTCTAGAAGCTGCTGAAACGTTATTTTTTAATGCCGAGAATGTTTGGGAAGTTGGTGAGCGTTCATGAAAAAATATAAAATGGACCTTCTGTAAGGATCTGGGACATCAAAATTCATTAAATTTCGAAAACTTTCTGGAGATTAGTTCGTACGCACTCACTCCGTCGAATGTAACGCTTCTTGGAATGTTGTTGTGGTGCAAGTGTGACGAGGTTTACAATTCGTACCCCCTCTCTTGCGTCGTGACTTCGTTGGCCGAATCGTCCCAGCCGATCTTCAACTGCCAAAGTCGCTGAGCCAGGAGCTTCACCAACACTATGATCGGCGACGCTAGGCGCAGAGGGTTAAAGAACTTGGCGATCTCCGTCACTTGTTGATGAACAAGGTGTCAGCACCCGGGTCTTCTAGAGCAGACCGTGCACCTTGATGGCCTCGTTTACTCCTCGTTTTTCCATTTCGTGCTCGAGCTTGACGGATGTAATACCGCGTGGTGCGGCATGTAGTACGCTTGTTGGTTTGGCGGTTCTTTGACTTCAGGGACTTCGTAGCAGTGTTCAAGAGTTTCGTACTACCGCAGGAACTCCACAGACTGTGCCTACTAATTCGGGGTTGCGGGCAAGTCGCATTTCCACATCAGGAACCATTTGAGTGCTACAGCACGGCAACCTTCTTGCTGGTCGATGTTTTCCTTGAATGGTAGTTGTACGATACATCCTTCATTCTCGTCGAAGGCTTAGGAACATCGGGCACCTCTTGGACTTACCAGAGCTGAGCTGATGCATCATCGTCTCGATGTCGTTCACGAAAGCATGACTGGCATGCAGAGAGACGTTGGATACCACAGGTTCGACAATTACATCGGATACGATCCATCCAAAGTAGGGGTCTCGCCGAAGCGGAAAGTTGTCCGCTAGGTTCAGCTGTCTAAGTCTAAGAAAAAATCTGCGCCGTTCAAAAGCTCCACCTTGTCTGGCGTGTGGAACTCGGGATCAGCTGGAACCATTCCGTCGGGTCCGTTTGGTCACGAAATTTACCTGGGAGCCGCTGCCTCTTTATGCATGAAGTTGAAGCATATTCCTGCAACCTTTTCTTGCTTCTGGGAAGGGTTGCAATGCTGTAGAGGAAGCTGCATGGCTCTTCTGGGATGAATTCTACGGAAGCGGCTAGAATTGCCTTGGCTTTCTCTTGGAATTCACTGGATGAACTACTACTACCTCGCAGTTTTGCAGAATCTCCTGGCACCTGGACTTCAGGAAATCGATGGTCTGTGAATTCAATAGACGTTCAATAGACGAGTGCACCGATGAACTGAATTCATCATGGTCTAATAATTTTGACACTAGAGCGGGGCCGCTTCCAATCAGAAATTCACGATTTCCAATCAGAATTGAAAAATTCTGATTGGGAATAGACGAGTGCACCGATGAACTGAATTCATCGCGGTCCGAGAATTTTGACACTAGAGCGGGGTCGCTTCCAATCAGAAGTGAAAGATTTCCAATCAGAATTGGAATTGGCTCTAGTGTCAAAATTCTTGGACCGCGATGAATTCAGTTCATCGGTGCACTCGTCTACTGCAGCATGTTTTGTTTATCATTTGGCGAACAAAATTCTAGCGTAACATTTGAAAAGGGCCTATCTGCAAAACGTAAACATTGAGAAAATCGCATGAGAAGATTACCTCCCAGATTAGTTAATCCTATTTAAAAACGAAAGACTTTTTTAGGTGTTTTATTCCATCTATTGACACATATGGGAATCTACTTCATGGTTCTGTGCATTATTTGCTTCATACTATAGCAAAAATTCCATAAATAATGTGTTTTTAACATGAACGGCAGATAGGCCCTTTTACAATCAAAAAAATCAGTTGGGCCCTTTCAGTTAGGCCCTTTTATCGATGGCAATTTCAGTTAGGCCCTTTTATTTTTTTCTTATTTTTAGCTAATTTTACTTATTCTGGATTATTATTATCGATAATTCAAGGAAAGTTAAAGAGCTACTCAAAATTATTGGAAAACATGAAAAATAACCCAAATTTACAAAAGGGCCTATCTGATTTGAAGGAAAAATTTCAGTTAGGCCCTTTTATTTTTTCCCAATTTTAGCTAATTTGAAATATTTTGGATTTATTTTCATCTATAATTCAAGGAAAGTTAAAGAACTACTAAAAATTATTGGAAAATATGAAAAATAATCAAAATTTACAAAAGGGCCTATCTGATTTGAAAGGTAATTTTCAGTTAGGCCCTTTTGAATGCAGTTAGGCCCTAAAAGATTATTCAATTTCAGATAGGCCCTTTTGAAATTTATTTAAAATACGGGTAAAATAGCTCTTTTCTCATTGATTAAGGTGTTATGGGATAGCTTAGGTAGATATTGATAGGAATAGTGAAAAATCGGATTTGTTTACATTTTGCAGAATTCGATGACTGCGGGCGTCAAAAACCCAATTGACGTTAAATGAACGCAGCAAAATTCATTCGATTGTTCATCTGGGCTAACTTGGCGCACCAGTTTGACGAATAGCAAATTTGTTGGAGTCATCGAACTTTGCAGTTAAAAAATTTTGTAGCTAAATCGTTTGTACCGACCGAACGTCTACTGCAGTTGAAAAGTTCTTTATTCGTCTGGCTTCTTTCACAGGCCTTTCGGATGAACTTGTTCAGCGCGGAGACGATCAGATAAACAATATGATGTGCTCCGACAGTCTAGTCATTCTTTAGTTAATTAATTTTTCATCAAAGAAATTAAAAGAGTGATGGAAGGGGAGCGTAGGAAGGCATGAATCGGAACAATATGCTTAGGATTTATACAACTTTGAATGACCAACAGCACCAGACTGCGCCGAAGAAATCTTTCTGGTAACGTATGAATCCACTAAGGGGACAACGAGAAATTCACTCGAAATAAAAATAATTGAAAACCACATGTTGGCTTTTGTAAATGACTGCCTATAGAGGTTAAGGTGATCGTGATAGTTTCAGTTCAGTTTACAATCAGATCCCAAAGTGACCCACTCTGTAGCTTGTAGAAAGAAGCGCTCACCTGGAAAATTGCTATTCATTAGTTCAAATCCCACAGAGGAATCGCTTTTTTATTCAATCTTCTGGTCCCCATTCCCCCAATCAAAGCTTCAATCCCCCTCTAAACTGTGTATAGCCACAAGTTCACGCAAGCATCTACAGCCTAGAGTGCCTATTATAGAGGAAAGCGGTGATTCAGTGCAACTACGGATGAATTTCAATTTCCTCAGTGTTGATCTTGGATGGTTTCAAGGAATGGATATGGGTGGCGGGCGGCGATATCGGAAGCGAAGACTCAACAACTACGTAAAGTTATCAATCAGAAGAACACTTTCACTCACAGTCCGTCGTCGGGTTTCATTTCATGGCGTGCTTTTTCAAGAAGTGACCTCTCCGGTGAAGACTACTGTTAATGGTGTCTGTGTATTAGTCAGTCGTCGATGAAGATGATGGTGGGAACACAGTTGTTGTTACGCGCGGTCATATGGTGGTGGTGTTTGTGGATGGTTCGCGAGATGCGTGCAAGCAGTGTGAGAGGAGTACACAGAAAGAGAGAAGACACACGAGAAACGGAGGTCAACGAATGGTGATACTGGCTTGGCTGGCTGGTGGTGATGGTAATCCGCCACGGGTGAATCATGAGTTGCCAATTGGAGGTTATGAATGAAGGAAATGGAAGCAGACAGGAGTAAAGGAGGCAATTTCAAACCTGTGTTGGGCTCGTCGATCGGTTCAAAGTCCCCGTCGGTCCAGCCGTCCCCGGTGGTGCCCCAGTTGGAGTTGGAGTTGTTGGTCGTGCTGTTCAGGATGTTGGTCATGTTTTTCAGAGCCAGCATCTTGCTCGGACTGCTGGTGGCGTGGTGGTTCGGTAGATTGTTGTTGGTGTTGTTACTGCTACTGGACAGGGCGGAGGAAGCGGCGGACGTGGAGGCAGCTCTGCTGGAATTCGTCGCAGGTGACGCATTGGCGGTTGAAGGTTGATTGGGCGTCCGCGATTGTTGCTGCTGTGGTGTTCGCATGTGATCGTCCTCGTCCTTTTCGTCCAGATCTTCGTTCTGAAATACGGTGGAGTTCAGGAAGTGAGAGAAATTTCCAGCAATATTTTGTAGAAACACTTTAGAAACACTTTGGAAAGATCTCCAGAAGCACTCTGGAAGCACTTTGGAGACCTCCAGAAGCACTTTGGAAAGACTTCCAGAAGCACTCTGGAAAGATCTCAAGGAGAATTCTGGAGTTATCGCCATAAACACTCTGGAGAGATCTCCAGAAGCACTCTGAAGAGTTTTCCAGAAGCACTCTGAACAAATCACCAGAAGCATTTTTAAGAGATCTCCAAAACCACTGTGGAGAGACCTCCAGAAGCACTCTGGAGAGACCTCCAGAAGCACTCTGGAGAGATCTCCAGCAGCACTCTGGAGAGACCTCCAAAAGCACTCTGGAGAGACCTCCAGAAGCACTTTGGAGAGACCTCCAGAAGCACTCTGGAGAGACCTCCAGAAGCACTCTGGAGAGACCTCCAGAAGCACTCTGGAGAGACCTCCAGAAGCACTCTGGAGAGACCTCCAGAAGCACTCTGGAGAGACCTCCAGAAGCACTCTGGAGAGACCTCCAGAAGCACTCTGGAGAGACCTCCAGAAGCACTCTGGAGAGACCTCCAGAAGCACTCTGGAGAGACCTCCAGAAGCACTTTGGAGAGACCTCCAGAAGCACTTTGGAGAGACCTCCAGAAGCACTCTGGAGAGACCTCCAGAAGCAATCTGGAGAGACCTCCAGAAGCACTCTGGAGAGACCTCCAGAAGCACTCAAGAGATATCTCCAAAAGCATTTTGGATAGATCTCCAAAAGCACTCTGGAGAGATCTCCAGAAACACTCTGGAGAGACCTCC
Source organism: Aedes albopictus (assembly GCF_035046485.1). NCBI lineage: Eukaryota > Metazoa > Arthropoda > Insecta > Diptera > Culicidae > Aedes > Aedes albopictus. Next base: position 89,915,178 of record NC_085136.1, read on the forward strand.
AGAAGCATTCTGGAGAGACCTCCAGAAGCACTCTGAAGAGACCTCCAGAAGCACTCTGGAGAGATCTCCAGAAGCACTCTGGAGAGGTCTACAGAAGCACTCTGGAGAGATCTCCAGAAGTACTCTGAAGAGATCTCCAGAAGCACTCTGGAAAAATATCCAGCAGCACTATGGAGAAACCTCCAGAAACACTCTGGAGAGATCTTCAGAAGCACTCTGGAGAGACCTTCAGAAGCACTCTGGAGAGACCTCCAGAAGCACTCTGGAGAGACCTCCAGAAGCATTCTGGAAAGATCTCCCGAAGCACTCTGGAGAGATTTCCAGAAGCACTCTGGAGAGACCTCCAGAAGCACTCTGGAGAGACCTCCAGAAGCACTCTGGAGAGACCCCCAGAAGCACTCTGGAGAGACCTCCAAAAGCACTCTGGAGAGACCTCCAGAAGCACTCTGGAAAGATCTCCAGAAGCACTCAGAAGATATTTCCAAAAGCACTCAGGAGATATCTCCAAAAGCACTCAGGAGATTTCCCCAAAGCATTCTGGATAGATCTCCAGAAGCACTCTGGACAGATCTCCAGAAACACTCTGGACAGACCTCCAGAAGCACTCTGGAGAGATCTCCAGAAGCATTCTGGAGAGACCTCCAGAAGCATTCTGGACACCCCTCCAGAAGCACTCTGGAGAGACCTCCAGAAGCACCCTGGAGAGATCTCCAGAAGCATTCTGGAGAGACCTCCAGAAGTACTCTGGAGAGACCTCCAGAAGCAATCTGCTGGAGATACCTCCAGAAGCACTCTGGAGAGACCTCCAGAAGCACTCAGGACATACCTCCAGAAACACTCACGAGAGACCTCCAGAAGCACTCTGGAGGGACCTCCGGAAGCACTCTGGAGGGACCTCCAGAAGCACTCTGGAGGGACCTCCAGAAGCACTCTTGAGAGACCTCCAGAAGCACTCTGTAGAGACCTCCAGAAGCACTTTGGAGAGATCTCCAGAAGAACTCTGGAGGAATCTCCAGAAGCACTCTGGAATGATTCGCAGCTTATTGACACTTACCGGCACTTCCTCTAAACTGCCCCAATCTTCGTTGTCCCAGCCATCCCGTGTGTCGTTCACACTGCCAACCATATTGAGACTGGTGGTCAGCGGATTCGATGTACCGGCCATTGGACTGCTAGGATCCTGCGATGTCTGTGTAAAAAAAAGAACAGAACCAGAAGAAATGGTGATAATGTCTGAAGTATGACGCGGTCAACTTACGTCCATGTCACCCCAGTTCTCCTGGTCCCAGTTATCCGGACCATAGTCGCTGGCCGAAGCTGATGTGTCTGCACTCTCGTGCTCCAGCGATGTCATCGACGTGACACTGCTGGTTGTCGTCGAAATGCTACTACTCGAGGGTTGTTCTGAAATATCGAATTGGGGGACAAGAACGGAAAACTTGTATCAAATATCTACATTCCAACGAGGTATTCTGAACAACTAAACATGGCAGCAGCTAGCTATTAAAGGGGGGAAACACAAATGGATAACGTTCTACTAGAGAGCTGTTTCGAGTGTTCATGGTGTGTGTCTTATTTAGAGAGATAAATGACGTTCTAGCGTACGCCTACATACCCAGCGAAGCAGGTTTACTCAAATTTTTACCGGTTAGTGGTGGCCGCGGTCGCGCCGTATCACTTTGACTTCGGTAGAACTTGGCGGTGACGGCCGTCACGGCCCAGCCGGCCCACGTGGCCGCCGCGTTGCCCAACGAGGGCGTCGCCGTATGCACGTCCGCCTCTGAAATGAGACGTAGAAATAGATTATGAAGTTCTAAAACTGTGATATAATGCTTACCCATGCTCTCGCGAAGGCTCGGATCTTCGCTGACCTTCTCCAGCTTGCCGAGGAAGCCCCGTATCGTTTTGAAGGCCGGATCGCGGACCGTCTTTTCCGGATCGGCCGTCAGCGGACACAGGGCCGGCAAAATCCGATTGGCAACTTCATTCAGTAGGAAATACTGCTGGGTGGCGGCCAGCGCAAGGATTCCGGCCACCCGCGCCGGAGGGAACGGATCGCGCATGGCCCGGATGAAGGCCGACACCAGCACTCGTTGTCGGACCTGTGAGAGGGGAAATGACATGGCAGATCATGAATATAGCCGCTCAGCAGTGATGTACAATTACTTTGCAGAACGAAATTGCATAGCTTATTAATAAACTGTAACTCCATATCCCTTGATAAACGTATGACGATTTCGTTCAGTGCAACTTAAGAAAGTGAATATCGCCGAAGGCGAGCTTATCGTCGATCAGAATCCCCACGAGTATCAATAGTTAAAAAAATATCAGTACTTTTGTACTTTTGACTAAAATTTTCGTCAAACTCGTCTTTCGATTGATTCCAAGGTTTGATGGAAATTTCGACAAAAAGTACTGATATTGATGATATTGGTGCTCGTGTAGGGTCCGCTTTGAGGTTGATAATGCCTTAGAATTCCCTGATCTCCGCCTACTGTATCAGTGGCCTGTTCCACATCCACTTCAATTTTATGGTGAGCCAATTCCACTTTTCTGTTCTGGAGCTCATCCACTTCTCCACAACTGCAATTGAGTAGGCAGCATAAAGCAAAGTCAACAATTTTCACAACCACTATTAATTTCGGCCTCAGCACCTCGCTCGTCATACGTGAAATTCCATAATACCGAACCCAGGATTACCCGCGTAGAGGTGAATAACAACCGATAACAAAAGAATAACATATTTTGTCATCATATCTAAATTTGCAATTCTTTAGTTTTTTATGAATAGCTCAAAATGACACATTCATAGCAAAACATACTATCATTGTAAAACATGTAATTGGCGAGTTATTTTTGAATAGTATAATAACATAATAATAACAAATATTACTATCATACTATCAGCCACAATATCAAAACAATAACATATTTTAGCATCATATTAAAACATGTTATTATTTTGACATTCTTTTTGTTGTTTTTTTGTTATTATTTTGTTATTACAAAAGCAAAATCAGTTATTCTTTAGTTGTCATGCCATACAAACTTAGATATTATTTTTGTTATTTTAACGCTTCTTTCAAACAAACTAATAGCAAATTTTGCCGTTCAAACATTCTATTTTAACCCGAAAAGGGATACCTGGGGTCCATTGGACCCCAGGCGCCTTTCAGAGCTTGTCTTTGATGGAACACATTCAGGGAGGTGACGAAACTGAGGCCATGAAGGTATCCCTTTTAGGGTTAATGGTAAAATTTGCCCTTAATTTGCCATTTCGCTCTACCTGGGTAAACCATGCGAAACGGTTGAACTCCCACTGCGGAAGCAGTGATAGTTGCTTGGAAGACCGTCTACCCCCTCAGTGTTTTCAACAGTCTATTATGGATAATCCTCGCAAGCACCTTCCTTTCTGTGCTGATGAATCACCGGCTGACTTTCCCACCTTTGACATTAGAACTAGGCTATGCCTTTTCCTTGCATCCGAAAAGACACTCTCTTAGCCAGACATCTCTGTATCATAGATCTGAACATCTAGGAAGTCTCTACAGTGGCCATTGTTATGGCCTGATTAACCTGGAAACTTCTTCTTCTTCTTTATGGCTCTACATCCACACTGGGACTTGGTCTGCCTCGCTTCAACTTAGTGTTCTTTGAGCACTTCCACAGTTATTAATTGAAGAGCTTTCTTTGCCTGCCACTGCATAAATTTGTATATTGTGAGGCAAGTACAATGATACACTATGCCCAGGGAGTCGAGAAAATTGTCTCGACCGGAACGGGAATCGAACCTGTCGTCTCCGGATTGGCGATCCATAGCCTTAACCACTAGGCTAACTGGAGACCCCAACCTGGAATCTTATACAATCTTATGTTTTGTAATCCCGCAAGGTCCTCTTCGCCAATCCAAGCCTCCGGCGATCATATGATTGGAAGCGAGGGACTTGGATCATGACACAGGAAGAGCATCTCGATGGTCGTCGTACAGACCGATTGCTCATAACTCTTGAAAACCTCTCTGAATAATTCGTCGTCGATGTATGATGTCTTCCATCTTCAAGGGGTTGGCCTGGTCGCCTTTTCCACCTCACGTTATCTGCTCTTGTTACATTCCACACTGTAGCGAATCGCAAGGCGGTCGCAGTGAGTGATGCCATCGTTATTCGTTATTCCAGTCTGAACTACTAGTCAAACGAAGATTACAGGTTCAGGTTTAGCTGCATTATTTGTACTGAGATGAGGCTCTTCCTCCGGCCTTCAACGGTCACTTTAGGCCTCTCGTCAGACGTTTGCTGTTCTCGGATTTCCCGGAACAGATCAAACACTTGGAAGGTTTACTGCAGCATTCTGTCTTATGGCCTTCGCATTTACATCATCTCGGAGCTTTTATATCCTTCAAATGAAGAATAATCAAGATGTTGACTTGTCCAAAGCTTGTGCAGTCTCTCTGTATGGTCTAATGACCACCAGTATTTATACTACTTTAGCCCATTAGGTAGACACTACAGGCGCCAGTCGTTCAGTTGCAAGGGAACCGTTAGTAATTTCACCATCGTTTCGCACTCAACAGTGTTGCCAGTTATATCCCTCGTCCCGTGAACCACTTCCGTTTTCGGAGCGACTTCATCCGGCTTGTTGTCGTTACTCGCAATATCCAAAACTGCCAGCTCTACACTACACGTCGAACTTGGCCGGTTTCATCCGGGAAGCCTATCAAGATTCGTCCTCTCTCCCAACTGCTCATCTATTATCACTACTACATCATCAAGTTCACATTCTCGAAGTACTTGGTTGGTCTTGTTAGCATTGACAAATACTCCAATAGCCATCAGCACATCCACGATATTCCAAGCGACTGCCCAGCCATCACGGAGACTGACTGAATGATCAACTATTTGCTGCTTGATGCCACTTAAACCATTAACAAGAAGTGATTCAGGAGTGAGCAATTCTGGATCGGATACTTCTAAGGGAACGCATGTTAGTTGACGCTTATTGCTTCCAGCATTATGGTTTCGAACACTTCGGTGATGTGGACTGTGTACTTCTTCTTCTTTATGGCTCTACGTCCCCACTTGGATTTGGCCTGCCTCGCTTCAACTTAGTGTTCTTTGAGCACTTCCACAGTTATTAATTGAAGGGCTTTCATTGCCTGCCATTGCATGAATTTGTATATTGTGAGGCAAGTACAATGATACGCTATGTCCAGGGAGTCGAGAAAATTTTCCCGACCGGAACGGGAATCGAACCCGCCGTCTCCGCATTGGCGATACATAGCCTTAACCACTAGGCTAATTGTAGACCCCACTGTAGTGTTTTTTTTATACACCAAAAAATTGAGTGTCCCTATTCATTCAACCATGATATATTCGCTACGATATCATAACCTCTCATAACTTACCCTTCAGCTTCAACTTTTTTCCACGCTGCTGCACAAAATCACAAAAAATACCTTTCCCCAAAACTACCGTAACCCCCCTGAAACTTTTTTTTTCTCCGTTAAGATATTAAAATCAAACTATTCACATTTTCCACATTTGTCCATATATATATTTTTTTAAATTCACAATTGAAATTACTTTCCCTCAAACACATTTTTTTCACCACATCCCGTCCGTATCACACACATTCGTCCGTCCGCTCCAAGATTCGTTCATAAAACTGCCGGTCCGCTGTGCGCTTGCCGTTCTGCTTCGCGTCCACCTGCTCATTCATTAGCTTTCCATTCATCCTCCTCTTTCGCCGTCGTCGCAGCGCTGGAATAGCTATCGAACACGCGTCGGTATCGTGTACTTCGAAATCCAATGCTCGGGTTCGAATCGTCGATAGAGCTGTGCATCTGGTACCTCCTTCGCAGGTACACTCAAATAAATAAGAGTATGTAAACCATATGCTTTTGAACAAAATGTTTTCATCATCCAACCCATATCACTACACCCACGTGTAGGTATTTCCTATTGGGCTTGTGAGTCGCGACCCATAGTTTGAGAAAAGTTGGCTATAGTTCATATGGCAGACAAAGGCATACGATTCAGTTTGCAGTGCCAGTCCTGGACAGTCTTCATTACGCGTCTCTGCATCTTCGCCATGTTGAGCAGTTTCCGGCGACTATCCAACACGATATTTCCTTGAACGGTTTTTGCTACATGTCCCTGCATTCTCTTTATGCAGAACAATTGTCGGCGGTTATTCAACGCCATTTATATAAACGATTTTCATTACACGTTCCTGCATTTTCCGTATGCAGAAATTTTTTTGGCGATTCGAAGCGTCATTTGTTCATCCAACCATAAACTCGAGTCGCCGTGGATATTTTACGGTTACATTTACACATATACTGTTTCACTGTAACGTGAAGGAACTGTTAGTTAATGCTTTGCACAACTAAATATGTGATCCGATGATTACTCGGCAGTACGACTGCATGGTGCGTCTCGTATGAAATCAATGGAGCTTGTTCGATTCTGCCGCCAACTTGCAGAACACTTTTTTCGTTCTGAATTTCTTCTTGCAACACCTTTTCTTGAGCTTCCTGCTAAAATGTTTCCTCTGCTTTCGCAAACTCACACTTCTGTCCTCGGTTCTGCCCGTTTCGTGGGTCATTGACTTTACAGATTTTGAAGAAAAGCTGGACGACCCTTATGATAACGACAATCTGGATCAAACGAGAGCCCTGAGTTCCAATCTATGGCATCATCCACCACATTTTCATAAGAAGCTACGTAGCGCCTTTCATCCATAGGGACAGCCTATCGTCAACATACACGGATACACGGAAAGACGCAAATTGATAATACCGTCGACTATCGGAACGTAGCCAAGCAAGAACTGTTGCTGAATCTGACCGCAGGAAGCGCTTCTGAATATTTATGGTTAGAGCCGAGCAGATGTTCTGTAGTAGACGGGAATCCATCGTGGCAGCCAGGGGGATGAAGAATGATACGCTCGTATCCGTGGATACATGGATAACGCTGGCATGCTACGGGCAGAAATCCTTGAAGAAGCAACGCGGAACGTTCACTTCGTTGATCTGCTGATATTGTTCCATTCACCCATTAATGAAGTATGATTCATCTTGTCCAATACTCGCTCGGCTGTTCCACAATAGGCTCGTCTCAGTTTTTACCAGCCTGCTAAATCTCCAGCATCACAATCTTCCCTTGAACGACTCAGTGTGCGACGAATTCTGTAGGATCGTAGAGCTTCACCGCAATACGCAAATCCTTTGGATTTTTTTTTGCGCGATTTTTCGAAGTTACGCGATTTTTTTTAGTGCGGACGCATCCATCGCGTAAAAACAGAATTGAGTGTACTCTGCGATTATGTTCTGTAGTCAGAAGTATTCCAGTGCTTCACAAACTGCGCTATACATGACGAGCTTGTGACACCGTTGATCACGTAGGCTTGTACATCTTCCTCCGGACTATTTCTTCAAGGGACCGCTGCGACCATCTGTCTTTATAGTAGCCCAAGTAACAATTTTAATTTTATCGAAGTTTTTTAGCGATTCAAAAGTCCTAAACATAAAACCATTGATGCCGACTTGAAAATGCTCTCGAGTTCTTGTATGCCTCAATAAGCCCACGTTCTGGCTAGTTGGCCCAGTCTTATTGGGGTCTACAGGACTTCGTATGCAAAATGGCTTAGGATTTCGGGTTGTATCATAGTTTTATCAATCTTCTAAATAAAACCATCTTCTGACTTGTCAAATAATTGTTTTGATTATTTTTCACTCTCAATGTTCGATCGTCAGAATAATTATGCTTGGTTGTTTATCCAGCAATCAATTGGAAAGATGCAGATATGGAATTCAGATTTGTTTTCCTATTTAATACGTGTCAGGAGACTTGCCACGGAAAATTTGTGGTGAATGTGACTGTGATAATGACAAAAACTAAGTGCGCCACACAAACTATGCATAATTTGGAAGTTAAATGCATTTAATTTCCTCGGCGGAATTGGGTGCAAAAAAGGTTTTTTCAACACAGCGGAGTTTAAAAGACATTATGTAATTTTTCTGACAAAATAAAATGACGGAAACGTGTTGAATGGTTTAATTTGATCTTAAGCTGTACGTGAAATCATAAAAATGAGTAATAATTTTTCTGTATTTACATGAATTATCCCGACTAGGCGACATATTTTTCTGATAAAACTCTGTGTTCCTGATGATTCCTCCAATAGGGCTAACCCTCCTGAGGTAGTCATAACTGAGCTCGTGATAGAACTAGAGGTTTTATCACAGCAAGTTTTTGGTTTATGTTACGGCCACGGAATCTTTTGTTGGTTTTATGCATTGCCTCACAGTTTTGTGTATTTGTTTACAAAAAAAAATCTCTCCGACAACAACCGCAAATGCAAGTTTTATTGAAATGGTATATAATAAGTGGTAAAACCAATTCATGACTACTTGCAAGTCTTTAATTGAAGATGTTTATAGCAGAAGTTATATGATAGTTTTATGGAACGCCAAAGGTTCAAAGTAACAAACTACCACATAAAACTAATTTAGAACAACTAGCTTTTTGACATGCTCGTTTAAAACCAGGATAAAACATGAATAAACCTTCAAGGCATGCTGATTGTTACTTGGGAGATGAGAAACTGGAGGATTTTTTTTCCAAATATCAGAGCAAAAGAGACTTTTTCACCACAGCAAAATGTTTCTAGCGATACGAGATGATCCAAACCCTTGAGCAGCATATCGTTGAAGTAGACTTCATAAGTTTCCACGGCCGCATCCCATACCATCTTTATTTTGGCAGGCTTCTTGGCATTAGCATCTACCACAAGTAACTGAATCGAGACCACATACATATATCCAGACGAGCCTTTTCGAAATTGGAGGGTCGTCGTGGTCCCCTACATCTCGCACTGTTGTCGCAGTGCTGCCACGAGCTCCGTATCTCTGATTTCCTCCAGGTTTTTACACTAGAGAGTCGCTTCCGCAGTGAGAGCTTTTACACTAAGGACTTCCTCCGCCAAACATTTGTAAGCTAGGTTTTTATGCGCGGTGTCCTTCCTAAACATCATTTAATCATTACGAGTACGTCTAATACTGCGTCCGTGAGCTCAGCATCGCTCCTCGTCTCTTCAAGACTACCGAGTACTTAGTCTCGTCAGTCTTGAGGATAAGAGCGTCGCCCTAATCCTTCTTCTTCTTCTTCCAAATGGCTCTACGTCCCCACTGGGACTTGGCCTGTCTCGCTTCAACTTAGTGTTCTTCGAGCACTTCCACAGTTATTAATTGAAGGGCTTTCTTCGCCTGCCATTGCATGAATTTGTACATTGTGTGGCAAGTACAATGATACACTATGACCATGGAGTCGAGAAAATTTTCTCGACCGGAATGGGAATCGAACCCGCCGTCTCCGGATTGGCGATCTATAGCCTTAACCACTAGGCTAACTGGAGACTCCTTGTCCTAATCTTTCTTACTAGCAACTACGACCTTTTCTTTTCCGCCTGTTCATTAGGGTCCCAGGAGCATCCTGCCCCTGACACACCCTAACCTGTGGAGGCTGATGATCCACACAAGATCGCAGACCCTTGCTGCTTCAACCTTGGACGCATCTGGCGCCTTGTTCGGACGGACTCCCTGCGAATGCGAAGACCTCAATCTGGGTAGACTTAGGGCCGATTTCTTCACCTCGGCTTAACCGGTAAGTCAGGCTTACCCATACAGTTAAACCTGGCTTAACGCTTAAGCCAGGGTGAAGAAATCGCCACTTAGACACCTTTAGCTTCACGGGCTCTGCTGCTGCCACTAGTCTTGCTTTGCCGCTGGCATCGACTTGCGGAGTTATAGCAAGCCCTGCTTGAGGTCTTTGCTGACGTTACTTTATGAGGACACAAAGTCGATGATCACGTCCAGCTGTTGTGCACCAACTTCCACAGCAGGAAGCCCTGCACGGGTTTTGTTGACCGTTCTCATCAACCACGTTCCGTCCATTACCTCTCCCGGTGAGCTAGTTGGAGTTGTAATGGAGTACCTTACTCGCAGTTTTCGCCCTTCTTAGCGGAAACCTGTAACTACTTCCATGAGCTACGTCAGATAAGCCTGAAAAAACAAACAAACTGTAATGTTTCGAACATTCGAAAGAAAACTCACCTGCGGGTGCAAATGTGGAGCAATTTTCCCCAAGCAAACCATCGTGTTGGTACGTATCCCCCCTTGATCGTCCCGTGCTTGTAACCGCGCAAAGTGCCGCAGGACTTCTACGTTCAAATTGTTGTAGTTTAGCTTTGGCGCCAGGTGGATGATTGACTGAAATTGAGGCAAGAATCACTCAAGAATAGCTCAATTCGACAACTTCCGCTCATCACTTACCTTCACCGTTTGTTCCCTAATGGTAGGATTGGTGTCCAGAAAACCGTGCGCAATCTGGGGGAAGATCTGATCGTTGACCACCCCCGTCTGCAGGTGATTGATAAAGAGCTCGAGCTGCTGCAGAAGCCGTGATCGCGTCACGCGATCCGTCGACGCAAACAGCTTGACAACGCATGGCACTATTCGCTTCTGGTACTCAGTTTCGTCCAGTAACCGTCCGAGCTATGAAGATGGCGAAGATATAATTAGTAGCTCCATTTCAGATGGATGAAGATAATTACCTTGAACATAGGAGCAAGCACCGCCGAACCCGCGTCTCCGTATTCGTAGGCCGTTATAAGCTGGGGAAGAATTTTGTTCCTGTAATACAGAAATTCACTTGAACCTTGATCCCAAATCTAACGGTATCACCGATATCCTACTTGCACACATTATCCGGAAAGTTGTCCAACTGCGGCGTCAGTGCGTTGAAGAACCGATTCTTCTCCGCCTTGTCCTTGATCTGGATTTCCTCCAGGAAGAGCAACGTGTCGACTAGGTCGTTTTTGAAGAACCCTCCCGGCTTGCGACACTTGGTGATCACGTCGGCCGGGTTGGGTCTGCTGGCCGGTGAAGCCCCGACCAGTTCACAGTACAGTGGCGCGAGCGATTTGGGAATACTGGCGATATCTTTCAGGTTGCTGCGCGACCGCAGCGGGCCGTTGAAGGCTTCCCATACGAGACATCCGAGGCCCCACATATCGGTGGAGCACTTGGTCATGCTCTTCAGCTTGTTGGCATCGTTCTTCTCCGGTGGATCGTAGATCTCCAGGGCCGGAGGTATTTTGATGGGCGGTGCGGCCGATGTGTCCGTTGACGAGACGTACTCCAGGCCACCTAGTTTCCATTCGCCACTGGCGTTGACCAGCACGGACCACGCCGAAACGTTGTTGTGTCGAAGGTTTCCATCGTTGTTCAAAAATGATAGTGCACGCTGGAGAAAGAAACGAAAGAAGACAGATTTTTAGATTATTAGAAGTTAATTAAATAAAGTTGAACAATGGGCTTTAGTTACTCTCGTCATGGCAGTGGCCTATAATGCCAATAATTGATTCTATCCTGAATATCTAAGATATCAGATTAAAATATCTTGTTGAAAGGCGAATGAATTTATCATATTTTAGTTTTTAAATTTGAAAGAATATTTTAACAGAACATCTTACAGAATCTAAAAGTTATAATATTCATACATTTTTATGACATCTTTTGAATAAGCACAATAAATAATACATACAAATATATAGGAAGTCCCCAAAAACAATGACAACCAACCTATGTTGCAGAAACAGCTAAAATGTCGCTGCACCTTTTCCATTCAATAAGTTTCCCAACTCTCAACGGAGGAGTGGAACAAGATAAAACAACACTACATTGAAGATGATGCATCTCAGATTTCCAGCAGCAGAAATAAAATGAAATTATAAATACTAGCAGTAATACCAAGATAGACACACTTATCGTTACTATCTACTCTTCTAGTTCCAGTACTATGTATTTAGATGCGATGGTGATGACGATGATGCTACTTTCGTCGTATACACATATGTTTGCTTTCATTAAACGCTCGCTGACTTGGCCTGATGGCATGGCATGGCGGCGGCGGCAGTCTGCTGCTTGCTGCATCAAGGAGGTTCGAGTTCTGGAGAGAAGGAAAAATAACCATACCTAAGCATACAATGCGACACATAGTCAGCAGCGCTAATGGGTAACGCTCAGTGGTTCCCGAACATTTGCGACTCACGCCCCACTTGAAAATATCGAACATACTAGTTGGATGAGCAGAAGAAATACCCTGCGGGTATACCGGATTGGGACAGCGTCAGGGCCGGATTTGCAAATGTGGGGGGGCCTTCACAATGCGTTCGGTCGAAACCTGACGAAGTATGCATGGTGAAACGATCACTCAACGAAAAGCCCGATACTAGTGTCGGCAGAGCATATAGAGTAGCAAAAGTAGCCGAAAAACGAGTCTACCGCAACAATAAAAGAGAGTATGAGGAAATGTGATCAGGCGCAAAAGAGTATGGAACAGAATGGTATGCGGAGATTTTAGAAACTGTCAATGGCATGCGGAGAAAAACAGCGCCTTTCTCCCGTCATGTGCAATGGCCGTGATGGAAACAGACAAAAAAAGTGTGGCTGCCAGGTGGGGAGAGTGCACTTCGAGGAATTGTTGGTCGGTGAGAATGGAAGAGCGACCGACAGTATTCAAATCGACGACGACGGATACGCTGTGGAACTTCTAACGCTAGACAACGTTAAGACAGCCATTAGAGGGCTGAATAAAAACAAGGCTGCTGGAAAAGACGAACACCGTATTAACCCGGGAGCGGTCGCGTCGTGTACTGAGTACACGCACCATGAAAAATGGTCGCTTGTGGTACACAGCATGAGTGCGGCGTCGCTGAAATAAGGGTTAAGTAGAATATACAGGAAGAGAAAGAACAATCTGCTAGTTGGTTGGATGCTCCCATTTGCCCTCTATACTAGAACGGACATCGACTGGAGTGCACAAACTACACGCAGAAAAATGAGGCTTGTTTAAAACAATAAAACGCATGGTTGATTTTCAAACTGAGCATTTACTTATTTCAAAGTTATATTTCTTTGTTCTTACTTATAGTTTATCGATCAAAACAACCAATTCCCATCATTCCATATCTTATAACTAACGTTAAAATGAGAACACATCTATAAAATTCTTACCCCAACATCGCCACAACGAAGAAAGTTGTTACAAAAATGACATGGAACCCTACAAATGCTAGGGCCCCACGTTGGGCTAACATGGCGCCCAAATTAATTATTATTAAGGATTAACCTATCTTAACACATAGAACCTTACAAATGTACAAATACGTGACATTACAAATTAACACTGATCACAACACAGAACATTAATGTGCCCTGTTATCCAGATGGATAACATCTTCCGATCATAGGATGACGAGGTTTCATGTAAGGGTTTGTGTCCATCAGTCATCCTGGAATTGTATTTTAGTTGGCAGTTTGCCTTTTAGTTCACAGCATTTTTCGCTGTGTTCATAGCTTGGTTTTGTCCAGGAAAACTAATCCTAATCGGGCATCTAGATTCAAGCAACAACACAAGACCGTCTACAATTTGATGTCCGTGTTAGGGGATGGCTTGCGTGTTTTGTACTGGATCGCTCCTGAAATGTTTGAAGCGCTACAAATGCACATTAAAATTCAGGGACGGATGTAGAAACTATAGTATGAAATAGAAAATAAACTGACAAAATGTTCACAACTATTTACAAACGTAACACACTCCATACAACAATCGAAGAATTTTCCATGAATTGCATTCTCCAATTCATGGAAAATTCTTAAAACTACTTTACATACGTCACAACTTATTTACAAACGTAACAAAGTGTAGCAAATCCATCACTCCAACTTCCAAGGGCAGTTTTGGCCGTGTTGGATAACGCGCAGGAACTCAAGACAGCATCCACAAAAAGTTGGTCGGTTTCGATTTTTTGCCTTTTTTTAATCGTTCTCGCTTCCATCCGCTTGCCGAGTGTCTAAAAATAGATTTCCGAGCTGCCACAGGAGCTGCCGTCACCAACAAAATCACATTCCGGCTTTGCTAGTTGCAAAAGTGCAGTCGTTTAAAACAATCTGTTATTTTATGTTGAAACTACCAAATATCTGTTTGTTCTAACAAACTGTCAAAAATTTGTGCAAATGAAAATATATGTATTATCAAACAACAAGACAGTTCAGTTTAAACTAGAAATCAGTTTGTCGCTATATCAAACTGAAAAATCGGTTGATTTGAACTATAATTTAATTGTTTTTACAATTTATTTTTCTGCGTGATACGGACATTTTGTCCGGTTTTCTGTTTAACAGACTGATGCTGATTAGAGTCTTTCGTCTGTGAATATCAGGCGGGTTTTCATGAGGACCGATCAACGTCGGATAAGATGTCTACCCTGCGGCAGATTCTTGATTAATTTCGGGAGTATAACTTGCAGACCCATCATAATTTCAAGGCGGCATACGATTCAGTGAAGAGAAACGAGTGCTGACAAATTATGACCGAACATGGATTTTCGACGAAGCTGATTAGATTGATTCGTGCGACGCTTGATGGTTCGAAATCAAGTACACGGGTTGTGGATGGAAGTTCGTCATTATTCGTAACCTCGCTAAGCCCGACTGAAGTAAGGCTCGAACTTACTGTTCAACATAGTACTAGAATGTGCGATACGGAGAGCGGATCTAAGGGGCGAAACCATTGTCACGCGGCCGTACCTATATGCACCTGAGCTTCGCGAACGACATTGACATCATCGGGATCGATCGACGGGCAGTGGACGAGTGGCAGTGACCAAGTACTTGATAGCTGTTGGTCAACATCGGTCCGGCCGTGGTAGTGGTTACAAAGTTATGCTAGGTGGTGAAAAGTTTGATGTTGTGGCGAATTTGTTAATCCTGGTACTCTAGTGACGTGCGATAACAATGTTACCCGCGATTGCTTCATTCGGCGTAGACTAGCCGTAACGAGTTATAACCCACTAAGTATCAAGTAAGTGAGCACCAACAGTAACTCCTGAAGGAGTGATTGGGAGGAAAGGCGCTGGAAGAACCACAGGCGAAATCTCTGGGGCAATCCTATGAAGCATTGCCGGGAGAAATCCTTGGCGAAATCCATGGAGGAAAGCCAAGAGGATTTTTTAGAGAAACTCATGAAGAAATCCTATGAGGAGACTCATGGCAGGCATTCCCAGAAGGACTTCAAGAGGCTTCCTGGGGTGTCTAATATGAATTTTCTTGAGAAATTTTTAGAGAAATCATCTTGGCAAATGACACATACCCTCTTGAGCTGTGATTCCTCAAGAATTTATGAACGAATCCCAGGAGCCATTAGTGGGAGAATTCCAAGAAGAATTTCTACAGGAATTCTTAACGATATCTGTGGAGGTATACCCGCAGGAAGTACTAGAGGAGTTTCAAGAGGAATACTCAAAGAGTCCTTGAAGAAACCTCTGAAGAACTCATAAACGGAATTTGCACAAAATTTCTAAGACAAATCCCAGCAGAAATTCCTGGCGAAATCCCTGGAGGCATCACTGAGAGAATTCCCAGAAAGATTTTTGGAGGAATCCTTGAAGAAATCCCAACTTTGCCTAATGAACTATAGCAAAAATTCTTGGGGTGTCAGGAACCATACTGAAAAACTTTAAATTAACACTCCAAATACCGCGATAAAGAAAAACACTTTGCGCGTAATATTATGCTTTTGGTTGAAATTCGAAGTGACCGGCGCTGCGAAAATTGTTTCAAACCTACTTAGAAATCGACACTGATTTTGTATTAGCGCCTAACTGACATTTTCGAATTCTCTTCATCGATCCTCTCTTTGTGTTATTACAAAATGTATATTGAGTTTTCCAAAGATTTTTTGGTTGAAATGCGAAGAAGACGACTTCATCTTGCTATAGAAACAAAAAGAATATTGCGGATTTTTAGAAAATTTTCCACTCTGCGGTAGCCGCCGAGTTCTACCGCAGCTGTCAAAGTCCTACCGCAGCCATGAAAATGATCGTATCATTGAAAAGTTTGGTCAAATCAAAGCATGCTTGCAAAGTGAAATGTTCTGAAAAGCAACAACAAACAATGATCATCGGCGTCGTATCCAAGGCTCGATCCAAGGTATCCTTGGACTGATTGATGATGCATTGGTGAAAATCATCAGTCTGACAGCTGCGGTAGCTTTTCAATCTTCCGTAAAGTGGAAAATTTTCTCTAAATTAGCAATAATGATTTTGTTTTTTTTTGATCAAGTTATTAGCGAAAGAGAGAGTCGACGAAGAGAAATCGATCAAGTCAATTAGGCCCTTATGAAAAATCAAATCAAAAATTACTAATCGTACCTATGATTCTCAACCGACAGCAAAATCTGTTAAGGTAACTGAAATATGCTTGAAATTACAATGCATTGTAGTAAATTCAACTAAAAGCGTAGTCGTCTCAACAACAAAACATTGTTAATTTTCTCCTGGACACGCATTTTACAACACAGTGTGGTTAAAAATACAGTGCTCGTTTGTTAAATTAAGATTATTTTCAGTAATGTTAACTGCACTGCTAGTAAAGTTGACAGTGTTTTAGTAGAATTAACTGGAAATTGTTGTCGGTTGAGATTCATAGGTACGGTTAGTAATTTTACTATGGAATCGGTAGTTTCCACAACAAAATTTATTTCAGTGTAGTGTTCTAGATATGCATCCTGAAGGGTTAGAGTTTTTAAAGAAGTGTCCTGGATTTATTGGTACCACATATACAAGCCTTCAATATTAATCTCGAGTGTTGTAACTGCTCTAAACATTTTTTTCTTTTTGCATGTCTTTCCAGAACACTAGAACTTGGATCTTAGAGGGTTGCAGTCTTCGACAAAGTGCTTTAAGTTGATAGTTGCTATTTTTACATCTTCGGTTTTGGTTACAGTGTCGGCGGAAATTTTGACAGTCACCATGGAGTTACGGGAATTTCAATTTGTACCTAATTGATTGGGACCTGTTCACTACATCAAAAGTTAAAGATATACGAAACGACAAGATAATATTTAGGACCACTTTCGAGTTAAGTTAACTGATCAAGCCCAAAATTGTACCAATTACAGCTAATTAGTAAAGAAACTCACAGTCAATATTTGAGAATATTTGCTGCATTTTATAAAAAGTAACACCATGTTGAAAATTTTGTATGCAGAAAATGCCCACGAATGTGAACACACAAGCCCAATCTCTCACGATCCGCACTGAAGAGCACGCCAACTCTGGTCAAGATTGCGGAGATTTTTCTTGAAACATCTTGGCGATTTTCCCAGGTATCTCGTAGAAGTTCCTCTTGTAACCTCGTGGCGGTTCCCCCTTGAACCTAGTGAAGATTTTTCTGGAATCTGGTGGATATACCATCTGCCCCTACCAGAAATTTTATGGAGATTCCTCCTGCTGTATCGTAAAGATTCCATACCGTCGATGGGGGTGACAATGGGTCTGGGGGGGTGAGATTGGCTCAAAGCGGAGAAACATAAAATTTGAAATAGCTCATCAACTAACGCAAATTTATATTGAAAACTTTATATTATTTCAAACAGAAGATGTTTTTACACGTCATGATGCAGAATAAGATGTTAAGCAATAATCGTTTTTTGTTAAATTTGTGACTAAACTTATAAGATGAAACTACTAGTAAATCACTCTGAGAAAAATTCTCCTTCGTAATGTTTCACACATGTACCTAACCATAAACTTTCCTATAAGTGGTTAGCTGTAGGTATTACCTGGTTGAGGCAGCGAAAAAAGCGGGCTGTCAATGCACTTTTTATTTAAAAATTCAATATTTTCGATCCTATGTCTAAATTTCAAGAATGGGGGTGAGATTGGGTCAAGCAAGTTATCGAGTGCACATAACCTTAACTTAAAATTCAACTTGTTACCCAGTTCCCATTTGACGTTAGAGTGGTGCCATGTTTACCGTATCTTCATAAAAACACGCTTTATTTCGAAAATATGTCGAAAAGTGTCAAGCGAGTGTGTTCACACCTATGTTTAGTGCCTAAAATCATTTATAACAATAAACCCATGCGTTTGGACAGCACCTCTGATCATCAGCTAATCTTTAGTGTACTGCAATATCGTAAGCTCACAAAATGGACTTGTTTTTCTTTTCCACTCATATTTTTTTAATTTTAAGGAAATATCGTGAAACTACCAGACGGTCGGTAGTGGCATTCAGGCAATACCGGAACCATAAAACCGGTAACATGACACAATTTCGGAACATGAACGGTCGTCGAAAAATATCATGTTTTTTTTTTTTCAATAAATCTTTCAATGCGCCTCTCCCTCATTGTAATCCCTCCCCCCCCCCCTCCTCTCATGGAGGATGAAACTTTAAATGAGGATGATTATGGTGGCTAAAAATGCTGAAAGAACGTACGAACTTTATTTTATCAAATTTCAACCATTTTTTTCAATTGTATTAGCCCTTTTAGGTGGATTAATCATCTTTTAAAATTAGTTTTTATTCGTCATGGTTACATTGTATTTTAACCCTCTAATACCCAAATTTTGGATTTTGATCTAAATATCATTTTTCATCATCTAAAATCGATTTAAACATGTTTTGGAAGGTGATTCTTTTTAATTCTCGATTTCGTGAATTTCAGTTTTTGATTTTTCTAATTTTTATTTTTGAACATCCCCACAGTTACATATTTTTCCTGGAAGCCTATTTGGGGTACGGGTTTTTTGAGATGAAAACATTTTGAGATTTTATGATTCTTGTTGAAATATTTTTATTTTAAACTTTTTTCATAGAAAATTTAATTTTTCGTGTAATTTTAAGGAATGTAATTTTAGAGTGTATTCCATTTCCTACGATAGAATGATTTGGGAAAAAATTAAAATATGTTAATTGTAGCGATTCAATACAAAATAAACAATGACTTCTAGAAGGTGACTAAAACATCAATTTTCCAATGATTTTTAAAAAATTTAAAAATAAAATACAAATGTAAAATTAAAATACACCAAAAACCCCTTTGAGTTATACAAAACAGTTCTAAATATCAAGCAAAAATATAAAAATTTTGATTTTCCACGAAACAAAAAATACAAAAATGCTCAAACTATACCCCGTCTAAAGGCGGGGTTGGGTATTAGAGGGTTAAGTAGGTTTACTAGATATGATCAATAAAATTAACTTGTATTCTTAGATAGGCGACTTCGAATACTTTGACCCATTCTCACCCCTTCTAAGGGGTGAGATTGGGTCAATTTTCAATCATTTGTAGTTTAGTAGACATTTCATATAATGTGATACTTTCTCGCTAAACTATTATCACCATATAGAAGAGTATTCATACCAAATAAAAAGTTATTCCGACTTCAACTGCATTTGTTATTTAACAAACAATCTTTGAGTATCCTTTTTTGACCCATTCTCACCCCAACGATGGTAGGTAATCTAGTGCACGAAAAAAAAAAATCCGCACATATTTATTGGCAAAAATCGACCTCACTGCACTACTACAATCTACATGCACGCACATAAAAGTTCTCCAAACAAAACTGCACACAAATTTCAAAAGCCGCATGAAAAATATGTACAGTGACATAATATGTATATAGATATATTATATCGTTCAAATGCGTCATTTGAGTTTATGTGCGATGCATTTATTTTTCGAGTGCAAAGCTTGATTGCAAAATTCTATGTGTGAACACACAGAAACTAGATGCGGATTTTTCTTAGTGTGGAGATTCCCTCCGGAAGCTCGTGGCGATTTTTCCCGGAATCTTGTAAAGCTTTTCCCTGGAATCTTGCGGAGATTTGCTCTGGAAGCTCGTGGAGACTCCCCTTTGAATGCAAATGCCAGGGCTTACAGATTTATAGATATGTCGTTCCGTTCAAAGGCAAAGTTGTTTGTTAGGTCAAGGGCTTACAGCTGAATTCGATGTGCAATTTCGCCACGAAGCGGTGCAAGTCACATTTTTTCAAAAGCATAGGAATAATTTCTGAAGAAAAAAACACAAGAGGAATCTATGGAGGAATCCCAGGCATTCCTGGAGAAATCCACGAAGGAAGGCCAAGAGGAATTTTTAGAGAAACCTAGGAATCCTAGTAGGAATTTCTGGAGGAATCATGGCAAGCACTCTTGGGGAACCAAGATGAATGTTCTTGATAAATCTTCGGAGAAATCATCTTGGCAAATGACATATACCTCTTCGAGGAAAAATAGCAAGAGTTTTCGAAGGAATCCCAAGAACTGGGAGAATCCCAAAAACAAAACAAAATCGTGAGGAATCCTTAGATATATCTCTGGAGGTCTACCAGCAGGATTTTTTGAAGGAGTTCCGAGAATTTCTACAGGAATTTCTCCAGGAATTCAACTTGTGATTTCTTCAGAAATTCATATCGGAATCTCCTCAAAAATGTATTCGAGGTTTCCAATAGAAATCATTCCATCATCTTTTCCAGAGATGCATCCAAGAATTTTTCTGGGAATGTCTCCAGGAGTACCTGCAGAGTTTTTAAATTACTTCAAGGATATCTAGAGGGATTCCTTCTTCAATTTGTATTGGAATTTTTCAAAATAATTTTACAGAGATACATACAGAGCCAGGAAATTCAGTAAGAAGTCGTCCAGAAATTCTTTCAAAACTTTCTCCAAGCAATCCTTTAGGAGTTCAACCACGGATTTGTTCAGGAATTCATCCATGAATTCCTTCAAGAATATTCCTAGCAGCTCCTCTAAAGGAGTTAAAATTTCTGCGATTCTTACAAGAATGTATCCGGAGATGATTTTTTCTCCAAGACTCCTGCAAAATTATTTAGTAAAATTATCTAGAACTTAGGGATTCTTCCAAAAATTTGTCAAGGATTCTTTCAGAAACTCCCGGGAATTTGTCGGTTTCCTTCAACGATTGTTTAGGACTTATCCTAGAATTCCACCAGGGATTTGAGTTTGAAATTTATGTAGTGATTTTTCCAAGAAGTTGGCTTAAATTTTCCAAGGATTTCATCCGGATTCTCTCCAGCAGTTTCTTCAGGAGTTAACTGAGGGATTCCATCAGTATTTTTTACAATAATTCCTCCAGGGATTCTTCCAGGGGATCCTTCAGGAATTACCCCAAGGAAGACTCTTTTGCAATTCTTTCAGGGATTTCTTCCGGAACTTCTCAAGGGAATGCACCTTCTTTAATTGTTCCTGATTTTTTTCTCGAATACATTTCAGCGATTTGTCCAGGAATTCCTTCTGGTAGATTCAAGGATTCCATTATTTGAAAGTTCTTCGGGAATGTCTCCAGGAAATTTCTTAAGAAATCTCCAGAGGTTCCCTTCAAGAATTTCTACAGGGATACCTCGATGGTTTCCTCCAGTGATAGTTTCAAGGTTTTTACGAGAATACCTTCTAGAAATCTTCCAAGGATGCTTCCGGGAGATGAGTATATACAGTATATAAGTCTATGAAACTGTCTGTAGGAAAATTCCGAGAAGGATATACTTAAAACAATACAACTGAAGGTTTATTTTTAGATGGATACCCGGATAAAAACTAACCATAGGGTGTTTGGTGAAAACCATTCCTGCACCATACAGTGTACCAGCTACAATAATGTATATTGTAATGAAATGGTTCACTGAAAGCTTCGCACATTGTAGCTATTATACATTTACATTTGATTTTTATGTAACACTATATTATACTGTTTTTCTCAAGGGGAATGACATATCCTTTTCTAACCGGAATATCCGCATTTATCCGTTTCTAACCGTCGCTAACCGTTGCTAAGCGAGCTGCTAAGTGAGCAGAAGTTTGACGCGGTTAGCGACGGTTAGAAACGGATAAATGCAGATATTCCGGTTAGAAAAGGATATGTCATTCCCCTTGGTTTTTCTTACGTTTGAACCATTCACGTTTCCGAAACATTATTTTTCCGTGCATTTTTAATTATTTATTCAGTTTTAGATTTTTTCCGTGCTTTGTTTTGTTGATGTTTGTGACTTTTATGATGCAAAGGAGAGGAAAGAAAAAAGTGAATAAGTTGAAACATCAATTTAAAGTCAATAAAATGTTTAAATAAGTAGTAAACCAGATGTCTTAAGAATCGCAGATCCAAGAGATATGGCGAGCTAGGTATGTAGAGTGCGATGAGAGGAATACGATTGACGAACTTCCCGCATAGCAAAATACAGTTTGTGTTATTCTCCACACAGTAAGTCTTCTTTATCTCAAACTGTTACTGTACCACGAACAGATTATTTTCTGTTGAAAATATGAAATTCGAAGCAATTGATCATAAAGAACGGTGGTTTGCATACATACCAAGGTGTAACAATATGTCATATTGTGCAGAAATTGTCGAATGATATAGTGATGAAAACTCAGGAGATATGGTCGCAATATAAAATTACCTATTCGGGAACGTCCATAAATTACGTCACGCAAAAATCGACCATTTTCAACCCCCCCCCCTCCCCCCTATGTCACACTTTTTGTATGGGACCTCTGAAATTTTTGTATGGGTCGTCACACTTTGCTGAACCCCCCCTCCCCCCTCAAAGCGTGACGTAATTTATGGACGTTCCCTTCTCA
Source organism: Aedes albopictus (assembly GCF_035046485.1). Lineage (NCBI taxonomy): Eukaryota > Metazoa > Arthropoda > Insecta > Diptera > Culicidae > Aedes > Aedes albopictus. Next base: position 89,937,683 of record NC_085136.1, read on the forward strand.
AACGGTTTGTGATTTTATTTCCGCAACACACTTACACATGTGCATTTCACTGTATGCCACTTAAATTCAACAGTTTGCCAAATAGTAGCTTGCATTGGTATTTGTTCCGGTCGAACTTTGAAGTTTGCATAAGTAGAAAAAAAAATCTTCCGCCCCCAAGTTGAGTGGACAGTGAACAGAAAACTTTCCTCGGATGGATAACAGTTTCAAGCGCCGTGAGTACGGTCTGGATGAAACAAAGGTAAGTTTTGCAAGACTTGTTTTTTATGTTGTGATATATTTCATCGGATGCAAATTGTTTTGCAGGATTCCGGAACTCCAAGTCAACTGGAGAAACCTGATCCGGCCTTACTTTGCGGCTGCGGGGAGTCCCACAAAAGGGAGTACCGAAGGATTCGCCCTCCTGCGGGCGGGAATTGAATGCTCCCTGCGATGGAAATCCACTTTCACCACAGCAATTACCACCTAATCTGTCAATAGTTGTAGGTATTACCAAGCCCAGTATGGGGTATTGTATTTTGTTTAATAAAAATATCCGATGAACGCATAAGTGGTTTTTTATTTCAAACGGTTCAAATATAGCAGAACCGTATACCATACGCCTAAAATACCACGAAAGACCATACATCAATAATGACCCATACAGTGTTCGTTTTTCTTCTAGATTTACTGTTAAACTGTTCTTTTACTATTTGCTATGCAGTGAATTGTCTGAAAAACGGGATAATATATTGACCGTTTCCTTTACTGTATTGCGAAAAATTTGTTCGAGAAAACGAGCGAATTTTTATGGTAACCTATCTTAACCGCCTATTCCACATACTGTAAATTGGCAGATTACCGTTTGTCAAACTGGCAAATATGTACATGGAATGGTTAGCTTAATGTTACTTCCGATAGTCTAAGAAATGGTTAAATGACAATTACTAATGGTTATCTACAGTGTGCACGCAGAAAAATGACGCTTGTTTAAAACAATAAAACGCATGGTTGATTTTCAAACTGAGAATTTACTTATTCCAAAGTTATATTTAATTGTTTTCATTCAGAGTTTATTGATAAAAACAATCGATTACCATCATTTCATATATTATGTTTCCAGTTCAAAACCGAATTAGCGACATTTTTTCTTTTACTTCCGCTGCTTTTGCCTTGCGTTAAACACTATGTCGGAAGTGGGGCGCTGTATACAGTACCAGGTGTACAATACAGCGCCCCACTTCCGACATTGTGTTTAACGTAAGACAAAAGCAGCGGAAGTAAAAGAAAAAATGTCGCTAATTCGGTTTTGAACTGGAAACATAATAATGTCAAAAATTTCATTTGTTTCAACAAAATAAAAACCATAAACATGGTCCGAAAGCACTCACACATCTATAAAATGCTTACCCTAACATCGCCACAGCGAAGAAGGTGCAGCAAATCCATCACGCCAACTTCCAAGTGCAGCTTTGGCCGTGATGGATAACGCGCAGGTACTCACGACAGCATCCACAAAAAGTTGATCGGTTTCGCCTTTTTTGTCTTTTTCTAGTCGTTCTCCTCGCCATCCGCTTACCGACGATCTAAAAATAGATTTCCGAGCTGCAGCAGTTGCTGCCGTCACCAAAACAATCACATTCCGGGTTTGTTAGTGGCAAAAGTGCAGTCGTTTGAATCAATCAATTATTTCATGTTGAAAAAACCATATCTCTGTTTGTTTTAACAAACTGTCAAAAATTTCGACAAATGAAAATATTTGTATTATCAAACAATTGGAACAGTTCAGTTTAAACTAGAAATCAGTTTGTCGCTATAGTAAACTGAAAAATCGGTTGATTTGAACTAGAATTTAATTGTGTTTACAATTTATTTTTCTGCGTGTGTAAAGCAGTGCATTTACAGTTTGTGATTATGCGGGTTTATCTTTGACGTAGAGCCATCTTTAACATATGGACTGGACTGAATACTGAAAGAAATTCTTATATAGGTTCGTCTGTGGGTTCGCTTCTTAACCTAACTTATACTTGAATCGAACTTGACAGTTTTCTAATGAGTTGTTAAATACATACGTGTATTTCAAACTTTAGTCAAACTGGAGCCTCAATATTGCAATAACGGTTAAGCACGCTGTAATTATACTTATGTACCCCGTCACCCACTTCATGCAACTACATTAGTGGTCTAATAATGCTTAGCGCGCTCGGCATAGTTCCATCATGCCGCTCAAAGTGTTGCCACAAATAATGCTTAGTTTGCAAAACCCGGTTATCTGACTGGTGGGGCATGGGAGCCTAAGCTTCAACTGTTAATGCAATCAGAGACTACTCAGACCTCGACTCAGACTTAGACGTGGGCGATCCAATATATGAAGGGTTATCCAAAACGCTCTGGAGAATTCCCAAAGCGCATTCTCATAATGCTAGTAAGCCTAAGATGCCATTAACAGGAGGAAAATGACAAGATAATATAACATTACATGGTTTATGTAATGTAAACCAATACAACATAACAAAAGAGAACCATTCCAAAACCATTTAATTAAATGTATAACCAGTGGTGAAACTACAATTAAAAACTATATTTACGGTACATTTTGTTGTTTGAAACCATACGTGTACCATACAATGTACGGTTTATTAAAACCCACGTATCAGTATTTATAACAATTCATTTACAATATAATGTATGGTTTTGCAAAAAAATATATATGGAGAAAAATATTTTTTTATATTGTTACGATACTTAACAACCCGTATAGTATATTGTAAAAATCTTATTTACAATTTACTGTATGGTGTTCTACATTACATTTTATTGTTTTTGTATTTTTATTTTTACAGTGGTTTCTATTGTAAAAATATGGTTTTAAATAGTACTGTTACAATACAACATTCGGTTTTTCTACTGTATTTTTTATTCGGGTACAGACCCAGGACATTCGAAGAATGCTAATAAACATCCCTGGACGCAATTGTTTTTTTTTTCTGTCATCCTCTGATATGATTCGATTGTTTATTTTTCATGAAGCGTATGTTCTAGAACGTATCTTTTCTGTTCTAATCATACAGAGGTATAAAAAGTGATAATTCTTTATTTCTGGTGCTCAATAGTCCGATCTGTTTATGTTGAAGTACATTCACAGTCAAAATGGCACTTGAAATCGTATAGCAAAACAGTAAACTGAGAAATAGATACTATCCTAGTTGGGTTATAGCGTCAGAAAAAAATATAAGTTCAGGTAATAAAGTTTAATTCAGCATAAACAGCACTAAAAACTAACCATATGTTAGCAAATCACAAAATGCAAAACACTCCCACGCTTGGGAACCCCTGCTCTAGCACCTTCTCCCCGATCATCGCTCCGCTCCTCACGAGAGCAGCAACTTCCCATTCTTTCTCCCCACATCTCAATGGAACTCTGTGACACAATTTCCTCCACAACAAAAACTAATGCGAGAAAAAAAAAAGTTTGCCCTGTATCCCCCTCCCGTCTTACCGTAATTTGGAAAATTCCCCATGCCAGGTAGAGGTCCCGCTGGGGTCCATCGCCGGCCTGCCTCTCGCAGTACGTCCCCAGCGGTTCCACCTGCTCGGTTGCCACGTACAGCACCTTATCCGTCTCCAGACTGTCCAAAAACTGCAAAATGCTCGGATGGCGCAGCGTTTTCAGTCGCTTCACGGCGGCCTTGGCCAGTTCCAGCTTGACGTCGGTCCCATTCTTGATGTCGTACACAAACACGGACACTTCCTCCCCGGTGGCACCTTTCCGTTTGCCCCGGTGCAGCGACCAGATGCTACGCGAATCGAACTGCGGCACTGGCTCGCCGATTTCGTACGGAAAATCTTTGGCCGAGTCCCGTGAGAAGAAAGACCACATCCTTCTTCTTCCGAGCTCCCGAGGCGATGACGACGACGACGACGACGACGGACACGCAATTTAAAATACACACCCACGAAACCCACTAATGGACGCACCGATATGTCCCGCACACGGATCACTCCGATCGTCACAATCCGCACTTTTTCCCGTTGGCAAAATCGATTTTCTATTGGGGAAAACTTTAATGAATTTTCACTTTTTCCGTCCCGCTGACGCAGAGATTATTCACCATCAGTCCAGTTTTCGACGTTCTGATGGAGTTTTTTCTTCCCTTTCGTCGTCGTGCGACTTTTTCCACCAGCAGAAAACGGTTGAGATAAAAATTTTGACAGCTCAGAAAATGCACACAAAAGGGAAACGTCAAAGATAACAAAAACCCGGTACTGAAAAAATATTGATGTTATCGCCGTCGAAGATTGCAGATAGCAAGGATTGCTCTCCTTCAAGCTTGTCGATTCGGTCGAAACACGGTCTTTGGAAGTTGCGAAAATCGATTTTGGCTTCTAGCGGTGTTGGGATAAATCTAGATTGAGTTTAAATAAGGGCGAAACTAACATGAGAGAGTTCTCTTCATCGACTCTCTCTTCTTCAAATTAAAGTGACAAAATGCAAGTATGGTTGAACTTTTAGGTCATAAATCGCAAGGCTGCGATGCAATCTAGCGTCTAAATGTTAAAAAGTTCGATTAAATTTGCATCTTGTCACTTTAATTTGCAGAAGAGAGAGTCGATGAAGAGAATTCTCTCATGTTACTTTCGCCCTTATTTAAACTCAATCTAGAAATTTCATATTCTGAATCTGAATGTCAAACTGAGCCGAAATCCAAATTTTCATGACCTACCCGGGAACCTATTTTAAAATCAGTTTGAAGTTTCTATGGGAGCGATTTATCGAATCACCCCTCGTTGCATTTTGTACTGGGCGGAGCTGTCAAATAGTCGCCCAGCTGTCAAAAGGTGATTTAAAAAAATCTCTTTGAAATTGATTTTAGGTACTATTGTACGTGCAGTTGAATCCCGGAATTTTCGACTAGCGAAGTTGGATTTTTCTCCAAATCCGTGCGTCGGACCTAACTTCGGAAGTGGTGCGCTGTATAGCGGACAAGGTTTACTATACAGCGCACCACTTCCGAAGTTAGGTCCGACGCATGGATTTGGAGAAAAATCCAACTTCGCTAGTCAAAAACTCCGATTTTCAACTAAATTGAGAATAAAATAAAGTTCTAAAAATCTGAAAAAAATCATAGTGGCTCAAAAAAGGTGCTCTTTCGTATAAAATCAAAATATCAATACATTTTTCTAAATTTAAAAACCCAATTATTATTATACGATTCAAAATAAAATCTACTTTCGCGACTACTTTTAGCCGCAGTCAGAGATACGCGCGAGACAGTCGCCCAAGAAAACAGACCTGTTTTCAAATTTTGCATCATAGCGCTCTTTGACAATTTTTGAAATAAGGTCGCCACATGGCCGGATGATGCGATGGCTGCTGCAACTTCACGTGGCATTTGCATTGCGATTAAATTCTGTCCATCATTGAAGGCCTTGGATAGTAGTCGCCATAATTGCAGGCATAATTGTGCTTTTCTTGCACGCACAATATTGTCGCTTCGCCACCAAACCGGATGTCGCCAACTAGGGGCAAGACAGATACAGCGAGAGTAACTCTGTTATCGAAGTGTTGCTCAGAATTCCTCTGGATATAGCTCTGGATTACTCTGGTTTGCCCGAAAGGTTGCCTGATACCAGTGAAAAATCGAGCAGTCTTGCCCAATAGACCGATGCAAATTTTGAAATTTTCGCTCCCCTATGCTTAAACGATCACAATTTGGGTTCTGATTATCCTGCCAAAACTTGAAATTTTTTGGATCAAATTTGACTGAGCACACGCCATATAAAGTTTACATGGAAATTACTGTGGAAAATCTTATCTTTCATTTTCACAGGCCGAAATATCTTTTCATGACATCTTAAAAATAAAACCCATATGGATTCACATAGCTTACACATAAATCTATCGAAGTGCCGAAGATACATGACACGTAAAACCTTTAGAAAAATTGTTATACATTAAAATTTTAATTTAAATCTTTAGTAATGATGTTTTACTTTTCTTCTTGGGAACACTGCGTGGGATAAATTATGCCTAGTAGGCAAGGAAAATTGCGCAACGCAATGTGTCAAAACAAAAACACAATTCGCTGCATCAGGAGCGACACTACGAATTTTAACTGCTCATAAACATCCGTTCTACTGCGATTTCCTCAAGTTGTGTTTCCGCGGATCGAGGAGGAGACTAGCAACTTCCGTATTCTCTGGACTGACGACTGTAGGGCCAAAAAACAACACTGCATTGGATTGTCTATAATTCATTACATTCGGTGCCATGCACGGCAACCACCCCCATGTACCTTGTACCGACTTTTTTGTGCCCTCTAAGCAGAATACCCTCTCCGAATGAGTGTAATCAGTTTTGTACACTCATTCGGGCATTACCATAGACTTCAATTTTTTCTACTAGATTTCAATATGACATTGGATAAGCATTTCTAGGAATAAATGAGCAATTTTCTGGAAAATGTTAATGAACTATGAGCCAATGATTGCGTTTGTCTAGCCATAAAATGTAAAGAAAGTGTCCTATGAATTTATATATCGGCTCGTATGTAATTCGGATCGTCTGTGACAGGGAGCCTTAACCCCTGAAATTTAATTAATATAATGACGGCCGTTCACTTCCAGATTAAGATTCAGATTGAGTTGTCGAGCGTTAACCGTGAGCCAATATTGTATTCCAGAGTATCTGGAAGTGGAGGAGTATTCTTATCGTCAATTTGCGGCTGTTTGTCTTTATCCTAAGCTGCATCCTGTTACTCTTCACCAAAGAGTAGCTGTACTCGCTGTTGCTGCACGCCACCGCATTCCCATTTTGACATTTTGCTTTGTAAAATTTTCATTTGGCCTACTAGGAAGAATTTTGCTCTCGCAGTGTTCCCAAAAGTTAAAGTAAAAGAGCATTGCTAAAGATTTAAAATCAAATTTTATTGAATAACAATTTTTCTATGGGTTTTACGTGTCATGTATCTTCGAAACTTTGATTAATTACTGTTTAAGCTATGTGAATCCATGTCGGTTTTATTTTTAAGACATCATGGATAGATACTTCAGCCCGTGGAAATGAAAGATTACATTTCCCATAGTAATTTCCATGAAAACTTTAAATGGCGTGTGCTCAGTCAAATTTAATCCAAAAAATCTCAAATTTTGGCAGGATGATCAGAACCCTTATTGTGATCGTTTAGGCATAGGGGAGCGAAAATTTCAAAATTTGCATCGGTCTATTGCCAAATTTCTCGCTTCGTATCGACGTTTCTGAATGGATTCGAGCGAAAATAATTACTCAGGATTGCTCAGAGTTGATCCGGATTGCACAGTGTCTCGCCCCTAGACCCGCATAGTAAATTACAGTTTGTGTTTGGAGTTTAACAATACGTCTCCTCTATCTGTTAGCCCTCTAATGCCCAAATTTTTGATTTTGATCTGAATATCATTTTTCGTCATCTAAAATCGATTTAAACATGTTTTAGAAGATGATTCTTTTTATTTATCGATTTCGTGAATTTCAGTTTTTGATTTTTCTAATTTTTATTTTTGAACATCCCCACACTTTTATATTTTTCCTGAATTTGGGGAACGGATTTTTTGAGATGAAAAGATTTTGAGATTTTATGATTACTGTTGAAATATTATTATTTCAAATTTTTTTCACAGAAAATTTTATTTTCCGTGTAATTTCAAGGAAAATAATTTTAGAGTGTATTCGATTCCCTTAATCTATTAAACAAGGATAGAATGATTTGGGAAAAATTTAAAACATGTTAATTGTAGCGATTCAATACAAAATAAACAATGACTTCTAAAAGGTTACTAAAACATCAATTTTTCAATGATTTAAAAAAAAATATAAATACGCTTTAAAATACACCAAAAACCATTTTGAGATATACAGAACAGTCCCAAATATCAGCCAAAAATATAAAAAAAAAGATTTTCCACGAAACAAAATTTACAAAAATGCTCAAACCATCCACTTATCCGCGAGCGATCATGGCGGCGGCGAGCACAAATAACCGATTCGAGTTTTGACGTTTCTTGGGTATCGCAATCGGTTGGCGCCAAAAAACGGTGGAGGAAGGGGTGAGGAGGAGAACGAAACTGTTTTGACTTTCCCCCAAGAAACGTCAAAAACCGAACCGGTTGGATATGCCCGCCTCCGCCATTACCGCTCGCGGATAAGTGGATACCCCGTCTAAAGGCGGGATTGGGTATTAGAGGGTTAAGTGCCCCACACAATGCATACGTTTGCGTGTGCGTGACAGTAATTTGACACATTTCCCATGGGAAAACTGTCAAAAAAACGCAAACCTCGACGGAACGGACGCTATGTGTTCCAGGCTTTAATGTTACTGTATCACGATGAGGTGCTTTTCTGTTAAAAACTATGATCGAACACCTAAGGATTATAAAGAATGGTCTACTTATCCCCTGAGACGAGACTCGCGAAGAGGAAAAAAAGCAACGTCAAGTGCAGCCCAACTGAGTTGTCAGTTGTAGCCCGTTTGATTACGTTACCTAAAACGAGGAAAGTATTGCTATCCGAGATAAATTCTGAAGCCAAAATTCACTCCGAGTAGCATTTTCTTCTCCTGTACTGTCAAAAATAAATTGAAAACAAAATATTCCAATGATTACTTTGCTTGGCGATTGTTGGCGATGCAAAATTTCACCTCAACATGATTTTGTGCGTGAATGGGATTCAGTCACACAGCATGTGAGGTGATGCGGTCACGTACGTGTTTGAACCACCAGCCCAAAACATAATGTCAACACAGATAGGAAGAAGAAAAAAATAACAAAGTGGAGAAAAAGAAGACCGTCTTCGCGAGTCTCGTCTCAGCTTATCCCATACCAAGTTGTAACAGTATATCATAATCTAGATCATAATGTGCAGAAATTGTCAAATATTATAGCGATGAAAACTCGTAAGACATGGTGGCAATATGTAATAGCCATTTCTCAAATGGGTTATGATTATATTTGCACAATTCACTTACACATGTGTATTCAACTGTATGGCACTCTTGCGTTATACTCAGAAAAATGAGCTCTTTCGATCTTTCGAAGCTCTTTCGAAACTAGCAATATTTTATTCACTAAACAACCCAATTTCGTGAAATGCTCTGTAAACCAATAACAAACAATGATCATCGTCGTCGTATCCAAGGAGTCGATTGGGCCGTTAGATGATTCCTCAGTGAAAATCAGTAGTCTGACAGCTGCGGTAGAGGTTCATTCACAACTAGATTCACAAATATAACGCCAAAATTGGCCTATTTTGACACCCACCCACCCCTTCATAACACTGTTTGTATGGGAAGCAAAATAATTTGTTCGAGCTGTAACACCACAAAGGACACCCACCCACCCCACAGTGATGCGGCTCCATACAAAAGGTGGCAAAAAGTCTTAACATGCATGATATTCGTTCAAAGCTTATAAAAACTTTATTATTTATTAGAATAAGTTAACTAGAAGTCATGTTGACTTCCTATGGGCCACATTGGCCACTTTCAGGACCGTGCCGGAATCCTGGTTCCCCTGGGGAAATGGAAAATTTGGATTTTTTTTTTAAAACCTATCTTGCGACACATCGTTTGTCATAATTTTGCAAAATAGGACCACTAAAAGTCAATTCAGAACTTTTGGACCAGGTTGGCCACTTTCAGGACCGTTCCGGAATCCAGGTTCCCCTGGGGAAGTGGACAATTTGGGAATGTTTTTTACCCTCCAACGTCCAAAAGGGAATCAATGGAGATAACAGATTGTTTTTGAGTGAGAAGCGAATAGTACAATAGAAATGTTCATTTCGCCGAACCGGTTCATTTTACCGATTCATTTTTGAACCGGTAAAAAATATTTTATAATTCCGATTAGAAATCGTTAATTTTTTTATAATTTATTTTCATGGGAAATTAAACATGAATAAAATGTATTATTTGCGAACCGGTTTGCTCAACCGGTTCACTTTTGAACCGGTAAAATCAAGGATTTCGTCCAACTGGTATTATGCTGATGTTCTATACATTATGATGATAAACAAGTGGAGAATGCATTATTTGTTGAACCGTTTTGTCTAACCGATCTATTTTTTAACCGGTTAAATAATTACACTATATCTCTTGAGGATAGTTGTTTTATAATTACTTCTTATAGCTAACCTTCCACAAAAAATAAAATAAGTGAATTGGAAAACCGGTTCATTTTCGAACCGGTAAAATCAAGAAATTCATCCCACTAGTAAATGGATGCCCATTCGACAAAAAAAAGATAATTTTGAGACCCGGTTAATCAAAAACAATAATTTATAAACCGGTTAATTAATTTTGCTGTCCAGCTTGATAATTGTTAATTTATTTTCTTGAACGATTAAACATAGGACCAAAATAAGTGATAAGGAAAGCCGGTTCACTAATCCGATAAACTTTTGAAAAGAACAAAAAAGTTCCGCCTGTGCAATGACAGATCAACGAAACTAAATAATTTTTCAAATTGGCTAAAACCAACTTAGTTATGAATCGGTTAAAATAAATTATTGTTCAGTTTGAGAAACGTTGAAGTTCTCCTATATGAAGTTCTCCTAAAAGATCAGAAGAACCAGTTCGTTTGAACGTTACACTTTTGAACCAACTAAAACAATTTCGTACCAGTACTTAGTTAATATTGTAAAGAAATATTTTTCGAACAGCTACCGGTATAATAAGCCAGAGCATAGAGTTATTGGTTAATGCTTGAGGAAGTGGCGAAAATTAGGATCTATCTGAATTAGGCAAAATATCCGATAGAAAAACAAAAACACGTAATTACTCGCACAGGACAAAAAAAGTTTACCAGACGTGTGTAATGCACACAATTACAAAACCTGATATATTTAACATGGATTAATAAGTTCAAGTATTTTGTTTTTTTTTTCCAACGTATCTAAGGTTTACAATTTCGATAAAAATAACTTCCTTCTATTTATTGGCGTAACGTTCCAGCTTCAACAAAATCTGCTCATCAGCTTCAATTAAAGTTCTTCAAAGACTTCCGTAGTTATTTACTGAAAATTGTCTATGCCAATTTACCTTCCTTTGGCGTTTGACACATTCCACGCGTTACGTTTTGTGTGAATATCAAACTTTTGCTTGTTGATAAATTCATGCCAACCAACTTATCAAAGGATCGGATTTGAATATTAGGGTCATTTCATGCTTTCTCATTAAGATTGGTCCATTTTACTTCGAGAAAATCAAGAAACAGGACCCAAAGGGACACCATCGCAATTGAAATTTTAAATACGAAAATATTCTGGAACGGTCATAAATCGAACACAAACTACAATAACTAAAATACTTTTCACACATAAACATGTTAACATTCTACAACAAACATCGGCTCTGTTATGCGCTATGGTAGCTGAGCCGATACAAATGAATAGAAACTTCTTTGATGTAGAATTTGAGAAAATGTTGGAAATAATTTAGATATAAAGATGTTTTCCCATTGACCTCTCGTCTATGTATGAGTTGCTTGCATGGCTCCGTAAAGCTTCATGACGTCTGAGCCTTGAAAATAAAAAGTGAAATGATAAAAGATAAGAAATGGAAGCAATACAATCGTAACAATTTGAAGATATCTGGAGCTCGATTTAAATAGGTCGTATGTGCTTTTGTCGATATAAAATTCGATCAGTTTATTTTATTCATTGTAGCAATATGGCAGATATTTTGCAAACTTTTAATGATGGAACAGAAAGCCCGTTTTGTGAGGATTCTGCTGTATGTATCAACTTTGCTCAATTTCAACGGTTTTCGCTATAATAAGCGAATCCAACTGATCGAATTTTTAATCGACAAAAGCACATACGACCTATTCAAATCGAGCTCCAGATATACATGTATCTCCTTTTATTCTCAAAATAAGTAAAGCAATACGCTAACTCAGGAGGTCAAATGTTATTCAACATAAGGGCTTTCTAGTTGTTTCTTTGCCGAAAAACATATGTTGCGCAAGTTTGCGCAAAATAACCCCTAGGTTTTCTGAAAGCTGACAAAAAAATCTTCAAAATGAATACAGCGTCAAATGTGTACAAATGTGTGCTCATATTTGAAAACTTAGAGGAAGTTTGTTTTTGTTTTTCCATACATTTTATATGGGAGCTTAAATTTCAAGTATGATTTACACCCACTTTAAAGCTCTGGAAAAAATTCAATTTTTATTCAATCAGCACCAAATTTTGAAAATAGACTATTCAAATGTCGAGAAAAAATGAAAAAATACATTTGAATCAAAATACGTAAGTTGATTTTTCGACTTTTTTCCGCCCTCGCATCACTGTGCACCCCCTCGAGCGTTATGACATTTGTGAACAAGCCCTCCCGAATAAAAAATACAGTAGAAAAACCGAATGTTGTATTGTAACAGTACTATTTGGAACCATATTGTTACAATAAACACCACTGTAAAAATAAAAAATACAAAAACAATAAGATGTAATGTAGACACCATACAGTGAATTGTAAATAAGATTTTTACAATATACTATACGGGTTGTTAAGTGTCGTAACAATATAAAAAAATATTTTTCTCCATATATATTTTTTTACAAAACCATAAATAATATTGTAAATGAATTCGACAATGATTTTTCATAAGGGCCTAACTGACTTGATCGATTTCTCTTCGTCGACTCTCTCTTTCGCTAATAACTTGATCAAAACAAACAAAATCATTATTCTTTTTGTTTTTATAGGAAGGTGTAGTTATCTCCTTCGCATTTCAATCAAAAAACTTTGGGCAAACTCAATACACATTCTGTAATAACACAAAGAGAGGATCGATGAAGAGAAATCGAAAATGTCAGTTAGGCCCTAATGAAAAATCAGTGTCGAATTGTTCGAAATACTGATACGTGGGCTTTAATATACCGTACATTGTATGGCACACGTATGGTTTCAAACAATAAAATGTACCGTAAATATATTGTTTTTAATTGTACACAGCAAAAAATAAATGCAACCCGCCCGATGTAATTCATTCCGATGTACTAAATAATCGATGTAATCACGATTCCTATGTACGATTACATTGTTTTGATGTAAAATCTTTTGTTCTTATGTGTACATCGTCCTGTGTAATATTCATGCAACCGACGTATTGATCGGGTTGCAGCAGTTCAGATGTAATATTACACAACATTTTTTTCTGTGTAATTTCACTACTAATTATAAATTTAATCATGGTTTTGGAATGGTTCTCTTTTGTTATGCTGTATTGTTTTACATTAGTTAAACCATATAATGTTATATTATCTCGACATGTTCCTTCGATAATGGCAGTTCTAGCCAAACTAACCTAAACTCGTCTACACACTAAAACCTCGAATTCTACCTCGGCAATAATTTTTGCTGAGTTCAAACTGTAAAAGTTAATTTATGCTGAGGAATAAGTAAACTTTTGAACAATAGGCTCCTAAAGTCCTATCGAGTTTCTTGTTTTAAACCACAATATATGGTTCAAGAGTACATATTTACTCAATTTTTGAAGTTTTTATTAACCGTAGTTGAAAATATATAATTTTTATTTTTTTAGCCTTTTGTCTCGTCCCTAGCTTATAACACATACTTTGAGTAATTTTTTTTCACCGTGTATGTCAGATAGGAACATTTTTGAAATCCCAGTGCGAAAAATGTCGAGCTCAGTCACACTAGGTAGACCTCAAATGTCAAAGTAGAACTATTTACCATTTTACTTATTTCGAATTTTCTCATTATTCCTTTGTTTTTCAAGTTCGAGAAAAGTACAATTTCGATTAGAATACCATGCTTGATCGTATTATTCAATATAAGCGAGATTTCGTCTTTAATTTTAGGACCCTATTATCCGATTTCAGTACAGTAGACGTTCGATAAGTGCAACATGTTTACGTTTCAGTTACCGAAAGAAATTCGCTAACTGCAACGACTGACAGCCTTCAAACAGTTGTCAAATGCTGTTGGACGCAGCCAGAATGCACTCAAAAACATCGCAATGCAGGTGTAGTGCATCCGAAAAACACCGCAACTTTGTTGACGTTTTGTTTTTGACAGATAGCGGTGCGATAACTGCAAAATTGTTGCACTTAGCGGACTTGCAGTTAAAAAGCATGGCAGTTAAACCGTTTGCACCGAGCGAACGTCTACTGTAATAGGTTTTACCGATCACCTGCAAAACAAAATATTTTTTACAAATATCAGTAATAAAAAGTACCGGTGAACATTGTATATTGCGTTATTCGGTACTTCTAGTGAGCTCCGTAAATAAGAGTACCGTACAATCAGTAAAAAAGTGCTGAATGCTCTTCAAAATCTTAACCGAGGCCTCAGTTCCTGGTGTACTTGTGTGACGCCATTTGTATTTATAAATGATAGTCAGAGTGTGTCCCGGCATGGTGCGCTTGGATGCCACTATTTTATCAAAGTTGCTGGTTTTTGGCTGTGGTTTTGGTCCAAAATGTTTTAAAAAGTAATACAGAATAATTTGATAAGTTTGCATAATCATTAATGTAAGTTAAAAAACTTACAACAAACCGTTCGTTCAGTTTCAGGATTGCTGGTTCAATTAGATGTTGCTGTTAACGGGAAAGTGATTCATCTGTAAAGAATGGAATTCTTTGAACGCCGAAACTCCTTGCGCACGCGTATCTGTTGGCCCGACCGAGGACCCGATGATCTGCGGAAGGAGCCGAACAACTCAAAACTTCTCTAGACTGAATCCTCCCCCGGAATCTAAGATTTCTGTTATGTTGCAGGATGCAAATTTAATAATCGTGCGGTTGGTTTTGTTCAATGCTAGGGGCGAGACACTGTGCAATCCGGAGCAACTCTGAGCAATCCTGAGTAACTATTTTCGCTCGAATCCATTCAGAAACGTCGATACGAAGCGAGAAATCAGGCAAGACTGCTCGATTTTTCACTGGTATCAGGCAACCTTTCGGGCAAACCAGAGTGATCCAGAGCTATCCAGAGGAATTCTGAGCAACACTTCGATAACAGAGTTACTCTCGCTGTATCTGTCTTGCCCCTAGGTTCAATGGCATCATTCATCAATTTAACTAAGCATTACACATATTGATCGCTTTATGAGAATAAAAATGAAATTTACTTTGAGTATTTATTTATCGTTTTATTTTTCTCAATTTTTCCTTAATTTCGCATCATTTGCCGATATTACGGTTAAACATTTACGGACATCTGTAAAACAAATACTGAGGTGCTCGGTAAATTGTAAAATCGTTGAAATTAAAAATTACTGAATACTCGGTACTTTTTCTACAAAGTATTCAGTAATAATTTGACGAGGAGCTCAGTGATTTTTGACATTTTGTCAGATATAACTTAATACCGAGTAATCGGTAGTTGAACTTGATTACCGAGGTGATCACCGAGAGCTCAGCTGTTGAGAATTCGGTAATTCGATAACTGAGCCCGGTAATAAAAGTTAGGTGTGTAAGTCTGAGTAGCCTCTGATTGCATTAACAGTTGAAGCTTAGGCTCCCATGTCCCACCAGCCAGATAACTGGGTTTTGCAAACTAAGCATTATTTGTGGCAACACTTTGAGCGGCATGATGGAACTATGCCTAGCGCGCTAAGTGTTATTAGACAACTAATGTAGTTGCATGGAGTGGGTGACGAGGTACATAAGTATCATTACAGCGTGCTTAACCGTTATTGCAATATTGAGGCTCCAGTCTGGCTGAACTATGAAATATGTACATAACAACTCATGAGAAAACTGTCAAGTTCGATTCAACTATAAGTTAGGTTAAAAAGCGAAGACAGTAGATAAGTTCAGAAGTCGTTTCAGTGTCCAGGTGTCCAGTCCAGTCCTTATGTTAAAAATGTCAAAGATAAAATTTAATTCGGTTGTTGTACAAGGCAATTTCACATGAGAGAAGAAGAGAAAGAATAGTGTTGAACTCATCCACTGATTTACGGTAATCTGGCCTGCGTCTTTCCGGGTTGACCTACATTCGTATTCCTCTCATCGCACTTTACATACCTAGTCCACCATATCTCTTGGATATGCAGTCCTCAGGACACCTGGTTTACCACTTTATTTAAACATTTTATTGACTTTAAATAGATGTTTCAACTTATTCACTTTTTTCTCTTTCATTTCCTTTGCAACAAAAATGTCACGAACATCAACAAAACAAAGCACGGAAAAAATCATAAACTAAATCTGGAGCTCGATTTGAATAGGTCGTATGTGCTTTTGTCGATATAAAATTCGATCAGTTTATTTTAGTCATTGTAGCAATATGGCAGATATTTTGCAAACTTTTAATGATGGAACAGAAAACCTGTTTTGTGAGGATTCTGCTGTATGTATAAACTTTGCTCAATTTCAACGGTTTTCGCTATAATAAGCGAATCCAACTGATCGAATTTTTAATCGACAAAAGCACATACGACCTATTCAAATCGAGCTCCAGAAATAAATAATTAAAAATGCACGGAAAAAGATTGTTTCGGAATAGTGAATGGTTCAAACGTAAGAAAAACAGTATATTGTTAATTTACTTCAAAGATGAATTCCAAGGGAATTTGCTTGAGCTGGTTGGGAATCTCCGTTCAATTTCAAGGGGCGTTTCAATGCGTTCTTGTAAAATTATAGACTTTTATGTTAATGCTCTTATTACGTTAAACGACCTCTAGACTGATTCTCTGCAAAGTAATATATGTAACACGCATTGAAAAGTTTAATGTTGAACTTTTAAACTAGAATTTTCCATATTTTTTATAACGAAAACTTTTTATCTCGACGAATTCTTCCGAAAACGCATTGGAGCACCCCTCCGACTATGCTCCTCCATCCTTGCCACCATCAGCTGGCAGCATCGGCAGCATGAGCAGCATAAAAGCAATGTCAGATTGAATCAAAACAAACCACACCAACCGAGAGAGAGAATCTCACGCACGTGTTGCTCCTACGTTAAATATGTCAAAGCGATGTGTCAGTTTAGTTGCTGTCTGCTGTCTCGCTCTGCAATCGAACGACGATTCCAACGGCGATTCGAACGGCGATTCCAAAAACGACGGTTCTGATTCGTCGTGTTCAGTTAGCAAATCCACGTACAATAATATATTGTTACATAAAGATCGGATGTAAATGTATAGTAGCTACCGAGGGGGTCGACACTAATCGATTTGGTTCAATTTTCATGCGATAAGACGTAATTTTATTTGATTATCCACATTATTCACAACAGTTTTCATTACATTTGATTTGAAATCGATTTTATCGGATTTTTCCCATTTTCCAAGTTTTGGTCTGGTTTTCGTCGGTTTTATGCTTTCCATTTTCATCAAAATGGCAAAAATCCGAAATATCCGAAAAAATCGAACATAATGACGAAAATCGTCTGAGAATCGCCCAATACCGTTTAAAATCGCTAAAAGCGTTTCGACGTCGCGACGCCGAATTTGACAGCTCTTCCACCTAACAAATCAGCTGCGTCGATCCATCAGCTGTTCAATCAAAACAAGTTCTGAGTTGAATCCACAGTTCAGAGACTCGCGAAGACGGTCTTCCTTTTCTCCACTTTGTTATTTTTTTCTTCTTCCTATCTGTGTTGACATTAGTCCTGTTCAACGACGTAGGTTGAACTTGCTCGAAGTTGCTGCATCCTACTCTTACCCATTTGTCAACAAACGGGAAAGAGCGGGATGGAGCAAGTTCGAGTAAGTTCAACCTACGTCGTTGAACAGGACTATTATGTTGTGGGCTGGTGGTTCAAACACGTACGTGACCGCATCACCTCACATGCAGTGTGACTGAATCCCATTCACGCACAAAATCATGTTGAGGTGAAATTTTGCATCGCCAACAATCGCCAAGCAAAGTAATCATTGGAAGAGTTTGTTTTCAATTTATTTTTGACAGTACAGGAGAAGAAAATGCTGCTCGGAGTGAATTTTGGCTTCAGAATTTATCTCGGATAGCAATACTATCCTCGTTTTAGGTAACGTAATAAAACGGGCTACAACTGACAGCTCAGTTGGGCTGCACTTGACGTTGCTTTTTTTCCTCTTCGCGAGTCTCGTCTCAGCTATGAACTATCTCAGGAATTTAGGTGAGTTTTCATTGAAATAAGATGCAGAAAGAAAGCATTGTTGTTTTATGTTTATTATCGTATTTTCAGACTGACCAAACGACACCATGTGGAAGGCGTCTTGAGGCGCAAAAACCGGAATTAGGAGTAACGGTTCCGATCGGCACTGGAAGAGGAACAGCGGAGATCATTAGCAAATTGCATTGGCTGAATCTGTCAGGTAAGACAGACCCAAACAACAGTTCATGTAAAGTTACATTGCTTTACTTTTATGTTGAAATTTCAGAACTGGGTGGAAAACTGCCAAAAAAGGATTACCAAGCAAATCGGAAGAGCCCTCAGACGAGTACCGCAGGATTATTTGGAATAGCTACCAGCGGTTACCAGTAAACCGGTTTTACGAACACCTCTGGACAGCCCCATTTTCGGAGGATTCGCTGCTCAGATTCAAACCGACAGCCGGAGGATTGCTCTCGGAAACTGCCATTACCTCGGCCATTACGCAATGATGAGAGCGCTGAAAGTGTGTCAGCTTTTTCTACAAAATTGCTTCGTCGAATGTGTCTAATTTCAGATAAATAAGAACTAAATAAAAATAGCATGCTTTGTTAGATAAATCTGGAGCTCGATTTAAATAGGTCGTATGTGCTTTTGTCGATATAAAATTCGATCAGTTTATTTTATTCATTGTAGCAATATGGCAGATATTTTGCAAACTTTTAATGATGGAACAGAAAGCCCGTTTTGTGAGGATTCTGCTGTATGTATCAACTTTGCTCAATTTCAACGGTTTTCGCTATAATAAGCGAATCCAACTGATCGAATTTTTAATCGACAAAAGCACATACGACCTATTCAAATCGAGCTCCAGAAATCTATTTTTTTCTGTTTGGTTTTAAAAAAAAACAAGGTGGGTTAAAATAAGACGCTTGTTGAGAAAAGCTTTTTTCACGAGTCTCACAATATAATATGTAGTATTTATGTACGAGAACATGCAATGGCGGACAATGAAAGCCATATAAACCTGTGGAAGTGAACCTTTCGATCAGATACACGGCCGAATAACTCAAACCGTCCTACCCAAAAACTATCCTCGAAGGCGTCGATGAACAAATGAAGGTCTTGCTCAAAATCACCGGAAGTTGCGTGCGAGTTAAATGGGTCACAGCCACCAGGAAGAGTACGACAGTACTCTTGAAGAATCCTCCCTTAAACCAAGCACCAAACGTATCGCAACATCCACTCCCAACAACTCCTAACTACATATCATGATTCCAAAGCGTACGGCAACGATTGCACCACTCCACTACCGCCAAGATAGATCCATCAGCCAAATGACTCTTCCATAGCAAAATTCCAACTAATTTAGTTGAAACACAATCCGCCAGCCAGAAAACCAGAGGTCCTGGAGGCACCAGAACCAGTCGTCGCTTGAATGTTATGATGCAAAAAGTCCGGCCTCGAATCCGGTGCGGTTGTAAACAAAACTAACAAAAAATCGAGAAAATTTGACATTTTTAGCTAGAGATGTGCACCGATTTTATTCGATTCGATATGAATATGCGAAAATTATAATCGATTTTATCGGATATTTCGGATATGAGTGATTTTGTTCGATTTTGTCCATTTCTTCAGTTTCGTTAAAATTATGAAAAAAAATAAGAATCCTTGTAAGTTTTGGTCAGTTTTGGCCTAGGGGCGAGACACTGTGCAATCCGGAGCAACTCTGAGCAATCCTGAGTAACTATTTTCGCTCGAATCCATTCAGAAACGTCGATACGAAGCGAGAAATCAGGCAAGACTGCTCGATTTTTCACTGGTATCAGGCAACCTTTCGGGCAAACCAGAGTGATCCAGAGCTATCCAGAGGAATTCTGAGCAACACTTCGATAACAGAGTTACTCTCGCTGTATCTGTCTTGCCCCTAGGTTTTGGCTTAAAATCTACGTTATCTGGAAGAGTCGTCCTTCTCGGTAGCTACCAATGTGCAAAGCTTTTAGCGAACCATTCCATTGCAATACACTATATTGTAGCTGGTACACTGTATGGTACAGGAATGGTTTTCACCAAATACCCTATGGTTAGTTTTTATCCGGGCTAGCTTTTCTCTAAAATTGCAAGAAAATACCCTAAATACCGCAAGCCGCCTTTCAGTGTATTATTTTACGGGAGCGTGATTGTTACGTAATTTTTCATCGACCCCCGAGTTTCGCCCCTTCAGAAATCGCTCCACGTTGACAGTTCCCAAACTGTCAAGTCAACTCGCGGTTTTCGCGCCTGTGTGCGTTCGATGTTTACCCACACGACCATGTGCAGTGTGCGTGATCGCATATTTTTCGCTGCTTCCTCATCGTCTCGAGTCGATGCTGAGCTAGCTAGCTGATGGTCTCATTCGCGTAGATTTTTAGTGCTGCACAAGTGAAGTGAAGTCAGTGTTTTGCGACAGTGAAAAATAATTAATGTTATCGTCCTCCCCCACGCAGTGCACAGTGCTTTTCCGTGACGAAATTGTGCAAAGTTGACTTTGCACAATTCACAGCAAGTGCTGGAGCTCTGGTGCGGTGCGAAAATCCTCCGAAAAAAGAAGTTCGAGAGAGCGAGAGACTGCTGTGAAAAGCGAAACTCCGAAACTCGCATCAGGCAAAAAGTCAAAGTCTGGGACTTTTCTTTGTGTTCGTCCGTGTGGAGTCCGCCGTCGTCGTCTTTGCTGTCGTAGGAACGACGGAAGAACAGGATTGCAAAGTTGGAAAAGTGACGAGTGGAATAAAATATTTTTATTGTGTTCATAAGTCGCGTCGAGAGCTGTGTTTGCAGTGTGATTTGAAGGTAAGAATTTTTACTTAGCAAAAAATGTTATTTTCATTTCTTTTGACAGTTTGTAAAAGTGTGGAAAATCGGGATCAAACTTAGCATGACTCTGGCGATGTGTGTCATCAGAAGCTATCAGAAGGATAAACAACCGAGGGAGCTCGTGGCTTGCCGCGATTAGGCAGGGTTGTATAAAAAAAAACTGCATCCTAAGGCAAAATAAAAATCAAGAGATTCGATCCTTGAATCAAAAATGTTGGCTCTTCGAGGTCGATTCAGTGCAGCCAGCTGCTGTTCCAACTCAATTTACACACTCATACAGCTTACAGCTTCAAGGATTTTTTATATTTTCATCATCAGCTGTGCTGTTTACGAACCATGCCATTCAAATGAATCACTGTTCGAGGAGACTTCCTGCCCTTAACTTACCTGCAGCATAATAATTATTACATAAGATCCACAGCATGAAGACTGGATTAACAAAGGCAGTTGAAAACAAACCCCTCCCCTTCCAGTGCCTGCCTGTCGTCGTCTTCAACGCATCGTCGAAAGCGAAAGCAGCAAAAACAGCTCTGCGCTTCTACGTTCATTGCATTTTGCGTATGCGGATTGGCTTGGATATGCTGTTTGCGTCTGCTCCTCTTTTATTGCAGCTCGCGTACCATCATAATCATCAGACTCTTCTTTTTTTTCGTTGACTGGCTGGGAAACAAAACAAACCCCACCAACAACATAACAACGATGACACACACAACAGAAAGCATCATGATGTAGCGCAAAAAACGCAAACAAAACGACCAGACGCGACACCACAAAGTGGTGAGCGAACGATAAAACTCACCCACACATCAGCCCCTCTGCTGATTGTTTCGGGCGGCACCGAGGGAAATCGTCGTATCGATTTTGCGCTTTGGGAAGTGAAGAAGGGAAAAATTTACCCCTGATCATAGAATAAGAAATGAGCCATTTTACGAAGTGTCAACAATGTTGATGATGATATTGATTTTCACGGGTTCGGACGCATGCTCCTGCCAAAATTTCATTCATAAAATCGGCTCGTAATATGGACTATAAACAGGTCTAAAACTGGAGAAAATTGACGTTCGATTTGAATAGATCCTATCAGCATAGTAATCACAGCAAACATATGTTATACGTATATACGATGTATCAGGCCCGTGCACAGAAGTGGCGCCAAGGGAGGGGTTTTCCCAATTTCGGCAAAAGGCGGAGGGGCGCCTAGTGTATGGAGCGTCGGTAATGGGGTGGGTTTAACACCCAACCACCCCCCCCCCCCCCCCCCCTTGTGCACGGGCTTGCGACGTATATGTATGTATCAAACGCCTCTCGTTAGAAATCATGTAGTTTAGACATAAAATTGTCGTTTAACTTCCTTACCAACCATATATGATTATTTTGCAAAGTTACTAATGCGCTTATAATAAGAAAGTACTCGCGTTTTTGGTTACAAAAACCTTAACAAAAGCAATTTAAACTGAAAAAACAACGATTCAAAATCGCCTGTAAGAAATGCATTGCATGAACTCTGTACTCCTTCAAAACGTCCATTATCCGAAATCTGAGGCCTATCTTGCTCACTTCAGGCTCACGACGTGTTCCCTTGTCGGAGCTACCACAGAGAAACAAACGTAACACTTAGAACAAATTTCGTTAAAAAACATCGTCACGAAAACCTCAGTCAGTTTTTACGTGTCCGTGTAATTTGAATTCGGCTGACCGATTTGTGAATTAGTAAAAGATTGTGCAGAAGTGTAACCAATATTGAATTTGTAATAAAAACTATGCACAGCAGAGCGGAAGAGCTTTATGAGTGCTTTCGTGAAATTGGGAACTGTGGATCGCAATACTTACGGTTCTGCAAGACCTGTTCTTCTTCTTGGAAGAGTAAATAAAAATCGTTCAGGATAAATAACTACTTTCCGTGAAGTGTAGTGATGAAAAAAAAAAATTGCAGTGCAATCGTTCTTTCTGTAAAGAACCACTTATCGGAAGAGGCACAGCTTCATAGCAAAAAGCCACAGTGCCACCCCAGTAACAACTGCAATTGGCAGCATTCAGCGATCTCCGGAGCGTCATCAATCTCACAGAACGTTCGAAGTTGATGAGGAAGGTCGTCAGGGTGCGATATATCGTAGTTCATTTTATTCTTACTTGGATGAAAGCATGCCGGAAATGGATAGAAATCGAGGCGTGGATACAATCGTCCGACGAAATGAAACTTGGTGAGATCTGTCTGATTTATTCTTTGTACACTATATTGTTCTATAATCTATGACCATATATATTTGGAATATGTCATAATCGTAAAACTAATTAATATTGTTAAAATGGGCCGTCATTGAGAGGTCATGGGATCATCACGTTTCAGTTTATTTTCAGCGAACGAGTAATGGCACTTAAGCCTAGGCATTAGGGCCAGGGCACGGAGTAAATGCCTGTGTTCCATCCCAGGAAGGACCAAGGGGTGGCATTAACCTTCTTAGCATCGTCACCCCCACCGATTTTCATCGTATTTTGCTCTTCCATAAACTGAGCGGTTGGTACGAGATGTCCCCACTCAGTGTCTTAATTGCTGAATTAAAAACGCTGCACAGTTGGCCTGGCCGCTTTAATGCTTGTAATGCATCTATGATGTACTGCAATCATTAATATTGACAAGAAAAATGATGGAAGTAGTCGATTCTATCATTTTCCAGGATTCTTTCAATGAATGGCTGTGTATGTGTAGACTAGACTAGACTAGACTAAAACATCGTCACGAAAACCTCGACGAAAACGTAATCGCCCAATCCTAAGCGTACTGTGTTTGGCCGGGCCACCACTAGATGGCGGTAGTGAGCAAACGTCAAACAGGAGCAAAAACGATATCAGCGCCGCGAGTGGTCGATCGACTTGCTAATGAATATCTGAATTCAGTAACAAATTTTGAAAACGACGTATAATCAATGGTGTAGCATTGATTATACGTCGTTTTCAAAATTTGTTACTGAACCGTTAAAAAGGTGATCGATGGGAAGCGATGAGGTATCAGGTATCAGAAGGCCGGCTCCAGAGGCACGTTATCCTCCATATGGGACATTTGTGCCATCGCCATAATAATAGCCTATTTCATCATCTACCTGAAGGAAAAGAAAGGAAATAAGGATAAGGATGGGGATAAGGACAGGTAGGGAAATAGGAAAAAATACCCAGGAAGAGGGTACTACCACAGAGAACAGACGAACATGCTCGAACAAAATTGCTTGAAAATCTTGTGTAAAGAAAAAACAAGCTCAGTAGCGACATCGACGGTGACTTTCCCACCCAAAAACTTGTTTCGACACCATGATGGCGCTTTCTGAAGAAATATTTCACTAGCGCACCTTTAAATTTTCCTACTCAGATTCTGAGCTGTATTTGCTTAAATAACAAGATGTTTATGATTATTTCACTTATCCAGCAACAAAATTTTAGCAACCCATTGATAATTAGTTTCATTATTTTCAATAAGAAACAAGTTGAACAAGAATTCAATTATTGTTTTCCAAGTAAAAACAACACATTCTCTTGGTGGAACTATACTGGGGTGCACACTTGGCGACACTAGCGCCAAAAGCTAAAACAACGGCAAATTTGTGCCCCGATTCGAAATGTAACAGCGCCGCGTAATGGCCACATTCCCAGTTATTTCAAAACAACTGTTGCAATGCTTTACACAACTGCACTACATGAGCTTGGACGTCTGTTCTCTGTGGTACTACCGCATAAGCGTTCCACAATGGGTTCAAACAGCGACCTGAAAAGGGCACTTTAATAACGCATAAAGCGAAAGAGAGCCTATAGCTCTTTACCACAGCGGGCTAAGAACAATATCCTGAAGATTCAGGTTTCTAAAGCCAGTTTCACTTAATAAGTGTTTACCGAACTCTCGGAATTGCAGTTGCGCAACAACTGGACAGTCATATATCAATATAGTACATATCAATTGATACGAAGTTCCATAATCGGATTCACAGCTATTACATACAAATGAATCAGCTTGCTGAATATTCGCCATGTGATAGCTGAGTCGGAAGCGGCTAGTCAATGCTTTGACCAGAATGCTGCAATTCTGCTTTAACATATTTGTAAGATACTTCGCCACTCTTGGAGATGGCTCAGTACAATACAATTTGGTTTGACGACATGACTCCAAGCTATTCCAGTATTGTCTGTGTTGAGTAGCAGCCCAGGTGTGAATCTGAACCTTTACCCAACACTTCGATATCGGAATAGCTGGCTCAGGGCCAATAAAGTCATGTGATGCTCCAGTGCGAGCTAACTCATCAGCCAATTAGTTTTCAGCTATGGAAGAATGGCTAGGTAACCATACAAGGTGAACAGCGTTTGTTGAATTCAGCTCCTCGATTTGAGATCGACAAGCGATAATTATCTTCGACCTAGAGTTAGTCGAAGCAAGTGCTTTAATAGCAGCCTGGCTATCTGAACAGAAGTATATTACTTTGCCCATTACGTGCTGCTGAAGTGTCGATTGTACTCCGCTCATAAGACCAAAGATTTCGGCCTTAAAAACGGTGCAGTGTCTACTAAGTGAGTAAGACTGATACAGTCTTAGCTCACGAGAATAAACACCAGTACCTGCTCGACCTTCGAGAAGGGACTAAGGGAGCCATCAGTGTAACATACAATGCCGTCTGAAATACTTCTTTCCAGATAACCAGATGTCCACTCTTCCCGGGAAGGGATATTTCGTGGAAAATGTCCTATATGGGAAATTACAAGCAATTGTAAGATCACTTGGAGCAAGGACAATTTTGTCCCAATTCACCAACAAAAATAAAACAACGAGGAAGCAACGAGCTGTGTGTTGATGTGCGGTTCACAGAAGTTTCCTCTAGTAGACCCAGTACCCGTAGACGGTAAGTGCATGAAAGTGCTTCTTGTTTGAGATGAATGTATAGTGGAGCAACGTCAAAGCGAACTTCGAGCGCTGCCGTGGGAGTTGGAGAGAACGATCCAGACATCGCCATTAAGCACATCCTTTTGAGATGGCCTAACTTTGATTGGATCGTTCTCATTTCGCCCTTTTGCCACCACATAAGACATTTATAGGCCAATATTGGCCGAACAACAGTTGTGTAAGTCCATTTGATATACTTGGGTTTTAGACCCCAAGTTGTACCAAAGGTTCGCCGGCATTGCCCGAAGGCCATGCACGCTTTCTTGATTCTGAACTCAAATGAGGTGTCCAGGAAAGCTTGGAATCAAGAATGACTCCAACGTACTTTATTTGTTCAGTCACATCGATTTCAGAATCAAGGAGACGCAAAGGTCAAACGCCATTACTGTTTCGCCTTTCCGTAAAAAGAACAATAGATGTTTTACTCGGATCAACCGAAAGGCCATATTGGCGACACCAACCCTCAACTACCTGAAGGGCGCTTTGTATCAGGTCGATGAGAGTGGTGATACACATACCAACTAACAATGCTACACGGAGAAAACAGATTTGTAAATACAAATAAATTTTTTGTTCAATTCAACCGGATTTCCAGGTTGATTTTGGCACAAACGACAAATTAGTTTGATTTTACTACCCTGGTTAGTTGAAGCAAACTAAAATCTGGAGCTCGATTTGAATAGGTCGTATGTGCTTTTGTCGATATAAAATTCGATCAGTTTATTTTAGTCATTGTAGCCATATGGCAGATATTTTGCAAACTTTTAATGATGGAACAGAAAGCCTGTTTTGTAAGGATTCTGATTTATGTATAAACTTTGCTCAATTTCAACGGTTTTCGCTATAATAACCGAATCCAACTGATCGAATTTTTAATCGACAAAAGCACATACGACCTATTCAAATCGAGCTCCAGAAATATTTGTTGATGCGTTTTTCTATTTACGAGTAATTTCTACAAATATCCGTTTAAAATAACAAAAATGTCTGTTGTTCCTCATGACAGCTCTGAAAATCACTGCCAAAATTAGTTGTTTCAAACCAAAGTTTGTCGTTTGAAACTACTTATATACAGTTCACTTTGAACGGGTATGGTTGGAATTTACTGACCAATTTGTTTTTTACCAGTGAGCAAAGCACTGGTTCCCTTATATTTCTATTCTTTTTACGATTATTTGGAATAAAAATGCTAAACAATGTTTGATATGTTGTCACATTTTATATACCTATTCTTGTTTTTATTTGTGGAATACTTCACACTTCATTCTTCTTCCCGTCCATCGCACTAGGAATGTTCATTGGTGATCACTTTTACTAATCCAGCTGTGTCACGGCTGGCTTCAAGCTGGCTTCCATAATTGCCTTGTAGAAATATCGTACGGAAGGGATAATCCATATCCTAATGGTGCTCGATGCAATTGATATCGAAGCATCGAACCAAGCGGTGTTCTGCCGAGGCGGAGTAAATGTCTTTGATGCACTCACTACTGTTGTCGTCGGAAGAGCTGGCGGTATGTCGAAGATGATGAACGATCCTGAGCTTGCGCTTTGGTCTACTCCCCGAAAATGCACACCGTCCTGTAATGAAATTTGAAACACAGACAAACAGACGTAACACTCTTCAAAACGGCTTGGCACATGCATTTAACGATCAATTCAAATTTCATTTGATTTGCGCGATCGTTCCACCAGAGGCGCTAGTGTTTGATCGCTTTGACGTTTGCCAGTGTACACGTTGTTGAATGATGCAAACGAGAATTACAGGCAATTTGTGTAGTAGTGTGCGTGTCAGCAAAACGTCAAATCGAAATCCATCATGGCCGACAGTGTCACGCGCGGTTCTACCAACAGGTGGCAGTGTGCTCATGAAAATGACACCGGGCAAAAGTTTTTTATGAATTTCCTCTAAGAGTTACGTCTGTTTGTCTGTGTTTGAAATAAATACTTTTGCAAATTTAACACGATTATTAAAATAATTATATTTACCTGTGATGAGGAACGTCCACATAGCGTTGGCACTTAGTAATGTTCAAATAAATATATAAAATGCACTAATTATTTACGAATTACAAGAAGAAGTGATGGCGGCTGGTTTTGCCGGAGCACGCTAAGAAAGACATTTGTCTGTTAACAGTAGAGAATTGGCGAGAGACTGAGAAATTCAACAAACTGAAAGTTTAGTTTGATTCAAACCGATATTTTAGTTGTTATTTCTACAACCAAAATATTAGTTCAACTCAAACCGTTATGCCGGTTGAGTTCAACTTATATTTCAGTTTGTTTTCTACAGACCATGCCCAAAATGAACAAACTAATGTTTGGTAAAATCAACTAATGGCTTGGTAGAAAACAACTACCACGTTAGTTGAAAATAACCGAAATGTCAGTTGTTTTCATCATCGTGCTGATTAGTAGAAATAACTATCATGTGTGGTTATTTCGACCAAAACTACAGATTCGAAACAACGGATTTACAGTTTGAATCTACTATTTTATTAGATCACCATTCAACAAACATGTTTGTTGTTTCAAACTATAGTGTTTTTTCTCCGTGTAGGTAGTCGTCGGCAAAGCCATAAGTAGGAAAATCGCTATTATAACTTGCCCCAATAGCGTATCTGCTACGAGATTCCAGAAAATCGGTACAAGACTCCCCCTTGGGGACATCCACAAACTCTCAATTTCCTAATCCCTGCTAGACGCAATGTCGAGAAGAGATATCGATTTTTGAGCATTTGATGAATCCAATTGGAAATCATTGAAGATAAACGATAACCATAAGATTTGCTTAACCACCCATTCGGGATACAGTTAGAAAAGTATGTGGTATTGTTGAACCGTCTACATTACGGTTCGTTTATTGTGTTGGTTTATTAGGGATATACCATGACCCCGTGCGGCTTCCAATATGGCATCGAAAGGCACGTTGTCAAAGGCACCCTCGATATCTAAGAAAACACCCAAACAAGATTGCTTTTGAGCGAATGCCTTCTCGATATCGTAAACAACTTTGTGTAAAAGAGTCACAGTGGACTTTCCAGATTGGTCAGCATGTTGGTTCACATGAAGAGGCTCATTGGCCAGATGAACATCACGGATGTGATGATCTACAATGCGTTCTAAGCATTTCAGAAGAAAAGAGGTCAAACTGATAGGTCTGAAACTCCTTGCTTCTTCATACGACGCACGACCCACTTTCGGAATAAACTTTACAGTAATATCCCGCCAAAGTTTGGGAATATACCCTGTTGCAAAACAGCAAATAAGTATTTTTTTTTCAAAACATGTTTGAAATAATCAAATCCCTTCTGAAGCAAAATAAGATAAGGGGCTGTCCATTAATTACGTAAGGGAAATTTTGCGATTTTTCGACACCCCCTCCCCCCCTTGTAAGATTTTTTGTATGGAAGGCCAAATATTTTTGCATGGCGCGTAAGATTTCTCAAACCCCCCCTCCCCCTATAAACCCTTACGTAATTAATGGACAACCCCTAAATCCCATCTGTCCCAGGAGGTTTGAAAGGAGCAAAACTACAAACTCAATCGATTCTATAGTCAGTGTTGGTAAACTCACACTCAAAGCACACTCATGAGCCGCTCCTGCGTGAGCAAACTCGCGCTCGACTATAGTTACAATACTCTGTGGCATCTCGGCAACACTGCCGCACGCCCACAGCATCAAGTCCGCTCCGAATCGTATATTCCCACAACTCCAAGACGAAGCCAGAGAATCATAACTACAAGAAAAGACATCAGGTTCATCCGAAGATGTAATATCCACACATCCGGGGAAGTGTGTGCTGAACAAGCATTCCAGAACTTCCTCATCAGAGGAATCGAAATTGCCATTTGGCAAACGAAGCTCGTTCACTCGTAGCTCTGGTCAGATAAAGATTCTTCGTCCGACACATGCCATGGTCAACTCGTGACTAATTGTACTAGAGCAAAGCGTTATATCTAACACTTCCTCTCTAGCAGATACTATGAAGGTTGGGCGATTGCCTATGTTAAGTAATCCCAAGATCTGTACTAGTTAAGTACTCCATCAAACTGGAACCTCTCATTAACTTGATCTGTCTGAACTGCCCCAGATGATATGGTGAGCATTAGCATCACTGCCATCAATTAGCGGAAGGCCTTTTGAAGTGCAGTATGCGATAACATGTTTGATGAAAGCATCCGTAGGGGATGGATCATCATGTGGTAAATAAACCGAACTATAGACGTATTTCCTGTTGAGGTTTCCAACGGATACATCAATTGTGACAGCACATACATGGAAGTAAATTCAGAGTCGAGTGTAGCAACGATTGCGTTGTTGACAAGCACACAGGCTCGATGCATGACACGCGAGTTTGCCATTTCATTTTTACTGAAAGTAGCAAACACCGGGTTCACAAGGTTTGCTAGATAGAAATTATCCTTACGAAAGTAAGGTTCTTACACTAAGGCCACTTGGGCTGTACCATTTTGCATAAGTCTGCAAGGATTGATAGTTGCTGTTCTTTTATGCTGAAGATTGATCTGAGCTATCCTAACCGTAGCCACTACCCAAACTAGGCAAGATTAAACTCTTTACAATCATAGCACAACAAAGAACAGCAGCTACAAAACCAGATCGGTAGGGGAGACTGAGGAGACTTGATCCCTGGGGAGACTTGTTCCCCCCATATTTTCTCGGAATCAAAAACAGTTTTCTTCCAGCATATTTTTTCCAAAACGACATCTGGACAGACGACAATGTTTTGGCTACAATTGATTTTAATTGTGTATTGCATTATTTTTTAATGGCTGATGGTTTGTTTTCAGTCTCTCAGAAATCTTTTAGGCGATTCAAAAAAATCTCAATAACTTTGTGAAAATTGAACCAAATTGTGTCAAAATTTCACAGCACATAGTATAAATAAAGTACTATCAAACGTATTTATTCAAATAAGGCTGTTATATACATATTTCAATAAATGTAGCTTAGTGTATACAACAGTGACACGGGGAGACTTGATCCCTCGAGGATTACACACACATTATACATGTGAAAAATAAAATTCTATTTGGAAGCCTCCATGAAAAGGGGGATCAAGTCTCCCCATTTTCAAGATACGGCATATCCTTAACAATTTAAGGAAATCTTATAATTTCGAATACACCGTATGCATCAAAAATGCAAGAAAACTTGAAAAGAAAATTAATAGGAAGCTTCTGGAGTTATTTTCCCTTTACATTAATCATGTGCTCAGAAGGGGATCAATTTTGACCCATTTTTGAAAAATACATCATAAGACATGCCTCCATAAAAACACAGTTTTGAAAAGTTTAACAATAATTTAAAGTCCTTCTGTTTTGTATAAACTTGCAATAGATGTTTACCTGCTATTCTGTACGAAAAATGGGTCTAGTTTTGTATTTTTTCTTTAAGTTACAGGCAAATTAAGAAAAAGGGATCAAGTCTCCCCAGTAGACTGGCCCAAGTACAAAAATGTCTAAAAATTCCACGGGGCACCCTCTAGAATCGTGCCTTTGGTTGAGAAGAGCAATCTGTGAAAATTTCATCTCAATCGGTTTAAAACTGAGCTGGCGCAAATGAGTTGAAGGTTTGTATGGGATCTTCAGTCCAGATATATGGGAAATTGGATGACCTCCAGTCTCTCACTCAGTACGCCGGTTCGGCGAGTTCGATTTAGCTCAGAATTGAAAGAATGGTAGTTGATACCCTAAGGAACAAGTTTGTAGAAAACCATATAATGATAAAATTTAATTTAGTTGCGGTTTCAGCTAACCAATCTTGCTATTTGATGAAAACATTCGCGAAATGATGCGATTTGCGATTACGTTTTCACCCATCCTCGCTTTATTCAATCAACCTCCCATACGAGTAGCACACGAACGGACTCAACACTGATCAGCATAGTTGACTCTTCCTTTTCGTCGTTGAGCCGTTGCGTTCTAGTATTTGGACTGAAGATCCCATACAAACCTTTAACTAATTTGCGCCAGCTCAGTTTTAAACCGATTCAGCTGAATCTTTCACAGATTGTTCTTCTCATCCTAAGGCACGATTCTAGAGGGTGCCCCGTGATTTTTTCCAACTTTTCTTTCTCGCCATACAAATGTGGGCCGGTCTACTCCCCAGTCTCCCCTATTGATTGGAAAACGCCAAAGGCGAGGATACACAGAATACACTGTGTAAATCGCATAATGCGAAACCATTTAGGTAAAAATTTAAGCTAATCAACAACATCTTCATAATCCCGCCCTTATTTAGTCTTAAGTATGAAACTAAAGAAGGACAGCTGATTGTCTCGGAGAAACGCTAGGTCCACTGTGTTATTGCTCCGGTTAGCGCAGTAAGGGCAAAATATTGTGGAGGGCGCCCTGTACGCTAAGACCGCTCAGCACCTAGAATGTGTAAGACCTACTCATAAGTGCATAATTTCCAGACTACACCAAAAATGTGTAACAGTAACACATTCACAAAAACAGCTCGTACACTCTTCTAGATGCGAAATGTGGATATTTTTTGTTTACCATGGTCATTAGTAAACCTAGCTAGATTGCGGTACATTTTTTTTCGAATTTCACGATTCTGTGGACGCAGGAGCTGATTTTGTGAATGTGCAAGGGTTACAAATTTTTGTTGTAGTCTGGATATTATGCACTTTAGTGCTGATCGGTTTAAGGGTGTGGTACTCCACAGACTCCGTTAGCGGTTAGGTTTTTTTTAGACCCCCCCTAACCATCATTCCTAGGCACAGTAAGCATATAGCCGCATCACACCATGAATTAGAGGTCACCTGTCTAGTGGACTCTGGCCACCGGAACAGGCGGTCCGTAGTGTTATTCTTAGGCAATTGAGACAACCGCTATCGACACTACACAGCTATCTAGGCCGATCGAGAAAAGAAGTAAATATTGATGATCAACTTCATACGGGCTCGAACAGCCAACAATTATGATACCAAAATGAGTTACATAAAATAGATATTATGATACAAAATTGCATAAAGTATCTATCGATTCACAAACCTTTATACTTTCTTTCATTTCAGCGCACTTATATTTTTTCCAGTAAACCCGTACCGTAACAGATCCGAAAACGTCTAATCAAAGATCGAACCGTTGTGGGGGTAACGAAGCCGGGGACAGCCAAGGGCAGCAGAGCGTGTCACGTCGGCTTCGTTCCGAAGAGCGGGAGGCACAGGGTTCAAAGCGTAGCATCGGTGGAAGCAAAGACGGCGACGCCAGCAGCAGCAACAGTAGCAGCCAAAAGCGTCCCAGCAGCAGCAGCAACAACAGCATGTCGTCCAGTTGTTGTGGGACGAAGAAGCCGAAGCTCAACGGGGGAAACTATGCGAACGCTAATGGACACTGTGCCGACGGGAATCAGGGCGGGCGTGGCTCGTCCGGGAAAGGGCCCATGGTGAACGGTCACACCAACGGGTACCTGAGCAACGGACATGCTGCTGCAGCCGCCGGTGGCGATGGCAGCCAATCGATGGCTGACTCCATGCCGGAGATGTGCTTTTACTGCTTCGAGGTGCTGTACCGGGAGTTGAACCAACTGGAGGAACCTCGCACACCGTCCTTCACCAATGAACCCTTGTGAGTGTCGCGGGGCTGTTTGTGGTGGGATTTGAGCCATTCATTGAGATCCTGTTTCATTACAGCCCACTGTTTGTCACTTGGAAAATTGGGAAGGACAAGCGACTGCGCGGATGTATCGGAACATTCAGCGCAATGCGTTTACACTCAGGTAATCATCGTCTGGAAACTGATGGTCCAGTGTTTGAGTTGAACGATAAAATTCGTGCATTAGACCATTCGCTCCAATTTGTATTTTATTTTATTACCCACATATTTTTCTTCCCAAGGTCTTCGAGAATACGCAATAACAAGTGCTTTAAAGGATTCCCGCTTCTCGCCCATCACGCGAGACGAGATCCAAAGACTGACCGTGTCGGTGTCGATCCTGCAGGGCTTCGAGGAGGCCCGCGGTTACCTGGACTGGACGCTCGGCGTGCACGGTATCCGGATAGAGTTCTACAACGAACGCGGCTCGAAACGAACTGCCACCTACCTGCCGCAGGTTGCCACCGAGCAAGGTAGGTTGTGATACCAATTCGAAGTACCTTTTTCAGCTGTTCGCGAATGAAGTTTGGTCCGGCTATAAAACCTCATGACTGCTAGAATTGCAGTCAGCTGTCCTAACCACTAGACAATATGGGAATTTGCAGCTTGCTGCTATGTATAAGTGAATACAAATAGGATGTTAAGCATGTTTCTGTATCGACGGTTGGAATACGAAGAGTATTTTTCTCATTTTAGGATGGGATCAAACGCAAACGATTGACTCGTTGCTGCGTAAGGGCGGCTACCGGGCTGCCATCACGCCGGAGATGCGTCGTTCAATCAAGCTGACGCGCTACACGTCTCAGGAGTGCCACATGACCTACGGCGAGTACCGTGACCTGCTGGAAAGACAATCGCAATACAACCAGCCTGGTAGAGTACAATGCTAACAACACGTGTTTTATCTGCCTCCGCCACGACCTCCGCCGCCACCACCGCCCAGGCAGCTAAACCAGCATCCTCAACCGCCACAACAACAGCTACATCACTACCAACATCAACAGTTGCAAAGTCTGCAACCGTCGCCTATCTGTCAACTGGTGTGGAACGGCACCGGCCATGTCCAACCGCCGGACCATGCTGTTGGTGGATCCTTTTCCTCTTCATCGTCCTTGTCATCGTCCTCGTCATCCTCGTCGTCCTTGTCCTCGTTCTCGCCGCCGGGGATGAATCCGGTGCAACCGTTTTCGTCTCACCATCCGCGCCATCCTTCGATCCCGCCACCATACCCGGTTCACCAGTATCATCCGCAGTTCCACCCGCAGCAGCAGCCGCCACAAGCGCGACCGCCGATCGTTCAGCAGCCATTCCTTCCTCCGCCGGTACCGGCCCGTTTCCGGTATTTCAACTAAACGACCATCGCCATCACCACGGTGGTGGCGATGGCAGCAGCGACAAGCGGTGTGATCCAGGCAGATAACATCTAATAAATTATATGAACCGTTCTTATAAATACGAATTAACAAACAAGTTTTTCTACCTTTGCCAATCGTTCATGGGCATCAGTCGCGTGTGCGGGAACCGCTCGTTGTCGGCAGGCGCTACAAGGTACGGAACAATCTGGGAATGCGTTCTCATCTTTGAAGTTGTGGAGGATTGACACCTCCCCATGCCGGCCTTCGTCAGCAAACAATTGAGTTTGAACTATCCAGTGTATTGTGCTTGGTATTGACGGCTTAGTTGCTTTTCAGTGGAATCACTTCCAGTCTTCATCAGTCGCTTTCCTGTCTCTAGCAAATATGGAAATTTAACAGTTTGAAGTCTATTTGTCTCAACAATAATGGTTTGATTCCTGGATCTCGTAAATTTTTGGGCCAATTTAGTGTCCCTGCAGTACCAAAGGATTGGAAATTGAAACTAAAACTTAGCTGGCAGTTCTTATTTTAGCCTTGCCTGGAAGTCAAATAAAAATCTATCTCTCTTATTTGATTAGTGATGCTGAACCGTCATCACCAAGCGCAAAATACTGGATATGCCACGGATTGAAAATTAAAAAGCGGTGACTAAATGTTCATTAAATAATAATTACTAACTAGCGATAAAACACTTATAATAACACATTGAGCGATGATGATATAAACAGAGTAAACACTATTTTAAAGATTATGATACAAAAACAAAACATTTTTGAACCGAGTTTGAGCTGATAAAATTCCAAAACGAATGAAAAAAGAAGTAAAATATAACAAAAACACACGCAGATAGTCTCTAGCACGCGTCGCAATCGTCGTCAGTCGAAGGCGCGACGCGACGCGACACCGGATAAGTTGTGTTATAAAGCGTTCTCAAAGCATTAGTTGATAAGAATTATATAAAAAACATAATTGCTAACTAATTGAATTGTTGATATCCAACCAATGACGTGGGACATTGCTTCCCATGTCTTGCATCTCACAAGCATCATCGACCACCAATCCAACAACCACCATTGACGTGATTCGTTCGCGGTGAAGGTTTTTTTCTTTTCTAGATTGTGAAAAAGCATTTTGTTTTACTGTGCAAGCATCTACATTCACGTTAACTTATCATGAAGTTTTTCAATTTTGTACTTAACCATCTCACTGACCTGGGCATGTTCAAAGCTGGTTCAATTTAGTTCTGCTCAGTTTTAAGATTTAGAAATTCTGTTTTTGCAGACTCAATTCGTGCCGAATTGAATGAAGATCTACACAATGATTAAGCTGGTTAATGAATCTCACTGAATTAATGAAAATTCTTGGAAAATTCTTAGAAATATAATTATAAACCCAAATAGAAAGAATCTATAGGGTTATTGGAGAGAATCCAAAAGATTCCTGTAGAGAGTCCGGAAGATTCTTGGAGCGAATCCAGAAGATTCTTGTTGAGAATTTGGAAGATTCTTGGAGAGAATCCGGAAGATTCTTGGGAGAGAATCCAGAAGATTCTTGGAGAGAATCCGGAAGATTATTGAAGAGAATCCGGAAGATTCTTGGAGAGAATCCGGAAGATTCTTGGAGAGAATCCGGAAGATTTTTGGAGAGAATCCGGAAGATTCTTAGAGAAAACCCGGAAGATTCTTGGAGAGAATCCGGAAGATTATTGGAGAATCCGCAAGATTCTTGGAGAGTGTGGTAGATTGGATAACTAGTAGTAGACCGGGGGATGCCGGAAGGTAGAGTGAAAAGAACTGTCAATGAATACGGTTGCCACCCACCACAGAGGGAATCCGGAAGATTCTTGGAGGGAATCCGGAAGATTCTTGGAGAGAATCCGGAAGATTCTTGGAGAGAATCCGGAAGATTCTTGGAGAGAATCCGGAAGATTCTTGGAGAGAATCCGGAAGATTCTTGAAGAGAATCCGGAAGATTCTTGGAGAGAATCCGGAAGATTCTTGGAGAGAATCCGGAAGATTCTTGGAGAGAATCCGGAAGATTCTTGGAGAGAATCCGGAAGATTCTTGGAGAGAATCCGGAAGATTCTTGGAGAGAATCCGGAAGATTCTTGGAGAGAATCCGAAAGATTCTTGGAGAGAATCCGAAAGATTCTTGGAGAGAATCCGGAAGATTCTTTGAGAGAATCCGAAAGATTCTTGGAGAGAATCCGGAAGATTCCTGGAGAGAATCCGGAAGATTCCTGGAGAGAATCCGGAAGATTCCTGGAGAGAATCCGGAAGATTCCTGGAGAGAATCCGGAAGATTCCTGGAGAGAATCCGGAAGATTCCTGGAGAGAATCCGGAAGATTCCTGGAGAGAATCCGGAAGATTCCTGGAGAGAATCCGGAAGATTCCTGGAGAGAATCCGGAAGATTCTTGGAGAGAATCCGGAAGATTCCTGGAGAGAATCCGGAAGATTCCTGGAGAGAATCCGGAAGATTCCTGGAGAGAATCCGGAAGATTCCTGGAGAGAATCCGGAAGATTCCTGGAGAGAATCCGGAAGATTCCTGGAGAGAATCCGGAAGATTCCTGGAGAGAATCCGGAAGATTCCTGGAGAGAATCCGGAAGATTCCTGGAGAGAATCCGGAAGATTCCTGGAGAGAATCCGGAAGATTCCTGGAGAGAATCCGGAAGATTCCTGGAGAGAATCCGGAAGATTCCTGGAGAGAATCCGGAAGATTCCTGGAGAGAATCCGGAAGATTCCTGGAGAGAATCCGGAAGATTCCTGGAGAGAATCCGGAAGATTCCTGGGGAGAATCCGGAAGATTCCTGAAGAGAATCCGGAAGATTCCTGGAGAGAATCCGGAAGATTCCTGGAGAGAATCTGGAAGATTCCTGGAGAGAACCCAGAAGACTCCTGGAGAGAATCCGGAAGATTCGTGGAGAGAATCCGGAAGATTCGTGGAGAGAATCCGGAAGATTCGTGGAGAGAATCCGAAAGATTCTTGGAGAGAATCCGAAAGATTCGTGGAGAGAATCCGGAAGATTCGTGGAGAGAATCCGGAAGATTCGTGGAGAGAATCCGGAAGATTCGTGGAGAGAATCCGGAAGATTCGTGGAGAGAATCCGGAAGATTCGTGTAGAGAATCCGGAAGATTCGTGGAGAGAATCCGGAAGATTCGTGGAGAGAATCCGGAAGATTCCTGGAGAGAATCCGGAAGATTCCTGGAGAGAATCCGGAAGATTCCTGAAGAGAATCCGGAAGATTCCTGGAGAGAATCCGGAAGATTCCTGGAGAGAATCCGGAAGATTCCTGGAGAGAATCCGGAAGATTCCTGGAGAGAATCCGGAAGATTCCTGTAGAGAATCCGGAAGATTCCTGGAGAGAATCCGGAAGATTCCTGGAGAGAATCCGGAAGATTCCTGGAGCGAATCCGGAAGATTCCTGGAGAGAATCCGGAAGATTCCTGGAGAGAATCCGGAAGATTCCTGGAGAGAATCCGGAAGATTCTTGGAGAGAATCCGGAAGATTCTTGGAGAGAATCCGGAAGATTCTTGGAGAGAATCCGGAAGATTCCTGGAGAGAATCCGGAAGATTCCTGGAGCGAATCCGGAAGATTCCTGGAGAGAATCCGGAAGATTCCTGGAGAGAATCCGGAAGATTCCTGGAGCGAATCCGGAAGATTCCTGGAGAGAATCCGGAAGATTCCTGGAGAGAATCCGGGAGATTCCTGGAGCGAATCCGGAAGATTCTTGGAGAGAATCCAGAAGATTCTTAGAGAGCATCTAGGAGATTTTGGGAGAGAATCCGAAAAAAATCCAGAAGATTCTTCAAAAGCATTATCGAGATCCGTAGAAAGAACCTTAAAGCTTCTTCGAGGGAATGAACTTGATTACTCAGAATCTGCTGGATTGTGGAGAACCTTTGGTAATCTGAAGACTTTCGATCATCCGTTTTGTTACATACTGGAATCCATGGTTCAATTCGGCACGAATTCATCGCTTTCAATAAATTTAAAAGTTATTCAAACGGCACCTCCCCCTGTTACTTGCCTTCATCGCGATTTTAGATTAATTGTAGGGCGTTATTATCGAATGTACCATTACTGTAGTCCGAGTGATTCAATCAAACGGGGCGCGCTAACGAAAACATAGTTCTTAACTTTATCAGACAAAGAAAAAAGAAAAATCCTTGTTTGTTGTCTGTAAAATGTAACGCAAAACAAATCAAACACTCCAACAGCGAAGAACGCGTGAGGAAGAATACCCCATTCGAAAACCAAAATCTCTCAATAGAAAAACAGGAAAACATTAGTTAGACAGATGTAACGGAATTCCGGCGCGATAGACATGCTTTAATAACAACAAAAAATGTTCAAACAAACATAAACCCGATAAAAAAAAACAGAAAAAAAAGCATAGAAACATAGTAAACCGAACAATATGAACAGAAAACCGACGAAGTATAGCAGATTTTAAACAGAAAACGCAAATTTATCGACCATCGCAAGTAAAACTGATTCACCTATAGAGTACCAATAAGTTTTATCATCCATCGGAAAACAGATCACGTTTCCAACGCCGCATCCGTTCTCCGTTCGTTTGTTTGTTCGACTAAACTGAACTGAAAGAACACAAGTGTTACAAAGAATCGCTAGTTTACGGTTTTTAACTCAATTAACTTGAGTGCAGTAATATGTTTAGTTTTTAGATCATTTTGAATTTTGATCAAACGATTTTCGATTTCCGGTTTTATTTTTGTTTTTTGTTGGGCAAGTAAGTTTACTGTTTTACTTTTGGATTTATTTTTACGATAGACAACGGGACAAAAAGTGAAAGTTAATTACATGTTTTCATATCAGAGAGCGAAAAAATATATTATATATTTACCATTAGAGAGCCGTAACACGCAGATCCTGTTCAATGAACGGTCCCACATTCGAATTCGTTCTGGTGGAAAGAAAAGTTACGAAAGAAAGCCCTCTGGAAATCCTCTCGGTAAATTTTACGTAATTATGGATGAAATCGCCGTGATTACTTTGTTGTTCTTGTCTAATCACTGTTGCCTCCTTGAATAGTGCGCTCGGTTAGTAACGATCGTAGTTGGCGCGTGTGTTACCATGACAACGACTGGTAGTGTGTAGAGAGCAATCGGATGATGGCTGTGGAGATTAACGATTTGCATATCCAGCTTTAGTTGTCATTCAGCAACACGGCATTGCGATGGGTGGATAACGGCCTGTCGTCATCTCATGGGCATGATAGTAAATATTATTGTAGAATCTGGAAACTGGTATATAATGTATACCGCGTGCAGTGGCGAATACTGTAAACACTGTAGTAGATATGATGTGGAATTAAATTAAATATATTTTAGAGTGTGTATTTGTAGATGGTATATTTTGAGAGTGCTCTATTTTCGAGCAAGCGATGATGATAATGATCATCAGCATAGGAGCCCTCATGAATGTGTGCATAACGTTGCGCTTGAGAATGGTGCGCGTGATAGTTATCATCTAAAGCTATGTAAGAGGGGAGATGTGTTGGTGTGTTCGAACAAGAGCACGTGAAGTTGGAGGTTCTGCTTTCTCTTGTCTTGAAAGGCAAGGGCATTCT
This sequence comes from Aedes albopictus, assembly GCF_035046485.1. Taxonomy (NCBI): domain Eukaryota; kingdom Metazoa; phylum Arthropoda; class Insecta; order Diptera; family Culicidae; genus Aedes; species Aedes albopictus. The sequence continues at coordinate 89,978,089 of NC_085136.1, forward strand.
GTTGGCTGATCTTGGATCAGATGGATGTGTATTGCGCATCATCTGTTTGAGATTTGGCTGGTAGTTTTCCGCAGTCACGACAATTGGCGCACTCGGTACAAAGAATTTCGTGTTTTTTTTGTAGCGTAAGTATAATCAGTGTGTATAAAGGAGAGTATGTTTTTTTAATGGAGTTCCAGTAGGCTCACTACGAGTAGGCTGAGAATGATCCGAGATTCACGCAAAGAAATAAAAATTTAAATGAATGGAGTTCCAGTAGGCCCACTTGATGGTGGGTAGGCTGTGAATGATCCAAGACTAGCAAATAAAAATGGCAATAAAAAAAATAACGGAGTTCCAGTAGGCCCACCACATAGTGGGTAGGCTGAGAATGATCCGAGATTGTCAAAAAAAAAAAAACAAACAAACGAAGTTCCAGTAGGCCCACTTGATGGTGGGTAGGCTGTGAATGATCCAAGACTATAGCAAAAAAAAATTGCAATAAAAAAAATAACGGAGTTCCAGTAGGCCCACCACATAGATCTTCACCAAAAGGCGAAAAAATTGAAGTTGGATGGATTGTATGAAATCTAGTTTTGATTCGGATCATACTAAACCTGAACTGGATTTGGATTGGATTGGATAGAAATTCAGATTGAATTGGATTTGAATTGAATTTGGAATGGATTTGAGTTGGATTTGGAAAGGATTAGGATTGGATTTGGATTAGATGTGGAATAGATATTTATTGTTTTGAATTTGGATTGAATTTGCATCAGATTTAGATCAGGTTTGAATTGAATTTGGATTGTGATTGGGTTTGGATTGAGTTTGGATTGGATTTGAATTGGAAACATATTCAAACTTAATTTGGATTGGATTTCGATTAGATTTTGATTGGGTTTGGATCGTTATAGATTTGATTAGTATTGATTTTGAATTAGATTTTGATGGTATTTAGATTGTATTTGGTTTTGGATTGGAGTTGGACCGGATTTTGATCGAATTTAATGTTTATTGGATTGGGATTAGATTTAGATTTGATTTGGAATAATATGGATTGCATTGAATTTGGATTGGATTGGATATGAATTCGGATTGGATTTGATTTGAATTCGAATTTTGAATTTTCAAATCGATGAGGTTTGGATTGGATTGGATTGAATTTGAATTGGATGTGAATTGGATTTGGTTTGGATTTGGATACAATTTTTTTATTGAATTGGATTGGATTCAGGTTGGATTTGGGTTGAATTTGGATTGAACTTGAATTGAATTTGTATTGGGTTTGGATTGGATTAGAATTGGATTTGTATTAGATTGTATTGGATATGTATTCAGATTGGATTTTTTTGTTCGAGTTGAATTTGGATTGGATTTAGGTTAGATTTGAATTGAATTTGGACTGGGATTGGATTCGTAATTTCGATTGGATTTGGTTTAGATTTTGTTTGGATATGTATTCAGACTGGATTTGGGTTTGAATTGGATTAGGATTGGTTTTGGATTGGATTAAGATTGTATTGAATTGTGATTGAATTCGAATTTGTTTTGGATTTGAATTGGTTTTGGATTTGATTTGGATTGGATTCGCATTAAATTTGGATTGGATTGGATTGAATTTGAATTGGATGTGAATTGGATTCGGTTTGGATTTTGATACCATTTTTTTATTGAATTGGATTGGATTCAGGTTGGATTTGGGTTGAATTTGGATTGAACTTGGATTGGATTTGTATTGGGTTTGGATTGGATTAGAATTGAATTTGTATTAGATTGTATTGGATATGTATTCAGATTGGAATTTTATCGAGTTAAATTTGGATTGGATTGTATTTAGATTATATTAGAATAGAATTTGGACTGGGATTGGATTCGGCATTTCGATTGGATTTGATGTAGATTTGGTTTTTCGAGTAGGTGAAAAAAATCTAAATAATACCATATTCAGTTACTACTAACTGAATTACTGAGGAATAAAAACTGATATTGGTTTAATTGATATAAGAGGTAAAAGATCAGAAATAAGAGCTAAATCTAGTTTGGTGAATTGCTCAATAACAGCTCGTTAAGAGATTACAAGATCAAACCAACAGCGGACAAGATTTGTCGACCTTTTTCGAACAGTAACGCGGTGAAATAGCTGAGAGGTAAGAGATGTGGCTCACTGTTGTGAATACCATGGGAATAAGAGCATGACGTTCTTCGTTTCCACAGCTCAGAAAGAGACAGGTAGAAATTTTCAGATATTTCGACAGGAACAAAAACTGATGTCATATCACTTTGAGCTATTCGTGCGAATTTTTAAATAACACATCAAAATCATATCAAACTTTGACAGCAAAAGTTGTTTGATTTGAGATTTGATTTAGATATTCTCGTCTACCTGGGTTGGATATGTATTCAGACTGGATTTGGATTTGAATTGGATTCGGATTGAATTTGGATTGGATTTGATTTGAATTGATTTGAACTATATACGGATTGGATTTGAATTGGTTATGGTTTGGATTAAGATTGTATTGAATTGTGATTGAATTCGGATTTGTTTTGGATTTGAAATGGTTTTGGATTTGATTTGGATTGGATATGCGTTCAGACTGGATTTGGATTGGATTTGAATTGGATTCGCATTAAATTTCAATTGGATTTGAATTCGAATTATGTTCGGATTGAATTTGACTTGGTTTTGGATTGCAATAAGATTAAAAATGGATTGGATTTGTATTAGTTTTTGATTTAACTTGGATCGGTATAAATATCAATTTGATTGAATTTGAACTTGATTTGGATTGTATTTAGATTGGATTTGGATTTGGATTGGACTTGAATCAGATTTTTATTGGTTTGAATGATTATTGGATTGGGATTGAATCCAGAATAAATTTAGAATAGATATGGATTACATTAAATTCAGATTGGATTTTTATTGGACTTTGATTAAATTTTAGTTGGATTTAGATTCAGATTGGATTTGGATAGGGTTAAATTTAGATTAGATTGTATTTTTCAATGCATTAGGCCAAATCTGGGCAAATTAATCATTTTCTAACGCATTTTCTATTCTGTTGTTTTAATGGTGATTAGCCCCTCAGTTTAGATAAGTTTGAAGAAAAAACTTTATTTTTTTTAGTAAATGATAAACTTTGTTAAACTTTAAAATAATATATTTATGGTCGCTTAAGAGTAGACGAGAAGGAGAATGTAGTAGATATGATGTGGAATTAAATTAAATATATTTTAGAGTGTGTATTTGTAGATGGTATATTTTGAGAGTGCTCTATTTTCGAGCAAGCGATGATGATAATGATCATCAGCATAGGAGCCCTCATGAATGTGTGCATAACGTTGCGCTTGAGAATGGTGCGCGTGATAGTTATCATCTAAAGCTATGTAAGAGGGGAGATGTGTTGGTGTGTTCGAACAAGAGCACGTGAAGTTGGAGGTTCTGCTTTCTCTTGTCTTGAAAGGCAAGGGCATTCTGTTGGCTGATCTTGGATCAGATGGATGTGTATTGCGCATCATCTGTTTGAGATTTGGCTGGTAGTTTTCCGCAGTCACGACAAACACGTTGTTGTTGTGCCGTTGTTTACCGTTGTTAAAATTTGGTTTCAACCTGTAAATTAGATTAAATTACCTTTTGGCTATTTATAGAACAATGGACTAAAAATAGAACTAGGTAACCTTTGTTCTTTCCAGAAAACTTTTTTGAATAACTGATGAACAACCATGTCATCATGTTCTTTTAATGCTCGAGAATGTTCGTTTTTAAAATAATTAGGATTTCTGATTCTTCTGCTCGCCGATGCGCAAACGTTGTCCCTATTTAGCAAAGCCTCGAAGTGTTCCCTCCACGGTCACTGGACATGACGAAAGGCGGCGCTGTTTTTCTCCGCACCTGACTGACAGTTTCATGAAATTTCTGCATATCATTTTGTTCCATACTATTTTGCGTCTAGGTAATGGCATATGCTCATACTTTTTCCTCTTTCGGAGAAATCCTTTCTTGGCAGCTCTCGCGTTCTCTTGGTTTTCCCGGCTTTTGGAAACGATCTTCTGAAATTTCTCCATACTCCTCCTGTTTTGAATACGCTACCAGCATATCATCCACGTGAAGAATAATGAAAGCAGTCTTGCCTCTTTTGGTTCGGACATATAAACAGGGATCTGCATTTGACGGCTTGAATCCCATCTTCTTCAGAGCGCTGTCAATCCATTGATTCCATATCCTCGCCGATTGTTTCAATCTGTAGAGACTTCTCTTCAGCAGGTATGCAATTTTCTTTCCAGCAGCTTCGACTCCAGGCAGTAGTCGCATGAATATCTGCTCGTCCAGCGTACCGTACAAATAGGCAGTCTTGATGTCGATATGATTCATAGGGAGATTCTTTCTTGCAGGCTGCAAGTTGCAGCAATCGTCAAAAGAACGCGGAGTATTACTTGCTTAGCAACACGCGCAAAACACGGTGGCAGGTCAACTAACGCCCAAGTCCCATTTTCTTCGTGAGAGCCTAGTTCTTCTTTGAAACAGCCTTCCACTGCTCACGTTCCTGACCGCTGGGCGCTGACAGCATCTCGGTACAATCCAAGTCCTCCTGATTGCTCGAACGAGGAATAATCTTTCAGCATTTCATCATGGAAGCACTGCGGTGCAACTTCATTGGTGCTCTGTCCTGAACGTTTGACCTCAGGCTCCTCCTGAATGGAAACATTGGAGTCCTCGCTTGCATCGTCATCTTCGAACTCGTAAACGTCTTCGAATTCAATGTAACATTTCCATTGACCTCTTGATCCTCACAGGATTTTCGAACAGTTGTTTTATTACATTCTGTATACATCGCTGTTTCGGAATTCATACTCAACTGTATGTTCCTCCGATGAAAAAAACATTTCCGGCTTATCTTTCGATAGGAACCTCACATCTCGGCTTATCTCAATCTTGTTGGTCTTTAAATCAATTATTCGGTGTCTTTTGTGCTGAGAAGAGAACCCGGTGAACGTCATCTTCTTCGCTTTAGGCTCCAGCTTTGTACGTTGCTCCTTTGGTATGTGCACGTAAGCCTCGACACCGAACACATGCATCTCCGACAAGCCTGATTTGAGCCCGTATACGGTTTCGTGTGGTGTCTTCTACATTATCTACAAACACCACAGTGAACCTTGAATGAAGCAATACAAAAATGTCACGCAGCTGAGCTAACAGAAATTCAAATGAAGCAACTTAATCACGATCTAAAAAATATCATTGAAGCCCCAATTGACAAAATACAAAGCAGAACTAGAAGACCAACTTTTCAAGCTTCAAGTAATAAGTCGAAGTGCAATTACTGTGGATATGAGCATGCAAGAGACAAGGAAAAATGCCCAGCCAATGGAAAGAAATGCCTTCAGTGCGGATTGATGAATCATTTTGCCAGCGTATGCAGATCGAAAGTTTAAGGCAGAAACGACGTTAAGCTGATCGAAGAATATTATAAGAACATCCTAGCGATCCAGAACAATTTGCCAACCCATTTACATGTTTCTTTATTTTTCGCCGTTGGAAAGAAGTGTGAGAAAATCAAATGCCAATTGGATACAGGAGCGTCTTGCAACGTGATGAGAATGTCACGTTTTCTTAAGCTTGCTGATAAGGAGAAATTAGTCCCAACATCGACGAAACTGAAGGTATATGGTGGAGGTGTAATTGTTCCAGAAGGCTGCTGTGAGCTTGTAGTAATACAAGATGGCCGAGAATCAACATTAATATTCGAAGTCGTTGGCGATGAATACAAGGAATATTTCCCGTTATTATCGTTACAAACATGTCTGAAGTTTGGATTCATCACTGTAAATGAGAAAATTATCAATACAGTAATAATTACCGCAATTATTGCTGAATTTCCGGACGTCTTTGATGGCTTAAGCGCAGTTTCGAGTTCAAAAGGAATTGCTCAAGAAACTTCTTGAGCGATTCCTGGCAGAAACTTTCTACGGTGACTGCCATTTGAATTGTCATTTCTTCGCAACTGCGTACTGCGATGGAAGAAAAACCGGTTTCTTGAGCAATTCAGGCAAGGAATTTCCCATGCATCAAGATAGGCTGAGAAATTCCTTCTGATCTGCAAACAGCGCTTTAGGATGCGTCGAAGGAGAAGTCAGTCTGGAGATCGATGAATCAATCCCATCTAAACGACAGATTCCAAGACGAGTTTCTCAGAAGTTGCGTGCAGAAATGAAGAAACAACTTGACGAGATGGAAGACATGGGTGTTATCATTAAGGTAAATAAGTATTCTGAATGGACCAGTAACATCCTCATAGTTCAACGCAACGACAAATTGAGACTGTGTATTGACCCTGTAGACTTGAACAAAGCATTGCTAGATGTTAAACACCAAATCTCAAAATTAGAGGAAATTTTACCAGAACTTCATCAGGCCAAAGTTTTCAGTTGTCTAGACGTAAAGAAAGGATTTTGGAATTTGAAACTAGATGAGCATGAGAAAAGCAGTAAGTTGACCACATTTGTGACCCATTTGTGGCGCCTTCGTTTTCTTCGCATGCCATTTGGTATAAACTCTGCTATGGAAATTTACCAGAAAAGACAACATTTGCTTCTATAAGGATTGGAAAGGGTTGTCTGTATTGCTGATGATATTTTGGTTTTTGGATCTGGAGAAACTATGGAAGAAGCTATTGCCGACCATGATATAAATTTGAAAAAATTGCTGATTCGTATACGGAAAGAAAATTTAAAGCTAAATCGTGACAAATTCGACTGTGTCAAGAAATTTTTTGGCCATATTATCAACAGTAAAGGGATAATGCCTGATCCAGATAAAGTGAAATCTATACGAGAGATGCCAAAGCCAGAAAATAAGGATGATGTTTTGCGCTTCCTAGGAATGGTCACTTATCTTTCGAAGTTCATACCAAACCTATCTGAACATTCAGAACCTTTGCGATGGTTAGTGACTGCTGATCAGTTTGATTGGAATCAAGATCATCAAGAAAACTTTGAGAACATAAAAAAATTGATAAGTTCAGACATCCTATTAGGCTATTACGATGTTAACAAACCATTGAAAATTCAAACAGATTCGTCATCAAAAGCTATTGGCTGTACCTTGATGCAAGAAGAAAGACCAACTGCATATGCCTCAGGAACACTTTCGACAACTGAAGCAAATTATGCCCAAATTGAGAAGGAATGTTTAGCAATTGTGTATGCCTGCACGAAGTTTGATCAGACATCTGTGGAAAATGTGACATTACTATTGACACGGATCATGAGCTGGTGACAATTTTTAAGAAGCCTCTCTTTATTGCTCCACGAAGAATTCAAATAATGCTCATGGTTCTACAACGTAATGCTATGTTCAGACTACGCTCGAATAACATGTTATTCGGTACGTGATATTCGCGAGTAACATAATCGTTCACACTGGCAGGTAAGTGATATTGCTTGACAGGTGATATTCAGATAGATTCAGATGTAAACATGTTTACAATTCTTCGTCTTTTTTATTTCTATTTTGTTTTATTCTACGATTTTCTACATTAGGGCAATTAGTTTTGGAAAAATTTGGTATGGTGTTGCTGATTTCGGAATCCTAAACCGAGTCCTGAACCTAGCCTGGAACCTACAGTGCAGAGTTCACCAACTGCCAGAACAACAACGTGAACATTTTTCCGGAGATTTGAACTCCTGCCCGGTTTTAAACAGGAGACGCCAAGAATGTTGAATGTATCTGCTACTGTCGGGAAATTTGAATCCAGGAAGAAATTCCAAAGATTCCGTTTGAAGCTCCGGATCAAGCTGCCATATTCTGGATGAGTTCTTTTTTATATGCTTCCTCTGGCTTCACTCTGGAGAATCCGAGGGAGAATCCTTCAAGGAACGTTCGTTGTTGATCCGAAAATTCCCTGTGGAGATTACGCAAGGAATCTCTTGAACAATTTCTCCGCGAATTCTATCTGGCAAATCCTCCAGGTGTTTCCTGTTGGTAATCCTACAGGGAATCACTATGGGAATTTCTTTCAGAGATTCTTTCCCATCAGAAGAGTCCTCCGAAAGGAATTCATTAAGGAATCTCCGGGGGAACTGATGGATAAATCTTCAGAGGAAATTCCTGGAGACAAGACCGGAAGGATTTCCTCCCGTAAGATATTCCTTGAAAAATCCCTGGATGGGACTCCTGGGAGAACACCGGAATTAATTTCTAGAATCCCAAGAGAGTACTCCAGATTCCTTTCGGGGTACTCTTCTGGGATTTCATCCATTTATCCATCAGTTCCCCCCGGAGATTCCTTAATAAATTCCTTTCGGAGATATTTCCAGCAATCCTTGCCATGGTTCCCTCCAGGAACTACTTTTCGGGGGTTTGTCCAGGAGTTCCCTCCGGGGATTCCTACTGTAAGTTCTCTCAGCAGGTTCCCCCAGCAGAATGCATTTGTAAATTTCTCTGGACATTCAATCTGGCGAATCCTCAAAAAGTATTTTTTCTCGAAAATCCTCCGGGGATTCCTTAAGGAATTCTCTCCGGGGAATCCTCCAAAATTTTCCTCCGGGGATTCCTCCAGGAATTCCCTCCGGGGATTTCTCCAGGAGTTCCCTTTGGAGATTCTTCCAGGGGTTCCCTCTGGAGATTCCTCCAGGGGTTCCCTCTGGAGATTCCTCCAGGGGTTCCCTCTGGAGATTCCTCCAGGGGTTCCCTCTGGAGATTCCTCCAGGGGTTCCCTCTGGAGATTCCTCCAGGGGTTCCCTCTGGAGATTCCTCCAGGGGTTCCCTCTGGAGATTCCTCCAGGGGTTCCCTCTGGAGATTCCTCCAGGGGTTCCCTCTGGAGATTCCTCCAGGGGTTCCCTCTGGAGATTCCTCCAGGGGTTCCCTCTGGAGATTCCTCCAGGGGTTCCCTCTGGAGATTCCTCCAGGGGTTCCCTCTGGAGATTCCTCCAGGGGTTCCCTCTGGAGATTCCTCCAGGGGTTCCCTCTGGAGATTCCTCCAGGGGTTCCCTCTGGAGATTCCTCCAGGGGTTCCCTCTGGAGATTCCTCCAGGGGTTCCCTCTGGAGATTCCTCCAGGGGTTCCCTCTGGAGATTCCTCCAGGGGTTCCCTCTGGAGATTCCTCCAGGGGTTCCCTCTGGAGATTCCTCCAGGGGTTCCCTCTGGAGATTCCTCCAGGGGTTCCCTCTGGAGATTCCTCCAGGGGTTCCCTCTGGAGATTCCTCCAGGGGTTCCCTCTGGAGATTCCTCCAGGGGTTCCCTCTGGAGATTCCTCCAGGGGTTCCCTCTGGAGATTCCTCCAGGGGTTCCCTCTGGAGATTCCTCCAGGGGTTCCCTCTGGAGATTCCTCCAGGGGTTCCCTCTGGAGATTCCTCCAGGGGTTCCCTCTGGTGATTCCTCCTCCTTCAGAAACTTCTTCCTTTAAAAAATTCTTCGGAGAATCCATAAAGAATTTCTTCAAAGATCATACAGAAATTTCTTCAAGTATTCCTTCAGGGATTGCATCAGGAGTTTCTTCAAGGATTCCTTCAGGATAGCACATCATTGCATCAGGAGTTTCTTCAAGGATTCCTTCAGGATTTCCTTTGAGGAATCCTTCAGGAATTCCTCCAAGGATGTCTTCAGGAATTTCTTTAAGGATTCCTTGAGGAATTCCTTCCAGGATTCCTTCAAAAATTCTTTCAAGGATTCCTGCAGGAATTCCTTCAAGGCTTCCTTCAGGAATTTATTCAAATATCATTCAAAAATTCCTTAGAGGTGCCATTCAGGAATTCCTTCAAGGATTTCTTCAGGAATTCCTTCAAGCATTCCTTCAAGGAATTCTTCAAGATTCCTTCAGGAATTGCTTCAGATATCCCATCAAGAAGTTATCCATGAATGCTTTCGAAAATTCCTTCACGAATTTCAACCTGGAATTCCTTCCAGGATTCCTCCAGGAATTCCATCGAGGATTTCCCTAGGAATTTCTGCAAGGATTCATCTAGAAATTCTTTCACGGATTTCTACAAGAATTCCTTCATTTTTTCTTTTCATTCGAAGATTTCTCCAGGAATTCCATTAAGGACTTCTGCAGGAATTCTTTCGAGGATTCCTCCAGAAATTCCTTCTAAGATTCCTCCAGGAATTCCTTCACAGATTACTGCCGAAACTTCTTCAAAGATTCCTCCAGGAATTGCTCCAAAGATTTCTTCAGGAATTCCTTCACGAATTCCCCAAGGAATTCCTTCATAAATATCTCGAGACACTCCTTCAAAGATTCTTCCAGGAATTCTTTCAAGAAGTTCTCCAGGAAATCCTTCAAGCTTTCCTCCAGGAACTCCACCAAGGATTCCTCCAAGAAATCCTCTAAGGATTCTTCCCTAAATTCCTTCCAGGATTTTTCCAGTAATTCCTTGGAGGATATTTTCAGGAATTGCTTCGGTGATTCCTCCAGGAATTCCTTTGAGGATTTCTCCAGGAATTGCTGCAAGAATTCCTCCAGGAATTCTTTCAATGATTTCTACAGGAATTTCTTCAAGGATTCATCCAGAAATTCCTTCAAAGATTCCTCCAGGAATTCGTTCAAGTATTCCTTCAGAAATTCCTTCCAGGATTCCTCCAGGAATTCCATCGAGGATTTCCCAAGGAATTCCGTCGAGGATTTCCCAAGGAATTTGTGCAAGATTCCTCCAGGAATTATTTCAAGGATTTCCCCAGGAAAACTCCTCCAAAGATTCCGTCAAGGAATCCTTCTCCAAGGGGAATGACATATCCTTTTCTAACCGGAATATCCGCATTTATCCGTTACTAACCGTCGCTAACCGCGTCTAACTTCTGCTCATTTAGCAGCTCGCTTAGCAACGGTTAGCGACGGTTAGAAACAGATAAATGCGGATATTCCGGTTAGAAAAGGATATGTCATTCCCCTTGTCCTTCTCGGGCTCTTCCAGAAATTCCATGGAGTATATCTTCAGGAATTGCTTCGGGGATTCCTCCGAGGATTACTCCAAGAATTCCTGCAAGGATTCCGAATTCTTTCAAGGATTTCTCTAGCAATTCCTCCAAAGTTTTCTCCAGGAATTCGTTCAAGTGTTCCTCCAGATATTCCTCCCAGTATTCCTCAAGAAATTCCTTCCAGAATTCTTTCAGGAATTCCTTTGAGGATTTCTTTAGGAATTTTATTAAGGATTCCTCCAGGAATTCCTCCGAGGATTCCTCCGAAGATTTCTCCAGGAATTCCTTCAAGGATTTCTCCAGGAATTCCTTCGAGGATTTCTACAGGAATTCTTTCAAGGATTCCTCCAGAAATTCCTTCTAAGATTCCTCCAGGAATTCCTTCAAGGATTCCTCCAGGAATTTCACAGAGGATTTCTACAGGAGTTCCTTTAAAGATTCCTCATTCAATACTTTCAAGGATTCCTCCAGGAATTCCCTCAAGGACTTTTCCAGGAATTCCTTCAAAGATTTCTTCAGGAATTCCTTCAAGAATTCCTCCAGAAATTCTTTCTAGGATTCCTCCAGAAATTCCTTCAGAGATTCCTCCAGGAATTCCTGCGGGGATTCCTCCAGGAATTCCTGCGGGGATTCCTCCAGAAATTCCTTTAAATATTCCTCAAGCAATACTTTCAAGGATTCCTCCAGGAATTCCCTCAACGATTTTTCCAGGAATTCCTTCAAAGATTTCTTAAGGAATTCCTTCAAGAATTCCTCCAGAAATTCTTTCTAGGATTCCTCCATAAATTCCTTCAGAGATTCCTCCAGGAATTCCTGCGGGGATTCCTCCAGAAATTCCTGAAAGTATTCCTCCAGGAATCGCTTCAAAGATTTCTCCAGGAAATCTTTCAAGGATTCCTCCAGAAAATTCTTTTAGGTTTTTTGCAGGAATTCTTTGGAGTATTTCTTCAGGAATTGTTGCAAGAATTCTTCCAGGAATTCCTTCGAGAATTTATCCAATAATTTAAAGGATTTCTACAGGAATTCCTTCACGGATTCCTCCAGGAATTCCTTCAAAGATTCCTCCAGAAATTCGTTCAAGTATTCCTCCAGAATTCCTCCCAGGATTCCTCAAGAAATTCCTTCAAGGATTCCTTCAGGAATTCCTTCGAGGATTTCTTTAGGAGCTCCTTCAAGGATTTCTCCAGGAATTTCTTCAACTTTTATTCGGGAATTCCTTCGAGGATTTCTCCAGAAATTCTTTCAAAAATTTCTCCAGGAATTCCTTCAATAATTCCTGAAAAAATCTTCGAATGAATTCCAGGAGGAATCTTTGAGAGAACTATTGGAGGAATCTTTGAAGGAATTATTGAAGGAATCCTTGAAGGAATTGCTGGAGAAATTTTTGAAAGAATTTCTGGAGAAATCCTTGCAGGAATTCCTGGAGAAATCCTCAAAGGAATTTCTGGAGAAAACCTCGAAGGAATTTCTGGAGAAATTTTTGAAAGAATTTCTGGAGAAATCCTTGCAAGAATTCCTGGAAGAAACTTTGCAGGAGTTCCTGAAGAAATCTTCGAAAGAATTCCTGGAGGAATTCTTGAAGAACTTTCTTAAGGAATCTTCGAAGGAATTCCTGGAGGAATCTTTGAAGGAATTCCTGAAGACGCGTTTGAAGAAATTCCTGAAGAAATTCTCGAACGAATCTCTGGAGGAATCCTTAGAGGAATTCCTGGAGGAATCATTGAAGGAAATTCTGAAGGAATCCTTGAAAGATACCCTTGAGGAATCCTTGAATCATTTTCTGAAGAAATCTTTGAAAGAATTTCTGGAGAAATCCTTAAAGAAATTCTTAGGAAAATCCTCGAAGAAATTCTTGAATAAATCCTTGCAGAAAATCTTTGGGAAATCCTCGGAGGAATTTCTGGAGGAATCCTTCCAGGAATTCCTGGTGAAATCCTCGAAGGAACTCCAGGAGAAATTTTTGAAAGCCTTTCTGGAGCAATCCTTGCAGGAATTCCAGGAAAAAACTTTTTTCAATATTTTTTTCAAAATATTTGAATTATTTTGTGATAATCACAACACTTTTTTGTAGGAGTAGTCATTTTGGAGCAATTCCTGAAGAAATCCTTAAAAGAATTTCTTGAGGAATTTTTAAACGAATTCCTGGAGGAATCTTAGAAGGAATTTCTGGAGCAATCCTTGAAAGAACTCCTGTAGAAATCCTCGAAGTAATTCCTGGAGGAATCCTTGGAGGAATTCATGGAGAAATCTTCGAATGATTTTCTGAAGAAAACTTTGAAGGAATTCCTGGAGAAATCCTTGAAGGAGCTCCTAAAGAGAGCCTCGAAGGAATTCCTGAAGGAATCCTTGAATGAATTTCTGGAGGAATCCTGGGAGGAATTTCTGGAGGAATACTTGAACGAACTTCTGGAGGAATCTTTGAAGGAATTCCTGGAGGAATCCGTGAAGGAATTCCTGTAGAAATCCTTTAAATAATATAAATAATTAAAAAAAATATTTATTTAAATTTAAATAATCCTCGAATGAATTCCTGGAAGAATTCTTGAAACAATTCCTTAAGAAATACTCCATGGAATTCCTGCATAAATTCTGGAAGAATTTTCTGGAGGAATTCTTGAAAGATTTCCTGGAGAAATCTTTGAAACAATTCCTGGAGGAATCCTTTCAGGAATTTCTGGAGGAATCCCCGCAGGAATTCCTGGAGGAATCGCTGAAGGAGTTTATGGAAGAATCCTAGAAAGAATTTCTGGAGGAATTCTTGAAGGAATTCCTGAAGAAATCTTTGAAGGAATTCCTGGAGAAATCCTTGAGGGAATTCCTGGAGGAATCCTTGTAAGTATTGAATGAGGAATCTTTAAAGGAATTCCTGTAGAAATCCTCTGTGAAATTCCTGGAGGAATCCTTGAAGGAGTTCCTGGAGGAATCTTAGAAGGAATTTCTGGAGGAGTCCTTGAAAGAATTCCTGTCGAAATCCTCGAAGGGATTCCTGGAGAAATCCTTGAAATAATTCCTGGAGAAATCCTCGGAGGAATTCCTGGAGGAATTCCTGGAGGAATCCTTGATAAAATTCCTAAAGAAATCCTCAAAGGAATTCCTGAAGGAATCCTGGAAGGAATGTCTGGAGGAATACTGGAAGGAATTTCTGGAGGAACACTTGAACGAATTCCTGGAGAAATCTTTGAAGGAATTGCTCTAGAAATTCTTGAAAGAATTCGGAATCCTTGCAGAAATTTCTGGAGAAATCTTCGGAGGAATTCCTGGAGGAATCTCCGAAGCAATTCCTGAAGATATACTCCAAGGAATTTCTGGAAGAATCCTTGAAAGATTTCTTGACGGAATCTTTGGAGGAGTTTTCCTGGGGAAATCCTTGAAATAATTCCTGGAGGAATCTTGCAGAATTTCCTTGGGAAATCCTCGATGGAATTCTTGGAGGAATCCTGGAAGGAATTTCTGGAGGAATACTTGAACGAATTCCTGGAGGAATCTTTGAAGGAATTTCTAGAGGAATCCTTGAAGAAATTCCTGTAGAAATCATTGAAAGAATTCATGGAGGAATTCTTGCAGCAATTCCTGAAGAAATCCTCAAAGGAATTCCTGGAGGAATCACCGAAGCAATTCCTGGAAATATCCTCCAAGGAATTAATGGAAAAATCCTGGAAGGAATTTAGGGATAAATCCTTAAAGGATTTCTTGGAGGAATCCTTGGTGGAGTTCCTAGAGGAAACCTTGAAGGAGTGTCCCGAGATATTTTTGAAGGAATTCCTCGAGGAATTCGTGAAGGTATTCCTGAAAAAAATTTTGGAGCAATTCCTGGAGGAATCTTTGAAGGAATTTCGGCAGTAATCTGTGAAGGAATTCCTGGAGGAATCATAGAAGGAATTTCTGGAGGAATCCTCGAAAGAATTCCTGCAGAAGTCCCTAATGAAATTCCTGGAGAAATCTTCGAATGAAAAAAAAATTAAGGATTTCTTGTAGAAATCCGTGAAAGAATTTCTAGATGAATCCTTGCAGAAATTCCTTGGGAAATCCTCGATGGAATTCCTGGAGGAATCCTGGAAGGAATTCTTGGTTGAAATTTGTGAAGGAATTTTCGAAAGCATTCATGGATAGCTTCTTGATGAGATATCTGAAGCAATTCCTGAAGGAATCTTGAAGAATTCCTTGAAGGAATGCTTGAAGGAATTGATGAAGCAATCCTTGAAAGAATTTCTGAAGGAATCATTGAAAGAATTCCTGAAGGAATCCATGGAGGAATTTCTGAAAGAATCCTTGAAGGAATTCCTGAAGAAGTCCTTGAAGGAATTCCTGAAGGAATCCTTTGTAGAATTCCTGAAAGAATCCTTGAAGGAATCCTCAAAGGAAATCCTAATGCAATCCTTGAAGGCACCCCTGAAGGAATTCCTGAATGGCACCTTTAAGGAATTTTTGAAAGATATTTGATTAAATTCCTGAAATGCTTTCAAAAATTTCTTAAGGAATTCCTTCGAGGATTTCTCCAGAAATTCCTTTGAGGATTTCTCCAGGAATTCCTGCAAAGTTTCTTCCAGGAATTCCTTCAAGGATTTCTCCAGAAATTCTTTTAAAAATTTCTCCAGGAATTCCTTCAATAATTCCTCCAATAGTTCCCTCAAAGATTCCTCCTGGAATTCCTTCGAAGATTTTTCCAGGAATTCCTTCCAGAATACCTTCAGGAAGTCCCTGAGGGGATTCTTCAAAAGTTTTTTTAAGGATTTGTTCAGAATTATTTTTTTTTCAAGATTTCCTACAGAAGTTTCATTAATCATTCCTTCAGGAATTCCTTCAAAGATTTCTTGAAGAGCTCCTTCACGGATTTCTTTAAGAATTTCATCAGAGATTCCTTCAAATATTACTTCAGGAATTCTGTTGAGAATTCATTTATTAATTCATTCAAGAACTGCTTTAGGAATTGCTTCGAGGATTCTTCCAAGGATTTCATTGCAAATTCTTTTAAGCATTCCTTCAGGAATTTCTTCAAGGATTTCTTCAGTAGTTTTGTTAATGATACTTTTAGGAAACGGATCAAGGATTGCTTCAAGAATTCACTAGTTGCTTTATTGATTCCCTGATGAGTGATGAGATATTCTGAAAGAAATCCTTGAAGACATTCCTGCAGGTATCCCTGGTACAGTTTCTGCAGGGTTTATTGAAGGAATTCCTGCAGGAATCATTGGCGAAATTTTTAAGGCAATCCTTTGAGGAATTCCCGAAAGAATCCTTAAAGAAATACCTGATGGAATCCTTGAAGAAACACTGGAATGAATTTCTAATGGACTTTCTAGACTTGCTAGAGCAATCACAAGAAGAATCTCTGGATGCATATTTGCAGTAGTTCCCTAGGTAGTTCCTGATCGAATGCGTAATAATCCACGTATATCATAGCGAATAAAAATATTTATTTCGAATTCTGCTTGGTGCATTACATTTTTTCTTCATATTACACTTATTTGTGGCATCTGATAGAAGTGAACATTTTTTAAACTACACATACACACATAAATAGGATTAGTGGGTACCTTGACTTGGTTAAAAGTTAATGTAACTGACAGGTTAACGTTGAATAATAAATTACAATTACAATTAGATAGGTGGGCATCTTCCGGATAGTAAACTCATAGTTCACCTAGAGTGGCTTTAACTTAGAGTGGCGTCAATGTCAAAATTGGAACAGCGGTCATCTGTCAAATCCATACCAATTCCTGTTCCAAACGAGCAGGAGACCTGTCAAAATGGGAACATGACGCCACTCTCCCTTCCAGTCACTCTAAGTTCACCCATTATTTGGCTGCTTGGTAATCTACTGGTCACAGGCACGCGTCACCATCACGGAAGGCCTCCCTCATATGGCTGCTAATTTCCCCAAACGTTCCGCTCTTGAAGACGGAGATGCTGTTGGAGAAAACAACGGCGGTAATCGTCTGTTAACTAGCGGGGACGTCGTTCGATCAACTTACCCGAAAATGGTGTCTTGAATTCTATCTGGGTGCTGACTGCTGATATTCTTTGTTTGAACTCTGGTCGCAGGAGAACATTATCGCAGCGCTCTGTTGCTGTGCGGAGAAGTGTTTGGAGCTGAAATGTGGATTCTAGAAGCAGTTCCTCTGGCAATTGCGGTGTTCTGCTGATGGCCGTGTCGCCCGTGTCGCGATGTGTGACAGTCCATCATCGTGCTATCCGGGCCAGATCTATCAGGAATTCCTTCTTTCCCATTGCAATTTTCCACACTCACAGCCCTTCCGTTGCGGCCACCACTAGAGCTTCCTTTATTCCGACGCAATATTTACGGGTCCATCACCGGCTCTTTCCGATTTTGCGGAATAACCGCAGCGGAAGAGTTTTGCAAAAAAAAATACTACTTTTGGAGCACAATCTTCCCAATCTTCCTGATTCCTTTTCGGTCAAGGAAAACAACAACAAAAACAACCTTTCCAAACGACATTTCTGTCAAATTTCCGCAGGGTTGCCAGAAATTCGACAATCGAGCAGCAAATTCGAGCAGTTGTATCATGTTATTCGCGAATAACATGTTCAGGAAGGTGATATTCGGTTGTCAAAAATGTATGGGAATAACACGTTGAAAAACATGTTATTGGGTGAATATCACCAAAACGGTGAATAACATGTTATTCGAGTGTAGTCTGAACATAGCATTATAATTTCCGCCTAGTGTACAAGAAAGGCACAGAAATGATTATTTCTGATACTCTATCAAGAGCTCATACGAATACCTTAGATGATTCTCACTCTTTTGAAGTTTATTGTATGGATTTCGAACAAAAAACTGATCCTACTGAAGATTTACGAATTTCGTCGCCAACTATGGAGAAATTAGTCCGCAAATCTGAAACTGATGAAGAAATTATACTGCTCAAATCCCTAATTTCAAACGGATGGCCAACAAAATACAGCGATGTTGGCAATTTGGCCAAAAGGTATTTCAAGTTTCGTGAACAGTTGACCATCTATACAATGGACTTCCCTAATAGAAAAATATGATACGACGTGCTTAACAACCCTTCCGGGCTATCATCTTGATCATACACGAAATGATACAATCATTCACCCAATCGCCAGTGTATAATGTATTTTTATTAGGGTTGTTTTCTGCCGTAATTCTGCAAAGTGACGTAAGCGACATTGAGAGTTTTGGCCCAATTTTTGGTTATTATGCATAAAACTCTTGCTCATCCTCTAAGTTTCTTCCCATAGATGATAGATTACGACTAGATCTTGCATTCTTATTCAGCAGACATACCACAGTGTTATTTTTGCACCAGATATTATATATAATATACCAAAAAATATCGAAATTTTGAATGCAGAATTACGGCAGTTTTGAAAGGCGATAGAATTCTGGTTCCGCAAGTAATGCGCCGTTTCGTCCTGGATACATTACACAAAAGCCATCAAGGAATAGAAGCTACCCAGAAATTATCAAGAAAATGTGTGTACTGGCCTGGAATATCGGAGCAAATCAAAGAACTCGTTTTGCAGTGTGATGTTTGTTTGAAAAATTCTACATCCCAAACGAAGCAAACAATGCACTCTACTGAAGTTCCTCAACTTCCTTTTGAAGTGGTCAGCATGGACGTCATGGAAATACGTTGGAAATCGAAGCCATTGCGACTGTTAGTTACTGTAGATCACTATTCTGATTTTCTTGAAGTAGACGAAATGAAAGATTTAACATGCAAAACAGTAGTCAATCAATAGGTCAATACGCAGAAAAAAAAATAGCAAACACGGTATTCCTAAAACTGTTATATCGGACAACAGGACTGTTTTTCTGGAGCTGAATTTCAAAAATTTAAACAGGATTGGAATTTCCAACATAAAACATCAAGTCCTCACCATCCTCAAGGTAATGGAAAAGCAGAGTCAGCCATCAAAATATGCAAAAATCTTTTGAAAAAATGTGAAGATAGTGAGACAGATTTCTATGAAGCTCTACTGATATGGAGGAATACGCCAAATAAAATGGAAAGTAGCCCAACTCAAAGATTGTTTGCCAGACGGACACGGTCTGATCTTCCGACGATACCTGCAGCATTGAAGCCAAAAACAGAAGAAAATGTTAGCACAAAAATTGCGGATCGCAGATTCAAAGCAGCACATCATTACAATAAGGGGACTGTAAATCTGAGAGATCTTCAAAATGATGAAACAGTTTTTGTGAAAATATTGACGATCTTGCGCCAAATACGACGCACAGGCAAACAAAATTGTCCCGCCACAAAATATGCACACCGGTTTTCAGCATACATTGGTTGATGTCGCCGCTACAGTTTTCCAGTAACGGAGCGTTATTTTGAGGTGGTGTTTCGACTAATCGGTTTGTTTATGCACTGTTTCCTTTGTTGTTGGATGTGTGAACATTGTGCTGTCAAAGATTGAACATATGCACGATCGTCGCGAAATCCTTGCAAAGCTCAATATTGACGATCTTGCGCCAAATACGACGCACAGGCAAACAAAATTGTCCCGCCACAAAATATGCACACCGGTTTCAGCATACATTGGTTGATGTCGCCGCTACAGTTTTCCAGTAACGGAGCGTTATTTTGGGGTGGTGTTTCGGCTAATCGGTTTGTTTATGCACTGTTTCCTTTGTTGTTGGATGTGTGAACATTGTGCTGTCAAAGATTGAACATATGCACGATCGTCGCGAAATCCTTGCAAAGCTCAATATATCCAAACAAAAGCATATGGACAAGTGGTAGAATACTGTACCGAGGAGACGAAAGATCGTATTCGATAATTACAGACGAAAATCGTGTATACTTAAGAAATCAGGCCAGCAAGGAACATCCAACAAAATCCAGCAGCAACAATTTCAACTGGGCAGAACTTTCAAAATGACGTACAAGGATGTTTACCCTCACAATCGGATGAAAAAACCATTTTGACTATATCTACGACGAACCAAAGCAAGCACCAAAAGAAGTTTACCAAAATCAGATGCCAAACCAATGAACCGAAAGAAAATATACCTGATCCAGGTGACCCCACTTATGAAAAGGAGATCCACAGAGAAGACCAAGTATTACATAACGAAAATATCAAGACTCCAATATCCGATCAGATCAGAACAACATACCTCACAATGATACATCAAATTATAATTCTACATTGCTTGACGAAGAAGAATCCGCTGAACTTTCAAGAAATGAATTGATTCCTAATAACACAGAAAGAAGGATGTCCGTAATGGAAGGAGAAATACTCGCTTCAGATGAAGAGACGACTTCCCAAGAAAAGGAGGTACCTGTTCCGATACAACCGTCAATAAGCTCCTCACCTGAACTGGCAGAATCATCATTTGCACATGACCCGGAAGAATCTTCATATACCTCCTGATATCCTTTAAGAAATAGATTAAGAGAGTTCTTTAGTTTACGGTAACAATCATAGAGGAGGAGATGTTATAGTATCACATAATCGTAATAGTCATTTGAATTGAATACACCAGTTATCTGTTACTACCTGTACAGAGCAGTCGTATTATTTCACACTCTAAAACAGTTTGTATGGGATCTTCAGTCCAAATATATGGGAAATTGAATGACCTCCAGTCTCTCATTCAGCACGCTGGTTTGAAGAGTTTGATAAAACTCATAATTGAAAAAAAAATAAAGAACAACTTTGTAGAAGACCATATAATGATAAAACTTAAGTTAGTTGCGGTTTCAGCTAACGAAAGCAGGATAAGCACAACTGCCCCTGCAGCTATGTAATTATTTAATGTCTCGATACCCGCCCACGTGCGTGAGCAATTGAAATGAAGGACAACATAGCTGCCTATAATGTAGCGCGCAAGTTTCGAACAGCAAACACGTGGTGCATGTAACAACCGAGAGTAAACGAGGGCAGACGTCCTCATCCTGCTTTCGTTAGCTGAAACCGCAACTAAATTAAGTTTAGTCATTATACCGTCTTCTACAAAGTTGTCCTTTAGGGTATCAACTACTATTTTTTCAATTATGAGCCATATCAAACTCTTTGGACCAGCGTGCTGAATAAGAGACTGGAGGTCATCCAATTTCCCATATATTCTGACTAAAGATCCCACACAAACCTTCAACTCATTTGCGCCAGCTCAGTTTTAAAGCAATTGAGCTGAAATTTGCACAGGATGATCTTCTCATTCAAAGGCACAATTCTAGAGGATGCCCCGTGGAATTTTTCGACATTTTTGTATTTGGGCCAGTCTAGTGGAGATCACTCAACGGCTGCAGGTCTTCATCAATAGATGCCTGCGGTATAGAATTCGTGCATGGTGGCGTCACAATTGGATCTCCAACGTGGAGCTCCATCGTCGATGTCATCAAAAGCCGATAGCGACTGAAACTCGGGAGCGAAAGTGGAGGTGGGCCGGCCACACCTCTACGCAGTGGGGGAAACGAAATCTGCAAGCAAGTGTTAGACTGGAACCCAGCAGGACATTGCTGCAGAGGCAGACCCAGAGGCTCATGGCGGCGCAGCCTCAACAATGAAATCAAGCAAGTCGACGGAAATTTTACCTGGCCACAGGTAAAGGCGATGCGATGGCTGGCAATCGCACCACCGTGGGTGCCCATAACTGAAAGTAATAAGTAGTGGTAGCATATATGTAACCAATAAATATTTTGAAGCAAATTTGAGATATCCTGTATGATAACCACCTCCTTATTGTAGCCTTATCTTAAAAGGATGGATTTATTATCAATATTGCTTCAAAAATTATTAGAAAACGAAAAAAAATCGCATTTTTTATGGGACATACTGTAAGCACAGAGAACAGACGTCCAAGCTCATGTAGTGCAGTTGTGTAAAGCATTGCAACAGTTGTTTTGAAATAACTGGGAATGTGGCCATTACGCGGCGCTGTTACATTTCGAATCGGGGCACAAATTTGCCGTTGTTTTAGCTTTTGGCGCTAGTGTCGCCAAGTGTGCACCCCAGTATAGTTCCACCAAGAGAATGTGTTGTTTTTACTTGGAAAACAATAATTGAATTCTTGTTCAACTTGTTTCTTATTGAAAATAATGAAACTAATTATCAATGGGTTGCTAAAATTTTGTTGCTGGATAAGTGAAATAATCATAAACATTTTGTTATTTAAGCAAATACAGCTCAGAATCTGAGTAGGAAAATTTAAAGGTGCGCTAGTGAAATATTTCTTCAGAAAGCGCCATCATGGTGTCGAAACAAGTTTTTGGGTGGGAAAGTCACCGTCGATGTCGCTACTGAGCTTGTTTTTTCTTTACACAAGATTTTCAAGCAATTTTGTTCGAGCATGTTCGTCTGTTCTCTGTGCTGTAAGTAAGATTTTTGCACTAATCCAAAAGCTTTTTTAGTTCTCTATTACGATTTTTTTAAATTATCAAATATTGCTCTCTTCGACTCTTGATCAACACCAGAACCCTGGCCCAGTGGCGTAGCAAGGGGGGGGGGGGGGTGCGATGAGTGCGGTCCTCACCGGGCTCCCGAATTCAGGGGGCCTCCAAATCAAGGAAGGTTTCGAACACTAGTTTGAATAAAGTTCTTTAAATAGCGAAAGTTCCCTATAAGTATATGTTCAACACTTCGCAGATCTACTGATAGGTATGTGGGGCCCCTTCGTGATTATCTAAAGTTTTTTTGGAATGGGGCACATAGATTCATTACCGATTTGGAGTTAAAATTTATGAGCATCGTGATGAAAAAGTTCCTGATATCCTAATAACAGGACCAAATCTAGTTGTTGACTTAGCTTAAGGTAGCAGCTAAAATTCAGGAGCCGCATTTATGAAAATTATGATCTAAACACATGTCACATCAAAACCCTAATAACAATAGTTTGTTGATTTTTTTTTTTTGCTTTCGTATGAAAAATAAGTGCAATCAACGTATTCCAACGAATTCATCAAGTATTTTTTCCAAATATTCCTTGAAGGGTTTCTGCAAGAATTCCTTCGGGCAAGGTAAATACTTACCTTGCCTTCGGGAATATGTATTACAATTTATCAATCAGTTACGTCAAAGACTTCTACAAAAAATCCTCTAAGATTTACTTCAGAACTTTTTTCAATGATTGTTTCAGAAATTCTTCTAAGCATTGATTTTGGAATACTTGAATTGATTCCTTCAGGAGCACCTCCAAGAATTTCTTCAGGAATTTCTTTAAAAATTTATTGAGGAATCCATCAAATATCCCTTCAAGGATTACTTTTTTGTGAATTCCTTCAAATATTCCTTCAGGAATACCTCTTCGGTTGCCCTCATAAAGTCCTTCAAGGGTTATGTCATGAAGTCCTTCAACGAAACCTTCAGACGAACCTTAAGAAATTTCTCCAAGGATTCTTTTAGAGACTTCTCCAAGAAGGAATCTTGCAGGAGTTCCTCATGGAAAATATCTATGATGAATTTCTGAAATCATGCTTGATCAGGTATGGTTCCTGAATGGATCTTTGTGAGCTTTTCTAAAGGAATTTCAGAGAAATTCCCGAAAGAATCGTTGTAGAAATGCTTGCAGGGGTTTTTGGAGGAATTTTTAAAGGAATCCTCGAAGAATCTTCTAGATGAACTCTAAGATGTAGAATGAGAATAAGATAATGCAAATAAAATAGGCAGATGTGCTGGGTTTCGCATGATGTATTTTCACGTTACAAAAGGGATTTTTGGAAGAATTAATTATGAAATGCCTATATTCTTTTTCAAAGAAATCAATGGCATAAACCCCTAAGAATTTCTCTCAAATTCGTTGATGCAAATTAAAAACAATTTTAAAGAATTCTTATAGATTTCCGTGGAGAAATTACTGCTGGAAGCCTTGGGGGAATTTCTTTACCACCCCTTATAGAATTTGTGCAGGAATCCTTTGGGGATGAATGTATTCACCCTTGTAGGATTATCTGAAGGAACACTTTGAGAAATCCATGAAAAAATCTTTGTCACGTAGCTTGAAAAAAATCTTGGAGAAAAAGATTAAGTCTTAACTGGAATTTCTTAAAGGATTCATGAACGAATTGTGAAAGAGGAATTCAAAAAAATGCCTAAGGAATCTTTGGACGATTTCATACAGCAATTATTGGAAGAATTTCTGAACAAATCTTTGAAATGCTGCGTAAGAAATCCTTGAAAGGAATTCAAGAAAAACCTTTTGAAGCATTGTAAAAAGAACCCTTGCAGAAATTTCTGAAAACAAATCTTAAAGGAATTCCTAAAGGATCCCTCTAGGAAATTTGCTCAAGGGATCATGTGGGGTAGCCCCAAAAGAACCGTTTCTTGGAATCTTAAAAAAAAACTCTTTTCAAATTCTTGGGAATACATGTTACTGAAGAAATTGCTTCAAAAATACTTGAAGGAATTCCCGAAGCAATCGGTGTAGCAACTTTTGAAGCACATCTTGGAGGAACTTGTAAAGAACTTCTTGAAGTGATTCCTAGATGAATTGTAAAAGATACATTAGAAAAAGTTCTTTTAGTTCCTCATTTGGAACAAATGCTTGATGAAATCGTTAGAAAAAATCGTGAAGGAAATCCGGATGAAAATGGTGTTATCGCTAAGTAAATCTTTGATGGTATCAATAGATGGAAACCTTGGAAGAATGCCTAAAGAGTTTATTGAAAGAATTCCAATATCATTTCTCGGACGAATTTCCATGAGAATTCTTGAAAAAAATCTTTTTATTAGAAATTTCATCCGGAAATTTATTTTGGATCTTTTTCAGTAATTACTTTGGAAATCCGTGCAGGAATTCGTTAAGGAATATCTTTGAACATTTATTTGGAAACTCCTTTGGCAGATACTCCGAAAATTTTCTTCGGAAATTGGTTTGAGAACTCCTGAATATTTTTTTATGAATTCATTCTTCATTATTTTTAAAGAAATTCTTTTGCAATTCATTTGAAAATTGTACCAGCTATTGAGTTAGATTTTTTTTCGGTAGAAAGTTACAAGTTTCATTGAAAATTCTTTTGAGAAATTGTTAGGCAATTCCATTGGAACTTATTTCATCAGTTCTCGACAATGCTTCAGAAATGGCTTTGCGAACTTCTTCAGATTTTTTTCAACTTCTCGTTAGTTTTTTTTTCATATTACCTTTGGGGGAGTTTTTTTTTTGGCAAAGCCTTTGGAAATCCTGCTAGCCATTTTTATTGGATTTGATCCTAAATTTCCTATAAGATTATTGTTGGGGTTTTCTTGAAAATTCCTTTGGTAATTCCTCTGAAAATTTCATATGATAATTCCTTACGGAATTCCGTCTATTGTTACTTTCGAAATTCTATGAAATATACTCTTGAGAATTAAAAAAATAAGCATTTACAATGGAATCGCCGATGAAAACCTAAAAAAAATAATTAAGGAATTTCCCCAAAACAAAGGAAGTTCACAAACAATTCTCCAAAAAAATCGCAAAAATAATTGAAAGCATACCAGTAGAATTTTTTGGGGGAATTTCTGTGAGAATGCTTGACAAAATTCTTACATTTTTTATTTGAATCAGTTGAATCTTTGGAGAAACCGCAAAATAATCATTGGAAAAACTAATAAAGAAATCTTTGGAAAAACTCCTGAAGGAAGTTTGAGAGAAATTTCAAAAGACCTCTTTGAAGGAATTGAATAGAACCTTGGTAGAATTCTTAAAGAGATGCCTGGAAAAAAGCCCAAAGTAATCCTCTGTAGAGCTCTTGGAGAAATTATTGAATAAATTAAGCAAAGAATGCTTCATCTGATTAACGAAACCTTCGCAGAGGTTCCTAACAAGATCTTTGAAGTGACTGAAAGATTTTTTTGAAGAAATATTTAAGAAATTCTTGGAAAAAATCCCGTAGGAATCCTTGAAGCGATTCCTGAAGAATTGGATTGGAAGATGGATGTCCTATATGAAGTCTTAAACTTGTATTACAGGTATGTTCCGTTTTTATCAACACGGTCCGCGATTTTCAGTTGATAAAAACGATAAAAACGGAATAGTGATAAAAACGGAATTATTTTCTTTGACAAAATAGTTTACAACATTTTAATATGAATTGGAAGTTTTACTGTAGAACACATTCCAAAAGTAAAAATATGCTGTTTACTATGAAATTTAATTGCTAAAGACATTAATTTTAGCACATCTGCAACCAGTTCAAATTACAGTTTTCTGATTGTGACGCCGACAAGAGGTTTTCACCATATTTGTGACCACATTTTTTGAATTTTATTTTCGTTGAACGCAAGAATGACACATATTACAGTTCCAGTACCCGGATCGACGTTTTAAAATATGACATACTTCCAGGAATTATTAATCTCCAGGAACATAATTTCGATATCCTAACAAAAAAGGATAAGTTTACTTCCTTCCGGAAGGCATTTCTCCACGAGTATTATCTTTACAGATTCCTATAAAAGTTTCGTCAAGGATACTTCTAGGAAATCTCTAGGATTTTTTTCTATGCAAGCACTTGTAACTTCTCCAGAATATTGGATTCCCCAAGAAGTTCTTCCACAATTGGCTTCTCTAACGGTGTTGAGTTAATTCGATATTCTGAATCTGCATGTCAAACTGAGCCGAAATCCAAATTTTCATAAATTTTGGAGTCCGGGAACCTATTTAAAAATCAATTTGAAGTTTGTATGGGAGCGATTTGTCGAATCACCCCTCGTCGCAGTTTGTACTGGATGGAGCTGTCAAAGAGTTGCCCAGCTGTCAAAAGGCGATTTAAAAAAATCTCTTTGAAATTGATTTTAAGTACCAAAACTAAGTTCTAAAAATCTAAAAAAAATCATTGTGACTCAGAAAAAGATGCTCTTTCGTATAAAATCAAAAAATCAATACATTTTTCAAAATTTAAAAACCCAATTCTTATAGGTTAATTTGTACCATGCCGCTTGTTTATCTTTTGGAATTCGATAAGAATTTTTAGAGAAAAGAAGTTTTGCACCTTATGATTTCTTCAGAAATTCCTTCTCGGATCAACCTTTTTTTTAATTTCTCCTGGAGTTTCTTTGGGGATCCCTTCAAATATTCCACCAGGAAATGGAATTTATTAACCTTCCTTATGCATTATGATGTTAACAGCTCGCTGACGTAGTGTTTGGGTCTAGAATGGCCCTAATGCACAAGGTGGGCTAAGAAAATCATTTTGGGATTTACCCCAGACACCCTGTTGAATTTAATTCAACTCGAGTTGTTTTGGAGATTCACCAAGATTTTACTTTTGTACTCTTATAAGGATTCAGGATACAGGACTTTGTTTTGGTATTTATGCGCGGTAGAAACACCTACACCTACCGGCACTTTTATTATGAATACTTCCAAGAGAATTCTATCTTTCATCTTTGTTATTTTTTCGTGATTAATAGATGAACCAGCCTTGGGCTGACAATCTCGTTAAAAAAGATAATATAATAATAATTCTCCCCGACTTCTTACTGCGTTTCCTCGGAATACCTCAGTAGTTTAGTCTAGTAATCTTCCAGGAATTCTTTCCTCAAACACTTCAGAAATGGGGAGTTATTCCTGAGAATCCTCCAGAATTTCCTAGTGGGAAACCTTGAGAAATTCCTTCTAGGAATCCTGTATAAGTTCAGAATTGATGGGATTTCTTTAGAATTTTTTGGGAATCCTTAGATTCTTCTGGGAACACTTCAGTAGTTGCTGGAGAAATCCCCAAATCGTTTGTCAAGTTCCTAGACTACTCTTTCCTAGAGAAACTTATTTCTGGAAGACTTAACTCCTAATTCACCTAAAGAAACTTCTGAATTATTTCCTAACGATATCTCAGAAGAAATCCATTAAATAAACTGAAGGAATACAAGGTAGAATCGCTAGTAGAAATTACTGGAGAAAACCAAGATTGCATTTTTAGAGGAATCGATGAAATCCCGGATAAAATTCGGTAGGAATCTCCAGTTTACCTAGTGAATATAGCAGTTTCAGACGAGAAAATTTGGACAGGGTATCAAGGATGACAAGAAAGATCTCTGGTTTAAATTTGAGCCCCGTCGAAAAGAAATAGCGACCAGAAGAGAAGAATTCAGCACATCGCGTAATTTCAAGAAAATCGTGTAAAAAACCACGTGAAATTTATTGCACTTATAAAAAGTCTTGTAGAAAAGATTGTAGTGTAAAAATTCAGGCAATGACGGCCAAAACCCCGAACTGTTTAAGTTC
Source organism: Aedes albopictus (assembly GCF_035046485.1). Taxonomy (NCBI): domain Eukaryota; kingdom Metazoa; phylum Arthropoda; class Insecta; order Diptera; family Culicidae; genus Aedes; species Aedes albopictus. Next base: position 90,006,130 of record NC_085136.1, read on the forward strand.
TCGAAATACACTTGAAGAGGCAGTCCAAGTTCCAGTTGGTACGTAGAGCTAGAGTAATTTTTCTATCGAGCTAGTTTAATTTTTCTCATGTTCAAATAAGAAGTATAATTATGCGTGAGAGAAAGCATGAATTAACATTATCTACAGCTGAATTTGAAATGTATTCAAAGCTATTGTAGCGTATACGTCTTCTATATCATCATTGGTGGTTGCTTCAAATTCACTCATGGATGTATTGCCTCATGATTAATGTTGAACTATAAATAACTCGTTTTCGAGGGAACAAATTAGACAAAAACTTTAGTGTTGACAAAAACGGAATGAAATGTTGATGAAATCGGATAGTGACAAAAACGGAACATACCTGTAATCACTTTGACCCGACCAGGAATCCTCAGAGATTTCTTAATCAAATTTTCGGAGGAATTTCTGAAGAAATCATTAATAAACCCTGGAGAAATTTTTGACTGAGATGGCTTGATGGAAACTATGAATGGTTTCTTTTTAAAGGTTTTTCGAAAGAATTTTTAAGGAGTCTTATCGCAATTGACATTTTTAGAAGAATTCCTAGAGGTATGCTAGCAAAAGTTCTTGAAGGAATCCTTGGGGAAACTCCTAGAGTAGATGGATATTACAGAATTCGTGAGAAGATATCCAGAAGGATTTTTCGAAAAATATCCTAAAGAAGTTGCTCTAATAAATTTCTTAGAGGAACTCCTGTAGGGATCTTAGGAGGAATTTTTTTTAAATTATTCTCAAATGGATATTTCGGAAATTTTTTGGAGGATTTCTAGGATGGATGTCTTAATGAAACTTTAGAGAAACTCCTTGAAGAATCCTTGAAGATTTTTTTTTTCGAAAAAAAAAAACGTTGCAGTAATTCTCGAAGGAAGAGATTCTTAAGAAATCTTCAAAGGAACGCCAAGATGAGTAATGAATGCTTGAGGAAATGCCAAGATAAACTCGTGGATAAATCTATGGAAAAGTGCTTGACTTCCGTGGAAAAATCATTTAAGGGATATTTAGAGGATCTCCTGAAAGAAATCATGGAGGAATGTTTGAAGAAATTCTAGAAGGACTTCTCTTCCGAATTCCGGGATTCCGATGTTATTTCTTGGAAAAATATCTGGTTCAAAAAAAATCATTAAAGAATTTTTTGTAGTTTTTTTTCTAGAATTTCTTAAGAATTCTTTGATCTTATATATATAGATTCTCAGAGATATTATTGTAAGAATCCTTGGTGGAATTCCTGAACAAATGTTTCGAGAAATACTCGTTGAAGCCTTTGCAAGAATCTTTTGAAGTACTCTGAAGTACTTTTGAAAACATCCTCGGAGACAACACTGTATGAATTCCTGAAAGAGTATTATTTAAAAGAAATACTGAATGACACCCTTGCATTAACCACTTGAACGATTCTTGAAGGGAAATTATTATTCAGGTAAGATATTTTTCAAAGAAAAGCAATCTTTGAAGGAATTCCTTGCTGCAATTCCTAAAAAAAACTTCAACTGCTCTTATCCTTGCAGAAATCCCCGAAAAAAAATAAATACAAAAAATATGTTTTAACCTTCCGTCAGTTAGTTGGCCATCAGCATCACGCTAATGCTTAGTACAAAAGTACAAAAGTCGAGATTTTTTTCAATGTTTTGTATTTGTACAAAACAACGGCGTGATTATTTTAGAGTTAGAATTAGAAGGATAGATTTGCCATTGTAAAATATGTACATCTGTAATTTTAATGGGGGGCCCACAAACTAGGTTCCGCACAGGGCCTCCAAATTCCTAGCTACGCCACTACAGCACAAACGCAAGCATTTGAGCGTCAAAACAAAGCTATATTCCTTCGCTGGTAAGGTTACTTCGTATTTGGAATAGTTTACCTGATTTTGGGGGTAATGACCAATTCGTACTGACTGATTATGTGTTTTACTTACAGCTGTAACAAATGTAACTGGTAAACTAGTAACTACTGGATACACTGTACGAATATGTTGACTATTATGATGCCTTTTTATTGCATATTTTGATAAATTAAAACCATCCTGAGATAAGACATTGTAATATCAACTACAGTCAATTCTCTCTAACTAGGTATCAGATAGACCATCGGCTGTGGGAGCATATCAAGTTACACCAATGTAGATAGGTATATCATTGCATGGTAAACATCGATTTGGATAACGAGAAAGGACGACTCGACTTTATCATCATGTTTTGGAAGAACCTTCTTCTGGATGCTGTTTGTAAACTTTCCATTGGGTCGGTCCCAGTGATTTTCAAGTTATCGTAAATGCATAAAACCTACCGAATTAACATTCCCAACCGGACACACCCCTCCGTATGTGTCCAAACTAAGCAAAAAAGTGCAATTTAAATTTTAAAGACGCAGTTGGAACCGGTATCGAACGTCATTCCACCAACCAACCAGAGGGAACCAGGTTTTCATCGGAACACTAGCGTCTCTTTTTGTGCCGAAATTCGACGCCGGTATTGTGGCGCAGCCAATGAAAGCTTCCCAAATTGGCCGAGGGAGCTTTTCACCCGACCAAACGACGACACCCTCCATACCACCCACCGACCGCGTCGTCGTCGTTGGACTCCTGACTGTTTCCCCACGGGTCCAGTGCTGTCCAGCAGCGAACAGGTCCAGTCTGCACTGCGTCGCTGAATGCGACGTTGTCACCGTCGTCGCCACCGCCGACGACGACGCGCGCGTAATCGCGAACCTTTATAAGCGCAGCTCGGTCGCGGTTGGAGGATTAGTTCAACAGTGGAAACCATTCAAGCGTGTTTGTTGGAAAATTGAACCGTGCGTGAAGAGCTTTTCACACACTCTCTCGCTCGCATTGCTCTCATCCCCGAAGAAGGATATCATCGCAGCAACCGTTTTCCAGTGGCAGAACCACGTGGTGACCGTGAAGGATTACTCAACGTGGTAGCAGCTAGTCGTCGCTCTGAGTCCTTGACCAGAAGTAAAGTAAATCAATCAAAGAAGGATTATAAGATGCTAGAGGTCTTCCTGTGTAGCCGAGAATTGTCGGATTCCGCAGTGGCTGTCGTCGTCTGTCGTTGAAGTGTGAATTTAGCGATAAACCGTGTTTTACATGAAATATTTTCAAGTGATGAATTTGTAATATAATAAGAGACAAGTGACTCTTGAGTTGGGAACAGTTAAATCGAACATCAAAAGTTTAAGAAACCTGTCCGGGAGGTAGTGTGCAAAGTGCAAACAGAGAACTAACGCACAGCTGTAGTCAAAGCTAGCAGACCAGCGCCCAAAGGAACCGCTCCAAACTAAACCTAGAACTTTCTCACGAACAAGAAGGTAGAAGGAAACCGGCCAGTCACAAAAACCAGTGTTGGTGACTATGAAAGATTTGAAAGACCGTTCGGCACTTCAGTTGAATACCCGCACCGCGCTCAAAGGCAGCAGTAGCAGCAGCAGCACTAGTAAACGCACCAAATGGAATGTGCCCATCACTGACTTCGCTCGGCTCACCCACAATCCGATCCGAGCCATTGTCGAAGGTTTGAAGATCGTGCCGAATCCGGACAAACAACTGATTGCACTCTCGATCGGTAAGTAACGCCCTCCTGTGTCGCTTCTTACTTACTTGATGGACAGGTACTAGGTCGGTGCCCTGTCGGCTCCCTAAAATCTAAAAGTTGTTGTTTTGAGGTGTTCATTAGCTACCTACGCGCCAGATCGGGGCGCTAGAGATTCCAGAAGGCCCGAGCCCGATCGAGTCGACACCCTCGCGACATATTTATTGACCGGTCCGGTCTGGTAGGGGAGAACAGTTCATAATGAACCTAACAGTGTTTTTGATAATAAGGGAGTTAAGACATTTGGGCAGGGAATCTTATTTAATTATATAACTCAGTAAAAAAAAAACTTCTTTTAGCTGTTTTAGCTATAGTCGGACTCGGACTCAACCGATTTCGGTTGACATTTCAGGCCGAACATGTCTAAAGGTCCTACACTCAGCCAAATAACCTTAAGATTTCCATAAGGCACAACTTATGAAACGGCATCTAAATAATTCATAATGATTCGGATGAATTTCATAAGGTCACACAAATCAACGTGGTGCTGGTAGCGGTGACCAATTTCTAGAAGATTAATAATTTTTATTGCTGACTGCACCCCAAATTGGACTGACACAATAGTGTGCGCACACCTTCAAAGTGTGATTACAGCGCAGGGTTACGTCGAATCGAGTTGAGGTCTTCGGTGCACTTATTCCTTGTAAATGGAGGAATAAGTGCACCGAAGACGTCGAGACGAGCTGAGGCAAATGTGCAGTTTTATCACACTTTTTAGGCGTGCCAAGAAAAGTGTGATAGTCCAATTTGAGATGAAATCTGCAATAATTACTCATGCATCATTTTGCTCTGATTTGTTTTTAATGTCTACAAAACATTCATAAGAAATTATAGCTGAACTCTTTTGTAAATAACGAACTCTTTTGAGGACTTACCAAGAATTTACTGATTCCCGTATTCGCCCTTTTTAAATTATATTCCCATTCTGTTAGCTGGAGTAATTTCTTAAGAAATTCTTGAAAAAAATCTAATAAATCATCAGGTAATCCAGGAGAAGTTTTTTGGTACATCCCAGAAAAGATGATTGAAGGACTTCTGAAATTTCCGAGGGAATTTCTGAAGAAACTACTTGAGGAATTCCCGAAGCAATCCCTGGAAGAATTCCTGAAAAAATCCCTGAAGAAACACCTAGATGAATCCATGGAGCAATTCCTACAGGAATGCCTAGAGCTAGAGGAAGCCATGTGGAATCCCTGAAAGAATTCCCGAAGGAATCCCTGGAAAAATTTCTGGAAATATACTTGGAGGAATTCCTGGATTATGGGATGAATACTTAGTATAATTGGGTTTTTAAATTTAGATAAATGTATTGATTTTATACGAAAGAGCATCTTTTTCTGAACCACTATGATTTTTTTCAGATTTTTAGGATTTAATTATAGTACCTAAAATCAATTTCGAAGAGATTATTCAAAATCACCTTTTGACAGCTGGGCAACTACTTGACAGCTTCGCCCAGTACAAAATGCGACGCGGGGTGATTCGACAAATCGCTCCCATACAAACTTCAAACTGATTTTTGAATAGGTTCCCGGGTACCAAAATTCATGAAAATTTGGATTTCGGCTCAGTTTGGCATGCAGATTCCGAATATGGAATTATCTCAACACCACTAAAGAAGCCAATTTCTGAAGAGATCTCATGTGGAAATCCTAGATAAATTTCTGGAGGATTCCTTGGAGGAAATTTTGGAGAAATTCCTAGAGGAATTCTGTGAGGAATGTCTAGAAAAATTTCATAAGAAATCTCTTGAAGAATTCATAGAAAAAACCTTCTGAAGAAATCCTTGGAATTCTTGGGGAATTTCTTTGAGGCGAACCAACCAAGGGTTGAAAACCTCATTAATAAAGACAATAATAATAATAATAATAATAATAATAATAATAATAAAAATAATTGGGGAAATTCCTGATGGAATCCGTAAGGCAATTCCAATCTCTAGAGAGAATCGTAGAGGAATGCCTGAACAAATTCCTGGCGTAATTTCTAGAGGAATTCTTTGATAAGACCCAGCGGGAATTCCTGGAGAAATTTCTTAGATGAATTCTTGGAGCAGTTCCTTGAAGAATTCCTGGAAAAATCTCCAGCGCAACTCTGGGAGGAATTGCTGGGAAAATTTCTGAAAAAAAACCCTTGAGAAATCCCAGGAGGAATTTCTGGAAGAACCCCTGGAATGAATTTCTGGAGGATTCCCTGGTGGAACCTCTGGGAATATACCTGGAGAAATTCGTGGAGAAACCCCTGGAGGAATCCCTGAAGCAATTCCTGGAGGAATCTCTGCAATAATTCCTTAAGGAATGTCTAGGATTTCCTGGAGAAATTCCTAGACGAATTGCTGACATAATTTCCAAAGGATGCCAAGAGCAATTCCTGGAAAAATTCTTGGAGGAATTCCGGAAGAAATTCCTGGGACATTTCCTGGACAAATTCCAGGATAAAATCCTGGAGTAATGAATGAAGGAATTCCGAGAGGTATCCCTATGGGAATTGCTGGAGGAATCTCTACAGAAATTCTTGGAAGAAATAATATCTAGATGAATCTCCAGAGGAATTCTGGGAGATTTCTGTTTCTGTTATTTTTCTATTTCTGAAAAAAAAAATCCCTTGAGAAATTCCTGGAGGAATTTGTAACGGAATTTCTGGAGGCATTTCTGGAGCATTCCTCGAAGGAATTCCTGAAGGAATCCCTAGGGGAATCATTGAAGAAATTTGTGAAAAAAATCGCTGGAGGGATTCCTGCAGGAATACCTGAAGGAATGCCTGAAAAATTCCTGAAGGTATTCTTGGAGAATTTCCTGGAAGATTTTCTGAACAAATCCCTAGAGAATTTCCTGGAAGAATCCTTAGAGAAACTGCTGGAGGATTTCCTGGAGGGATCCCTGGGAAATCCCTGGAGAAATGCCTAAAGGAATTCCTCGTGGAGCGGACCTGGTGTGATGGTTAGAACACTTGACTATCACGCCGAGGACCTGGGATCGAATCCCACTCCCGACAAACTCGCAAAATGTGAGTTCTTCCTTCGGAAGGGAAGTAAAGCGTGGGTCTCGAGATGAACTAGCCTAGGGCTAAAAATCTCGTTAAAACAGATTAAAAAAAAATAAAGGAATTCCTGACATTATTTTTTGAAGGATGTCCAGGAGCAATTCCTGGAGGAATTTCTGAAGAAATTCCTGGATAAAATCCTAGAGGTATGCCTGAAAGAATTCCTAGAGGTATTCCTGTGGGAATTGCCGGAGGATTCAATGATGGATTTCCTGGAGGAATCACTACAGGAATTCTTGAAAGAATTACTAGATGAATTTCTAGAGGAATTCTGGGAGATTTATATTTCTATTCTATTATTTATCTATTTCTGAAAAAAAAAATCCCTTGAGGAAATCCTGGAAGAATTCCTGGAGGATTCCTCGAAGGAATCCCTGAAAGGATCCGTGGAGGAATCCTTGAAGACGTTTGAAAAGAAGTCCCTGGAGGAGTCTTGATAGAAATTCCTGGAGAAATACCAAGAGGAATCCCTGAAGAAATCCTTAAGGTATTCCCACTGAAATTTCCTGGTAGAATTTCTGAAGAAATCCCAAGAGGATTTGCTGGAAGAATCCTTAGAGGAACTGATGGAGGGTTTCCTGAAGGAATCTTCGAGGGATTTCCTGGAGGAATCCCTGAAGCAATTCATGAAGGAATCTCAGGAGAAATTCCTGGAGAAATCTCTGAAAAGTTCCTGAGGATATTCCTGAAGAGTTTCCTGGAAGAATTGCTGAAAAAAAATCTCAGAAGATTTTCTGGAAAAATTCTCGAAAGATTTTCTGGAAAAATTCCTGGACAAATTGTTGGCATAATTTCTGAAGGATGTCCAGGAGCGATTCCTTGACCAATTCCTAGAGATATTGCTGGAGGAATTCCTGAAGAAATTCTTGGAGGAATGGGGGAGTTCCTTGAGAAATTTCTGGACAAAATACTTGAGGAAATCCTAATACAAGACTCACTTTTCAACAACTTTGCCGAAGACAGTATTCTGTTTTATTGAATGTGTGAATTTATACAGTCGGCTCTATGTTGGAGTCATACATGACACCTCCAGCTCCAAAGGGTTCCTGAAAGGGATTTGATTTTGTTTTATGGTCATTTGGCCTTTGATCACTAGTTTGTGTGAAGAACTAGCAAAAACGTTGAAATTAACTATTAAAAAGAGATTTAAAATGCAAATTTAAATTCAACCATGAATCATTCCTTCGATGACCGCAAAGCGATTGGATAGGTACTTGTGCAAAAAGTTATTTTACTGAATTCAAATGATTCAACGAATGGTTCATTGTTTTGTCTTATCAGTAGCACTGCAGCTGCCGATGTTGCCTGCGGCGGTGGGAGGCATCACCACAGCCAAGGCAGCAGCTGCGCTGCCGTGTGCACTGTGCAGCATAGTTGTGCCATGTTCTATGGGAATCCCTAAGCCTAAATTTTCAACGTCCTTTTCGGGACGGAGCTTACAAAATAATTATTTCCATAGAAATGACCGAACTTTGGCTCTTAAGACTTTCTAACAAGGCAACAATTTTTCGTTCCCATTAGGAAGAACTTCCCTTTTTCTTTCGATTTGTAGCTTTCACGGGTAAAAATGCGGAATCCAAAACTGGCAAAATGTGCGTTCTTATGTTATAGAAACACACCATAAAAAATCGGCTTGATGCTATGACTAGTTTTGCCGTAACATAGCTTCGACGTTACTTTTTTATATTTGTGCTAATCATAATCAATTTACGGCAGGAAATCAATAGATTTACAGGTTTGTGGAAAAGTACAAAACTCGCACCTGTTTTTTGTTGCATACCTTAATGTCGCTGTTTTATGGTTTTATAACTCAGCGCCATAGTTCTTTGTTTGTCGTAACGTGGTTGGCAACTATAACTTTTTATGATTATTGTACAAATATTTATGATATTTGTCGTTATCGTCATGATAATATGACTTGTAGTCATGATATCATGAAACGGCATATTTTTTTATTTTATTACTAAAGACAGATAAATATTTTTCATATTTTACATTTGTTTACTTTTCGTTAAACTTTTTGTTGTAAATCTAACATGCAACGTAAACAAAAGTTTATTTGCACAAATACAAGTGTAAGTAATGACTCAATTATTGAAACAGTTTACATCACATAAATAGGTCCAAGTTTTGTGGAAAAAAAAACAAATTAGGAACCACTGGGCGATTCCTTCTGAATTTGTTCCTTTTGTCACGCAGAAGTTTCAGTAAAACTTTCGTTCAAATACTTACTGACTTTTAGTCCTGAGCTCCCACGGTGGTGCAGAGGACCGAACATCTCCATCCGGGCGATTGTCAGCCATCGCCTTGACCTGTGGCCAGGCCAAATTTCTGTCGACTTGCTTGATTTCGTTGTTGAGGCTGCGCCGCCATGAGCCTCTGCTGCGATGTCCTTCTGGGTTCCAGTCCAACGCTTGTTTGCAGATTTCGTTTTCGCCCCTGCGTAGAGTGTGGCCGACCCACCTCCACTTTCGCTCCCGAATTTCTGTCGCTATCGGCTATTGATGACATCGACGATGGAGCTCCACGTTCAATTGGAGACCCAATTGTGAGGCTACTATGCACGAATTATATACCGCAGGCATCTATTCATGAAGACCTGCAGCCGTTGCGTGTTCTCCACTGATACACACCAGGTTTCACTTGCGTACAGCAGCACAGATTTCACGGTCGAGTAGAAAACTCGGATTTTGGTGCATCGACTAATCTGGTTGTTTTTCCATACAATTTGTAAACTCGTAAAAGCAGCCCACGCCTTCTCGATAAGTGCACCTATGCCGATCTTAAATAGTGCCGCCTATGGCCGCCATTTGTTTACCAAGATATTAGAAGCTTTCAACATTTTCCACTGATTGCCCAGCTACCGTAAAGCTGGAAGGGTTGACCGTGTTTACATCCAACAATTGTGTCTTGTTGACGTTGATGGTAAGACCTGCCGCTGAGGAGCGATTGACAAGATCAGAACATCGTTGAGCTAGGAGAGCAACGTCATCAGCTAATTCTTACTCATTTAGGTGCTCCATGGTAACGGGCTGCCGCCACAGCAACCCACGATTTGGATCACGATCAATCGTACCTACCAGAATCTCGTCGATTACGATGAGTAACAGTAGCGGTGATAGCATACATCCTTAATTCATTCTAGCATCGACCCGGACCCAAGTAACCAAAAGTTCAGATAAAAGGGTACTTTATAAGCTAAGCAGCTCGTTCGAGGTTGCTCATTAGCCTTCTAAGCAGCTTCATTTTTAAGTAATTTTGGAACTTGAAAGTTTACATAAGCACGCTGGATAGCCTTCTAAGCAGCTTCTGATAGAACTTTGACAAAATTCATGCAGAAACAAAAATGTGTTTTTCAGAATCACAACCCCACTCTGTTGGTGGGTTTGTGATTCATGTCTGGCAATTGCTTCGGATAATCATATTTTCACACATGTCGCTGCTATGTAGATTTGAACTGGATCCTCCTGCGTGATAGCCGGCCGACTTACCGCTGCGCTGCTGAAGACACTTGACAAGGTCAAGCTAACTTCACTACTGTACAAATGTGCAAAACTAGCTGCCGACAGAAAATCGATTCAAGTCAAACTTTACCTGCTGTTCATTCAATCGCAACTGTTGTACAGTGGTAGAGCGTAGGGTTCTCACGCAGCGACTATCGGTTCGAATCCGATAGGTGGCAATTTTTTTTTGCTCAAGCCTCATATTCATTGATTTGATACATTCGTATTTGTCTTTTATTCGTGTATGCTTAAATAGTTGTTTTCTGTAAAAAAAATAAATTTAATCTTCATTAAAACACAATGCTACTGAACTGATTTTCTATGAACTTGAAAGTTTCGACAAAGTTCCGAGTAGCATCTTAAGCAGCTTTAAAGTTCCGCGAAGTTTTGATAAAGTTCCGAATGGAACTTTCTGGCTGCTTAAGAGGCTAACAATGAGCCTTGCCGGAACTTGTGACCGAAGTTCCAGCATGGCTCATCGTTAGCCTCTTAAGCAGCCAGAAAGTTCCATTTGGAACTTTATCTGAACTTCGCGGAACTTGAAAGTGCATTTTGTCATGGGAAGCGGAACTTTTGGTTTTTTTTTTTTTTTTTTTTTTTTTTTTTCCTCCCCTGTTGGGGAATTTAAGCCACTGCGTCCAATAAGCTGAACTTTTGTGGCATGTCCCGTTTTGATATTCGCACCTAGCCAGCTAATTACCATGTGTCAAGTAATCAGCTTCTGCCACGACGCGTCGTCTCCCAGTCAGGTGCAATGGAATTAATAAACCCCAAGACCTTCCCAGGTTCTGCAGACCAGATCTCACTGGGTTGCAAGCAACCACTATTTAGAAATCTTTGCCTGCGCATGTATAAAGCACCACAACTGCAAAGCAGATGTTCCGAGGTTTCACGTTCCGTATTACAGAAACGACAGATATCACTCTGAATCTGGCCAATATTTTTCAAGTGATACCTGCTCGGACAGTGTCCAGTTACTAGGCCAGTGTATGTACATAGAGCTCTCTTGGTGAGCTCTAAGAGCTTTTTGGTTTTATAAGCATTTGGTGTTATAAATCGTTTTGACTGATCGCAATTTTTGACATCCATCCAATTGGATATCACCCTCTGCTCAGCCCAGCGTTTCAGATCCATTTTAATTGTACAGTTTGATATACCACAGAATGGTTCTGGGCCAGCAAACTGTAAATTGGAACCACTTTTAGCAAGCTCGTCTGCCATTTCATTTCCTTCAATGCCACAGTGACCTGGAACCCAGTATAAGTTTACTGAATTCCCTTGGCACAGCCTGCGCAGTGAAAGAATGCATTCCCAGACAAGCTTTGAAGTACATTTGTAAGCGCACAATGCTTTTAGTGCAGCTTGACTATCTGAGAAAATACAAATATTTGCATATCTGTATTTTCTCTCAAGGCAGATATTTGCGCATTTCAAAATAGCAAGAATCTCTGCTTGAAACACCGTAGGATAGTGTCCCATCGCCACTGATGTTTGTATTCCAGGGCCGTAGATTCCTGCTCCCGTTTTTATTCCAACTTTTGAGCCATCTGTATAGAATTTGATTGATCCTTGACGAACATTGGGACCTCCGACTTCCCAATCTGCACGAGTCGTTTCGTGCAACTTGTAAGGAACATCATGGTTCTCCACAGGTTTCATCCAGTCTTTAATCATTTTCATTACTGGCCTATTTTGGAAGTATTGTGAAATGCTCAGGTGACCTACAAGATCACCTGGCATAAACTTTTCAACTCGTTCAAGTCTCAGCAATTCCTTTTCTGCTTCTAATTGCACGTACTCGTGCAAAGGTAGCAGATTGAGAATCGCATCTAAAGCTTTTGATGGAGTGCTACGCATCGCTCCTGTAACAGCAATGGACGCAAGACGTTGAATTTTCGCAAGCTTTGATTGCGTGGTAGCCTCTTTTGTTTTTGGCCACCAAACAAACGAAGCATACGTCACTTTTGGGCGGATTATGGCAGTATAAATCCACATTATCATTTTTGGTTTCAAGCCCCACTTCCTGCCAATAGTTTTGGAGCATAACCAGAACGCACTTGTTGCCTTACCGATCACGGACTCAATTTGAGCATTCCAGTTCAGTTTGGCATCCAGAATCAAACCTAAGTACTTGACTCGATCACTAGGATGAATTTGTATCCCTCCAAGCCGAAAAGCTTTTAGGTTGATCTTCCTTCTCCTAGTGAAAGGGACAATTACGACTTTTGACGGGTTGATGCTAAGGCCCTCCTTAATACACCATGAATGTGTATAGTTTAGGGCCCTTTGCATTCTCTCCGAAACAGTTTCGTCATACTTTCCTCTCACTATTATGACTATATCGTCTGCAAAGCCCACAAACTCGAAACCTCTTTCCTTCAAGCTTTTCAGAAGATCGTCTACAACTAAGGACCACATTAGTGGTGAGAGGACTCCTCCTTGAGGGCAACCCTTTGTTGCCCTTACTGTTATAGAAGAACTTCCCAGCTCAGAGGTGATTTCTCTTTTTGCAAGCACAGTATGAATCCAATGTATGATACATTGGTCGAAGTTTTTATTCTCCATGGCACGCTTCATAGATGAATAGGAGGCATTATCAAATGCTCCTTCTATATCTAAAAAGGCGCATAGAGCTATTTCTTTTGCTGAAAACGTTTTTTCCACCTTTGTTACTAGCGAGTGAAGTGCCGTAACCGTTGACTTACCAGATTGATAAGCAAACTGGAAGTCAGACAGGGGATGCTCTTTTATGTAAGAAGAATTGATAAAATCCTTCAAAACCTTTTCCATAGTCTTCAACAAAACTGAAGAAAGACTAATTGGTCTATATGCTTTCGGATGCGTTTTATCTCGTTTCCCCTTTTTCGGGATAAAGATAACTTTTACAAGTCTCCATTTTGATGGAACGAAATTCAATCTCAAACTAGCCTTGAACATCTCAATTAGTGATGGAACCAACACCGTTTCTCCGTTTTGAATCAGTGCTGGAAATATCCCATCAACTCCTGCAGATTTAAAAGGCTGAAAAGATCTTATCGCATTTTCCACTCTGGCCTTCGTGAAGATTTCATCAGCTAAATCTGAGGCGGTGTTTACTGTACTATTTGACTCCATTGAGTTTATACTAGGACATCCTTCACCTTCCAGAGATATAGTATCATTGGAATCCACACTTAGAACCGAACCTGGAAAATGGGTTTCCATCATTAAATCCAAAGTTTCACGAGGAGTTTTGGTAAAAGCTCCATCGTCACGCTTCAGATTTCCCAATTCATTTGCATGATCTTTTGCAAGCGTTTTTTGTAGTCTAGCAACTACAGGAGTACTGTTTATGTTTTCACATGTCAGCACCCAAGATTTTCTTTTAGATTTTCGAATTTCGTTGTTGTACTCAGTCAGGGCTTTCCTATACTGAGTCCAATCTCCCGTTTGTTTCGCTCTATTGAACATTTTACGAGAAAATTTTCTTAGGCGATCCAGTTTAAAGTTCCACCATGGCACGTCTCTAGTAGAAGACGATTGTATGGTGGGACAACTGCTGTTAAAGGAATTGATGATACTTTCATTTACTCTTTGAGAAAATGATTCCAACTTTTGGGTTGAATCGATAGTTTCCTCCATTGTAAATGAATGCGAATTCAACAATTCCACATATTGATCCCAGTTTGTCTTCCTGGGATTTCTAAATGCAGTTCTAGAATAATCTCCACCGCTCCAATTGAAGATTATGTGTTTATGATCAGATAGAGAAATCTCATCTGACACGTGCCAGTTTGTGATCTTGTCAAAGATTGCAGCGTTGCACAGTGTTAGATCCAAGACCTCTTGTCTGATTGCATTTAAGAAAGTAGGTTTATCACCATTATTACAAATGTCTATATTGTTCGAAGACAGATACTCTAATAGTGACTCACCTCGACCGTTAATATCCGTACTACCCCAAACCGTGTGATGCGCATTGGCGTCACAGCCAATGATGAACGATTTGTTGTTTTCTTTACAGAATTGAACAAATGATGCGATCTCAGGAGGAGGTACCTCAGGAACATCACCAGGAAAGTAAGCTGAAGCCACAGCGATCTCAGTTTTACCCCTAGTGGTTGGTACCTCTACCATGACCGCAACAATGTCCTTTCTGATAAACTCTGTAATAGGATAACATTTTAACGTTTTACGTACTAGGACAGCAGTTCTGGGAGAATCTTGTTGCTCATCATAAAATAGTTTACTATTTTGTGTCAGAACACCAAGAATCTTTCGTTTATTGGACCATGGCTCTTGAATTAGCGCCACTTCCAGCCCTTCTTTTTTAAACCTTCGACTCAACACAGCAGAAGCACCTTTTGCGTGATGAAGGTTTACCTGTACAAACTTGATTCCAGTCATGAAAATATACATTTACCCACTTTTGTTAAGCCTCGGAATTGAGACTTAAGAAAAGTAGCCGATTATCCCGGAGACAAATTAGGTCCACTGCGTCATTGCTCCGTTTAACACAGTAAGGGCAAAAATACTGTGGAGGGTGCCCTGGTACTCCACAGGCACCGTTAGCGGCTAGGTTTTTATTAGACCCCCCTAACCATTCATTCCTAGGCACGGTACGCATTAAGCCGCTTGACACCATGAATTAGGGGTCACCTGTTAGTGGACTCTTACCACCGGAACAGACGGTCCGTAGTGTTATTCTTAGCCAGTTGAAGGAACTGCTACCGACACTACACGGCTATCTAGGCTGATCGGGAATAGAAATTAATATTGATGATCAACTTCTTTCGAGCCCGAACAGCCGTAGAACTTTTGGTTACTTGGGTAGTGATCTCAAAGGGATCTGTATTGTGCGGATTACCCAGCCTTTACCGTGCCATCATCTTCAGTCTTTACTCTCTTTTTACAACGATGATAACAAAATGTCGCATCAAAAACAAGGTGGTTTGTGGAAAAGTGATAGCAAGGAGACTCAAATTTACGAGGTTCGTTGTAAAAGGCATTTGAAATAGGGTAGGGTGTCGAACCGACCTTCGAATCCAGTGACCAAAAAAAACCACACTATTCAACGTATACTAATGGATTAGAAAAAATGTTTTTTCAACTGATTTTCAACTGAACTTTATTTTGATACCTAAAATCAATTTCAAAAAGATTTTTTGAAATCACCTTTTGACAGCTGGGTAACTGTTTGACAGCTCCACCCAGTACAAAATGCGACGAGGGGTGATTCGACAAATCGCTCCCATACAAACTTCAAATTGAATTTTAAATAGGTTCCCAAGCACCGAGATTCATGAAAATTTTGATTTCGGCTCAGTTTTGCATGCAGATTCAGAATATGGAATTATCTCAACACCGTTAAAGAAACCAATTGTTTTGGACGCCACAAAGAATCGAAAAAGCTTTGTTGCAAAAAAAACCGACCATGTTGACCCAGTGTCAAACTCCATAGAGAACTGCACGCCACGGTTGCCAAGGTATATTTTTCTAAGTCATTTACATTTCGTGGACTTGTTGTTAATGATTCAATTTTAAGACAAATTCGTCAGCTTTCCATTGGTAGCATCATAGATTAAATACTTAATAATTATTTGTTGTATGACTGCATTCAAAATATGGGGTGGGTCGGAAAGTGTGCTGATTAATGACTTGCTCTAGGAACTCCTTGAAGGATTCCTCACGAATTACTTCAGGGATTTCTCTGGAATTTCTTCCGTGATTACTCCAGAATTTTTTTCCACGATTCCTCTAGAAGTTGAGGATCCCTCAAGGCGTTCCTTATGAGATTCTTTCTGGGGTTAATGTAGGATTCCTTCAGAAGTTCTCTTTGAGTCAGCTGGCCACGCCAATGCCCAAGAGATTCCATCTGAAATTCCTCCAAGAATTTCTTATGAAAATTCCGCCATTTCGTGGCCTTTCCAGAAATTAGTTTCATGATTTCTCTTGGAATTTCTTTTTCAGAAGTTTTCTTTTAGATTATTCCAGGAGTTTCTTCTGAATTTTCTAAAAAAAATGTTTGCAAATGGGATTTTTTTAGAAGTCCTTTCCATGATTCCTTCTCCGATTCTTAAAGGAAGATCTTGAGGAATTGCTTCCGTGGTTCCTCCAGGAGTTCCGGGAATCTTCCAGAGCTTGTTTCCGAAATTCCCTCCGAGAATACCTTCCGAGATTCCTGCAGGATTTTTTTTATGTCTCGTAATAGGCCCTCCTGATTTTCTGTAGAAGACTTCAGTAATATCTCCAGTAGTTTTTTTGTTCTGGGATTCCAGAAGAAATGTAACCCTGGAGGAAACTATTGATGAAAATTCATAAAAAATTCTGGGGGAATTCCTTACAAAACTACTTGAGGAATTCCTTAAGAAATTGTTGGAAATATTCATCGCGGAACTTCATAAGGAATTTCATAAAACAAAAACTAGCGGAAATTCCTACACAAATGTCCTAGAGGAATTGCATTACGACAGATGGGAATGGGATCAGAAGGAAGAATTTCAGAAAAAAAAATCTAAGGGAACCCCAGAAGATATTCCTACAGCAATCCCAAAAGAAAATCTTGGAGAAATCCCATAAAGAACTCCAAGAGGAATAAGACCTTAAAACAATGAACACGTGACAGTAGTTTGACAGATTTCTCATAGGAAAACTGATTAACAATTCCTTTGCTTTTGTGCATTTTCCTTACAAGCCTGAGCCACTCCGATGCATCCACTAAGCTAATGCACGAGCAGGAGGAGAAATTACCGAAGAAAGCTGGATCGGAACGTTCTGGAACACTTTCCCCTTTTTGTGCCCATCTCGAAAATATTCCACCAGAGCGACCGGTTTTTATCGATAATGTAGGCAAATGAGCGGCACTCAGCTGGTTGACTGTCTGGCTCTGGCTTACTCTGGACGAAAGATATACAGTCGATTCGTTGTAAGTTGCACGATTAACAACACCTCGGCCAACTTTCTACCAGTTGAAATATAATGCCAGAAGGAAATTGAACATTCAATATTATGTGAAAGACTTCGAGTATCCGAAGTTGAAAAATGGCCGATGTACACCGATTTCACTGTACTCTTTTATCCATTTCTCGAATGACATAAATTTACGAATAACGAGGAGCTGATCAAGGTTTATCTGTAGTAGACGTTGCGGGAAGATTTTTTTAGTCGGTTATGGAAGATTCCAGAAATAAAAATATATGTACCAAGGATATCCTGACAACAACATGCCGGTTGAAGATGTAGAGTAAGGTCATCAGGATTGGTTTCAATATGGAAGGATGGAAGTGTGATCAGAGGAGGATGTTGACATGCTCTACGTTTTGATGGCAATTTGGGGTTTTCAAGCCGAATTGTTCAGCAGACTAAAGAGCTTTCTTGAAGCATTTGTAAGGTTTCATTGAAAGTAATTAATTTTCCAAAACTGAGAAAGCGCTTCTCTTCAGAATAATAGAACCCCTGTGAAGGCACAGGAAAAAAGACGTCACACTCTGATCGCTTCCCATCGACCACCTATTAAACGGTTCAATAGTTGATCGATTGACCATATCCGTCGCTGACATCGTTTTTGCACTTGTTTGACGTTTGCTCGCTACTACCATAGTGGTGGCTCGGCCAAACAAGGCATGTTTAGCATTGGGCGATTACGTTTTCGTGACGATGTTTTTTAATCAAATTTGTTCTAATTGTTACGTCTGTTTCTCTGTGGTGGAGGTTTCCGAAAGCACATCAATTGTGACAGCACATCTCTAGTAGTTAGTTCACAGACGAATGTAGCAACGATTGCGTTGTTGACAAGCACACATGCTCGAGGCATGACACGCGAGTTTGCCGTTTCATTTTTACTGAAAGTAGCAAACACGGGGTTTCCAGTTAACCTAGTGGCTAAGGTTATGGATCGCCAATCTGGAGACGACGGATTCGATTCCCATTCCAGTCGGGAGAATTTTCCCGACTCCCTGGGCATAGTGTATCATTGTCCTTGTCTCACAATGTACAAATTCATGCAATAGCAGGCAAAGAAAGCCCTTCAATTAATAACTGTGGAAGTGCTCAAAGAACACCAGGTTGAAGAGAGGCAGGCCAACTTCTAGTGGGAACGTAGAACCATACAGAAAAAGAAGAAGAAGCAAACACGGGGTTCACAAATGTAGAGACCCTGTACGTATCTCACTATGTACTCAAAATTCAATTCAATTTGTAAAAAAAAATGACTGCTCTTTATGGTATTACAGATCATTATACAAATTTGTGCTTCTTTCTGTGAAAAATATTGATCCAACGAGTGCCAAGCCTCTCGTCTTAAAATTGCTAATCTGATGTCCTTGCTTAGCATTAAATAACCAGATTTAACCAAGTAATACCGATTATTTTTGGTCACGATTGAGTCGAAAATGAGATCCACCATTTAAAACAACTGAGCTGAGAGTTTACCATGTTTGTGTGATCTGCCCACTATCCAAATCTGTAATCCATGGTATTTTCAGATAATCTCATCAATCTTGTTCGCACCATGTCTCCAAACTGCCTGATATCAGTTTCGATCGGTTCAAGCTAGACTGCTAGAGCAGCTTCCTTTCTTATTCTTTAGGAGACTACTTTCTCACCTTAATCTATCAGAAGTCCGTCCATAGCTACAGCTACAGTCGAAGAATTTACATCCATCTACCCATCGAGTGCATAAATTATCAAACGCAAATGATTTTTTATCACTCCCCATGAATAAATTTCATCTAGCCGAAAGTGTGTCCACCGTTGTCCAGCCGGCGGAACAGGTTATTCGGGTTTACCAAATGTTACCGCCAGTCAGCGCCCAAGGAGCATTTTAGGAGACGATAAAAAAAGCTCCACGTGCCATCGGTTTCTTGCCCGGTTGACGACGACGACGCGACGTCCCCGCAGCCTAATAACCTGCCGGCCGCCATCGCATCAACATAATCAAATAAATCGAAACCTGCCGGTTAGTTTTTTTTCTGCTCGACGAGCTGTTGTTGTGTCTCTGCATCATCATCCGCGATCAGTTGTTGTTGGCGAGTTCAGCGCAGATTTTTGCACCCGCCAAACGAATACTGACCCCCAAAAGTGGCGTGATTCGAAGCAAGCAACCTCACCACACTAACCAACCGGCCAACAATCCCAGTGACACCCTATCGGGTGGTGCGGTGGCCTCGCTGATTACCGTGCGCCGGTGGCTGCTGAATGTATTTATACGATCAGATACGCAAATCGAACCGGTATCCCCTGAGATGGCTGACGATGGGCCTGTGCGCTCTGGAAAACAAGTTCCATCTTCACCGGGAGAAGCGTTTTTATGACTTGCCGGATTTGGTGTTTTTTTTTCCTGTTTTCGGGAGTAGGTTCCCAGGGGCTAGAGGGGTGGATTGACTTGCATTGTCATCGATTTTTTGTGCACTTTAGGGAATGCAAATATTTTGGCGAAAGAGCAAAAACTTCCAGTTCAGTGGAATTGTGTACGTAAGCATGATGTTTGTGAAACCAAATTGAACGCTTGAGAATATCTTGAACTCTCTGCAATCGAAAACATGCATTTGTCATGTGATTTTTACTTTCAGTAATGGACTTGCACTTCATCTGATGGTAGGTCTAACTCAATGGTTTCATTTCATTTATTTAGTTCAACATTTTTACATAGACAAGACTGAGTTCACAATAATACAATACGCTACATATTCAGCTCGCTGCACCATCTCTCCAGCTTTGGAAACGTCCTACCTGGTCCTACCTCTCAACCTCTCAAGTTTTATAGCATCCGGATTTCTAGCGAACAAAATCTTTGCAGGGTTGCATCCGGCATTCGCGCAACACGTCGCCCAACATCGCCCTTAGCACGCGTCGCTCGAAAACTACGAGTCCTCGAAAATCTTTCTCGGGTATCGGGGTCCATATCGCGTGATCGTAGGGGACCACAGGTCAATGTTTTTGTAAACTTTGTAAACTTCCCGGAAAAGTCGTTCTCGTCCATGATTTTCCATAGCACTGCACGGTCGTATGCCGTCTTGAAATCGATGAACAGGTGATGCGTATAAATCTGATATACATGGCATTTTTGGAAGATTTGCCCTACGGTAAAGCTCTGGCGGTAATTGTTCCGTTTCCCACATCCTGACAATCAGCCGGTGACAAGTGTGACTATCGCGTAACTCACCGGTACAATCCATTCCCTGCCATCTTAGCAAACTAAAGTAGAATCACTTGGCATTGTACAGGACTCACGATTAAGGCGACTTCCTCCGCCAAAGCTCCACTCCTCAATGAGCCAGCATCACACTGACAACCTCGGCATGATGCTTGATGTCACTGATACTTGCTAGGGGAAGGGCAAGCAAGGGGAATGACACTATCGTTGTTCACACCCCACAAAAAGTGGTAAACTTTTCCGGACATATCTCAATGAGTGCAGCTGCTGTACTGCCTCTCTTGGCATGTCAGTCCCATGTTGTTTCTAATGCGAATAATATTTTTGTCTCTCACGAGCTCATTTAAAACAAATTTGATGTTTTTCTCGCTTCATTTCACAGCTCAATGTGCAATGAAATGTTTATAGATGAATTGAATACATTTTTTTTTAAACAATTGAAGTTATAGTGCAATACGTAGGCACTTTTAAAATCAACATGGGAGTGACATGCGAAGCGGGGCAGTATATTATCCTTTCCAGCAGTGAGGGAGTTGGTTGGCCATCTCATCCGTCGTGCTGATAGTCATTTTTTCCACTGCTTGTTCCACAGTTCCTGCATTTTTTTGCACCATTCAGGTGTTTGTCGAAGTGCTGCTTACACCTTTCAATCCTCTCACGTTCGTCCGTAAAAATGGACCTTTTTTAATTTAATTTAATTTATTTATTCACCATCTTCAACCTAACTAGTTGTACAGACTGATACTTAACCTAATTCCTTATCCTATTTTCAAACGTTGTCTTTGTAATATTAGTCTAGTCTAGTCTAGTCTACACATACACAGCCAATCATTGAAAGAATCCTGGAAAATGAGGGAAACGACTACTTCCATCATTTTTCTTGTCATTATTAATGATTTCAGTACATCGAAGATGCATTACAATCATTAAAGCGGCCAGGCCTACTGTGCAGCGTTTTTGATTCAACAATGAAAACAATGAGCGGGGACATCTCGTACCAACCGCTCAGTTTATTGAAAAGTAAAATACGGTGAAAATCGGTGGGGGTGACGATGCTAAAAAGGTTAATGTCACCCCTTGGCCCTTGGTGCTTCCTGGGATGGGACACAGGTATTTAGTCCGTGTCCTGGCCCTAATGCCTAGGCTTAAGCGCCATTGCTCGCTCCCAAACGTTGTCTTTGTAATATTAAAATCAAAATTGTCATTGACTTCGCTGAAAAGCCTGCAGCAGAAATGCAACGGGTTGAAATGTCCATAAAGCGTGCGATGCGTAGGTAGAAGAGAGCATGATTCCGAAGATGACGAGTTTGGGCATGAATATTCAATTGAAAAAGCAGCTCTCCGCAGTCGATGTTCCCTGCCAGCAGATTAAAACAGAACAGTCTCTGCAGCATTACCCTTCTCGATGCTAGTGTCTCCAACTGCAACAGCATGCACCTATTTTCGTATGGGGGTACCTAACCTCACAGCATCATTCCACGACAGGCGCCGTAATTAATGATCGTTGGACGCGCTCAACTCTACTACGTTGAACTTGGCAATACGGAGCCCAAACTTGAACAGCGTATTCCAATACACTACGAACCACTACACAGTAGACTGCCTTCATTGCATAGACATCATGGAAGGATTTTGTAATTTGTCGCAAAAAAAAACAAGTAGATAGAAGGCCTTTGCCGTTGTAGTCTAGAGGCAAGACACTGTGAAATTCGGAGCAACTCTGAGTAATCCTGAGTAACCTTTTTTGTTCGAATCCATTCAAAAACGTCTCTACAAAGCGGGAAATCGGGCAAGACTGCTCGATTTTTCACTGGTATGAGGCAACACTTCGGGAAAACCAGTGTTCGGGTCGGAATTTCGGATCAACAAACCGTTTTTGAAAATCAGCCGTTTTACGTTATGGCAGATCAAACTGTAAGTAATAAAATTTAATGTTTCGTGAAATCTTACAATTTAGCATTTCTTACTCGCATAAATACACTTACAATTTTAGTTTGTCTTTCTTCCTCTAACGGCTTCTCTTCTACCTTCCTTTTTAGGCGACGCAATCACCTATTGAAATGTTACATTTATATTTTTGTCCATATCAATATCAAATATACGAAAATTAAACTTACAAATTTTGTCCTTAATAAATTCAGTTTGGACCACTGTGTAGACGGTCTCGTCCTCGTCGTGCGTATCCGATATCTGTTATCAATCTTGTATTTACTTTCACTTCATTCAACTCTTTCAAGTAATTTACCTGTTTTCTCAGTCTGCTGTCCAGTATGTATTGTCCCGTCGGGTCTCTATCTTGTCAAATCCCTCAATTTATTCCCGTGGCTCGGAGAACACTACGGATTATTACAAGTTTCCTTACTATTCAATCTAATTGTACATAAGTTTTGCTACTTACTATATGTGCTTGTGATCGTCTGACCAAACCTGATTCGTTTCTCGTCTACTAATCACTCGCGCACCTTTCTCTATTTCAACCGAATTTCAACTTCCTTTTTAATCACCAAACTTCCGAACTGTTAATCTATTCTAACTTTATTTTGCCTATCATCAACAATCGCAATGGCACCTTCAATCTAATTCAATTTCTTCCTTTCTTTTGTTTTTATTTACTTTCTACCTTTGACAGCTATCTGTCTCTCTCTCTCCTTCTCATGTCATCTCTGCTGTCACTCTGACACCTGTCAAACGACACTTACCAATGCCTCATCGGCCGAACGCATATCTTGTGGCAACCGGCACTCATGCAGTGCTGCCAGAACATTCCCCGGCCCGTAACTCTGTCCCGGAGGCCTCATCCGGCTCAGGGTTACCACAGTCTATCTCCATCCTGGCCAGCTTCACTGTTGCTCGCTTGTACCTTCCAGTGCTGGTACGCACCCACGCTTGACGGATTCTTCCGTCGCCGGACGCGATGACCTCTTCAACTACTCCACGGACCCAGCACTTCCGGTTAGCACCCTCGACCACGTACACTACCTCTCCAACTCGCAATGGCCTCGATTCGCCGAACCACTTCGTCCTCTGGTTCAACGATGGCACGTACTCCTTGATCCATCGTTCCCAAATTACGCTGGCTAACTGCTGCGAACGCTGGAACGCGTCCCGAAGGGCCTCCGCTGGTTGAGGAGGAAACCGCGTCACACACGGCTGGTTCGGAGATGCACCCCTCAGAAAATGGTTTGGAGTGAGTGCTTCTGCTTCTACAGACTCCTGCGACACGTATGTCAGTGGACGGGAGTTGATGATGTCCTCAGCTTCCACAATTGCCGTCTGCAGGATCTCGTCCGTCAATCGCCTTCCGTCATCGAGCGCGGTGAGCGCTTCCTTCACCGAACGTACCAACCGCTCCCAAACGCCACCCATGTGTGGTGCGGCCGGAGGGTTGAACGTCCACTTCGTCCTCGCGTTCGTCAGTTGGTCTGCACAGTCATCGCTGATGCCCAGCACAGACTCCACTACTTCCTTGCTGGCTCCTCGCAGATTCGTCCCGTTGTCCGAAAAAAACTCGACCGGCCAGCCACGGCGGCCGATGAACCGGTGTATCGCCATCAAACAAGATTGCGTCGTTAGTCCAAACGCCACCTCCAAATGCACCGCGCGTGTTACCATGCAGGTGAACAGCGCGATCCACCTCTTCTCCGTTCTGCGCCCTATGGTCACGTCGAACGGCCCCAGGTAATCGACTCCGACGTAGCTGAACGGCCGTAGATTCGGCGTCAGTCGCTGCACTGGCAGTGCCGCCATTCTTGGAGTTTCCGGACGACATCGATGTACCTTGCACCATACACAGGAAGCCGACACCTTCCGGACCACTGCATCTACGTGCGGAATGTGGTACAACTGTCGCAATTCGTTCTTCACCGCCTGGCGGTATCCGTGGCCACACAGCTCGTGATAATGCTGAACTATCAGCCGCGTAATTTGGTGGTCGCCCGGAAGAATGACCGGAAACCGGAGGTCGAACGGTAGGAATTCCGCTCTTTCGACGCGTCCCTCCATCCGTATCAGTCCGTCTTCGTCGATCATCGGAGTCAGCTTGTATAGCGGGCTGGCCTTCTCGATGGCCATCCACTGGCTTACTGGTCGACACTGGTTCCTGGACAGCACCTTCAGCTCGTCGATGAAGCATTCAGACTGTGCTATCTTTAGCAGACACCGTTCCGCCTTCTCATACTCCTCTTGCTTCAAGGGTGCGCGAACTGACACACCTTCATTCGATAACCGCACCTTCAGTTGACTGCTCGTCGCTCGCAGAGTTTCAATCGGAAGCCGTTTCCTCCTCCGCTTACAGTTCGATACGAATCGTAGCACACACGCCATCGTTCGCACCAGGACCGTCCACTTCGAGAAGCGGTTCGCGTCCACAAGCACCGCTGGGACCTTCACATCGTGCAACAACAGGTGCACTCGTAGTTCCTCCGTTGTGTTCACCGGCGGCAAACTCTTCATCGGCCAGTCTTCCTCGCTCTCGTACAGGAACTGCTGTCCTCGCACCCACGGGCTGTCCGGGTGTATCTCCGGATTCTTGCCCCACTTCGTCAGCTGGTCCGCTACGTTCAGCCTTGTTGGCACCCATCGCCAGTCTGCCAGTCTCGTCAGGCTCAGGATTTCTCCAATGCGGAATCCGACGAACTGCTTATAGCGGCGCTGATCGGATCGGATCCATGATAGCACCACCTCTGCATCAATCCAGAACACCACCTTCGTGATGGCAAAGTTGTGGTTCTCGCGTACCGTCTGCGACATCCGTGCCCCAAGAACCGCTGCCAGAAGTTCCAAACGAGGAATTGACAGCTGCTTTAACGGTGCTACCTTTGCTTTGCTCATTACCAGCGCGCACATCACTTCTCCTCGTACTATTGCTCGGAAATACGCTACGCATCCATACGCCGTCTCGCTCGCATCCGCAAAAATGTGCAATTGTACGTCGCTAATCTCTTCCAACCGAGCGTGACCGAAGTAGCTGCGTGGCAGTCTGAATGCGTGCACATCCGCTAGAATGTTCGTCCACCGTTTCCACTTGTTGAAGGATGCTTCGTCCACTTCGTCGTCCCACTGACAGCCTGTCCTCCAGAGGTCTTGGATCAGCATTTTTCCCAGAATGGTGACTGGCGTGAGGAAACCCACCGGATCAAACTGTGCCATCACTATACTGAGCACAATTCGTTTCGTCGGACGTTCTTCTCCTCGTAGTACCTTCGAGTGTTCTGTCTTCGAGGCCTTTGCGAAACAGAAAACGTCTTGGATCGTATCCCATACAACTCCTAGCACCCGCTCGTAGTCCGTGCTCTTGTCCAGGCTGAAATGCACTGCCGACTCACCACTTCGCTCTCCAAGCTTCTCCAGGAACTCTCCGGAATTCGACACCCAGTTCCTGATTCGGAACCCGCCACACGAATGAACGAATTTCACTTCGTTGGCTCGCCGGATCGCTTCCTCTACTGTGTTCACGCTGTCGAAGTAATCGTCAACGTAGTGCCGCTTGACTATCGCTACTGCCGCTTCTGGATACTGTTCCGAATACTGCTCGGCGTTCAAGTTCTTCACGTATTGTGCTGAGCTTGGCGAGCACGTCGAGCCGAAGGTTGCCACGTCCATGACATACACCTGCGGAGCTTCCTCGCTACTGTTCCTGAAGAGAAACCGCTGCGCTTGCTTATCCTCCGTTCTGATGCGGATTTGGTGGTACATTTCCTGGATGTCCCCGCCGAAGGCCACCGGACGCCCTCGAAAATGGCAGATGACTCGGGGAAGAGGGACCAGCATGTCCGGACCCTTAAGTAGCTCCGAATTCAACGACGTTCCGTTCACTGATGCCGCCGCGTCCCATACTAGTCGCACCTTGCCTGGTTTCCGTGGATTCACCACAACGTTCAGCGGTAGATACCACACCGCATTCAGCGGCGTCTCCGACAACTCAGCATCGGTAGCTTTGTGCGAGTATCCCTTCGACTGATAGTCCTCAATCTGCCGACACACGTTCTCCTTCAGCGCTGGGTTTCGTTCCAGTTTTCGATCGAGTGCTTTCATCCGCCGGACGGCCATAGGGTAACTGTCCGGAAATCGCCTTTCGTCGCTTCGCCACAGCAAGCCTGTTTCGAAACGATCGCCTACTCGCTTCGTTGTCGACTCGAGGATTTCTCGAGCCCGTTTTTCTTCCGCCGGTTCTGGAATGGCGTATGATGCGGTTGGCGCCTCCTCCAGCACGTACTGCTCCCGTATCAGGTCGTGGAGGTCCTGATTGCTCACCGGTGTGACGGAGTGCAGGTTTAAATACGTCTGCGCCGTAGGCCTCCGTTTCTCGGAGCCGTAAATCGTCCAGCCCATCTTCGACCGAACTGCGATCGGTTCGTTCGGCTTCCCAACACGAGACTCCAGCGGTGCGAAAAGATGCAGGTTGTCTAGCCCGATGAGAATCGTCGGTACGCCGGACGGAAAGTCCTTCACCGGCACACCAGCAAGATGTGTGTACCGCTTCACCACCTCTGTAAACCGAACCTTCTGTTTGGGAAGCTGCAGCTCAGATACTGTCCGCGTGTTGAACAGTGGATACTTCTCCTTTGAGCCCTTCGCCGACATCATCATCTCCACGCTTCTGGACTCGTTCTCAAACCGGTTGATGTTGCCGGTCCACGTGACTATCAGCGGCTCTAGTGTCCCTTCTGCCTTCAGTCGCTTTGCCACCGCGTCGTCCACCAACGTCGCCGACGACCCTTCGTCCAGAAATGCGACGGTGTCGTACTGCCGCTTGCCGACGTGAAGTGTCACTTGCATCATCCGGAAAATCACCTTGCAGTCTGACTTCGCTTCTTGCAGCTGCACTGACTCTTCCACCCGGTGCAGCAAAGGATGATGAGATCCCTGGCAATTCCGCATCATACACCGGATCTTCGACGAACACCGACTTCCGCTGTGTTTGTTCAAGCAGATTCCGCAGAGTTTCTGCTTCTCGACTTCTCGTAGCCGCTCCGCGATGTTCATTTTCCTAAACTCATCGCAATTACGGATGAGATGATCCGTTCGCCTACAAATCCAACATGGCCGGCTGGTCACCTCGCTGCGAGAACCTTCATTCTGCCTCTTCTCTGATTCGTGCACATGCACAAACTCCTTCTTCCGGGGATTCTCTCTTCCAGGCCGCACCCGCTCGTTCACCGACAGTGTAGAGAACTCCGTCACCTCGGAGACGTCGGAAACGATGTCGGTTGTGAATCGAGTGAACATCCTCAGCGGACTGTCCACTCTGCCGCGCTTATACCGGACCCAATCCAGCTTGTAGCTCGGCGGCAATTTGTCGACCAGCTCCTGCACTAGCATCGGGTTATTGAGGTGGTCGCTGAGCTGTGCCGCTTCGAGATGATCACATAATTGCTTTACGGTGATGCCGAAACTTATGAAGGTTTCCAGCCGATCGGCTCTCGGCGCTGGAGCGTTTCTCACCTTCGTCAGCAGCGTCTTCAGCAGCTTCTCCGGCTTCCCGAACAGATTCCGTAGATCGGTTATCACGTCTGGTACTGAGTCCGGTAAAACCAGCCTGCTTCTTACTGCCTCGAGTGCGTCGCCTTGTAAGCAGTCCTGCAACCGCTTCAGGTTCTCCAGATTTGAAAATCCGCACGCCGCCGTCGTGTATTCGAAGCTGCTAATGAACAGCGGCCAGACTTCTGCTTCTCCCCGAAACTTTGGAAGGTGTTGCGACACTGCTTTTCGAGCAGCTAGTTGCTCCCTGGAGATCCGACCAACGCTTGGCCCTGGCCCTTCAGCACCTCTGCTTCTCCGCAGACTGCTATGCCGGCTGCTTTCCGCTCGATCATCTAGCTGCTCTTCGTAGATTCGGCCAACTCTTGGCCCCGGCCCGTCAACAACTCTGCTCCTCCGCAGACTGCCACGCCGGCTGCTCTCCGCACGAACGTCTTTAAACGACTCGTCGCTGCTGCTGTCGCCATCACTGTCGCTGTCCTCACTTGTGCCAGCTTCGAATTCCGTGATCACCGGCACTTTCGACATCGGCTTTGGCTTGCCAACTTGCGTCGAGCATCCCGCTCCGAATAGTTCGTCTCCTTTTGGGTACGCTCCCCGAAAATCCGCGGTCGACGGCTTGACGACTGCCGCCGACTGATCCTTCAGCCACTCCTTCACTCTCTTCTTCGGATGGTCCTCCGAAGCTTCACCAACAGCGCTTTCTTGGCCTTTCAGCGCGTTGACTCGGTTGACGCTGCTCGTAAACTGCCTCCGAATCGCTTCCCTGCTCTGCTGCCAGTTGGGCGTCCAGTAACTTCTGTTCGTGCTCCAACTGCTGCTCCTCCATTTCGCGTTGAACCTGGAGTTCCAGCTCACGCATCTCCTGTTCTTGCCTCTGCTGTTCTTCCTTCCACGCCTTCTGCCGAGCAAGTAGCTTCTTCCGCGCCGCCATCTGCTTTGCAAAGGCCTTCTCCTTGGCGAGTTGCTCCTCTTCCAACTGCTTCTCAATCGGATCCACGTCAGAGCCAGCTCCCAGGTCGGACCCTCCATCGCTTCTTTGGCCGGACTTCTTGCTCCGCTTCTTGGCCGCTGCATCCGGAACTTTCAGCTGCTGCGCACTACTTGGGAGACACTGTGGGCACCGCCAATCACTGTTGACAACCCCTTGATCAACACCAGCGCAAGAAAAATGTGCCCAGTGTTGACACTTCCCACATTGGACCCAGTTTACGTCCTCAGACATCGACTCCGACATCGAGCAGAACAAACATTGCTCGGTCTTGGAGGGTGAGGAAGCCATTCCGAAGAATCCGATTTAAAATTTTTGATTTTGTTCGGGTCGGAATTTCGGATCAACAAACCGTTTTTGAAAATCAGCCGTTTTACGTTATGGCAGATCAAACTGTAAGTAATAAAATTTAATGTTTCGTGAAATCTTACAATTTAGCATTTCTTACTCGCATAAATACACTTACAATTTTAGTTTGTCTTTCTTCCTCTAACGGCTTCTCTTCTACCTTCCTTTTTAGGCGACGCAATCACCTATTGAAATGTTACATTTATATTTTTGTCCATATCAATATCAAATATACGAAAATTAAACTTACAAATTTTGTCCTTAATAAATTCAGTTTGGACCACTGTGTAGACGGTCTCGTCCTCGTCGTGCGTATCCGATATCTGTTATCAATCTTGTATTTACTTTCACTTCATTCAACTCTTTCAAGTAATTTACCTGTTTTCTCAGTCTGCTGTCCAGTATGTATTGTCCCGTCGGGTCTCTATCTTGTCAAATCCCTCAATTTATTCCCGTGGCTCGGAGAACACTACGGATTATTACAAGTTTCCTTACTATTCAATCTAATTGTACATAAGTTTTGCTACTTACTATATGTGCTTGTGATCGTCTGACCAAACCTGATTCGTTTCTCGTCTACTAATCACTCGCGCACCTTTCTCTATTTCAACCGAATTTCAACTTCCTTTTTAATCACCAAACTTCCGAACTGTTAATCTATTCTAACTTTATTTTGCCTATCAACAATCGCAATGGCACCTTCAATCTAATTCAATTTCTTCCTTTCTTTTGTTTTTATTTACTTTCTACCTTTGACAGCTATCTGTCTCTCTCTCCTTCTCATGTCATCTCTGCTGTCACTCTGACACCTGTCAAACGACACTTACCAATGCCTCATCGGCCGAACTCATATCTTGTGGCAACCGGCACTCATGCAGTGCTGCCAGAACAACCAGAGTGATCCAGAGCTAGCCAGAGGAATTCTGAGCAACACTGCGATAACAGAGTTACTCTCGCTGTATCTGTCTTGCCCCTAGGTTGTAGTAGAAATGTGCTCGTTTTCCCGGCACATTTAAGCTCGCACTGTTGCACGGTGTGTCTGGTAGAAGAAATTTATTACAAAAAAATAGGCATCGCTAATTTTTACGTTACGTGAAAGTTGACGCTTCTAGCTTTCATTCAAGCCCAACATCGAAATATTCCATCGGGGGAACTTTTTCATACAAAAATTGGGTATGTTTGTTAAGTAGAAATAGGGATTAATTTGGAACCGTTCATTTTGTATGGGGAAATACAGTATTCTGAAAAAGTTGTTCGAGATCCCTCGGTGGATTTTTTTGAGGGACCGTGCAAATGAAAGCTGAAAGCCTCTATTTTTGAATAGCGAAAAATTTGACGATGCCTATTTTTTTGTTATAAACCTTTCCCATACACACGCCGTGTGTTGCCGTTGCGGGAAGCGTTGAGCTTCTGGTTGAACTTCCATGTTACTTGGGAACAGCACAGCTGTTCCATTTTCTCGCAATCTACGCTTTTTCTCCCACAAGACGCAGGCTTATGTTCCCGCTCTTATTTATAACGTTCCACGTTCTGCCAGGTTCCATGCTGAAGCATTACCGTAAGTGCAACGTTTTTCTACACCAAAACCGCGTTGCATTCCTCGTCGAACTCTTCGTTTCGTCGACTTCGTTTCATGTTCCCAAAGGTTTTCTCAGCTGCGTCGTTGATGGCTGCTTTTACTGTATTCCAGCAGCCCTCTAGGGACCACATCGAGCTCACCCTCGTCTCGCAACGCTGCCTCGAGATTATGCGTGTATGCTGAGGCAACGTCCGGTTGTGTCAGTCGCTCTAGCTTATATCGTAACGGCCGTCGGTACAGTGCATCGTTGATTACGAAGAGTTTTAGGCGCAGTTTGACCATCACCAGGTAGTGGTTAGAGTCGATGTTAGCGCCACGATAGCTCCTGATGTCGATAATGTCGGATTTATTTCAATGGTGTTTCGGCGAATGTGTTGCTCAAGTTACGATCTTTGAAATTGTTTCATTGCAACTACAGAGGAAGTCAGTGTTGTTGGGAGTATTCCCCAGAGGGTGACAACTACACCCTTCTTCACGCCGAAGAGGCCAAGGGTTTCGCCAGAAGATGTTCGACACGGCGGCTCCAAGAAACACAAGGACGCCCCCGGTAAAGGTGCACGCTCGCCAGCGGAGAATGTCATCGCAGCAGGCGTCTTTACCAGACAGAAATGTCTTGCCTTTTTCCCGGACAGATGTGCCAAGTTCTGTCCCTGTCTGCAAGGAAAGGAACGATGCTGATCATTTCTGTAACGTTTTCTCTTTCTGGCAGCAAAATGGAAAGACATTTCCGTCTAGTATAGAAGTGTGGTTACGGCAAGCTGTCGGCAAACGAAAAGGGTAATCGCGCAGTAAAAGCAGATCCGAAAATCGTAAATTTATCAGGAGGAGAAAGAAAGGTGAAGTTCTTATCGTTTAAGCAAGCAACGAACGTATACAAAAGTTCTAAGTACCATCGAACGAATCCAGACGGACGTGAAGAAAATCAGACGCATCCGTAATAGGGAAATGATCCTGGAGTTAAAAAGAGATCCAAAAGCCAGCAGCTTATTCTACAAAGAACTAACCGAGAAAGCGACACTCCAATGCAAAAACTTGGGTCACATCGGAGGAAGAAGTAGGTTTATTCATGAATGAGCAGTGTGAGCTAAGAGAAGTCCAGATGGCCATCGGTATAAAAAACGGGCCTTCTGGCACGCAGGTGACATCGATTAAACTACCGAGTAAACAACGAGACACTAAGAGTTGGTAAGATCGAAGTAGGCAGTCTGTGTGCCCCGTGTGCTCGCTGAGTATCTCTCAGCAACCGGAAGTGTGCTACAAATGTCTAGAATTAATACGGCCACGTGGCACGAAATTGGTCACAAGGCTCAAGGCTGCAGGGAGTTCCCAAGAAGTCTGATCTACGCTAATGCGGAGAATATAGTAATCACCCGACAAATGGCCGAAGCGAGTGCAACAAAGTCCCATTGGAGGTAATTCAAATAAACCTCAAACAGCACAGTTTTTGCTGCGGCAAGCCGTTGTAGAACAAAAGTGCGATGTTGCTATCATTTCGAAGCCATACCGACTCCAAACCGGAAATGAAAACTGGATTTCAGAAATGATCAACAGTAATATCCCGTTAAGGAAGTTTTGTACTGTGCAGATGAAGGTTTTGTGATTGTTAAAATCAACGGAATCTTTATATGTAGTAGTGTTTTTAGAAGTGCGAACCGAATTCGGCAAAAATATAACTAGTGTTCAAAAAGTCGATTCCAACGTTTTTTAAACAGTTTTTCGGACGGGTTATGCTTCCACAAAGCCTTTTAAAACGAAAGCGATTAACACTTCTTATTCCCTGAAGAAGTTGTAATACACTTCGAAACGTCGGATGAAGGAGAATATCTGATCGTTTGAGGACCAAAGCGCCCTTGAAGCTTTCGAACGGAAGGTGTTGCGTACTATCTACGGCAGAGTGCAGATGGAAGACGGAAATTGGAGAAGGCGAATGAACCACGAACTGCATCAGCTGCTGAGAGAATTAACCATCGTCCACACCGCGAAAATCGGGAGGCTACGGTGGGCGGGTCACGTCATTAGGATGTCGGATAGCAACCCGGATAGTCATCCGACCGGTACAAGAAAACGTTGTGCGCAGCGAGCTAGGTGGGTCGATCAAGTGGAGGACAATCTGCGAACCCTTCGTAGAGTGCGGAACTGGACCGAGCAGAATGGAGACGACCCTATGTACAGCAGAGGTCAATCAGGCCTTAGTCTGACCGGTAAGGCAAGGTAACGAAGTGTTGACCGCAGTAGCAAAGGCCTTTCCAACCGAGAGTGCCTCAGGCCCGAACGAAATGCTTAACGGGGCCCTAAGAACAGCTATCGACGTAAATCCGATGCGGAAGAAGTTAGTGCTGTTACCGAAGCCAGGTAAACCTCCCGGAGACCCATCAGCATATTGGCCTGGATGTAAAAAATGCCAGCTGGATAGCAATTGCCGATTCGTTACACATGTTGAGGATGTCTGAGTGTCTGTGCCAGATCCTGAAATGCTATTTTCAAAATCAGACACTTATTTACGATATAGACACCAGCGGTCGTTCCGCAGGAATGGATGCGATAGACGCTGTGGAAAACTGCATGGGTGCAGTCACCGGAAGACAGTACAGCGTGCAAGAATCATGGTCGGCGAGGCGAGTGTATTATTTACTCAAAATGCGAAGTGGGGTGATGTTGAACTATCGACTGAACTTTGACTGACAATCATGTCGACTACGTCTGCAAGAAGATCACGGCATGCGGTACTGCGGCAGTGATCTCAGCAGTTCAGCACTATCCCGGATCATGCCCAACAACTCTGCGATAAGCAACAGCAGCAGCAAGAGGCGGTTACTAGCGAGGGTATCGTCGGCAATCATTCGGTGCGCAGGCCCAATGTGGTTGGCGGTATTGAAGACTGGAAGAAATCTAGCCCAGCTGAATCGTACGTTTAGGCTGATGGCAATGCGCTTGTCGAGTTCATATCAAATTGTTTCGTCAGATTTAGTGTGCGTGTTAGCCGAGATGATTCTTATCTGTCTGCTACTGGAAGAGAATAGCGCGAGCTACAAGAGACCGAGACGCAAGAGGAGTTCGGAAAAGAAAGCGAGCCAGCACACTACTCAAACGGCAGCAGTAGCCGAAAAACGCAGTGAACAGCAGATGAACCCATCGTCTCATTCCCAATCTGTCGAGCACACGGAGAGGTTAATTTCCAAATTACGAAATTTCTGTCTGGTGATGGCTGCTTGAGGCAGTACTTTCGCAGATTCGGCCATACAAGGTCGCCGATGTGTTCTGATTGCCGGGGCATTGAAGAAACACCGGAGCATGTATTGTTTAATTGTTCAAGGCTTGTGCAACCACAAAGTTAAATGGCTGCATCTGTTGGAACTGACAATAACGTATACAATATTGTCGAACGAATATGCAGTGACGAAGGAAAATGGAACGCGGTTAACTGAACTGTAGTTCAGATCACATTAGTACTACAGCGAAATTGGCTGTAGGAACAACGAGGGAGAACTCTGACGGAGTAGGCTAGATCCATCGCCAGGGCCAAGTCGAGTAAACATTGGTTCAACATGGCGTATCAATAGGGGTCGGAAGGCTCAAAGTGGGGCTAGTTGGTCGCAAAATGGCAAAAGGTGTACATATGTAGAACAGGAGCATACAGGAAATAAGCTGGCCATTTAGTATGGGAAACGACCGGTGGTCTCAATGTTTTGTCCGACATTGTGCAGTACATGCTGAAAAAACTCTGTAAATAACTGCTGAGGTACTCATAGAAGTTTAGAAGTACTCATAAGCTAAGATGTAGGCTCTGTTTCAGTAAGGATGTCATGCCGAGATACAAATGGTTGTTTATAAAATGATATAGCTAAATCTTATTGATTAACGCAAAATCAGCATTAATCAACAACAAACATCGCCATTACAAACACCCATATTCCCCGAAACTGCAGTGTGGGTCGTAAACAAACCTCGAACGACATTCCTTTTTATTTTTGCGACTCGACTCGACCTTTCCCTCCCTCCTTCGAAATGAAGTGAGTTGTTTTTCTCGATCCACGCGCCAACGACGCCATTTCGCACAGCCAGCCAGAGCCAACAGCAGCGCCAGCACTGCGAAAACAAAATCCGCAATATCCTTTTAGCCGTTCGATGCGCGCGGGTATCACGTCATCAGAAGCGCGCCATCACCCCCTTGGCAACAGCCTGCCGACGGTGGTGGAAAACGAAAATTGCTCTTCTTCTCTCGTCCGGGCGTCGTACGGCATCGCCCCGCTCGTAATCAACGAATAATGATGACAATCGACGCTGATTGGTCGATTCGGAGACGAGCCACCACCCGGGCACCAATGACGAACGACCAAATTGGACAAACTCGCGCGCGGGTCAGCGGGCCAACAAGACAGAAAAAAACAGGAATCAGGAATTGCAAAAAACTCGATGAAATCTGCCAGCCAAGCAAACATTAGGCAGGGAGACCAACACGAAAAACAGGTTCGTCGTTGCCCGAAAAAAGCAGCACCCAAGTCACCCGGTCGTCGAGATGCGACGCCAGATGATTGGTTGATTGACGACGAGCGTCGTCGTCGTCGCCGCGCATCTGACGTTGACGTTGTGGGGAAAGCCCATATTCTGCGTCGCGACGCCGATGGTTGCGGACGCGGGAGCTTATTTTTCATGCGCCAAAAGCTCCGGTCGGTGGTAAACAAAATACCAACCGCCTCCTTCGCTTAGGACGCTCGCTGCACGCGCGTTACGCCGCCAAGTACTTTTCCAGGAATGTTGTTGATTCATCGTGAATTTGTTGCACCCCGATCGAAAAACAAAATGCACGCTCAAGGTGCATCTGAAATGCATAAAAAAAAACAGCGGAGTTGTTTTCGAATGGCGTTCGTTCACAGCATTAGTAGAGTCAGTGAAGGATGTAAACAAGAAGCGTGACGTTTGCGCTTGCTTTACACGCATATTTGAATATTGTCTAGAATCTAGACGATGTGAACTGAGCGCGCCGGTGAATTCAAATACTGCTAGCCAATCAATCGACTGGTTATGGTAATTGAAGTAATTTGTTTCCATATTTATTGATTTCCGTAGCAACTACCTAGATGTATTCTCTTGAACTTCGGTCAATGGAAAATTTCCCTTCGAACTGATTTGTGTCCTACAATGTTTCGGCGTTGTTTACGCCTCGTGGAAACGAACCTTTAGGCTTCACCTAGGTCAACTTCAGTTGATTACTGGCAAGATCTGTAACTGCAACTGTAAGTACAGCATCTTAAAATGCTCTAGATTCCTAGAAAATAATATCCCTGAAGAACCTTGAAAGCATTCCAAAGGTGCTTTGGAAGTCCCAAATTTTTAATAATTTGGAACAAGTTCAGAAATATATCTCTCGAAGATCAAAACCGAGACAAACTAATGCCGTATTTTTAACCCTCGAGCAGTCGCGTCTTAGACTACCTGCAACGACGCCACGCTCACGCTATGTACCAAAAGCGTGCTGTTTTCATGGTGCGTGTACTCAGTACACGACGCGACCGCTCCCGGGTCAACCTGGATTGGAACTGGATTGGCGAAAAATATGTAAATAAACAAACGTCATACAAATTGCAGCACACTTGAGTTCGGCTCCGTTATGCCTATTGGCGCATGAGCCTAAAATAAAACGTTTAAGGCCAGTTTCCACTTGGTAAGTTAAGTACAGTGTAAAAGGATAGGAGAAGTAATGGTCGCGTAAAACTTTTAAAATCAAAGTTACTTAGGCGTTCGCAGTTGATGCGGGTAATTCGCAGCCGAAAAGATTTGCCAACAGATGGCACTATCTTGCGATGCTGTCAGTCATGTCATGTACATGTCATGTCAGTCATGTCATGTACGTCGGACGGACGTCGGGCAAAGTGCGCTGGATAGAGGGCCAGATCAGCTGCCCGGCGCACTGCGTCCAACGTTAGGTCGTTTCACTCATGGATTTGGAGAAAATTTGATTGTCGCGTGTGGGGAAACTTTGAGTTTCAACCACTAGGGTATC
The DNA here is from genome assembly GCF_035046485.1 of Aedes albopictus. Taxonomy (NCBI): domain Eukaryota; kingdom Metazoa; phylum Arthropoda; class Insecta; order Diptera; family Culicidae; genus Aedes; species Aedes albopictus. The sequence goes on from NC_085136.1 coordinate 90,042,814, forward strand.
GCGCCACTTGGGCGGTGGCTTCTATATTCGTCTGTTTGCCACTATAACTCAATCAATTTTGAACCAATTGACTTGAAATGTTGTACACGGGTAGATACTATACCTATCTCACTGCATTCCAAAAATTGTGTCAATTGGTTCAAATTTGACTGAGTTATAGTGGCAAATAGACGAATATAGAAGCCACCGCCCAAGTGGCGCGATTCCGACAATATTAAAACAATTCCGCGAAGCTGCCGCTGCGACAAAACGCAATGAGCGCGGTTTTTCTTGCGGTGAATTTCAAAACTACTTCAGTTCACTGAGAATGTTTTGTGAGTAGGTTTTTTATTCCGTTCACGTTCGCTCAGTGCAAACGGTTTAACTGCAATGCTTTTTAAATGCAAGTAGGCAAGTACTGCAAGCAATTTTGCAGTTATCGCACCGCTATCTGTCAAAAACAAAACGTCAACAGAGTTGCGATGTTTTTCGGATGCACTACAGCTGCATTTCAATGTTTTTGAGTGCATTTTGGCTGCGTCCAACAACAATTGACAGCCGTTTGACGTCTTTCAGTCGTTGCAGTTAGCGAATTTCATTCGGTAACTGAAACGTAAACATGTTGCACTTATCAAACATCTACTGTAATGTGGGGTGTGAATAATGATTAGTGATATTCCCCTTGCGTGTCCTTCCCCTAGTAAGCATCGGTGACAGCAATCATCATGACGAGACAGTGAGTGTGTTGCTGCCTCATTGAGGAGTGGAGCTTTGGCGGAGCGGAGCCAGTCGCCGGCATTGCGAGGTCCCGTATCATGCCAAGTGATTCTACTGCAGTTTGCGAAGAATGTCGGAAACGGATTGTTACAGTGAGTTGCGTAATATTCACATGTAATACCAATACGGGACCGAAATTGGTAATTCTGGAAGGCTTCAGAGAAAGCTAGTGATGGCAGAAAAATATAAGGATGCTGGGAGCTGGAACCTAGGCTGGAACATAACCAAATGGTCCAGGAGTTGCCCGGGAATTTCTGCAGAAGTTCCTTGGGAATTTAGCCAAGTTTTCTTCTATAAAACTCTTCCAGGTGCTTCAGAAGCTCCTCCAGGAGTTCCTGGGAAATTCCTGCAGGTGTACCATTCCTCAAGATGTTTCTTCGGATATTTTTCTAGGAGTTCCGTGGCAATTTATTTTTCAGAAGTTTCTAAGGAATTCCTTCAGAACTTTCTCGAAAATTTATCCACGAGTACGCAGGAAATATCTCCAGAAGTACCTCATAAATTTCTGCAGAAGTACATGAAGAATTTCTTCAGAAGGTCTTCGAGAATTTTTCCACGAAATTCCTCCATAACTTCGCAAATTCCTTCAGGTGTTGCTCGGTATTTTCCTATGAGATCCCGGTAGTATTTTTGGAATTCACAGGAAATTCATTCAGGATTTCCATGAGTAACTCTGCAGGAGTTTTCCGGGGAGCTATCAAGGAGTTTCTCAGGAGTTCCTCCAAGAGTTCCATGTGAATTCTGCAAGGTATTCCTCAGAAACTTCTCGAGTAGTTCCTCGGGAATACCTCAAGAAGTTCCCCGAGAATTCCTTCAGGAGTTCCTCGGAAATTTCCCGAAGAGCTCCTCGGGAATTCCTCCTGGAGTTACACGGAATTACAGGAATTGTTCTGAAATTCCTCGGAAAGATCTCCAGGACTTACTCGGGAATCTCTGCTGGAGTTTCTCGGCTATGGAGATCCCTGGCAACATTTCCAGAAGTTCCTAGGAAATTTACTGGAAAAACTTGTAATTAGAAGGCACGAAATGTTGCTAATTGGCAAATTGAGAGATGAAATTTGTGAAAAAAATCGCGTTCTGGTGGGATTCGAACCCACGACTCCGTATTCGCTAGACCGGCGCTTTAACCAACTAAGCCACAGAACAGGTAATGGTTCTGCGGAATAGAAAGCCAAACTGACTCCGAAGCCGCACCGTGAACACTCCTATTTCACAAACTCATCTCTCTTTTCGGCTTAGATGCCAATCCACAACACACTCCTGTTTGTGCCCACTACCTACAAGTGCGAGCGAGTTATTTATATGAAGCCGAGACTTACTCTCGCACTCCGCATACCTAGCCACCAGGCAGTTTGTTTTGCTGGTGTCTAATTAGTATGCGTCGAGAGCTCGGCACGGTCGGACGCTCGGACGACCGAACTGCGCCAAGTGACGCAAGCAAGGGTACAATGATACATATTGCCCATTTTACTGGCATTTTACCAGGTTAGCTGGTATGTCTGAAACATACTGGAAAAACTTGTAATTAGAAGGCACGAAATGTTGCTAATTGGCAAATTGAGAGATGAAATTTGTGAAAAAAATCGCGTTCTGGTGGGATTCGAACCCACGACTCCGTATTCGCTAGACCGGCGCTTTAACCAACTAAGCCACAGAACAGGTAATGGTTCTGCGGAATAGAAAGCCAAACTGACTCCGAAGCCGCACCGTGAACACTCCTATTTCACAAACTCATCTCTCTTTTCGGCTTAGATGCCAATCCACAACACACTCCTGTTTGTGCCCACTACCTACAAGTGCGAGCGAGTTATTTATATGAAGCCGAGACTTACTCTCGCACTCCGCATACCTAGCCACCAGGCAGTTTGTTTTGCTGGTGTCTAATTAGTATGCGTCGAGAGCTCGGCACGGTCGGACGCTCGGCCAGTAAAATGGGCAATATGTATCATTGTACCCTTGCTTGCGTCACTTGGCGCAGTTCGGTCGTCCGAGCGTCCGACCGTGCCGAGCTCTCGACGCATACTAATTAGACACCAGCAAAACAAACTGCCTGGTGGCTAGGTATGCGGAGTGCGAGAGTAAGTCTCGGCTTCATATAAATAACTCGCTCGCACTTGTAGGTAGTGGGCACAAACAGGAGTGTGTTGTGGATTGGCATCTAAGCCGAAAAGAGAGATGAGTTTGTGAAATAGGAGTGTTCACGGTGCGGCTTCGGAGTCAGTTTGGCTTTCTATTCCGCAGAACCATTACCTGTTCTGTGGCTTAGTTGGTTAAAGCGCCGGTCTAGCGAATACGGAGTCGTGGGTTCGAATCCCACCAGAACGCGATTTTTTTCACAAATTTCATCTCTCAATTTGCCAATTAGCAACATTTCGTGCCTTCTAATTACAAGTTTTTCCAGTATGTTTCAGACATACCAGCTAACCTGGTAAAATGCCAGTAAAATGGGCAATATGTATCATTGTACCCTTGCTTGCGTCACTTGGCGCAGTTCGGTCGTCCGAGCGTCCGACCGTGCCGAGCTCTCGACGCATACTAATTAGACACCAGCAAAACAAACTGCCTGGTGGCTAGGTATGCGGAGTGCGAGAGTAATGCCTGGTTTACATGGGTCAACTGAAACGAGCATTTCACTTGCCAACTCCTCAAATATATTCATTCGAAACGAATGATGTGTTTAGACTCAGCAAACGACTCGAACGGTCACTTGCATGCTCTTGAATGCATTTCAGTTGAAGCAAGTGTTTACATTGATCAATTCGTGCGGTGCGTAAGCAAACTGAAATGAATTCAGCTCATTTGACAGATAACTTGAATTCAACTAACATGAATCGCAGGTTCAAACGGGGCAAGTGAGATGATTTCGTTTGACTTGAACGGAAAAGTTCAACATGTTCAACATTCGTTCAAGTCAAGTCAGTTGCTCAAGTGAGATGAACGGTGGTGTTTACACGTTCAATTCGCATTCAATTGGGCATTTTCAACTGACTGGAATCAAGTCACTTGCACCGTCTAAACCAGGCTTAAGTCTCGGCTTCATATAAATAACTCGCTCGCACTTGTAGGTAGTGGGCACAAACAGGAGTGTGTTGTGGATTGGCATCTAAGCCGAAAAGAGAGATGAGTTTGTGAAATAGGAGTGTTCACGGTGCTGTCGGGATATAGCAATCACCGACTCCCACCGAGTTCAACCCTGAGCAGCGGGCGAGAGCGAAACTCGCCACATCATCTGGCAACACCCCTTCGCTTGCCGCTACACACCAACACATGCAAGTCGGGCTCTCTACCGACGGTGCCAGCAGAGTGTGAATCATTCCAGTTTCAACCGTGTATCGAATAGCATAATAAAGTATCCTTTCCTTTCGTTTATAGTAAAACCGCGTTCAGTTATTCCCGAGTGAAAACCATTCCCACTGCCTTGCTTGTTCGCCAACAGGTTATGGTGCCCAGTGGATGATTGGAAAATCGGTCGCTCGTTTTCCAAAACGGTAGTGCTTTCGTCGGAAGATTTTTTCGGTGCGGTTTCGCGTTCCGGTTGGTGGCTGGTGACTTTGGTGCAGTGCAAAGAAAGGCAACAAAATGGCGGACTTGTCGAAGCTCTCGTTCGCGCGGCTGAATAATGAAAATTGGCAGTCGTGGAGTTTTCGAATGCGCATGTTGCTGATTCGTGAAGAACTGTGGAGTGTAATCAGTGATGGGAAGCCGGAAGACGCGGACGATGATGACTGGAAACGTGATGACCAACGAGCCATCGCGACGATTGGGCTCTGTTTGGAGGACTCTCAGTTCAGCATCATCAAGAAGAAGGAAAGTGCGAAAGAAGTATGGGAATCATTGAAGACATATCACGAGAAACCGAATATGACGTCGCGAGTGTCCCTTTTGAAAAGGTTGTGTTCGATCAATTTAATCGAGGGTGGTGATATGGAAAAACACCTTGTCGTGCTGGACGAGCTGTTTGAGCGCCTCGATAATGTAGGGCAGAAGCTTGATGATACTCTCAAAGTGGCGATGATTTTGCGAAGTTTGGCTGACAGTTTTGACAACCTTGTGGTGGCCTTGGAAAGCCGCGCCGACGCGGACATTACGCTTGATTTTGTAAAGTCGAAATTGCTGGATGCGTACCAGCGTCGCGTGGATCGTTCGGTCGACGGAATGGGCCAAGAAAAAGCGATGAAGATGAACACAAAGCGTGACAAAGACAGAGTTTGTTTCTACTGTAAGAAACCGGGACACGTGAAGAAATTTTGTCGCAAGTTTTTGGCAACGCAACAGGGTGACAGTAGTGATTCGGACTCGGCCGGCAAACAGCCGCCGCAAAAAGCGAAGCAGGTGCAAAAGTCGAGTGAACCGTTGTGTTTTGTCGCGGGGCAAGCTGTGAAAAACGAGTGGATTCTAGATAGCGGAGCTTCATGCCACATGAGTAGTGATAAGAGCTTTTTCACCTCGCTGGTGGAGCGCGCCGGAGCGGACGTGGTACTCGCTAACGGCAAGAAAACGAAAACGGCTGGCTGTGGTGAAGGACTGATTCGCGGTGTTGATAGTGACGGGAAACCGGTGGAAATCCGAATCACCGAGGTACTTTTCGTTCCGGGACTGGACGGTAATTTGCTTTCGGTTGGGAAAATGGCGAGTAAAGGCTTCGTAGTGCATTTTACGGAAGCGGGTTGCAATATTGTGAACAGTACGGGTTGCATTGTTGCCGTGGGTGATCGTAGTGGTGCGCTGTATAAACTGAAAACGGCGGAGCAGGCGATGCAGTCGGTCAGTGACTGTCATACGCAGATGTGCCGACATCTGTGGCACCGGCGCTTCGGTCACCGGGATGCGGATGCAGTGAACAAAGTGATTAAAGATAAACTCGGAAGTGGTATTCGTGTAACGGACTGTGGAAGAGACGAGGTGTGCGAAACATGTCTCGAGGGAAAATTGGTCCGGAAGCCGTTCCCGAGCGTAGTGGACAGAAAAGCGAAGAAGATTTTGGACCTCATCCACACTGATTTGTGTGGGCCTTTCAGCAACGTCACACCGAGTGGAAATCGTTACTTCCTGAGCCTGATCGATGACTACAGTCGGTTTTCGGTCATCTACTTGCTGAAAGAGAAGTCGGAGGCCAAGGAGAAAGTGAAGGATTTCGTCTACTTCTGCCAGAACTACTTTGGTAGGAAACCGAAGGTCATCAGAGCTGATGGAGGCGGTGAGTACGTAAATAAAGATCTCTCTAATTTCTATGCCAAGGAGGGCATTGTTGCTGAATTTACCACCGCGTATTCACCCCAGTCCGATGGGGTAGCCGAGCGTAAAAACAGGTCACTCCAGGAGATGGCCTCGTGTATGCTCCTAGATGCGGGGATGGAGAAAAAGTACTGGGGCGAAGCCATACGCACAGCAGCATTTCTGCAGAATAGGCTGCCGTCCCGCGTGATCGAAGGTACACCATACGAACGGTTCTATGGTAGGAAGCCGGAGTTGGATCGACTCCGTGTGTTTGGTAGCGACGCGTACGTCCGCATACCAGACGCTAAGCGGCGCAAGCTGGATCCCAGATCAAGGAAGCTGACTTTCGTGGGATACGCTGAGGACCGGAAGGGGTATCGGTTCCTGGATTGCGCCACGGATACGATCACTGTCAGTAGAGACGCAGCGTTCATCGAATGGAAGAATGGTTCGTCGCAGATAGAAATCACCCCTATTCGTCAGCACACTGTTCCAAATCGTGAGTCTCAGCGGAAGCAAGGAACGGCGGACGAGAAATCGGATGATGAGTATTCAGATGCTCATGCGAGCGGAGATTTCAACGGATTTGACGATGCAGCAGTTCAGGAGGAGAAAGTGAACGAACAATCAAGGAAGCAGTTGCCATTCCGGAAGACGTGAGGTGCGATGCCTACCAAGCTATCGGACTACGTGGTTGGTATTGCAATGTGTGCCGCAGAAGAGTCTACCATGTTGTGCAGCACTAAGGAGGAGCTGAAAGCTAGAAGGACCAGCGAGGATCCAGATCTACAAGCCAAACCCAAGAAGGAGTTAACAAGGATGAAACCAGGACCCGTCAAGCAGAAGAAGCATACGTCAGCATTCAAGCGTAACAGATTCGTGAAGGATTTTTCTGACTGTGAGTCGGAGATTGAGGAGGAGTGTCGGGATATAGCAATCACCGACTCCCACCGAGTTCAACCCTGAGCAGCGGGCGAGAGCGAAACTCGCCACATCATCTGGCAACACCCCTTCGCTTGCCGCTACACACCAACACATGCAAGTCGGGCTCTCTACCGACGGTGCCAGCAGAGTGTGAATCATTCCAGTTTCAACCGTGTATCGAATAGCATAATAAAGTATCCTTTCCTTTCGTTTATAGTAAAACCGCGTTCAGTTATTCCCGAGTGAAAACCATTCCCACTGCCTTGCTTGTTCGCCAACAGGTGCGGCTTCGGAGTCAGTTTGGCTTTCTATTCCGCAGAACCATTACCTGTTCTGTGGCTTAGTTGGTTAAAGCGCCGGTCTAGCGAATACGGAGTCGTGGGTTCGAATCCCACCAGAACGCGTTTTTTTTCACAAATTTCATCTCTCAATTTGCCAATTAGCAACATTTCGTGCCTTCTAATTACAAGTTTTTCCAGTATGTTTCAGACATACCAGCTAACCTGGTAAAATGCCAGTAAAATGGGCAATATGTATCATTGTCCTAGGAAATTGTTTCATAATTTCCTTTGGAATTCCTCTTCAAGATTTCCCTAGGAAATTCTCTGGGAATTTCTCAAGAAGTTCCTCGAATACCTCCAGGAGTTCGTCGGGCGTCCTTCAGAAGTTTTCCTGGATTTTTTCTAGAACATGCTTGAGAAGTTCTTCACGAGTTACTTGTGAAATCCGTCAGAAGATATACATGAATTTATTCAGAAGCTCCTCGGGAATATCGCCAGGAGTTCCTAAGAAACTCTTCTTTGAGAAATCTTGGAATAATTTCTGAGGAGTTTCTGAGGAACTCCTGAAACAATTTTCGACGAGTTCCTGGAGGAATTCCTAAGGAACTCCTGGAGGAGCTCCTGGAAGAATTCCCGAGGAACTCCTGGAGGAAATCCCGGTGACTTCCTGGAGGAATCCTCGGAGAACTCCTGGAGGAATGGCCGGCCCTAGTAGCACACATATTCTAGAAATGCATATCCAACTCTTATATGACCAAATTCAGTCATATTACAGTTGCACATACTTTTTTTTAGAACATGTGTACTACTCTTGGAAGAATTCCTGGAGGAATTCGCGGGGAACTGCTGGAAGAATTCCCTTAGAATTCGAAGAGGAATTCCTGGGGAACTCATGCAGGAATTCCTTGAGAATTTCAGGAGGAATTCTCGGGAAATTCCTGGGGAACTCCTGGAGGTATTCTCGGAGAATTTATGGAGCAATTCCTGGGGAACTCATGTTGTAATTTTCTGAGAACTCCTGGAGAAATGCCCGGGAAACTCCTGGAAAAAATCACAGGGAACTCCTGGAGGTATTTCTGGAGAATTCTTGGAGAAATCGCCGGGGATCTCCTGAAGGAATTCTCAGGGCATTCCTGGCAGAGTTCTCAGGAAACTCCTGGAGGAATTCCCGGGGAACTTTGGAGATTTTTTTTCTGTGAGAAACTTGTGCAAATATTTTTAGGAGACTGCTAGGTGAGTTTCCGGGCATTATTACTTGAGGGCTTTTTGGGGAAATCGTGAACTCCTAAAACAAATTTCGTGGAAATCCTAGAGAGAATTTTGGGATTATTTATGAAAGAATTACCGTAGGAAAATCCTGGAGGGGTTTGGCTAAAAAATGCTGAAGGAATTCTTGAGGAATATCTAGAAATATCCCGTTTAATTCTTGGAAGTATTCCTGGGAAAGCCATGGAGGTATTACTTCTAGAGGAATTCTCGTGGAACTCCTTAAGAACTTCCCGGGGTACTTCTGGAAGAAGTTCTGTGTAGATTCTAAAAAAAACTATTATTACGAAGTTATTACGTAGAAATTTCCGGAAAACTGTTTTGAATTCTTGGGGAACTGCTTGAGACAATTTTAGAATCAATTCTCATAAGTATCACAGAAGGAATTCTGGGAGAACCCTGGGAGGAAACCCAGAAAGTGCTTCTGGAAGAATCTGTAGAAATCCCTTGACAAACGACTTGAGGAGCTCCTCAAGGAACTACTGGAAGAATTTCAGAAGCAAAATTAAAAAAAAAACTGGGGCATTCCCAGAAGATACTGTTTAGGGAATTCCACAAGGATGAATCCCGCAAAGAACTCACGGAGGAATTGTTAAATTTATTATTCTTCACATTCTTCTTACAGAATCGTTTCGTTAGATTGCTGTTAGTTAAACAAATGTCAAAATTACTTACGGAAAAAGGAGGGATTTTGCTTGAGAGCTCTACTTGGGAACAGGAAACTTATCCTTAAGTTGGGTTGGGGTTGAAACTGTCATCTGATCCAGTTCCTACCAAAGTTTGGAACTGGATAATACAGAAAAACGGATAATACAGAAGAAGTGGCAACTGTTACTGACTGACATCGGATGACCCAATAGGGAGTTTACATAACCCCACGTCTCCACTAGACAGAAATGTCTTGCCATTTTGCTGCCAGAAAGAGAAAACGTAACAGAAATGATCAACACCGCTGCTTTCCATGCAAACAGCGAGAGAACATTTCTGTCTTGACACATCTGTCCAGCAAAATGGCAAGACATTTCTGTCTAGTGGAGACGTGGAGTAAATGACGATTGTCCGATTTTTTGACGCCTTATCCATGTAATATAGAAACCTAAAAATCTACAGTTCCATCCCTCTTCTCCCCCCGTTCGCAGGTGATCCCACCACATTCGGTAACCTCAAGCCAGCACCGGAGATCGTCGACGCCCTACGCAGCGTGGTACAGGACGGATCCCACAACGGTTACGGTCCCAGCACGGGATTCCCGGAGGCTCGCAAAGCCGTCGCCGAGTACGTATCCCACCAGGGCGATGTCACGGCCAACGATGTCATTCTGTGCAGTGGCGCCAGCTGCGCGCTGGACCTGTGCCTCTCGGTGCTAGCCGGGCCGGGCCAGAACATACTGATCCCCAGGCCGGGTTTCTCCATCTATCGTACCCTGGCCGAGGGCTTCGGAGTCGAGTGCCGTTACTATGACTTGATGCCGGACAGGAACTGGGAAGTAGACTTGGTACAACTGGAATCGCTGATTGATGCCAACACGGCCGCCCTGATCGTGACCAATCCGAGCAACCCGTGCGGAAGCGTGTTTAGCAAGAGCCACCTGGAAGCCATCTTGGACATTGCCGAGAAACATTATTTGCCCATCATTGCCGACGAAATCTACGAACATTTCGTATTTCCGGGTCAGGAGTTCTACGCTGTCAGTTCGCTATCCAAGAAGGTACCGGTACTGTCATGCGGTGGACTGACTAAGCGTTTTCTGGTTCCCGGATGGCGCACGGGTTGGATTGTGATTCACGATCGGGACAACCTGTTCCAGGACGTTCGCAAGGGACTGGCCAATCTGTCCGCGCGGATCCTCGGAGCTAACACCCTGGTCCAGGGTGCTCTTCCCGACATCCTGAAGAACACTCCCCCAGCGTTCTACGATGATTTGGTTTCAACACTTTATGTAAGTTTTTCCCCCATTCCATCAAACCTCGACACACCCCTAACCAGACATTTCCCCACCCCTACAGCGACATGCCGAACTGGCGTACAAGTCGATCAAGCAGATCCGTGGTCTGCGCCCGATCATGCCCGGCGGGGCCATGTACATGATGATCGGCATCGACATCGGGCGGTTCCCCGAGTTCGAGACGGATCTGGAGTTCGTCCAGGCGCTGGTGGCCGAGCAGAGTGTGTTCTGCCTGCCGGGCCAGTGCTTCGAGTATCCGAACTACGTGCGCATCGTGCTGACCGTTCCGGAGGACATGATCGTCGAAGCGTGCAAGCGTTTGGAGGAGTTCTGCCAGAAGCACTACAAGCTGGACGATAATGTCATCTTGGAACAGCAGCAGCATGGCTTCCTGGCCAAGCTGGATGATTACTGATGTGCCGGATATTATTTTTAAGTGCCATTTTTTTATATTCATATATTTTATGTTCAATGTTTGTAAGCGGAAACGGAACAGTTTACCGTATTGTCTATTTGTAATGCCTTTCGAGATCAATTTATAATTTTGACAACTATATTTACAATATACATTCTTAACCAACTGCATTTTATACTTGACATTATGTGATTTTATATTTCTTATACTCAATAAAGATATCCGTTTTACGTGGTTTTGTTGATTTATCACTTCGTCAGTGTTATCACTTCTCCTAGGGGGTTATATACCTATGTTGAGGTCGAGAATTTTTTTTTTTATTCTTTTATCATAAAGTATGGGGTTTTAAGACTGTTATGTCAAAGCAGTAGAAGCAAAGATATAGCGTTTAGCACCTCGCTTCCTTTTGAGCATATTTAATGACGAGCTTGGTGGTCTAGTGGCTACCGCTTCTGATTCATATGCAGAAGGTCCTGGGTTCAATCCCTGGCCCGTCCCTTTCCTTCAACTTTTGTATCTTTCTATATACTTTCTCCCTCCTCTCTATATATACCACTCACGTATATTCACATGTTCATAGCCATCGCTAGAACAGAAACGGTTGAAAAGGCCGTTTCCCTTCCTTCCAAACTTTCACAGCACAGTGTCTCAATCCTTTCAGATAACACCTACATGTTATGCAATCAAGCGAACTGTGCGGCAGATCTTCGGAATAATAAAAAAACAAACAATTCTATCACCTTACCCTGATGTCCACGTACCAATGTGTGAACCTTCTGCCAACCAAGTCCCACCAACACTCCGACATCCACATGAATTTGTGCTGACGCAGAGGTATATTCGGTCAGATGTGGATACAAACAATTGCAATCATCACTTCCTTACCCTTCCCCACACACATTGACCTGCAACCTGACGTGACAGGCGCCATTGTCGCCTAAAAATAGAAGATCACAACACTCACACACTGAAGATGCCTGCTAGTCCCCGGCCGATATCTCATTGGTTCCTTGTGTGAGTGTAGCTGGTCTGGCGATACTGGAGTAGCATCTACGGGCGGTCAATCAAGCTCAAGCTCAAGCTCACGCTCGCTTCCTTTTGAGCATATTTGAAATCTTGAACGCGAATATCTCGAGGTCACGTTTTTCCAAAAACTTCGATGCGGTGACTACGATTGCGAAATCAGTTTACAACCGATTTCAATCATTTTTTTAAGTGTTCGTTATTTATGTGTCATGTTTTTGAACGATCAATATTTTTCGTCAAAATGTTTATATCAGTGTTATAATTTTTTATATATTTTTTTTGGTTTAAAAATAGTTATTTATGTGACGAGTTGCAAAAAGTTGATTTTTTCAGCACGAGTCGTACATTTATCCAACGAGGCTTGCCGAGTTGGATAAATACGAAAAGTGCTGAAAAAATCGTGTTTTGCAACGAGTTCCATACAAAATTTTATGCAATGATTTTTTCATTATACAACTCATTTGAGTTGCATAATGTTCATAATGCAACTCAAATGGGTTGTATTAGGAACATTATACAATTATTTTTCATTATGCAACTCAATTCAGTTGCATAATGAATCAGTTCGGAAAAACTGGCTATTATGATACCAAAATGAGTTATATAAAATAGAAATTATAATACTGAATTGCATAAAAGTATTTTTTTTTAGAAAAATAGTTCCTCTTTGCAAATATTTGTTATTTCGATCGTTCAAGGACACCACAAGGCAATGTGATGACATTGAGTTACGGCAAGCCTCTTTAAAGAAAACACGTTTTACAGAAATTGTTATAACTTCGATAATTAGTACTATTTTTTCATGTTTTCAAGCTGATTTTACACATTCAATATTGTAAAATGTGTAGTGTAATATTTTTATCATTCTAAGTTAACAAAAAAAAAATAACACTTTTGAAAATGCTTCAACATCCATGTACACAACAGAAACATGTGCTCGATGAACAAATTGAAATTTGAATTATAAAAAGAAATCCACGTACTTCGGTGAGACTCGAACTCACGACTCCCAATTCGCTAGACGGGCGTTTCTATTCCTTCATAGCCCAATATTATAGATCATAATAGTCCTGTTTTATTCAATAAATCAGTCTATTCTAAACCGTCATAGTGTTCGCTTGCTTTGACGTTTGCCAGTGTACACATTGCTGAATGATGCAAACGAAATTTACAGGCGATTTTTGTAGTAATGTGCGTGTTAGACAAAAATCAAATCGAAATCCATCATGGCCGACAGTGTCTCGCGCGGTTCTACCAATAGGTACTTATTGTCCGTGCAGTTGAAACCCGGAATTTTCGACTAGCGAAGTTGGATTTTTCTCCAAATCCGTGCGTCGGACCTAACTTCGGAAGTGGTGCGCTGTATAGCGGACCAGATTTACTAAGGACTGTTCATTAAAGAAAGTGGACATCTGTTTACCAATAGTTTAGAGTTAAAACTAAACAAAAAATTGTGAATTTTTGCTCAGTGTGTAAAACATTGTTCACTTCGGCAACACACTCAAAGAAAACGGAAAAAGTAAGAAATTTCGAGCGATAGGTCGTATTAGCTTTGCGACTAGCAGATCAATTCTGCACAAATGGTGTTCCAAAAAGTTTTCGTTTCGAGAATTGGCTTACTAATACACTTCCGGGACCGCAATTTTTTAACGCTAAGCAGGGGACAGTTGTGCTGGATGATGGTACCCTACATCAGAACTGAAAAATTTGGGAAAAAGTTTTTAGTGTGGCAAGCCAATTGTTCATGTGGCTTAAAGAGTTCTTCGTATTTCACAACGGGAACAATCAACGGTGAAAATAACAGAAAGGAATGCATCAAAAAACGACTTCTACTTATCTACCGAAAACATACGGATCCTCTTTTGTTTTAGTCGGATCTGGCATCCGCGTATTACGCTTCTTCTACACTAGAGATGCTCAATACGAAAAAAGTCGATTTTGTCGAAAAATGGCAAAATCCACAAAACTTCTCTGAACAGCGTCCTATGGAAAGATACTGGACAATAATAAAGCGGCACCTTAAGAAAGATGGAAGAGAAGCAAGCTCTGTTGATTGGTTCAAAAAAATTTGGCCTGCGGCACAACGAAAAGTTACGGAGGAAGTTGTGCAGAATCTAATGGGAGGTGTCAAGAGGAAAGTCCGAGCGTTCTTCCGAAAAGCGAAGTAAATGTTCAAACTCATGTGAATTTGGCCACATGTATGTTTATTATCATTTATAAAAAATAAAATTATGAATTTGTTCGAAAATACGCATTTTCTATTGAAAAACAGGTGTCCACTTTCTTTAATGAACAGTCCTTAGGCACCCTACACACCACTCAAACCGTTTGACCAACATTGCCACCGCCCCCTGGTTCGTCGAACCAGCGAATGTTTCTGCAACCGCATGACGAACTGCCAAATCGTGTTGCACCAACATGTCACTTTGGTTGCACCAACATCATCCCCCATTTGAAATCGCACTGTGTTTGTGCAACAACACTACACACGGTACGATTGGTTTGTCAAACATTGGCTCCGCCCACCGTTGGTTTGAGTAAAATCAAACTGGTTTGATTTTTGCCGACCAAACCGTCAACCGTCAAATCGGTTTGACGAACTGCTAAATCGGTTCGTCAAGCAGCATCACACACGGACAAACACAGCACCAACTCAACCACCAACCTGGGGGCGGAGTCAATGTTGGTCAAACCGTTTGAGTAGTGTGTAGGGTGCCTTATACAGCGCACCACTTCCGAAGTTAGGTCCGACGCACGGATTTGGAGAAAAACCCAACTTCGCTAGTCGAAAACTCCGATTTTCAACAAAACTGAGAATAGCCATGTTTAAGAAAGTCTGATCATAGCAGTGTCTGTACAGTTGTCACAAATTTTCAAACCTACGTCCAGAAAGCATCAAGAAGTTGATGAAAACTGAAAACAGTGCTGTAATGGTTCATTACGCAACGCAAATCAGTGCTGTAATGCACCATTACAGTGCTGCGAATTTGGTGCGGGAAAGTAGGCCTTTCCTGGTAGATTTGCGTGAGGTAAAACTGCCTATTACGTTGTACGCAACTCGGTGCACAACTCGATTACAGCACTTGTCGTAATTATCCAACTCGGCAAGCCTCGTTGGATAAATGTACGAAACAGGAACACAGTTTCTCACACTTTCTTCTAACACTATCCGGAAGATTTCTTTCGGATTTCCTCTGGGACCACAACCTGTTGGGCAGAGGTTGACAAAGCACAACGGAAACGAAATAACCGAAGAATGGAACCGGACTCGGAATGAAACACTTCGTGTGAATGAAACTAAAAAAAAACTTTTATGCAATAGGAGGCAATCAGTGAAGTACTAGATTGAAAGTAGTGAGCTGGATTTTTGTATGGTGAGATGATCAATTCTCCATTTCTGCAATGAAATGGAGCAAACAGCGTGGGTTATATGATTTCTTGACTAATTTGATGCTATTTGAGCAAAAGTTTGGGGAACTGTGATGTTGTATTATTTATTTCTTGCAACTTAAACAACACAGTTACCAAAACTTTTGCTCAAACAGCATAAAATTGGACATGAAATCATATAACCCACGCTGTTTGCACCATTTCATTGCAGAAATGGAGAATTGATCATCTCACCATACAAAAATCCAGCTCACTACTTTCCATCTAGTACTTCACTGATTGCCTCCTATTCAGTATCATAATTTATATTTTACTAGCTGTACCCGGCAAACTTTGTCTTGCCTACTGCGTTTTTTGACGTTTCAAGTCTTTAGCCAAGTCCAAGTCCCCGTTCAAAATGTATGAAGAATGGATTTTCAAAAACTCTCGATTTGTCCTTGTTTTATGGCTCATAAACCTTCCTTGGGTGAAAACTAACAGAACAAAACTAAGACGACCCAAATCCGACCCTCCGTTCGCAAGTTATGCGCGGTCCCACGTATGCCACTGTATTTTTATATATATAGATGTAACTCATTTTCGTATCATAATGGCCAATTTTTCCGAACTGTTTCATTATGCAACTGAAAGGAGTTTCTTAATGAAAAATAGTTGTGTAATGTTCATAATGCAACTCATTTGAGTTACATTATGAACATTATGCAACTCAAATGGGTTGCATTATGAAAAAATCATTGCATAAAATGTTGTATTAAACTCGTTGCGAAACTCAATTTTTTCAGCACTCTTCGTATTTATCTAACTCGGCAGGCCTCGTTGGATAAATGTACGACTCGTACTGAAAAAATCAACTTTTTGCTACTCGTGACATAAATAACTATAATACACGTCTGAACGGGTTCAATATAGGGGACTGAATGAATAATGTTCACATTGATGCGTGCGTGGCGCGCGCTCGCTCGGCTCTGCTGTGGAAAGCTTTCGCAAGGTTGATCTCCCCGGATAAAAACCAACCACAGGGTGTATGGTGAAAGCCATTCCTGAACCATACAGTGTACCAGCTATAATAAAGTGTATTGTAATGGAATGGTTCGAAAAAAGCTTTGCAAATTGCAGCTACTATACATTTACATCCGATCTTTATGTAACAATATATCATATTGTTTTTCTTACGTTTGAACCATTCACATTTCCGAAATATTATTTTTCCGTGCATTTTCAAATATTTATTTAGTTTAAGATATTTTCCTTGCTTTGTTTTGTCGATGTTCGTGACTTTTTTGATGCAAAGGAAAGAAAGAGAAAAAAGTGAATAAGTTGAAACATCAATTTAAAGTCAATATTTAAAATGTTTAAGTGGTTAACCAGATGCTCTAAGGACTGCAGATCCAAGAGATATGGCGGGCTAGAATGCGATGAGAGGAATAAGAATGTAGGTCAACCCGGAAAGACGCAGGTCAGATTACCGTAAATCAGTGGATGAGTTCAACACTATTCTTTCTGTATTTGCATTTAGGGGAATTTTCTCCCCTTCTCTCATGTGAACTTGCCTTCGACCACAACCGAATCAAATGCGATTGACGAAATTTATCTTTGACGTAGAGCCATCTTTAACATATGGACTGGACACTGAAACGACTTCTAATATAGGTTCATCTGCGGGTTTGATTTTTAACCTAACTTATTATTTATATTGGGTGGCAGCCGATCAACGCAAGGATGTGCATGTTGAGAGTTAAGGGCCGTTTCTTCAACTACAGCATCATCAACGTCCACTGCCCACACGAAGGGAGACCCGATGACGAGAAAGAAGCGTTCTACGCGCAGTTAGAGCAAACATACGATGGTTGCTCGCCGCGTGACGTGAAAATCGTTGTCGGCGACATGAACGCGCAGGTAGGAAGGGAGGAATTGTACAGACCGGTAATCGGGCGAAACAGCCTGCACGCCGTATCGAATGATAACGGCCAGCGATGCGTAAACTTTGCAGCCTCCCGTGGTATGGTAGTCCGAAGCACCTTCTTCCCCCGCAAAGATATCCATAAAGCCACCTGGAGATCACCCGATCAACAAACAGAAAATCAAATCGACCACGTTCTAATCGACGGTAAATTCTTCTCGGATATAACCAACGTCCGCACATACCGCAGTGCGAATATAGATTCGGATCACTACTTAGTCGCTGTATGCATGCGCTCAAAACTTTCGACAGCTATCACCACGCGTCGAAGTCGAACGCCGCGGCTCAACATCGAGCAACTTCGTAACGGAGAAGTGGCTCAAGACTACGCGCAGCAGTTAGCAGTGGCCCTACCTACGGAAGAGCAGCTTGGCGCAGCTACACTTGAAGATGGCTGGAGGGACATCCGATCCGCCATAGGTAGTACCTCGGCTACAGCACTAGGCTTCGCGACTCCGAATCACAGAAACGACTGGTACGACGGCGAATGTGAACAGTTGAAAAACGAGAAGAATGCAGCATGGGCGAGAATGCTGCAACACCGTACGAGAGCGAATGAGGCACGTTACAAACAGGCGCGGAACAGGCAGAACTCAGTCTTCCGGATGAAGAAGCGCCAGCAGGAAGAACGAGATCGCGAAGCGATGGAAGAGCTGTACCGCGCTAAGGACACACGAAAGTTCTACGAGAAGCTGAACCGCTCGCGCAGAGGCTTTGTGCCACAAGCCGACATGTGCCGAGATAATCACGGGAATATTCTCACGAGCGAGCGTGAGGTGGTCGAGAGGTGGCGGCAGCATTACGATGAGCACCTCAATGGCGACGTTGCAAGTACCGAAGGTGGCGTGGTAACAGATCTAGGAGTATGTGCACAGGACGAAAGACTTCCGGCCCCTGACCTTCAAGAGATTGAGGAGGAGGTTGGCCGGTTGAAAAACAACAAAGCCGCTGGAGCAGATCAACTACCAAGCGAGCTTCTAAAATACGGTGGAGAAGCACTGGTGAGAGCACTACACTGGGTCATTACCAAGATTTGGGAGGAGGAAGTATTACCGGAGGAATGGATGGAAGGTATCGTGTGTCCCATCTACAAAAAGGGCGACAAGTTGGATTGCGGGAACTATCGCGCGATCACACTACTGAGCGCTGCCTACAAGGTACTCTCCCAAATTTTATGCCGCCGTCTATCACCGATTGCAAGAGAGTTCGTGGGGCAATATCAGGCTGGATTCATGGGTGAACGCGCTACAACGGACCAGATGTTCGCCATCCGCCAGGTGTTGCAGAAATGCCGCGAATACAACGTACCCACACATCACTTGTTCATCGATTTCAAATCGGCGTATGATACAATCGATCGAGAACAGCTATGGCAGATTATGCACGAATACGGATTCCCGGATAAACTGATACGGTTGATCAAGGCGACGATGGATCGAGTGATGTGCGTAGTTCGAGTATCAGGGACACTCTCGAGTCCCTTCGAATCTCGCAGAGGGTTGCGGCAAGGTGATGGTCTTTCGTGCTTGCTGTTCAACATTGCTTTGGAGGGTGTAATAAGAAGAGCGGGGATAAACACGAGTGGGACGATTTTTACGAAGTCCGTTCAGCTGCTTGGTTTCGCCGATGATATTGATATTATTGCTCGTAAATTTGAGACGATGGCGGAAACGTACATCCGACTAAAGAGTGAAGCCAGGCGAATCGGATTAGTCATTAATGTGTCGAAGACAAAGTACATGATGGCAAAGGGCTCCAGGGAGGAATTACCGCGCCCGCCACCCCGAATTCATATCGACGGTGATGAAATCGAGGCGGTTGAAGAATTCGTGTACTTGGGCTCACTGGTGACCGACGACAACGACACCAGCAGAGAAATCCAGAGGCGCATTGTGGCAGGAAATCGTGCCTACTTTGGACTCCGCAGAACTCTACGATCGAATAAAGTTCGCCGTAACACGAAGTTAACCATCTACAAAACGCTGATTAGACCGGTGGTCCTCTATGGGCACGAAACATGGACCCTACGTGCAGAGGACCAACGCGCCCTTGGAGTTTTCGAACGGAAGGTGTTGCGCACCATCTACGGCGGAGTGCAGATGGAAGACGGGACTTGGAGAAGGCGAATGAACCACGAGCTGCATCAGCTGCTGAGAGAACCAACCATCGTCCATACCGCGAAAATCGGGAGGCTACGGTGGGCGGGTCACGTCATCAGGATGTCGGATAGCAACCCGACTAAAATGGTTCTCGAGAGTCATCCGACCGGTACAAGAAGACGTGGAGCGCAGCGAGCTAGGTGGGTCGACCAAGTGGAGGACGATCTGCGGACCCTACGCAGAGTGCGGAACTGGAGACATACAGCCATGGACCGAGTGGAATGGAGGCGGCTACTATGTACAGCAGAGGCCACCCCGGCCTTAGCCTGACCGGTAAGGTAAGTATTATTTATATTTATATTTGAATCGAACTTGACAGTTTTCTCATGAGTTGTTATGTATTTCAAACTTTAGTCAAACTGGAGCCTCAATATAGCAATAACGGTTAAGCACGCAGTAATGATACTTCAGGCCAAACATTTCAATAGGTCCTATCTGCATTTGAAAGGCTCTCTTTGTTCACTTTCTCTTTCAATTATTGCAATGTAATGGTACACTTTTCAACTACTTTTGCAGTACAAATCAAAAAACGATTGTTTTGACCATCGTTCAATGCAAAGAGACAATCATAATACAAATAAACAGCTGAGATATTAACGAAAGAGAGGGAAACCAAAGAGAGCCTCTCTTCTGCAGATAGGACCTTTAGACATGTTTGGCCTGAATATACCTCGTCACCCACTTCATGCAACTACATTAGTGGTCTAATAATACTTAGCGCGCTCGGCATAGTTCCATCACAGACAAACAGACGTAACTCTTAAAGGAAATTCCTCAAAAACTTTTGCCGGTGTCTTTTTCATGCGCACACTGCCACCTGTTGGTAGAACCACGCGCAACACTGTCGGCCATGATGGATTTTCATTTGACGTTTGTCTAACACGCACACTACTAAACAAAGCGTCTGTAATTTTCGTTTGCATCATTCAGCAACGTGTACACTGGCAAACGTCAAAGCGATCGAGCACTAGCGCCTCTGGTGGAAGAATCGCGCAAATCAAATGAAATTTGAATTGATCGTTAAATGCATGAGGCAAGTCGTTTTGAAGAGTGTTACGTCTGTTTGTCTGTGGTTCCATCATGCCGCTCAAAGTGTTGCCACAAATAATGCTTAGTTTGCAAAACCCAGTTATCTGGCTGGTGGGGCATGGGAGCCTGAGCTTCAACTGTTAATGCAATCAGAGACTACTCAGACCTTGACTCAGATTTAGACGTGGGCGATCCTATATATGTGAAGGGTTGTCTAAGACGCTCTGGAGAATGGACTACCCGCTTGGCGCACATCCACAGTTGATCAGCAGGAGTAAATCCATTTTATTTTGTATGGTGAAAAGCATCTAAACTTGAATTACTTGAAATAGAAAGCTTTTACTGAAAAAATATTTGGTAGGCTTAATAGTAGTCACCATTATTGTGCACAACCACTACCAAATATTTTTTCGAATAATGTATTCCACTTCGATAAATTTGCCTTTAGATGCTATTCGCCATACAATATTTTTGCGATTTACTTTTAGCGATTTTTCGCGCATAGAAGCTAGCGCCACATTGGTCGATGCGAAGAGTAGGAAAACAGCCGATGTAGTTAATTCATTTCCAAAGCGCATTCTAATAATGTTGAACTTGATAGGTTCTAATCCACACTATCAAAGATAGTTCTATTTAACATTATTTTCAGGTTAGTTTGGCTAGAAAGCCTAAGATACCATTAACAGGTGCAACATGACAAGATAATATATCATTATATGGTTTATGTAATGTAAAACAATACAACATAACAAAAGAGAACCATTCCAAAACCATTTGATTAAATGTATAGCCAGTAGTGAAATTACAAATTAAAACAATATATTTACAGTACATTTTATTGTTTGAAACCATACATGTACCATACAATGTACGGTATATTGAAACCCACGTATCAATATTTAGAACAATTCATTTACAATAAAATGTATGATTTTGCAAAATTTTATATATGGAGAAAAATATTTTTTTGTATTGTTACGATACTTAACAACCTGTATAATATATTGTAAAAATCTTATATACAATTCACTGTATGGTGTCTACATTACATCTTATTGTTTTTTTTTTTATTTTTACAGTGGTGTCTATTGTAAAAACACAGAGAACAGACATCCAAGTCCAGTTCCGAAACTGTGTAAGGATTTTAACAGCCATTTGAAATCGGCAACACAATTGGCAATAGCGTGGCGCTGCAATCGGTTAATTTCCCATACTAATTTAATTCACCACTTGAAATGTTTCAATTCACCACTGACTGTGGCAATAGAGCTTGCTGACGTTTATTCACCTTTCTCTTTCAAACATGCAAGCGGAATAGGATTTGTTGACATCAGGAAAGGTTTCTCGATGAAAACAAATCCTATCCCGCCTGCATGCTTGAAAGAGAGAGGTGAATAAACGTCAGCAAGCTCTATATGGTGTTTGGTGGCGTTAGTGTTGTCATCGTGTATTGGTTTGCAACCTTACTCAAGTAAAGATTCAAATCCTTATACAACTTTCCGAATGAAATTTGTTCTAGCCTGGATGTCTGTTCTCTGTGGTAAAATCACCGACAAACCGACGTGCCAGCTTATGCAACTTTTCCCATTTTTCTTGGCAAATAAGTTCTCCTTTTAATCACCAGCTCCATCTGTGCAATGATTTACACAGCCTCCTCTTTATGTGTGCGTGCGTACAGGAGCTTTACCTTGTCAAGTTATTTTACTCATTTCGAAGTAATAATCTTCATTCGATGTTTTGCGCAATAAGAAGACATTTCGTCATAAACGTTGACATGCAATTTCATCCGCTGAAACGTTTTATGTTTGGGATATTTTATTTAGGACTTATTGACTACTTTGCTTAATATCGAATGATTTCTTTGAATAATTCCAATGCACGGTTGATTGTATCTTCTATTGGTGAGGTAGAAATAAGAGTGCATGTGATGTTTACATCGATCAGCTGGACATTTCTGCGCTGTTTTATGACATCTTCTTCAAGGTTTCTTTTGTCAAAAGACGAAAATGACAGAACGAGTTACGATTTTTGAACGTTTTGAGATTGAAATTTCTTGCCAATCTTGGAAACAGAGTGTCACGTCGGTTTGTCGGTGGTAAAATATGGTTTTTAATAGTACTGTTACAATCTGAGACGAGACTCGCGAAGAGGAAAAAAAGCAACGTCAAGTGCAGCCCAACTGAGCTGTCAGTTGTAGCCCGTTTGATTACGTTACCTAAAACGAGGAAAGTATTGCTATCCGAGATAAATTCTGAAGCCAAAATTCACTCCGAGCAGCATTTTCTTCTACTGTACTGTCAAAACTAAATTGAAAACAAAATATTCCAATGATTACTTTGCTTGGCGATTGTTGGCGGTGCAAAATTTCACCTCAACATGATTTTGTGCGTGAATGGGATTCAGTCACACTGCATGTGAGGTGATGCGGTCACGTACGTGTTTGAACCACCAGCCCAAAACATAATGTCAACACAGATAGGAAGAAGAAAAAAATAACAAAGTGGAGAAAAAGAAGACCGTCTTCGCGAGTCTCGTCTCAGGTTACAATACAACGTTCGGTTTTTCTACTGTATTTTTTATTCGGGTCGTCTACGTTCTCGCCACACTGAGAGGAAACAGTATTTGCCTCCTAAAGTAAGGTTAAGTTTTGTGAAATCCCATTTCGTATTTTAGTGATCGAGTCGTTCCAGATGAAATTTAATGTGGGATCGGGGTACAAAAATTCATTTTAACGTTAAATTTACCAAAAAAATGAAAATTAAACTGATGGGGAACTGGTATTTCCCTTTCAAACTTCCAAATTTTCACGACATAACCTCTACTTTTAATCGTCAATTGCATATCCCAACAAGTCAGTGGTGAATACACATAATCTAAATAAGTTCATATTCACCACTGACATCTGCGTCCAGTGTTGCGAAACTCATGCTCACGAGTAAAAAATACTCACTCACCTTACTCATTTGTGAGTAATGCTCACGCTGTGAGTTACTCGCGTATGAGTATACTCACGCGCGAGTAATGACGTCATACTCTCGCGTGAGTATTACTCACAAGTGAGAGTTACTCATTTTACTCACGGTGAGTTTAGTGAGTAAGTTATTTTTGTTGGTTTGAAATGATGTTTTCGTTTGTTCTGTACTGCAATGGTGATTATTTATATACTAGGCACAGTTTTCGAGGAAAGGTGGATCTGCTCGAGAGCTTTGGCACCATAGGCTAAAACCTCTTATTGTTTACCTACGCATGCAAAGTAATATCATCAACTAGGAAATTTCTATATTTCGCCACACTTTGTTAAGGGTATAAATTTTTTCGCATACGTCGGGTCACTTTACGGTATTCAATAAAGATGTTTGGCATATATTTACCTACCTTCAAATAAAAAATGGTAGGGTCAATTACAGCATCTCCTAGGTCCAAACATTTAAAACTTTTCTTTTTTGCATACATTTGATCGTTTTTTCCCATATGGCTAGTTTCTATTACTGTGCAAAAAGATAGGGTAATTCAAAATTACTTGAGCAGGCAAGTAAGGAAAAAAGTTTTACACTGGTAACGCCTCCCTTGTAAATTTAAAAGAGCTGTAGTTTTTCTGCGCGGAAAAATAGTCCGTTCTATTATTCCGTAAGGAAAGTAATGTTTTTCCTCATACTAAATACTTGATCAGTTTGTAATTTAAAATTTACAAAAAATAATAAATTTACTTGAGTGCTCTACTTTCGAACATGAAACTCGCACACTAAACGCACCCAGCAAAGCAAAAACCAACAAAACGAATTGTTGATTTTTAAGCAATTTTTTGCTAGAATCAGGTATAACTTTGTGCCCTATTGCTGGATGTTTCATAAAAAAAGTGCTTAGACTTGATAGAATTGGAACAAAACTTTATTGGAACTTATGGGTGACAAAATGAACATATTCTGAAAGAATCTCATGAACTTTTGCAAGTCTTAGTTTTTTTTTTCATATAAAGTTGGACCACCCTAATTATATGAGCCTCGGACTTATAAAGGAAAAAAAAAAACTGCCGAGCAAATTACTACCAGTAACATGGCCAGTAATCACACCCAGGTAACCATTAAGCAGCTAAAATGGCATTAATTCAGCACTATATGCGCCTTTTACAGCAGGACATTAAATGCTAGTCAGCTGCTATCGAACTGTCAAATCGGCTACCAATCGAGCACACACACGATTCCGTAAAATTACTTTTTCTTAATTGCTATCTTTGCCAACCCCCTGAAGAAAGCGTTAGTTCTTGAAGCCGCCGCCTTTGGCGGGGTGTCACGGGCTCGTTTACGAAATTTCAGCCTGCTTTTCAATCTGCTACGTGCGGAAGCGAACTTCGTCGTACATTTGAGAAACGATCGTTTACACATTATTTGTTCAATGCGTTTAGTGTTCTTTGTTAAATTTACAAGACGCACAAGCATGAAAATACATTTCGTCCATTTAAAATAACGCTGAACTCAATTATATGTGAATGTCACGCCTGCACTAACAGAAAAAAATCACTGTTTTCAGCTTAATCTACTGCAACCGCCCATTCAAATCAGCACCACGTCTTGCACCAAAGTTTTGGCTTCACGCCAGTTATATGTGGATGACAGCCATTTCAGGGGATTGATCTCTGTCTACAAGAGGTTTAAGGGCGGACGGGACGGTCGAGAAAATATCCGCCATTGCTCTGTTGCTACTAAAGATGGTAATCTCAGATTCTACTTCATATTTTGCAGCAAAAACCTATCATTGTGTATGCTCACTTGCAGTGCATATGCTGATTGGTTTTCAGCATCTTCAGTGCGATAGGTCTCGAGATTACCATCTTCAAAATCGCGAGCCAAATTGTTAGAAAGAGAGGCAAGATAGGAAAAATAACACGGCGTCCCGTTTCACCTTAAGTTCAAACAAAAGCCCTCACGTTGAGCTGTTGGGCTCAAAGGGGACCTCTTCAGGACCGCCCTTAACCCTCTAATACCCAATCCCGCCATTAGGCGGGGTATAGTTTGAGCATTTTTGTAATTTTTGTTTCGTGGAAAATCATTTTTTTTATATTTTTGGCTGATATTAAGGACTGTTCTGTATATCTCAAAATGTTTTTTGGTGTATTTTAAAGCGTATTTACATTTTTTAAAAATCATTGAAAAATTGATGTTTTAGTCACCTTTTAGAAGTGATTGCTTATTTTCTATTGAATCGCTACAATTAACATATTTTAAATTTTTCCCTAATCATTCTATCCTTGAGTAAAGCATACTCGTGAGTGAGTAAATGCACGTCAATACTCACGAGTGAGTGTGACTTGTGCAGCGCTTACTCAAATGTGAGTAATACTCACGGTGAGTTTAAGGTGTACTGCTCATACTCATGAGTGAGTTTGACTAGATGTGTGAGTACTCGCTCATTTCGCAACACTGTGCGTGGCAACTTTGCGATAGCAGCGCTATCACGATATTACCACTTGTGTTGTCATTTCAAATGACCGTTCAATTCCTTACACAGGTTTGAAACCGGACTTGGATGTCTGTTCTCTGTGTACTGAAGGTTTTACCACAGACCAGACGTAACACCTTGAACGATTTTCATGAAAATTCATCGCCCAGTTCACACTACCATCACCTGGGCCCTGTAGCATAATCGGGCTAATAATATTAGCTACAAGTTACAAGTTACAAGTACTAATATTACAAGTGCTAATAATTTGTGTTGCATAAAGGCTCAATTTTCCACTAATATTATTAGCACTTGTAATATTAGTGACCATGAAAATACAAGTTGTTTTGGTTCATTTACCTGTCAAAATTCATTCGACAGTTCACTATTAATTTGAAATGGCAGTTCATGTTTGTTTATATTCTATTGTAGAAACTTTGGAGAACTTCAGAGACTCAGCAGAAATTATATTTTGGATACAAAGTGTATATCAACGCAATTTTCTCCTCAATGAGTTTCGAATATGTACATACTGTCAAATTTAATCGTCGAAAACTGGAATTAAGGTTGACATGTTAGATAAATAATATCTTTTGAGTTCATCAAAATGGTAAATCGATATAGGGTAGGACGGGGCAAGATGGCCACCCGGGGCAAGATGAGCACCCCTCCGTTTTACTACTTTTATGATGAATTTTGCCCAAACAACTTCATAATCCGTTAGAATAATGTTCATCCTGTTTGTAAACCTGATAAAAGGTGCTTCATAATGGACGAATTGAAAAATATCGTTTAGTCAATAGCATGGATTTTTAGCATTTTCTTATAAGAAATCATCAGAATAAAATAAGGTTTTTATGTCAGAATCAAATTTTTACCATAATTCTGGTTATCAGCCAACATTACTAGCTTACTGCAAAGCATTTTAATTTACATTAGAAAATATTTTCTAAAAACAAACATTAAAATTTATTCAATTTTAGTTATTAACCTATAATGGGGCAAGATGAGCACTCATTATTCCCCATCAGGGGAATATAGAAAATATTTTGAAATTATTGTAATTCACTCAATAGTGGCGGACATAGGTTTCCGTAACCTCTGCAACTATTTGATTGCGTGAATTCCTGAAAATAAGCAACTTAATAATCGTTTATTGTTTTTCGGGTCATTTTGTATAAAGTATTATAGAATCGCATTTTTTTTTCAATAACCGAAAAAAAGATAATTTTAGAACGTGATACCATAGCTATAAACAAGGTTCACTATATCAATCACTGTATGGCCAATTTATTGTTAAAATATTGTGATTTTAATGAAGTGCTCTTCCTGCCCCGTAGTGGTGCTCGTCTTGCCCCGTAGCATGTTCGAACTGATCATAAAACATCTTTTTTGTTTAGTCAAATTGATCATACTTATTGTGAATTTTGAACCCTCCCATGTTTATGGGTGATAGAAAACATGATATAGAAAAGAACTACTGAGAAATTGTGTAAACTTACAATAAACTCAACGTGATCCTTAGGATGCTCATCTTGCCCCGCCCTACCCTATTCAAAACTAAATATGACTTCTGCAATACTTTAAATCTAACTTGTAAATTATTTTACAAGACCTTTGAGACTTGTAATCAAAAGTACAAGTCATAGCTAATATTTTATACTTGTAGTTTGTTTATGCAACATACACTTGTAGTATTTTTATGCAACAGAAAATTATAAGTTACAAGCTACAAGACTAATATTATTAGTAAAATTTTCATTATGCTACAGGCCCCTGGTGGAAAAGTTGCACGAATCGCTGTGTTGTGCAATATCGTCAACAGAAGGCGCTAGTGTAAAACGTCAAACGCATAGATAAACGATGCGCGCGCCTCTGGTTGTGAAAGCCACAACTATGAAAATTTAAAATGATCGTTAAAAGCGTGGTCGATGGAAATTTCGCAAGTGTTACGTCTGTTTGTCTGTGGCTTTACTGTATGAGGAATGGTACACGTTTTGGTGTAACATTTTAAGCGTGCGTTTAGTTGATTTTGTCAACATACAGGCGCAACCCAATGAGAGTATATTACAGGTGAGGAAGAAGAAGAGATGGCTATGTGTTAGTAAGCAAAGAAAAATGTAAACACAAATAGTGACGTCACTATTTGACTATTTCACTATTTCACTATTTCACTATTTCACTATTTGTCTGTGGCTTTACTGTATGAGGAATGGTACACGTTTTGGTGTAACATTTTAAGCGTGCGTTTAGTTGATTTTGTCAACATACAGGCGCAACCCAATGAGAGTATATTACAGGTGAGGAAGAAGAAGAGATGGCTATGTGTTAGTAAGCAAAGAAAAATGTAAACACAAATAGTGACGTCACTATTTGACACGCGTTCTTATGGGAGCTCACTTTGCTTGTAGTAGTGAAATGTTTTGCACCAAACAGTGGATCGCACGCACACGAAGTATATTCTTCCACACCTTTATTACTCTCATTGGGCGCAACCTAGCGTCAAAACTCGACACTGTTTATTCGGAAGCTTTTCTCTCAGGAACGCCCAATACTACCACCCACCGCACACTGAAGGAAAACAGCTGACAGACGCTGAAGTATGCGAGCTGCCTGCAGATAGTAAACAAACCGCAGCTTCGTAGTGTTCACGTGTAATCGAACGCCGTCGACGCCGCTAGCATCGCTCCTTGAAACAATTCCAGCCATCTAGGACGGAATCGCTACAAAAATGGACAAACATGTTGAAGAGGAGCCAAGTCCAGCCGTCGACGAGACAACATCAAAGGAGGAACAGCTCGTTTCGCCGAGTGATCCGGATTCGGTGAGTTTAGCGGAAGGTGAGCCAATGTCCAAACGGAAGCGCAAGAAGCTACTGAAGATGCAACAGTGGGAAGTCAAGAAAAAGGAAAAACGACTCAAGGAGAAGGAAAAGATGAAACAACGTAAGCTGGAGGCCATCAAGGCTGGGCTCCCCACTCGGAACGGACCAAGTCGGAAGGAACTGAAGCGAAACAAGATCGACTACAGTAAATCGGATATCACGATTGCGGTGGATCTCAGCTTCGATGAGATGATGATCGACAAAGACGTTGCCAAATGCGTCAAGCAGCTGTTGCGAATCTACACGATGAACCGGCGCTCGGAAAAGCCCATTCCGCTGCACTTTACGGGTATACGGCCCGGGGGTGCCGTGGAGAAGCACCTGAAGCGGAACGACGGTTACCAGCACTGGGATGTGAAATTCAGCGGGGAATCGTTTGTGGATTTGTTCGACAGGGATAAGCTGGTTTATTTGAGCAGCGAGTCGGACAATGTGCTGACCACGTTGGAGAAGGACCACGTGTACGTGATTGGCGGGCTGGTGGATCACAATCAGTACAAGGGCCATTGCCATGGGTTGGCCAGCGAGATGGGAATCCGGCATGCAAGGTTGCCGTTGAGTGAACACATTGTGATCAAAACTAGGACCATTTTGACGATCAATCAAGGTGAGTTGAAGTAGATATGTTGATTAATGACTGGAAAATTTAAAAAATCTGCTTTATTTTAGTGTTTGAAATCTTGATGAAAGTTCAATTGGGTAAACCATGGCAAGAGACGTTGCTGGAAGTGCTGCCAATGAGGAAAGGGGCCAAGCCCAAGGAAGATGCGATTGTGGGCAAGACGAAAACATCAGATGAGAGTGAAGTAGCTGAACTCAAGGAGTTGAAAGAAGCTACTGACGAGGAGACTAATAATAACGGCAATGAAGCTACCAGTTGAAATTCGTACCTCTGGTCGGTACCAGATGAATAAAAGCAAATTCAAATGTTCACAAATTGCAGGGATATTCTTTCCGAACGAACGCCACAGTTATCAACTTCTAACAAATTCATTATTCTAAACATACCTCATTAGAACTTTCCTCGGAAGTGATTCCAGTAGATAACTAGCGGAAGCATTGCGTCCTTTTGCAGCAACCGCGAATCAGTCAGGTGGAAATTCGCTCTTCTCAGTCGCTCCAGATATCGACCGGTTGCCACCCCAGGCAGCAGAACGGGCTTTGCTTGCTTCGGCATGGATCCGGCCAATTTCCGTGCCTTCTCCAGATGCTGATGTGCCAAACCGGCCAACTGAAAGATCACCTCCTCCACGCCTTTGTCTTCTTTGCGATTCCTTAGCACCCGCTCCTGGTTAACCCCGTGCTGCATGAGCACTTCCTGCGGCACCGGTACCACGTTCCGCCGCTCCTGATAGGGAATCGAACGCAACAAGTTGACAATGCCCTGAGCTTTCCCCAAGTGGGATGCCGCGTGGTCGGCATGCACGTTCCGCACTCCGTGCGCTTCCAGCAGCAAGTACAGCACGCTGCAAACCGAGTTCTCCACATACTCTTCCATCTGCTTCGTGGTCACAAACCGCAGGTTGGCGTTCAACCGAGCGGAAATCAATCGCTGAAAGTACCGCTTGGTCAGCTTCTTGCTATCGATGACTTCCTTCAGCTCCTGGATAACCGGTTGCTCCGGAACGTGCTTCAAATCATTTTTGAACAACTTGTCAATCGTGTCCTCCCAGAATTTCAGCCTCATTTGACCGATTTTGTCGTCCGACACGGTGCCGGTAATCCGCGCAATCTCCACGTTGAACGCCCGGATGGCCAGAGCGCTTCGTCGTTCCGGATTTTTGAGCAGCAATGTGCAGAGAAAGTTTTCCTTGTCGTATTGCCTACATGTTGGGAAAGTAGGAATCATTCGGTATTGTGATGATTACGGGAAGATCTCACCTGACCAGATTCATGCAGTAGTTCTGAGCAAGAGTGGAATCTTTAGCCGCGTTTGAACCATGTCGTATTAAAGGTATTCCACGCGCGATTCGTTGATGGAGTGCACTGTACATATTAAAATGAGTAACAACTAACGCTGATTCACTTATGAACTTAACAATAATAGCTTTTTTTCCCTTTTATTATATCACCGGTTAAATTTTCATTGCCGCTCTGATGCACGCACCTGCGCTTGCACTTGCACTCTGGTTTTGTTATTGTTTTGCGTCGCGACTGTCGGCACTGTCTGCTCGTGGGGGAAAGCATTGGGCGCTTCATAAAGAAGAGTTTTGAGCGAAAGCTTCAAGTTAGATGTGCTAGATGGCGTGTCCTTATCTAACACGGACACACCAACAAACCGACGTGTCACTCTGTTTTCGAGATTGGCAAAACATTTAAATCACAGAGAACAGACATCCAGGCTAGAACAAATTTCATTTAGAAAGTTGTGTAAGGTTTTGAAGCTTCACTTGAGTAAGGTTGCAAACACAGAATAGGAATAGATATGTATCTTAGAGGAGGTGGAAGACGTGAAATTGATGATTGGATTGGAATGAATTTCCATGGAAAATTAAAAAATCATCAAAGCGTGCTACGCCGCCCGTCCTATAGGCTAATTCGGATTACCCCCAATTGGGTTTTAAAATTTTGAAAATTGTATCGATTTTTTGATTTTATACGAAAGAGCACCTTTTTCTGAGCCACCATGATTTTTTTCAGATTTTTAGAACTTTATTTTGGCACCTAAAATCAATTTCTAAGAGATTTTTAGAAATCATCTTTTGACAGCTGAGCAACTGTTTGACAGCTCGGCCCAGTACAAACTGCGACGAGGGGTGATTCGACAAATCGCTCCCATACAAACTTCAAATTGATTTTTAAATAGGTTTCCGGGCACCAAAATTCATGAAAATTTGGATTTTGGCTCAGTAGATTCAGAATATAGGTGAATCCAAAGTAAGCTAACGATCCCTCCGCATCTGGTGGCAGGAATGAGAACCCTATGAAAAACGTGATTCCGCCAAAATTTGCCATGGCGCAGCATAGGCAAAGTGCACTTTTTTCACTTTTTCGTATCGAATTCCGCATCGCAGAGAAACAAACGAGCACTTTTTGGAAAGAAAATTTAATAGGGTCCTAAAATTAAAGACGAAATCTCGCTTATATTGAATAATGCGATCAAGCATGGTATTCTAATCGGAATTGTACTTTACTCGAACTTGAAAAACAAAGAAATAATGAGAAAATTCGAAATAAGTAAAATGGTAAATAGTTCTACTTTGACATTTGAGGTCAACCTTGTGTGACGGAGCTCGACATTTTTTGCACTGGGAATTCAAAAATGTTCCTATCTGACATACACGGTGAAAAAAAAAATCACTCAAAGTATGTGTTATAAGCTAGGGACGAGACAAAAGACTAAAAAAAATAAAATTATATATTTACAACTACGGTTAATAAAAACGTCAAAAAATGAGGATAGGACTTTAGGAGCCTATTCTCTTTCAGATGCGCTTAGATTTGGTAGGTACTTACGAACAATTTATGTGATTAATTTGAGAAGCTCTTGCTATGCCTCCGGAGGGCGATCTTCCGGATTTTTTGTTAGCTGGCCAATCCTATGTCTGTCGGCGTGGGCATCAAGAATGATGATAATGGAAGCCATTGCAAACGGAAAATAACAACTTCTAGAGCAAAAAATGAGTAAAATTTGACGACAAAAAATTGATTTTTTTTATGTAAACAAACGATTTTCTCCTTATCTCACCTAGCGCCTCTTCAATTGGGTTTTTAAATTTTGAAAATTGTATTGATTTTTCGTATTTATACGAAAGAGCATATTTTTCTGAGCCACCATGATTTTTTTCTGATTTTTAGAACTTAAGTGTGATACCTAAAATCAATTTCAAAGAAAATTTTCCAAATCACCTTTTGACAGCTGGGCAACTGCTTGACAGCTCCGCCCAGTACAAAATGCGACCAGGGGTGATTCGACAAATCGCTCCCATACAAACTTCAAATTTATTTTTAAATAGGTTCCCGAGCTCCAAAATTCATGAAAATTTGGATTTCGGCTCAGTTTGGCATGTAGATTCAGAATACGGGAATATCTCAACACCACTAAAGAAGCCAATTGGGGGTCATCTGGATTAGCCTATCGAATTATCTCAACACCGTTAAAGAAGCCAATTGTAGAGGCGCTTGGTAAGATAAGAAGAAAATTGTTTGTTTACATAAAAAGGTCAATTTTTTGTCGTCAAATTTTACTCATTTTTTGCTCTAGAAGTTGCTATTTTCCATTTGCAATCCCTGATAAAAAATATCATAAAAATACGATAAATTTTATTGTTACAACACCATTTTTTCGAAAAATATTCACCATTAAACGTATTGTTAACGTATTGAACTCCTGCTCACTAGCGTCATCTGTTGCAATTTCTGCAAAAGCTGGTAATCCATTTACACGGCACA
Organism: Aedes albopictus; assembly: GCF_035046485.1. Taxonomy (NCBI): domain Eukaryota; kingdom Metazoa; phylum Arthropoda; class Insecta; order Diptera; family Culicidae; genus Aedes; species Aedes albopictus. The sequence continues at coordinate 90,075,894 of NC_085136.1, forward strand.
CTCACCATCACCCCTATTGTTCTATAGGGCACTGCATTGTTATGATTTTATATGGGATTTTTACGTTTCTTGGCCTTGTTATTTACAGAATTACCACAGACAAACAGACGTAACACTTCGAACATTTTTCGATTCAAATCATAGTCACGGAAACATATTCGCCCAATGCTAAAAGGACTAAGTTTGGCCGACCACCAACTAGGTGGCGGTAGTGAGCAAACGTCAAACTCGAACAAAAACTATGCGAGCGCCACGGTTGGGCAGTTGGCCAACTACCAAATTTTGAAAAAGACCGTTAAATCGGTGTACGATGAGAATTATCAGAGTGTTACGTCTGTTTGTCTGTGGAATTACTGTAAGAGTGAAAGAGAAGGAGAGAATTTCATGCAGTGCCCTATACCATTTGGCGAATGGTAAATGGCACTTTTACAATATAAAATGGTGGTCGTTATGTATCTTAACCATAAACTTTTGAGAAAATTTTCATACACTTTTTCGCGAAAAACTATAGAATGTAAGAATGTATTGTGTTTTTATGAGACATTTTTAGGGCAATTTTCAAAAAATAACAATATATCTTAATGTTTTTCATTGTTCTTACAATACAAATACAATTAATTGAATGGCGTCAAATGAATCGTTGTTACAATAAAAATACAATAATATTTGTTGTTATTTGTAAGCAGTTTTCGCTTTTGAAAATCCATAGAATTTATATTTCCCGATAAAATTTATATCCAGCATTTACGAGCACTAACGTCCGCCAGAATGATATGCACATTTTATGATAAGAATCAAACACTCTGATGTCTGTCTGGTATGTATTGCTTGGCAGCTGTTGATAAAATCTATCATCAATCTTTTCAAATAACTGCCAAATATCACAAGTCAGACCTCAGGTCGTTTGATCCATACCATAAATCGTTCACAATTCATGTGGCTATAAGCAAGTATTTATCTGTAACTGCTGGAGAAACGTGTGGAGAAAAATGTTACCGAGAAATATGAATTCTTTGGTTTTTCATAACAACAAATATTATTGCATGTTTATTTTAACATCGGTTCAATTGACCCCATTAAACTAATTGTATTTGTATTGTTATCAATGGTATCAATGGTAGCTAGATTCCTTCAATTTATTGGAAAACATGAGAAAAATCATTGTTCATCTTTTTCTTGTCGTAACGTCCTCACTTGGCTAAAACCACCGACGAACCGACGTGACAGCTAGAACAAATAAATTCAAATTTGTTGTCCGCGACGCCATGATGAAAAATAGCCAAACACTATCGCCACCTCTATAACGGCTCGCGATGATTTGATAGCTCGACACCGAACCCCCGTGTGTTCATATAGGAAACGGTTCGCGTCTGCGCTGATTTGACAGAAGCGATCGCTCGCTTCGGTGGTCGACCGTTAAATTTGGGGGGGACACTTTTGAATCACCACTGTCACGTCGATTCGTCGGTGCTAAAACCTGCTTTTCAGCTAGTTTTCTATAAGTACTTCCTCAGTTATTCATTGAGAGCTTTCTCTGCCAACACGGCTTGACGTCTGTCAGTCGTTGAAGTTTTAGCGAATAATATTGTTCGTGCAGTTGAAAATCGGAATTTTCGACACGCGAAAATCAATTTTTCTCCTAAGCCGAGTGTCGGACGTACGTCGGGCACAGTGCGCTGGAAGAGGGTCAGGTCCGCTGTCCAGCGCACTACGTCCGACGTTAGGATTCACGTATGGATTTTGAGAAAATTCGATTGTCGGGTGTGGAGAAACTTCGGAACCGCGACGACAATATTCGATAACCGAAACATCTACTGTATTCAAATTCAAATTTAAAACGAAAACTATAAAAATATGTCAAATGATTTTGTATTTGATTATGCAAACATGATCCAAGCAACAATTATATATATTGTTATTTATTTGTTACGAATTGTTTTTAAGTGTAGGGTAAGTGTACCAATTATGGCTATAGTACCAATTATTATCCATAGTTGATTTTCACTCTTTAACGATATATATCAACAATAAAAAAATGTGAACAACAGATCACGTTCACAAAAAATGGTTGCACTCATTTAAAGTCCACATTTTGCTCAAATTATGGTAGAAATAAATCATTTTCCTTAAAATTTCGGCTTCCTTGCACCCGTTTTCGCCATAGTGTACCAATTATGGCTAATCCCATAAGAAATGCATGCAAATAGTGCGAAAAGGAGCCGAAGTTAAAAAATGTAGCCATAACTGGTACAGGGTTCCTATCATTGGCACACGCTGTAATAAATACTAAAAATAGTTTTGGCTCCGTTTTAATATTATGTTTCCAGTTCAAAACCGAATTAGCGACATTTTTTCATTGACTTCCGCTGCTTTTGCCTTGCGTTAAACACAATGTCGGAAGTGGGGCGCTGTATAGAACACCAGGTGTACAATACAGCGCCCCACTTCCGACATTGTGTTTAACGCAAGGCAAAAGCAGCGGAAGTCAAAGAAAAAATGTCGCTAATTCGGTTTTGAACTGGAAACATAATATTTTTCCTGTAAAGTATGGAAACCAAACTATCTTTTAACATATTGGTGACATTCGTTGGTCTTCTCGTTATTTTTGTACAAATAGTTTTCCTTAGGTAGTGCCATAACTGGTACAGGCACCCTAATTGAGAAATAAACACTTTTTTAATAAAAAGTCCATGAGCACGAAATATTTTGCATGAGTCATTAATTAAGATGTTAATTGACCAATTTATTTTTTGATTGCTAAAAAAAATATATTTCCATGCTTAATGGCATGCAGTCAAAAAAGCCCAAAATCGCATAATTTGCCCTGTAAATTGAGGTATAGCTCAAAATTGTGACGTGCTGGAGCAAATCTGAGCCCGGATTCGGATTCAGCGGCCTTCAGAGCGGCTGTCAGAGACACATAAGTTTGCTCTTAAGACAAAAAAAATGTTGCGCTGTTATAGAACTATGTATTGAAAAACAATCGAATCAATTAGTCATTAATAGGCGAATCTGGATGACCCCCAATTGTAGAGGAGCTAGGTGAGATGAGGAGAAAATCGTTTATTAACATAAAAAATGCAATTTTTCGTCTTCAAAATTAACTAATATTTTGCCTTGGTAGTTGCTATTTTCCATTGGTAATGGCTTCTATTACACTAGTTTACAGCATTTTTGAGCTCGGTAAGCTGATGATTGTTTTTGGTGTAGAATCACGCCCTGAGTTCGAAAATGCGAAGGAAAAAAATTACAGTAGAGCGGAAATTTTTTCGACTTTCCATACAAGGTTGATGATTTGAAATCGATTTTTGTTCTATTTTTAAGCAACGTCGCTCACTTCACACATCTCATTCTCCGTAATCAATGCTCCGATTGAGCTGATTTTTTTTCTGTAACTCGCCTACATATGATATGTCAAATAAACGTCGAGAAAGAATTTTTAAATTATTTTTTTCTTATTGAAAAAAAATACATTTCTTCATATATTTTTGGAAATTTTGCTAAAATTTAAGGAGATCGTCCCCAAAACTCGCCAATATCTTGAATTTCATCAATCTGACGCAAAACCGGTATTCAGATGATCGAATGGTATTATATTTAGCTTTCAATTTATGGGAAAAGATTTTAAATTGGTTGAACAAAACACAAGATATTTGAATTTCATATTTTAAAAAGTTGTAAAACTCGATATTGAGCTGAAACTCAAAAACTGTTCTACTTTAAATTTTTTGAAGCACGGTTTCGAAATCAGCGCTAAATTATGCTTAAGAAATTTTGGCCGTTGACAGAAGTTCACGACTTTCGTTTTATTTTGTAAACTAGTGTTATCATCAATCTCGATGCCCATAGCGACAGACACCGGATTGGCCAGCTAACAAAAATCCGGAAGATTGCCCGCCGGAGGCATAGCAAGAGCTCCTCAAATTAATCACATAAGTTGTTCGTGAGCACCAACCGGATCTAAGCGCAACTGAAAGAGAATTAAATTTTCTTTCCAAAAAGTGCTCGTTTGTTTCTCTACGATGCGGAATTCGATACGAAGTGAAAAAAGTGCACTTTGCCTATGCTGCGCCATGGCACTTTTTGGTGGAGTCACGTTTTTTGTAGGGTTCTCATTCCTGCCACCAGATGCGGAGGGATCGTTAGCTTCTGTCAGATTTGCCTATAGGTACACTGAACTACAAATCAACCCAAGTTTAAGTTGTTTTGACGCAATCCCGATCTTCCGTGGAATAGGTAAATCCAACGGAAGCTAACGATCCCTCCGCATCTGGTGGCAGGAATGAGAACCCTATGAAAAACGGGGCTCCTCTAAAATTTCACATGGCGCAGCATAGGCAAAGTGCACTTTTTTCACTTTTTCATATCGAATTGCGCATCGTAGAGAAACAAACGAGCACTTTTTGAAGAGAAAATTTAATTCTCTTTCAGATGCGTTTAGATCCGGTAGGTACTTACGAACAATTTATGTGATTAATTTGAGGAGCTCTTGCTATGCCTCCGGCGGGCAATCTTCCGGATTTTTTGTTAGCTGACCAATCCGATGTCTGTCGGCGTGGGCACCGAGAATGATGATATTAGAAGCCATTGCCAATGGAAAATAGCAACTACCGGTGCAAAATATGAGTAAATTTTGGTGACAAAAAGTTGATTTTTTATGTAAACAAACGATTTTCTCCTTATCTCACTCAGCGCCTCTACAATGGGGGACCATTCGAATTCACCTATAACTCAAATTTGCGTTAAACAGCGAAAGTGGTGAGTGAGTAGTTCTCGTTTGAGAGCGGCAAAAAAATTAACCCAGTGGTAAGTTATTTTCACCCAACGGAGGCCTCAAATGACGCAAATTTGGGTTAATTCAAGAAAACCCAAATTTGGCTTCTTCCACGGAAGAGCAGCGGATGCGTCGGTGCTTCTCTCTTTGTTTTCGACAACATTGCGGCGGGGCGAGGGAGAAAACAACCCAACTTTGAGTTAAAACTTTAAGCAGTTTAGCCAAATTTGAGTTTTTAAAACTTATTCTTTGGGTTATAATATTTTTCCGTGTAAATCCAATGGAAGCTAACGATCCCTCCGCATCTGGTGGCAGGAATGAGAAACCTATGAAAAGAGGGGCTCCGCCAAAATTTGCCATTGCGCAGCATAGGCAAACTGCACTTTTTTCACTTTTTCATATCGAATTCCGCATCGTAGAGAAACAAACGAGCACTTTTTGGAAAGAAAATCTAATTCTCTTTCAGATGCGCTTAGATCCGGTACGTACTTACGAACAACTTATGTGATTAATTTGAGGAGCTCTTGCTATGCCTCCGGCGGGCAATCTTCCGGATTTTTTGTTAGCTGGTCAATCCGGTGTCTGTCGCCGTGGGCATCGAGATTGATGATAATAGAAGCCATTACCAATGGAAAATAGCAACCACCAAGGCAAAATATGAGTTAATTTTGAGAACGAAAAATTGAATTTTTGATGTAAACAAACGATTGTCACCTTATCTCACTTAGCGCCTCTACAATTGGGGGTCATCCGAATTCACCTATGGTCGCTGTACGCAAAAGCTTGACTTCCACCACCAGGTTCGCTAGTGTTCATCAATCAAATGAGTAGCACTTTTCGTGATGAAGATTCACCTCCTTGTTTTAAACCTATACACGATGAAACCACGAACGCCACCAAACACCATATTGCCACAGTCAGTGAATTAAATTAGTATGGGAAATTAACCGATTGCAGCGCCACGATGTTGCCACTTGTGTTGCCGATGAAATATTGCAGACTACATCTCAAATTGGACTATCACACTTTTTTTGGTACGCCTAAAAAGTGTGATAAAAGTGCACATTTGCCTCGGATCGTCTCGACGTCTTCGGTGCACTTATTCCTCCATTTACAAGGAATAAGTGCACCGAAGACCTCAACTCGATCCAACGTGGCCCTGCGCTGCAATCACACTTTGAAGGTGTGTGCATACTATTCTGGAGCTCGATTTGAAAAGGTCGTATGTGCTTTTGTCGATTAAAAATTCGATCAGTTGGATTCGCTTATTATAGCGAAAACCGTTGAAATTGAGCAATGTTGATACATACAGCAGAATCCTCACAAAACAGGCTTTCTGTTCTATCATTAAAAGTTTGCAAAATATCTGCCATATTGCTACAATGACTAAAATAAACTGATCGAATTTTATATCGACAAAAGCACATACGACCTATTCAAATCGAGCTCCAGTATTGTGTCAGTCCAATTTGGGGTGCAGTCAGCAATATTCCTTAAGCGCTGTTTGCAGTTCAGAAGGAATTTTTCGGCCTATCTTGATGCATGGGAAATTCCTTGCCTGAATCGCCCAAGAAACCGTTTTTCTTCGATCACAGTACGCAGTTGCGAAGAAATGACAGTTCAAATGGCAGTCACCGTGGAAAATTTCTGCCAGGAATCGGTCAAGAAGTTTCTTGAGCGATTCCTTTCAAACATCAAACTAGGCTTTACCACAGAGAACAGACATCCAAGTCCAGTTCCAAAACTGTGTAAGGAATTTAACGGCCATTTGAAATCGGCAACACAAGTGGCAATAGCGTGGCGCTGCAATCGGTTAATTTCCCATACTAATTTAATTCACCACTTGAAATGTGTCAATTCACCACTGACTGTGGCAATATGGTGTTTGGTGGCGTTAGTGTTGTCATCATGTATTGGTTTGCAACCTAACTCAAGTAAAGATTCAAATCCTTACACAAATTTCTGAATGAAATTTGTTCTAGCCTGGATGTCTGTTCTCTGTGGCTTTACACAAAATTCAGATTGGACTTGGATGTCTGTTTTCTGTGGTTTATCTGCGCCACCTGTATCTGTATACAGAGAAATCAAACTACCTAATTTTTGGGTCGATTTTACTCAAAGCTGAGTATATCGAATAAACTAGTTACCCAAAATTAGGTTGTTTTCCCTCTTTCCCTCACCGATGTTGTCAAAAACAAACAGGGATGCATCTACCCAACGGGGGTCCTTGAGCCCAATAAGCCAATTTTGGGTAAATGCAGGTTTACTCAAATTTGGGTTGAATGAGGGGGGGTCTTGGGTTGAATTTACCTACTCTTAAGTAAATGTTTTTGCTGGAGGTGAAGGCAATTTACCTAGTGTGAGTTTAATAGATTTACTCAAATTTGGCTTATCCACTTATCCGCGAGCGGTAATGGCGGCGGCGGGCACAACTAACCGATTCGAATGTTGACGTTTCTTGGGGATCGCAATCGGTTGGCGCCACCGATCGGTGGGTGAAGGGGTGAGGAGGAGAATGAAACTGTTCTGACTTTCCCCCAAGAAACGTCAAAATCCGAACCGGTTGGCAATGCCCGCCGCCGCCATTACCGCTCGCGGATAAGTGGATTGGGCCGAACTATGGGATTGCGTCAAAAGAACTCTATTTTGGGTAGTTTGGCGGTTCCGTGTACCTTATTGCTGCCAGATGGCAGTGCCATCAGAAGAAGGTTTTCACGGAATCGACCGTTGAGAGACCCCCGGTGTGCCATAAATTCCAACCTGTCAATCATGACAGCTGCTATAAAGTTTAATCAGTGTTGTTTTTTCTTCTGCTGTGGTGGTCGGTCAGCTCAGACAAGAAGCGCATCGCAGAAAGTCGACTCGGGGAGTTTTCTATTTCGCCCACTGTCTCGCAGGAAAAAAGTATTTCCGTATCGCTCCCGTCGGAAGAGCAGAAAGTGGAACCGGTGCCCCGTAGCCCTGGGCTGAAATTGTGCCAGTAGAGAAGAGGAAATTGACGACGCGTGTGTTTATATAACCGAGCGCAAGATAACACGAAACCAAAACAGTGACCCCACATAGCCTAATCGAAGATCTTTGTGTTGTCGCTGCTGGCTGGTGCTACTTACGACGACGAGTCCGGATCAGTGGCAGTGAAGTTGATATCAGTGTTCGTAGTCGGGGAAGCTGATAAGCGGATCATCCGTCGCTGTGGTGCACAAGTGTGAGAACATTTCGGGTGCTAGTCTCGAATTTCAGGGGATTTTTGTTCGGAATTTCGGTGCTTATCTTTATACCTAGTGGGCAGCATCCAGCAGTGGGTGAATAATATGGTGGAACCACTCTTCGACTACCAATTCCGACATATTCTGATCGGAGACAGTACGGTGGGCAAATCGTCGCTGCTGAAGTACTTTACCGATGGCAAATTTGCGGAGGTAAGCTATTTATTTTTTCATTCTTGGGTTATGTTTGATGAGTCACAGGGATTCTTTAGATTCGGTGGTATCGCGTATTGCGTCCGAAAGGAAGTCAATCGAATTTGGTTGGCGACCTTGACACTCGTTGATTTGATGTGCGCAGAGTTTGTTTACACCGTTTGTTTATTTAGATGTTGACTAATGTGACGCAGAAAATGAATGATAATATAATGTAGTTACTGGAACAGCTCAAGTGCTTACGGATAAACATGCGTAAAAAACATTTGAAGATAAATCATCTAGGTAGGGACTGATAAGGCGTTACCAGCATATTAATTTATCTGCATATCTGACATACATACAAATCCCCCACTAACATTAGTAAAAACCTGTGGATGTTGGTTCTTCATAAGCGAGCGATTGGCAGCAATCAGCCAAACAAAGTCAAACAGCACTGATGGACCTTAGACGGCTGGATGGACTTGCATTGCGTATTTACCGACGTAGGAATAATTTACATATTCAATTAGATTAGCGGTGTATTTGGACTCAATCAGAGCAAAATACAAAAGGCACCTTTTGTTACGTTTCTTTCATTCCTGGCATAGTATTCCGATTGATCTGAAAGTTGTTCTTCAACTAAGCGCAGTGTGGTTTTTATGCATTTTTGAGACATACTTGTGGTACTCATCTCCACAGGTACAACTAAAAAGGAAAATAAGTTTCCTTGACCTCTCCTAAACATTTAATGTAACAGGTTTGCGTAATTGATTAAATAAACTATTAAACTATTAATAAGCTTTCATATTACCTATAAGAATATCTTAGACATATTCTGGATTCCCGGAGGATTTTTTGAAGAAATTCCCGGGGTAATTCCTGTCGGAATTCTTAATGGTATTCCTGGAAGAGTTCCTGAATGAAATCCTGGAGGAATTCCTATAGAAATCCCTAGATGAACTTCAGGAGGAATGCCTGGAAATATTCCTAAAAGAATTCCTGGAGGAATTCGTAGAGCAATCTTTTGAGGAATTCCTGATGCGATGCCTGGAAATCTGACTACACATGTCAATGGTTGCTCCTCCGTGATCGATCTGAGCTGGTACCAATTGCACTGAGATCCAAATAAATAAGGGCTGGTACACTCCACTTATTCTCATAGTGCAATCGGTGCAATTTAAGCAGCGCATACATTTTTGATCAATAACGGCGCTGGCCAAATCCTTATAGTCAGCTGGGAAGGGAAAATAATGTTAGAGTGTGCTGGTTATTGTTACTAGAGACCGAGAGCACCTCTGCGTCCCCACAACCCCCACGGACTGGGTTATTTGTTAGACGGAAAGGATGGGAGATCTGGGAGTCACCGGTGGGTCGTCAATTCGATCCATGGATAGGGAATATTTATAGTGTTCGTACGGTACCAGCTCGCTTTGGTTGCATAACCTATAGGCGTTATATACACTGTGCTGTGAAAGTTGGAAGGAAAGGAAACGTGTTTTTCAATTCGTTCCTGGTTCTAGCGATGGCTACGAACATATGAATATACATAATTGGTATATGTAGAGAAGAGTGAGAAAGAGAAAGTAGATAGGAACATACGAAGCAGGAGGAAAGGGACGGGCCAGGGATTGAACTCAGAACCTTCTGCATACGAATCAGAAGCGGTAGCCACTACACCGTAGAGGAACTACTGGAGAAATTCTTAAAGGAATTCCTGGAGGATTTTGTTGATGAATCACTGATGAATTTTTAGAAAGAATCCCTCAAGGTATTTTTGGAGGAATTCCTGAAAGAGTTCCTGGAAAAAAAATCCCGGAAGAATCTCTAGAGGAATTCCTTGAGGTATCTCTAGAGAAACCCCTCTGAAGAAGTTCCTGGAGAAATCCCTAGAGGAATCCTTTAAGGAGATTCTGAAGGGATTATTGAGGGATTTCCTGGAGACATTCCTGAAAAAACTCCTGGTGGAATCTCCAGAGGAATTCTGAGAGGGACCTCTGGAAGAATTTCCGGAGAGTTTTCTAGATGAATTCGTAGAGAAATGCCTGGATAAATCCATGGAGGATGGAGGAAACCCTAGAGGAATTCCAGGATAAATGTTTGGAGGTTCCCTGCAGAAATTCCTGGAACGAACCCTGGAGAAATCCTCAAGAAATCCCTCGATGAATTCCTGGAGGATTCCCTAGAGCGATTCTGGGAGGAATCCCTGGAGAAATTTCTGAAGAAACCTCTTGAGAAACTCCTGATTAGAGAAATTTCTGGAGAAATTCTTGGAAAAATCCCTGGAGGAACCTCAGGAAGAATGACTGGAGAAACTTCTGGGCAAATTCCTGGCGGAATCTCTAGAGGAAGAAATTCCCACAGGAGTTCTCAGAGGAACTTCTGGAGGAATCATCGGAGTTATTCTTGGACGAATCTATGGAAGAATCTTTTGAGGAATCCCTAATAAATTCCTGGAGGAATGCTTGGAGGCATGTCTGTAAGAATTCCTGGAGGAATCTCTAAAAATTCCTTGAAAATTTCTCCAGAGAAATTCACGGAAGAATCCCTGTATAACCTGTTAGAGTACAATAGATCATAGCAACCTTTGATTATTCGATGTATGACTTTTAGAAAATAAATTAGATCATTCCTTTGTCAACCACCAACCAGTAAAGGTGTCTCAAGTTTTCACTCTGTTAAAAGGTTGTGGGCCCAGTGAACCCAAACCGAGAAGATTCTGGAAGCCGATTGAAAAAATCCGCCACGATGGGAGACGACGAGAAGTTCCTCAAGATCAAGCCTTTCGACGGGACGGGTTTCAACAACTGGCGGTTCAGGATGCTGGCATTCCTGGAACAGCTGGAAATCGCGCACTGTGTCGAAGAGGAAGCGGAAGAGGAAATTTTCTGGGAAATCCTGGAAACGGATTCGACGGCTGTCAAGAAAGAAAAAGAGGAGAAGAAAGCGTGCCGGAAGAGGCAGGACAACAAGTGTCGCTCGGTGCTGATCGGTGCGGTAGCGGATAGTCACCTGGAATACATTAAAGACAAGAGGAGTCCGAAGGAAATCTGGGACGGACTGCATGAAGTTTTCGAGCGGAAGAGCTTGACGAACCGGTTCATGCTGAAACGGAAGCTGCTGGAGATGAAACACGACGAGCGTTCAAGTCTGGAGTCCCACTTTCTTCGTTTCGATCAGTTGGTTCGAGAACTGAAGTCAACCGGTGCGAAAATGGACGAGGAGGACATCGTGTGCCACCTGATGCTGACCATGCCGTCGTCGTATGAGTCGGTGAACACGGCAATGGAGGTGGTTTCGGAGAAATTGACCCTGGAATTCGTGAAGGGAAAGTACCTGGACGTCGAATCGAAGCGCAAGGGAAGAAGCTCATCGAATCAAGAACCGGAAGACGTCGCGTTTGCTGGTAAGTCCGGTGGAAAGTGTCGACTGAAGTGCTTCGGCTGCGGAAAATTTGGCCACAAACGAGCCGAATGCCCGGAATCTGGACTGCGTCAAGAGCAGGTCCGGAACCACAAGAGGAAAAAGCCTACAAAAGTCGGCGCTGGCGCTGCTGCGAAAACTGTGTCGTTTGTTGCCGGTTCTGGGGCAATCTCGGATGAAGAATCGCGGCGCTGGTACCTGGATAGCGGGGCGTCCGACCACATGGCCAATCAACGGGAGCTGTTTGAAAATCTGGAAGTTCTAGAAGAGCCTATATGGATAGCAACAGCGAAGAAAGGTGTCAAACTGGTCGCTAGGCAACGTGGCGAAATCAACGTGTACTCGATTGTCGACGGTAAGCAGATCCGCATCCGCATGGAGAATGTGCTCTACGTCCCGGAGCTGACGCTGAATCTGATGTCTCTACGCCGGCTGGAAAGTGCTGGAAAGAAGGTAATTTTCCACAAAGGGAAGGTTGTCGTTCAGGACGAAGACGAGGATGTTGTAGCAACCGGCAAGCAAGTTGGTGTTCTGTACGCGATGGATTTCCATTACCTAGCAACGCCAAAACATGCCATGGTAACGGGAAAAATAACCAAGGAAATGGAGTTGTGGCATCAACGATTTGGTCACCTTGGCAGCGGAAACCTGATGAAGCTCATCGACAAGAAAATGGTGGATGGACTGGATCTGGACAGCAGCGTGAAACCTGGATGCTTGCCACCAGTGGTGTGTGAGCCGTGCCTGGCTGGCAAACAAACACGAGATCCGTTTGTCAGTCGTGATGCGAAGCGGACAACCCGTCCGTTGGAGCTAGTCCATAGCGACGTCTGTGGTCCCATCTCGCCTGTGTCCTGGGACGGATACCGGTATTTCATCACTGTTATATACGGGATTTTAAGTCTTTAAACATAAGCTAATATAAGTCGTTCTTCAGGGACTGGAATAATAAGACCGTTCGAGTCCATAGTCTATAACATACTCATTTATTAGGTCACATATGTACAATCTCTTACATCCTAATTTGCAGTTCTCTCTGAGTGCCCAATCCATAGGCATCGTTCTATCAACCTAAAGCAAGGGGTTGCTAACGGTTATAACAACTCCTTCCCCCTTACGATAATGCTTCACCTTTTAATCTCAGATATTCGAAAGCAAATTTCTAACTCTACTTCATCTTTTTGTTTGCTAAATATTTCATAGAAATAAAACTAATTAAATTCGAATGAACTAGCGTTCTGAGTGGTCGTTATTTTTGATTACTCTTACATAGTAATTCTATCATCCCTGATTAGATTTCGGCACTATTCTTGCTTATAAACGTTCACAGTGGTATTCTCCCTCCAAAAAAAGAAAAAAAAACTCGATACTTGAGAAAAAAAAACAACATGACAATCGGTCGCCTATAAGAAAATATGCATTCACATAAACATTCAAAAAAATGCACTAATCACATTCAATAAAAAAAACCATTTAGTTAAACAAAAACACTTAACCAGCCCTGGTATGCAAAAGCCTAAACAAAACAAAACAAAAACACAGGGGCAAAATTCTGGCACATAAAAGAAACGTGACAACCAGCAAAACAGTCGGTCGGAAGCAAAACAAAATCTCACAAATGCTCCATTCATAAATTTAGCTCACTGTCCTCACATCAACGGCATAGCCACTCAAATGCCTATTTAGGCAACTTGCACATGCACATTCAACAGCATCCACTCGCATTCACGAAGTATGTACTGGCCAATTTCCATTTCTCGTCCGTTAGCCGGCGTCGTCAATGTCATCAATCGAAAAACAGGTCGATGAAGCGCCCGGTGATGAAAATAGTAGCAATAACAACGCAGACCATTCAGCTCCAGATTATCGAATCCCCGGTCAATCGATCGCAATGTATTCCGTAGCTGCGTAGGAAATTTGTACTTTGTATTCTTCCCCGCCATCGCTAGCTTCACAAAAACGGACAAAATGTCATCCGCACCGTCGTCACCACAAACGAACGAGTAGTGTTGATAAAAAACGACAAAAGGCCCAGTTACCACAGTTGATGCTGATGGGAGCTCAATAGGCTATGGATGAAAAGAAAATGGTCATGATAAATAAATGATAATGTGAAACAATATTTCTAAAATGGAGGACAAAATATATTGTGACTGAATTAAAATTGTATACACATTCACGCTTTCATTCCACTAAAAAAAATGTGCGTAGAAATGGTTTAAAACGGAAAAAATACGCAATGTAGTGGAACGACATAGAAGTAAAACAACCAGTGACCGAAAAAAAAGGCCTTAAAGCACACAGAGGTGCATCACAAACAAATTGCACGCATTTTTCACGAACCACACTTTCCGCAGTCAACTTTCATTTAAAAGAAACAACATCAAAACATAAAAAAAACCCAAAAAGGCACAAAATTCACTGGTGGGCACATAAAAACGGAAAATATGGAACAAAAATTTCTCCTCGTCGACACTGTTATATACGGGATTTTAAGTCTTTAAACATAAGCTAATATAAGTCGTTCTTCAGGGACTGGAATAATAAGACCGTTCGAGTCCATAGTCTATAACATACTCATTTATTAGGTCACATATGTACAATCTCTTACATCCTAATTTGCAGTTCTCTCTGAGTGCCCAATCCATAGGCATCGTTCTATCAACCTAAAGCAAGGGGTTGCTAACGGTTATAACAATCACCTTCACGGATGACTACACCCACCTGACGGTCGTCTATTTGATGAGGTCGAAAGATGAAGCGCTGGAGTGTTTGAAGACGTACGAGGCCATGGCGACAGCACATTTCCAAACCAGGATGTCTCGTCTTCGCTGCGATAATGGAGGCGAATACAGCGGTAAGCTAGTGAAAACGTTCTGTCGGCAAAAAGGTATCCGGTTGGAGATGATGGTTCCATACACACCGGAACAAAATGGCTTGAGCGAACGGATGAATCGAACCATCGTCGAGAAGGTACGGGCCATGCTGGCTGGAAGCAAAGTGTCGAGGCGCTTGTGGGGTGAAGCTGTATATGCGGCGGTGTACCTAATCAACCGTAGCCCGACCGTTGCTGTGGATAGAAACCGCACTCCGTACGAAGTCTGGAATGGAAGAGAGCCAAACGTGAGTAATCTTCGAGTTTTTGGGTCAGAATGTTTCGTCCACATCCCGAAACAAAAGCGGAAGAAGCTGGACACGAAATCCGAGAAGGCGACGTTCGTCGGATACGCACCAAACGGGTACCGTATTTGGAATAGAAAGAAGGTCTTCGTTGCTCGTGACATCGTGTTCAACGAATGCAAGATGAGTCCGGCTACACTGGACGATAGCAAAAATGACGAAGAGCAGCTGATCGTGATTCAAGACTGTGTGCACCGACCGGCTCGTGTCGCAGAAGAGGACGAAAATGAGCCAGTGATCCATGACGAGCCTGAAGCTATCGCTGAAGATGACCTGGATGATACGTTGATGGACGAAGCTGCTGGAGGCGATCTGGATGAAACTGAGGTGCGTAGAAGCTGTAGAAATCGTGCACCTCCTATCTGGCATGAGGACTACAACATTTCGGCTTTCGCGCTGAACGCCGAAGAGTATGTGGACAACATTCCAAACGATATGGAGGAATTGAAGCGCGATGACTGGCCCCTATGGAAAGACGCAATCGAAGCTGAAATGGCATCCCTGGAAAAGAACCACACGTGGGTACTGACCAAGATGCCCGCTGGGAGACGGCCTGTAGGCAACAAATGGGATTCTATAACATTCCCCAGAAAACCATTCCCCAGAAAACCAAACCCCAGAATTCCATTCCCCAGAATGTACCATTCCCCAGAAAACCATTTCCCAGAAACCCATTCCCCAGAATGTACCATTCCCCAGAAATCCATTCCCCAGAATGTACCATTCCCCAGAATGTACCATTCCCCAGAAAAAAATAAAACTATTGCTTTAATTCTGAATGGTTTATATTAATAGCTAAAAATCAAATATTTGTTCGTAAAAAATCACCGGAAGAAACATCCTGCCAAAAATTCTTATTTGACAAGAAAAACTTCGGAAATAAGCATGATTTGCCTTTACAATTTAGGCTAATGGTATAATTATTGGCATCGCAACTGCTTACTTTTTCAACATACATTTTTCCTTCTTTTCTGCATAGGCTGTTCTTTCGAATTGTACTTTTCAGTAAATTATCGGCATCAAAACTTCTTACATTTTCTACGTAGTTTTTTCCTTCTTTTCTGCATAGGCTATTGTTTCAAGTTACACTATTCAGGTAATTATCGGCACCACAAGCACAGGTGTTTAGAAATTTAGAAAAAATATGCAATAAATATAACAGCAATTTTAACACCGGTGGAGGCTGTAATGCCCATAATTTCCCGAAAAGTGCAATTCGAAAGAACAGCCTATGCAAAAAAGAAGGGAGAATCTATGTTAAAAAAGTAAGCAGTTGCAATGCCGATAATTTCTTGAAAAGTGCAACTGGAAAGAACAGCCTATGCAAAAGAAGGGAAAATTTTTGATAAACATATAAGCAGTTGTAATGCCAACAATTCTTATAACGACTCAAACACTTTTTTTAACGACGAAGGAAACGTAACACTCTGATAATTGCCATCGTACATCGATTTAACGGTTTATTTGAAAATTTGAGAGTTGACCAACTGCCAATTCGCGGCGCTCGCATAGTTTTTGTTTGAGTTTGACGTTTACTCACTACTGCCATCTAGTTCATGATTGGCCAAATTCATTCCTTTTAGAATTAAGCGAACCTTTTTCCGAGACTAAAATTTAAATCGAAAAATGTTCGAAGTGTTACGTCTGTTTGTCTGTGGTGACATTGTTTTCCTTGCGGCATTCAAAAGCCCAACACTGTTCCTTTTTTTAAACAAGCTTTTTTTAGAATTTAGGCAATTGGTACAATTATTGGAATTATAACTGCTTTCATTTTCAACATAGGCTTTTCCTTCTTTGCTGCATAGGCTGTTCTTTCGAATTGCACTTTTCAGGAAATTATCGGCATCACAACTGCTTACTTTTTCAACATAGATTTTTCTTTCTTTTCTACATAGGCTGTTCTTTCGAGTTACAATGTTTAGGCTAGTTACAATCGGCACCACAAGCACAGATGTTTAGAAATTTGAAAAAAAAAATATATAATAAATATAACAGCAATTTAACACCGGTGGTTGTAATAATGCCCATAATTTCCTGAAAAGTGCAATTCGAAAGAACAGCCTATGTAGAAAAGAAGGGAGAATCTATGTTGAAAATGTAAGCAGTTATAATTTAAAAATTTTTACTAATTGCCTTAATTTTAAGAAGAATATTGTTTAAAAAGAAGGAACATTGTTGGGTTTTTGAATGCCAAAAGGAAAACAATGATACTTTTTCCCTTCTTCATTAAAAATATTTAGAATTGTTGGCATTAAAACTGCTTAAATGTTCACTTTTTCTATTCCATTTCATAGTATTGGAATAATGATGAAAGCCCTTCTCATACCGCATGAATGAAGAGCCTTTGAAGCGAATAATTAGGAACAGCCATTGGGATGGATCCCTCCAACCGTTTGCAAAGAAAAACGTGGTCAGTTGAGTCTTTAGTATCTTGTACACTGAACAACATCAGAAGAATATGCGTTTTCTCTGTAAATTTTGCACATCACTTTTAAAACGTTATTCATCGTAAAACAAGTGCTGCACAATTTTCACAAATCTATCAAAAACAAAACATTTTATAGCAACGCAACTAATAGTTTGTGAACTTTCAAGATAGGTTTAAAGATCAACATGCAACTGTGTACAATGGTAATTAAACGTTTGAACCATTGTAGAATATTTTTATGGATATGTATGTATGTATACATTTTTACCTTAATTTGTTACATATACCGTACAAAAAATAGATATTTGCTCGTAATAACACTATAATGTTAAAATCCTTGCCTATAATACTTATGACACACATGTGATACAAGAATCACTGTACAATTGCGCTTGAAATGAGTGCCATACTGAAAATTCTCTCAGTTCAATTCAGTCTTGTTAGAATTTTCTTGACACTGCGTACCGTTGTACAGGAATCATACTCGTATCACATGTCTGTCCGGGACATATCATTATGATCAACATTTTACTGTTTGTGTATCGAATTAAACTTTTTAGCAGAGTATATTAAGCTTTTCTGGGGAATGGTGCATTCTGGGGAATGGATTTCTGGGGAATGGATTTCTGGGAAATGGTACATTCTGGGGAATGGTACATTCTGGGAAATGGTTTTCTGGGGAATGGAATTCTGGGGATTGGTATTCTGGGGAATGGTTTTCTGGGGAATGTTATAGAATCAACAAATGGGTGTTCACTATCAAGCGTGACGGTGAAGGTAAGATCGATCGTTACAAAGCCCGACTAGTTGCGAAGGGTTTTACGCAAACAAAAGGTTTCGACTACTCGGAGACGTATTCGCCAGTGGCAAAGATGACGACCTTGAGGATTCTGCTAGCATTGGCGAACCAGCGGGACCTGTACGTGCATCAAATGGACGTGAAAACCGCGTTCTTGAATGGCGAATTGACGGAAGAAATTTTCATGCGGCAACCAGCAGGCTTTGAGGCGGGAAACGATCTGGTCTGCAAGCTCAACAAGGCGATTTATGGACTGAAGCAGGCATCCAGGAGTTGGAACATGCGGTTCCATAGTTTCATCACCAGCATCGGATTCAAGCGTAGTCAGCACGACCACTGTCTGTACCACTGGTCGGAAGGAGAGGTGACCATTTACCTCGTTATATATGTTGACGACATCCTGATTGCTGGGAACTCGATTGCGGCGATTAACGGATTGAAGAAAAGATTGTCCCGAGAGTTCGAGATGACGTGAAATGTTTCCTTGGACTGAACATCAATCGGAATACAACGAAGGGCGTTATGACGATTGATCAGAAGCAGTACGTGATGAAGATTCTGCAGCGGTTCGGGATGGCAGATTGTCGACCTTCTGCTATACCGATGGATCCTCATCTGAAGCTACTCAAGTGTGAAGATCCGAAATGGTTCACGAAGAAGCCGTACAAGGAGCTGATCGGTTGCTTGATGTACCTGATGGTAACGTCGAGGCCGGACATCTGCGCAGCGGTAAGCTACTTCGCGAGTTTCCAGTGTTGCGCGACGGACGAACATTGGACACACCTGAAGAGGATACTGATGTACCTGCGAGCTACTGCCGATTATCACTTGGCTTTCCGGCGGTCGACGGATTCGGAAACACTCTCCGTGTTTGCTGATGCGGATTGGGGCAACAATCCAAATGACCGGCGATCCGTCTCTGGGTACGTAGTGAAGCTACATGGCGCAACGATTTCGTGGGCAACCAGGAAGCACACGTCGGTGGCATTGTCGACCACTGAAGCGGAGTTCATGGCTCTTTGTCATGCTAGCTGCGAAGCGATGTGGGTGGTGAACCTCTTGAAGATGCTCGACGTGTCAGTTGCCTTACCGGTGACTGTATATGAAGACAATCAGCCGTGCATTGCCATCTGTGAAGAACCCAGAAAGCATAGAAGAATGAAGCACATTGATATACAGTACTTTTTCCTGCGAGACCTGATCCAACAGAAGCAGATCAAACTTCAGTACCAGCCAACCGAGGTTCAAATAGCGGACTTGATGACGAAAGGCCTTGCTGCTCCACGATTTGGAAAACTTCGGACGATTGATCAATTGAGGCGGGATGTTAGAGTACAATAGATCATAGCAACCTTTGATTATTCGATGTATGACTTTTAGAAAATAAATTAGATCATTCCTTTGTCAACCACCAACCAGTAAAGGTGTCTCAAGTTTTCACTCTGTTAAAATAACCTTCCTAGGAATTCCTAGAGGAATCTCTAGAGGTATTCATAATGCAATACCTGAACAAATCCCTGTAGGATTTTGTACAAGAATTTCTGAAGGAATTTCTCGAGGAATTCCAGGATGAATTCTTAAAGAAATCCACGGATCACTTGAGGGAAATCCAGGAAATCGCTTAAATTCTTGAGGAAATCCTGAAGGATTGATTGATTGATTTGTCTTTATTAAAGAGACTTTCAGCCCTTGGCTGGTTCGTCTCTCTGAAGGATTCTTAAAAAGAGTACGTAGTGAAACTCTTGAAGGAATCCCTGTAGCAGTTCCTGAAGAACCCCAGGAGGAATCTCGGCATCAATCCCAAGAGGAATTCCCGGAGGAAGTAATGGATTAATTCCTGGAAGAGATTCTGAAAGAATTCCAGGAGAAATTACTGAAGGAATCCAAAGAAGAGTTCTTGGAGGCATTTTTAAAAATAATCCCGGAAGTTGTTCCTGAAAGAATCACAGAAAAAAATCCTGGGTGAATCCCTGGAGGAACTCTGAAGAAACCTCATGAGAAATCCCGGAACAAATCCTTAGGGAATCTCAGGAGAGCTTTTTTCAGCAAATTCCTGGAAGAATTTCTGTAGGAATCTTTGGATAAAAATTAAAAAGTATTGAAGGAATAATTGGATGGAAGAGACGAACCAGCCAAGTGCTGAAAGTCTCTGATAGCTAAATCAATCAATTGGATGGACTGCTAAAGAATTTTTGGAATGAAATTGAAGCAATTACGGGATTAATTTTAGAATAATCTGTAGTAAAATTTTCCGAAAGAATTTCTGGAAAACATTCCTGCAGAAATACTTCAAATAATTCCTAATGCAATTATTAGAGCAATCCATAGTGGAATTCTGGAAGGAATAAATTAAGAAATACCTGAAGAAATCTATAAAGGAATACCTTAAAGGATCTTTTTGTGGAGCGGACCTGGTGTGATAGTTAGAACACTTGACTATCACGCCGAGGACCTGGGATCGAATCCCACTCCCAAAAACTCGCAAAGTGTGAGTTCTTCCTTCGGAAGGGAAGTAAAGCGTGGGCCCCGAGATGAACTAGCCTAGGACTAAAAATCTCGTTAATACAGATAAAAAAAGGACCTCTGGAGAAATTCCTGATGGAAACCGCAAAAACAGCACTAGAACAATCACTGGAGGAACCTGTAAAGATATCTCAGGACAAATCGCCGAAGATATGTCTGGTGACATCCCTAGATGAATTCTTGAAGGAATCTCTGGGGGAATCCATGATGGAATCACTGCAAAATTCTTGGAGGAATTGCTCATACTCATATACTGCCGTCAATCGCAAGTCAGTCTCATCCTAGGTCCCATCTGTGAAAAGTAGGCATTGAGAAAATGGACTTTAGGTATTTAAATTGAATTTCCATGTGAAATTTCAAAAAATCATTATGAATTGAACACTTTTGCGATCATCATGAAACTTTCATAAATTGTTTCAAATACGAAAACGTAACTGTGAAAAATATAAAACTGGCTGAAACAGTGTTCGGTTTTGTACAGGGTACACAAGTTCGCAGTACAAAGGAAATCTGGTACGAATCCCTGGAAAAATCCTTGAAATGAGGAGGGACCTCAAGAGGAATGCCTGGAGGATCTTCTGGATAAATTCCTTGCGGAATCCCAGAAGGAACTCCATGAAATTTCTGGATGAATTCCTCGAGGAATACCTGGAAAAAATCCTGAAGGAATTCTTGAAGAGAATTCCTGGAGGAATTTATGAAGGAATCCCTGGTAGACTTCCTGTAGAAATTTCTGCAGAAATTGCTGTAGGAATTTCCAGAGAAATGCCTGGAGGAATTCCTGGGTAAATTTCTGGAGAAATTCCTGGAGGAATTCTTGAAGATTGAATTGAATACCTGGTGTAATTCCTGAAAGTATTTTCAGTGGAATCCTTAGAACAGTTCCTGGAAGAATGTCTGGGGGAATTTCTAGTCGAAAGATTTTCCGAAGAAAGTTCGAAAACTGCCATTAATTCAATTTTGGCCAAAATGCAGATGGGACAGACTTGCGATTCACGGCAGTATAGTATTTGGTACTATACTGCCGTGAATCGCAAGTCAGTCCGATCTGTAAAAAGTAGGCATTGAGAAAATGGACTCTGAAGTTTTCAAATCCGATTTCTATGTGAAACTTAAAAAAATCGCCATGAATTGAAAACTTCTGCGATCACCATGATACTTTCACACATTGTTTCAAACGTTAAAGCGTAACAGTGAACAATAGAAAACTGGCTAAAACAGTGTTAAGTTTCGTACTGGAGGGTAAACAAGTTCGTAATGGGACTTACGATTACATTTCATTATGGGACAATCTGACTTGGTGTTGTTTTTTTAATTTTACTGAACAAACTATATATTTTTATTCACGCAGCTGAAAGATCATCCCAAGAAAGATCGAAAACGGTCAATAACTCTTTTTGTCCAAAATGCAGATGGGACTGACTTGCGATTCACGGCAGTATAGGAACAACTCTAAAACAGTCATTTCGATTCCTCAAAACTGCAATACCGATTTGCATATTCACATACTATGCCGCTTAAAACTCATCTCAAGACAGGCCTCCCTAGTTCCCTCCAGAAAAATATCCTAGCTACGCCAATGGGTGCTCCCAATGAAGCTGAGTTTTATGATTTCGGGCCTAAGGTGGCCGAACTCGCGAACGCGAATACTTGGCGCTAAACCACAATGATTAGTCGCGGATATTTTAACAAATTAAAACGCGCGTCGTTACAATAAAACATTCTAAAACGACATCTTTATTTAACTGGCTATCAACAAGTAAACAATATACAGTGTATCAAACAATTGGCCGTACAGCAATTTTTTGTAAAATAATTTTTCATTCAAAATTTGAATTTAATGTTCATAACGGAAAATTCTCCATTGGGCCACTGGGTGTTATGTGTGTTGTCCGTTGTCTCGTGTTGGTAATGTTCAGTCTGTGCAGCCTCTGGCTGAAGGCGGTGTAGTGTCTTTTTAAATTTTTTTTAACTTTTTTATACGTCAATCAAAAACGCTAAAATTTTGACCAATCATGAATCATATATTAAAGCTCCATTGGTACAATTTTGAGCGATATCGAATAAGTTTTCTGAAAGTTTTAGAACTTTTAGAAAAACTAAGATATTTTAACACATTTTTAAAACATTATATCTCAGTATGTACTCGATGAAACTTTTTCAATTTTTTGTGTGTTACAGCTGATACCTAAGGTTTTCATATGCAGCTACTTTTGAGGTTTAATTTTCACTACAAAAAATATGAAAAATGTGCTTATGTAGTTGACGATGATTAAAAATTTCCCTTATTTTGCACATATAATATGCCAAACGTTTTCCATCAATAAAAGTGCATTAACTGAACGAAAAATACATAGGACATACTCTTCATGTGTAGTTTAGTAGGTCCTGTATAAAAAAAATACATTAAGAGAGTTTAAAAACGTTGAAAACACTTATATTGATCAAAATATGATAAATTTCCAATTGACACTCTGAACATATACAGATTTTTCATATTTTTTGTAGTGAATATAAAACCTCAAACGAAGCTGCATATGGAAGCCTTAGGTATAAGCTGTATCACAAAAACAAATGGAAAAAGTTTCATCGAGTACATATTGAGATATAATGTTTTAAAAATTTGTTCAAAAATTTTATAAGTTTTACTAAAAATTCTATAACTTTCAGAAAACTTATTCGATCTCGCTCAAAATTTCACCAATAGAGCTTTAATATATGTTTTATGATTGATCAAAATTTCAGCGTATTTGATTGATGTATAAAAAAGTTATGATCATTTGAATGAAAAATTATTTTGACCAAAAAATTGATGTACGGACAATTGTTTGATATATTGTACATCAAAAGACAAACATGAATGAAAGCACATACAGGAACGACGGCATCATAGTGTGGTAGCTCACGCTGCCAACTCGAGCTCAGTGGCGCGCTTGGTAGGGGCACTCCGCATATTCCATTGCACTCCAACATCCCCCTCCTTCAATACAGGCGGTACGGATCGAACCAACGCGGCGGCCTTCGGGTTCTTGAAGAACGGCGTGGCAGTACCTGTGTGGGAGTTGCAGGTCCACTGCTGGCTGAAGCAAAATCTGGGGATGCTTCGGATGATGACCTGGATGACGACACTGGTGAAGACGAACCTGAGCTACGAACTGACGAATGGAAACTTGCTTGATGTTCATGTTGTTGAGGCGGTCCAACTTCACGAGGTACAGAAGATCTTTGCGGTGGCATCGTAAGCTGCTCTGGTGTCGATGCTACCGGAATCAACGAAGGCTTCTGTAGGTTACAAGAGTCAAGCAGAATCTCCAGCGGTAGCTGAGTTCGGTCACGTCCTCGATTCTCAATAAGTTCTGGACCAGGATTAGAGGTACTCGAGCGACTGCGTAGTTGATTGACGTGTGTTCGTATCAACCGACGATCCTCTGCCCATACGCTGTACATAACGAGGCCAATCCGTTCGCAGACCACGCCTGGGGCCCAGCGCCACTTGTTTTTGGTAAACAGCTTCGCGTACACAAGGTCATGTGCAGCAAAGCGGCGCTTCTGTGAGTTTTGCTCTGGTTCGACTGCAACGACAGATGAAACAGGTGAAGGACGAGTCAGTTGACAGCCGCTATTCGCAGCGTTCGGACGTATACAGAACTTCTTCCGTGCTTCGTATCGATATATCGGTTAAAATGAGTGGTGTTCGAAAAAACACTCTAGTGGTAGATTTTGGTGTTCTTCCGTCGCGTCCAGATGTTGGAAAAGTTCAACAATTTCTGGAACACGAAATAAAATTGAATCTCGCCGATGTCAAAAGTGTCCAGTTTCACAACACCCGAAAATGTGTGTTCGTTGAAATGGTGGATATGAGTACAGCGCAACGGTATGAAAGCGCTCATAATATCAAACGCGTTTTTGTTTGTAAGGGCAAGCCTTTTAAAATCCCCGTGTATGTGGACAGTGAGGCAGTGAGTGTTCGTGTACATGATCTCCCCCCTTCCGTACCACATACGACCGTCGGAAACTTTATGATGCGGTTTGGAGATGTACTCTCAGTTCAAAGCGAACGGTGGAGGCACTATTTCTCGGGATTACCGAACGGTGTTCGAGTGCTGCAGATGCGGATCAAACATCCCATACCCTCCTTTCTAACGATCGCCAACGAGATCTGTTTCGTGGAGCATCCGAATCAAATTCGAACCTGTAGGCGATGCTCCCGACCCGCACACCCGAAGCAGAAATGCGTAGAGGCAACCATTCCTGAAGGCACTAACAACAACCAACAAACAACAGCATCATCAACAGTAGCAGCAGCCACCGCCACAAACGTTGAGCAAACTGCAACGTTCAGCGAGATTGATTTCCCGCCGCTTCACACTGAGCCCCAAACATCCCATTGTGCCAATGTCTCGTTCATCGAGCCCGCGCAGTGTGCACTTGCCGAAAACGACAACCAACCAAACACCGTACCTACGGGCACTGCGGTGGAAGCAGAACTTGTTGTACACAACACGATCGAGATCGACGACGACGACGATGATGACGACGACGACGTAGACGCGAACGACAGCTCTTCTCCATACGAGGCCAATGATGGATCCTACAAGCGACGACTGTCAACAAAGCGTGGTAGAGAAAAAAAGAAAATTTGTGCTACTCTGGAATCACAAAGTAGCTGTGATTCCGTTGCTTTCCGTGTAAAAAATAAGAACAATCGGCCTCGTTAAGCCTTTGTGCGGGTTGGCCTGTTAATAAATTAATTAATTGTTAAAAGGTGAAGGACGAAGTAGATCCAAATTTGTACGTATGCGGCGTCCGAACATCGCTTCAGACGGAGATTTTCCATCGACGACTTGCCGGTTTGGGGTTGTTCGATACACCAACAGAAAAACGTCTAATGCTTCTTGCAGCGTACTTGTATTGCTCCCCTCCTGAATCTTCTTCACCGAACGCTTGAAGGTATCCACGAACCTCTCCGCTTGTCCGTTGGATTGAGGATGAAACGGAACCGTGGTAACGTGGTGTATTCCGTTGTCGACACAAAACTTCTGGAACTCTATGCTCGTAAATTGTGTACCATTGTCGCTGACAACTACTTCCGGCATTCCGAGGCGAGCGAATAGACTTCTCAGGATGCTGACCGTTGCTGCTAATGTAATCCGTCGCGTTTGAACAATCTCCGGCCATTTTGAGTACGCATCAACGGCCAGAAGAAAGTAGTCTCCATTTATCGGTCCCGCATAGTCTACATGAACCCGCTTCCACGGACCAGTTGGCTTTGGCCATGGAACAGGCGGCGATTTCGCCACAGACGCACAATGTTTACAGGACTTGACGTACGCAACGATTTCCTCATCTAAGGAAGGCCAGTATACAAGCTGCAGCAGGTATCGGTTTCGATGTTTCTCAGGAATCAGCAGTCTTTCTCCGAACATAATACATCCACCTACCGTATTCAGCGATTCTTGGTAAGCATGGAAACGCGCTATCTCTGGGTCCACAATTTTGGATTTCTCCGGCCAACCGTCTTGCAGGTAGCGATACACTTTTCGGAGCTTCGGGTCCGATTGGGTGTCCTTTTCGATGACCTTGAAACTCAGCGGGATAACATTAGAAGCTTCATTCACTACCGACCTCATATCTTCTTCCAGGATTACGCTGGCGATGACATAGTCTTCATCCGGTTTCGCATGATTATCGATGAGCCTCGAAAGGACGTCGGCATTTCCAAATTTATCCGTCGGAACATACTCGATGACAAAGTCATACAACAACAGAGTGAGCGCCCATCGTTGTAGACGATTTGCGGTATAGACAGGGATCCCCTTCTTTGATCCAAAAATCCTCAGCAAGGGTGCGTGATCCGTCTGGAGTAGGAACTTGCGACCGAAGATCATTTTATGAAATTTGGTCACCGCAAAAATGATACACTTTCACGGTCCGGCTGACTGTATTGTTGTTCCGCTTTCGTTAACGCCCGTGCTGCATGCTGTACAACCTTCACTGAGCCATCAGAGAACTTGTGGCTCATAGTGGCACCTATTCCAATTGACGATGCGTCCGCAGACACTATTATCCCACGCCTCGGGTCGTAGTGAGTTAACA
Organism: Aedes albopictus; assembly: GCF_035046485.1. Classification (NCBI taxonomy): domain Eukaryota; kingdom Metazoa; phylum Arthropoda; class Insecta; order Diptera; family Culicidae; genus Aedes; species Aedes albopictus. The sequence continues at coordinate 90,102,515 of NC_085136.1, forward strand.
GGAGATCGGAGCTCAGAATCTCCTTAAACCGATCGAACGATTGCTGGCACTCGGCTGTCCACTGGAACTTGGCCCCATCCTCCAGCAACTCGTCGAGCGGGAACCTTAGAGAGCGCATATTCGGCACGAACTTTCCATAATAGTTAATGGCGCCCAAAAACGAACGAACGCCACTAACATTCGTGGGAACCGGAAGCTTCAGGATTGTTTCAATCTTTGCCAGATCTAGCCTTAACCCGTGACGATCCATCAGCAGTCCTAAGTAGCCGATTTGCTCCTTTCCGAAGGTACACTTATCGGCTCTGACCGTGAATCCAAATTCCTTCAACCGCTGCAGCACTGCTTCCGCACTGCTTCTTCTTGTGATCCTCTGCGTCAACTCCACCGACGACCACGTCGTCGAGGTACCCACTTACACATTCCAGCCCAGCGAGCATCGTATCAATTATTTGCTGAAAAGCTCCTGACGCTGCTTTCACACCTGGCGGCAACCGGTTGTATTGGTAGAGGCCGCGATGTGTGTTAACCGTTAGAAGTTGCCGTGATTCTTCGCCGACTTCTACTTGCAGGATTGCGTCGGTCAAGTCGATCTGGCTGAACACGGTACAGTTTGCCAGACTCGCAAAAGTGTCCTGTAGCAGAGACAGCGGGTACTGGTTGGGCTGCAGGGCATCGTTGAGACCCGTACAATAATCGCCACATATCCGAATCGATCCATTCGCTTTGCGAATCACGACGATTGGAGCCGCCCAGTCTGAGTAATCCACACGTGAGATGATTCCATCTTGTTCCAAACGGTCTAATTCGTCGTTTACAGCCTGGCTCAAAAAATATTGTCACACCACAATATGTTCCCACCAGGCTACAGTAATGTTTCCTTTTGTAGTATTTTTTTTTTCATTTAATCATTGTATCGCTTCAAGTAGATTCAGATCGTTAAATTACGCCATATTTCGAAAGAATGACTTGCAACATATTATTTCCATGCTTCAAACATATAAAAACAACAGAAACGATTGTAACAACTAAAATCTGATATGATCGCATTTAATCTTTAAATCCACAATGTTTCGACTGTATCGATATTGGTGGACTTGACTGTGCATATGAAATGACATTGCTTTGTTTTGATCTGAGCTGAAAAATGTCCTTCGCTATTTTCGTACGGCTCCTCTTGAATTGACTTCTTTAGTGGTGTTGAGATAATTCCATATTCTGTATCTGCATGCCAAACTGAGCCGAAATCCAAATTTTCATCAATTTTGGTGCCCGGGAACCTATTTAAAAATCAATTTGAAATTTGTATGGGAGCGATTTGTCGAATCACCCCTCGTCACATTTTGTACTGAACGGAGCTGTCAAGCAATTGCCCAGCTGTCAAAAGGTGATTTCAAAAAATCTCTTTGAAATTGATTTTAGGTACCAAAATAAAGTTCTAAAAATCTGAAAAAAATCATAGCGGCTCAGAAAAAGGTGCTCTTTTGTTTAAAAATAAAAAAATCATTGAACTTTTCTTAATTTAAAAACACAATTAGGGATCGTTCTGTGAGTATAATTTGCAATTCAGTTCTAAAATAATCTATTAAAATTGTGATTTTTGTTTGAAATCCGATTGAACAGGAAAGAAAAATATCAACAGCATGGATGATCAACAAGGAAGTGATACGGAGACACCAGAGGCCGAGCCTGAGGCAGAATACCTGATCGATAGTGATATGCCGGATGCGTGGAGTACGGAGCTGCCGGAAGATCCCCTGGATGATATTTTTGACGATACGGAAGACCGAAAGGAGGACCAGAACAATCGATCAAGCCGGTCGGGCAGTGTGAATCACGAAGCTGAGAGGTTGGGGGATTCCACGGATATTTTCGACTGCATCTTCCTCGCATACAAACGGCAGTTTAAAGGACAATCTTCCGGGGCATTCATTGCATGATGGCAAATCTCAGCACCCACTATTGAAAGTTTTGTGTGCAAGTTGTGGAATTTGGCGAAGGATCATTTGAACCGGGAGGTCACCTTCACCGTGCAAGCAGATGGATCAACCTGCCCAGTGTGGGGGGCGAATGAAACACCCACTGAAGCAGAATTTGACAAATTTGTGTTGTTCCAGTCAGGCCGCCGACACTATTCGTTGGATAAACTAAAGGAGAGTAGCAGTCTGTTGCAGAGTTGGAGGGACAAGGAGATTACGCTTCTCCTACACGTATACTCTTTGTCCATTAGCAATCGCACGGTTTGGAACTCAGTCAAGGAGAGCCTCATCAATCCTTCCGAAAGAGATCGCTCAGGAGCTGCAACAACGCAAGCTGTGGTCGAATTATCAGATGAGTTAAGATCAAAACACGGAGATTATCTCGATGCACACGGTATGGCATGGTCGTTTTGGGCGAACTCCATACTGAACGGTCCGGCTCATTTGAGAGAGTCCCTTAAGGACCATCCACCGCAGCATCTGGCTCACCTCTTTCGCGCCAAGGAAGGAAAGCACGTTAACGCGATTCTCAGAGAATTAACGGTGGCTCATAGTGTGAACAGCAGTTATCATGAAGAAGTTGTGGCGTTGCGGCAAATTTTTGATATGTGTGAATTAAACGTACGGAACTTGAACAACTCAATGAAAATGTTCAAAACTCGGTTGGAGGCATTGGAGTTAAGGGACAAACTGAGTGATTCAATGATGGGTGCTATGAAATCGACGGTTAAGGTACAAGACCAGCTAGGAGAAAAGTTGAAGGCACAAGTGATTGATTTGGAAGATGTGGACCACATGTAAAAATATTGAAATATCATTGTTTGGTTTGTCACGATTAAAATACTGTTAATTAATGGTTTGTTAAGCAAATAAAGCTGAGCTTGTTTTATTCAAATGTTTATTTTTTCTGTTCATTTTCTTCGAACCCCAGATCGATTATATCCTCCGGAGAGGCGACCGTTGGATCAAACTTTCCTTCGCAAATATATCCACACTTCCGATAGAGTTTATCCATGCTGTATGAATGGAATCCGATCATGATTTCTGCTACGAACTGAGTCATATCTCGCACATCACTTTCTTTGTAACACTCTTGCATTCACAATCCCGAAGACAATTTCGATTGGGTTGTAAAAAGGAGTGTACGCGGGTAAAAATATCGGAAAGATACCTAGAGATCGCAGATACGACGTTATATTTGCATCGCAGTGAATCCGTGCACCGTCTAAGATCCAAATAGAATTTAAACCAGGGTAGGTTTCCACTCTTCCGCTTCGAAGTGCAAACTGACGAATATGTTGGAAGAAGTTGAGCCGTGTGAACGTTCCTTCAGTGTAGGTGCATTCCAGCATCCCATTCTGACCAATCATACACAGACATGACACTCGTGGCTTGCGGACGAACTCTCCACGACAAATCAGCCTTTTTCCTTTCTCAGCATATCCACGATTCCGCAGCATTCCCCGATTATCGAAGGAAACCTCATCCAAGAAGAGCAGGTTAGAGTAATCCCACGGCAGCGCGTTTAGTTCCATAAATAATCGATATATGTCATCCTGTCTGACCTGCAATGCTCGCCTTTCTAGACACTTCCATGTCAATCCTTCGCTGTGGAGTATGCGGCAGATAGATGAGGCCGAAATCTTCATTTGGAAATGGGTTTCGAACATTTTTGCAGCTTCATCAAGATAAAGTAAGGGTTTCTTTTTATACAATTCAATCAACCATCGACGCTTATCCGCTCCGGATTTCCTGGTAATAGATGTATTCTGCTTTCTTTCGTATGTTCCCGTGCGCTCGTAATATGAAATCCAGTTGCTGATAGTTGACTGATGTTTTCCATAAATTTTAGCAAGCTTCGATCGTGAAAGTTCCAGGAAATAGTACCCATACAGAGCATGGTACACTGTACTAGATGATGCACGACGTCGCTTCACAGCTTGTATTATTTCGGCCATTTAGTTATTTCTCTTAATTTTAAATAGTTCTAATGGAATATTTAATCACCAGAGAAAGTTCTATGTGCAAATTCTGAAACATAAACAAACTTGATCAATGAGCTCGGATGACAGATCAACAGGTGGTGTGAAAATATTTGACATTTTTGAAAATATGGCGATAACTCTAATAAGGAAAGCAATAAGCAAATTTTAACAAATTAAAACGCGCGTCGTTTCAATAAAACATTCTAAAACGACATCTTTATTTAACTGGCTATCAACAAGTAAACAATATACATCAAAAGACAAACATGCATGAAAGCACATACAGGAACGACGGCATCATAGTGTGGTACCTAGTCACGCTGCCAACTCGAGCTCAGCGGCGTGCTTGGAAGGAGCACTCCGCATATTCCATTGAACTCCAACACTGAGAGATCGGCAGTCCCACGTACCCAGTTTCCAATCGCACACAAGTCCTTTTAGTTCGCTGGGGTCGTTGCCGTTTGTCTCGGTTCGTATTATTCAGTTGCTGATTTTCTGTTACAATGGTTATTTACGGCTGGATCGTAAGGCTTGACACCAACCCCCTACTTTCCTGAGAACCATAGTGAACAGTTGAGCTTAGAGTCCTTCCCTGGCACTCGGACGTCGATCAGCCGCCAGAATCAGACGCTGTTGTGAGCCGCTCCTCCTGGAGAACAGACGCTTAGGTTTGCAGAAACAAACCTTACCTGTCAACATACGACCAAGTAGGGTCTGGGACCATTTGGGCAGGAGCACCTATTTTGGGCACTTGCTGCTATAACTCAGTCAATTTCGAACCGATTGACTTGAATTTTTAAACATAGCTAGATACTGCGCATTCCTGATCCTGTTTCGAAAATCAAGTCAATCGGTTCAAAATTGATTGAGTTATAGCATGCAGCAAGTGCCCAAAATAGGTGCTCCTGCCCAAATGGTCCCAGACCCTAGTTCCCACCAAGGTTGATTACCCGATCTTCCCTAAAGTTGCTCGCAACCCTACCAGAGTCCTAACCTAAATTACGCCAAATATCCAGGTACTGTGTTGATGCTGGTTGTCTTTTTTAAGAAAATTTTAACCGTCAATTTCAGATGACGATGTAGTTTATACCTAAAAAACAAAGAACGACTTCCTTACAGGCTGAATTTTTGGAAACAATTCGATTATTTTTCAACTCAAGCTCGCATTGCGGCATTCAAACGGCCTTGATCACTAAAATAAGCCAGTACCTAGCGTTTCAATTTCAGAATCACTCATTGAATCCGCTCGTTACCTCGTGTGGCTTGCATTGGAGTAAATCTATATTCAACGATTATATTCCCTTTCAAGTGCTCTCTCTACCATCCATTCACTTCATTTACAGCACTGCAGAAGCGTGCTTTTTACGCTAGAATAAGCAAAGCACCGTTCATCATCGTCAATGTGTAGGAACGCATCAGCTACCACTGATCTACTACTGTTCGGATAGCTGCGTTTTGCTGCACCAATCTCCCTGTGTGGCTTATCAAATCAAACAAACAAAGCCTTAATTTGCATTTTACTTTACTTATGCTCGTTTTCTCGTTTCAGCTTTCGGATCCAACGGTGGGTGTCGACTTTTTTGCCCACCTGATCGAAGTGAAAGACGGCACCCGGATCAAGCTGCAGCTGTGGGACACGGCCGGCCAGGAACGGTTCCGTTCCATCACCAAGTCCTACTACCGGAACTCGGTCGGGGTGCTGCTGGTGTACGATATCACCAACCACGCCAGCTTCGAGCACATTCCCCTCTGGATGATGGAAGCCAAGCGGCACATCGAACCGCACCGGCCGGTGTTTGCGCTGGTAGGCTGCAAGCTGGATCTAGTCAACAACGGGGTGCAAAGGCGCGAGGTCAGCGTAGAGGAGGCGCGGTCCTTTGCCGAACAGAATGGGCTGATCTTTGTGGAGACTTCGGCCAGGACCGGGGTCAACGTGCGGGAAGCATTTAGCTTGGTCACGCAGGAGGTGTACAACCGGATTCAGTCCGGCGAGTACAAAGTCGAGGACGGGTGGGACGGCATCAAGAAGGGCTTCCCGAGGCCTAGCAATTTGGACTTTAATCTGGTGGTGGCCGAATCCGCACGAAGTTCGTGCTGCTAAGGTCGCTTAGATAATGCTGTACGGTGCGGTGTAGTTGCTAGATTTGCGGGAATTTTTCTCCCTGCCACGTAAAGGTTCTTGATAACGATGCATAATGGGACGGAAGGCTGTTTTATAAGGTCGAAACAGTAAAAATCGTATTGATCAGTTAAACATACGCTTAGGCTTCACGAGCAACAAATATCCTCATATAAAACTGCATTTCGTCCCAGTGTTCCGACGCATGTCGACAGGTCCAGAACCGTTTTGGGAATTTTCCGGACAGAAAGACTCGAAGCCGTAAGATCGATTGACTCAACTGTAGTAGGACGAACCAATAGGATTGCTGAAATTTTTAACAACGATGTGATAAAAAACAGAACAATTGGAGCGAACTGATCTGATCCTTGAGCGGGATGGAAAGACACGAAATTCAAAAATACCCAAATTTATTTTTAGTCATTTCAGCTACAAAATAAGCAAGAAACACGGTGGCATGTTTTCCAAAGGTTAACCTTCAGTTTATATAACATTACGTATAATGAAAAAAGAAAGTTTATATTAGCTGCGTTTGTCCATTGGTGCTTTTGATCAATGCGAATATTTTGTATCATCTCCTAAGTTAGAAGATAGGTATTTGATTTGTTTTCTGTTTGTGTTCTAGCGCCCCGAATTTGTGAAATTATCGACCATGTTTAGGAACAAATAAAAATGAACTCTGTTTTCGTCATTTACAAAAGTCAGTTTTAGGCGATAAACAAACTAATAATGATCATAAAAGGACACCCATTTTTATATGTATATAGTATAATAATCACTAATTTAGTAACAAGTTAGTCGAAAAAAGAAAATGTTTACTTTAAGAAAAATACTGGATAAATTTAAATAAATTATGTAACCTTGAAACGTTACGTTCTTTATTCTAAATTCTGGCTTGTACTACATTGGTTTTTCGGTTTTATCACGGTTCCGTGAAAACCTCTGGAGTATCGCTGGCACTCTTGAAGCTCCATGAGACCCCTAGAATACTTCTGGAATGTCCTGAAGCCTCTGGAACACCCTCCGAACGCTCTGAAACCCCCATAAAATCCCTTGAAACCTCTAAAACGTTCTTGAAATCGCCTGGAACATCCTTGAAACGCCCTCAAACCGCTTATGCCTGGAACGCCCTGAAGCCCATTCAAACTTCCTGAAACTTTCTAGAACGCCTTTAAACATCTAGAAATCCCGTGGGATGTTTTTGAAACCTCTTAGAGCGCTTTTAAAATCCCCCGAGCCTTCGAAAATAGTACTGGAAATTGCCTGAAACACCCTGTACTTAATGCCCATGAAACTCGCTGTAACACCTCTGGAAATCCCCGGAATGGCGCTAAAACCCTTTGATATCCCATAGAACGCCCCCTTCTAGGGCGCTTCTTAAACCTCATAAGACCCCCGAAAAACCCTTGGAACGCCTCTGAAACCTCTTGGAACGCCCCATGCAACCCCCCTAAACCTCTTGAAACACACCTGAAATCGTCTGGAATTTTCCAAAACCGCCGAGACATCCTGTAACGCCTTTGAAATCCCCTGTAACGCCCCTGCCCGAAATGCCTTGATACGACCCTGAAATTCCCTAAAACCTTCTGGAACACCCCTGGATCTTCCCTGGAACCCCTTGAAATCCCCTGGAACTGTTGGAACTAATCCACCATGGCCATGCAGGCCTGTCGATGGCCGTTTCTAAATTACAAAGAAAAAGAACACAGTAGTCACCTTTCATCCAACTATATGGCTGCCGCCTTGGCTACGACGCATGCACAAGCTCTTCGTCAATATTCCGAGCTCCAACCAGGTTCGTCCATCTCCGCGCTCCTCCTCCGTATTATCCTCCTGTCGCCAACCTTCCGTCCAGGTTTTATTTGGTCGCTCCGCTTCTACCTCCTCTATGTGTAACTACTGAGCTGCATCCGATTATCCAACTTCACAAAACTTCCATCGACCTCCTTCTGGCGACCAGCCAACAGTTGACCCGTACTGCCTAACGTTCCCATGGATCCTGACCTCATCTGCCCAAGGATTCCGTGCGGCGACTCCGCGGTTTGTACGGCCGATACTTCTCCATGTCGATACGTGCTGTGGAACCTGGGTCCATAACCTGTTGGCATCCCAGCGCAGTGGACACTCTACTATCCACGCTATCTAAGCGTTCATCGCTAGCTTTCTTGCAACAGAAACGCCCCAGAACCCCTTGGAACCCTCTGAAACTCCTTGAAAACTCTTGGAACGTCCCTTAAATCCCCTGGAATACCCCTGAAACCCTCTGGAACTATTTGAAATCCTCTGGTACACTCATAAAGTCTCTTGAAACACCCTTGGAACGCCCATTAAACTCTCTGCCCATGGAATGCAAGAGGTGGAGCTCCCTGAACCACCTGGAACACACTTGGAATGCCTCTAAAACACCCTGAGATCATCTGAAACAACTTCGGAACGCATTTGAAATCGGAAAATAAATCTGGCGGTCATGCTAAACAGTTTAGGCACATTTTAGGTAGAGATTCTGGAAGCAGGATGCTTACTTCACGGAATGTTAGGAGTTAGGGACGATGCTAGGGATCAAGCTAGGGATCCACTGTTGTGAACCGAAAGCTTTCTCTGCTAAGGATTAGTTTTTCTCGTACATATCGTGTGGCAAACGTGAAGATATTCTTATGCTCAAGAATGTCATGAAAATTTCCATTACGAAAACATCCTGGACCGACTGTCACTCTTAGCATGGTCTTATGACGCGAGACCAGTCGGTATTATTTCATATTCAGACTAATTTCCTTGTGGGAAAGGTGGGATCGCTTTCGCATTGGTGCGTTGCACACACGGCTTTGGGTTCCGACTGCATATCCACATATCTATAGATATGTATACATATCCGACTACATATCCACAAAAACCGGCTTCTTAGAACGCCAGGTCATGTCAGCTGCAGTAGAACACCCCGTTGATCTTCGCTATTACGAAGCCCTCATTCGAAGTGGAAATAATTTCCTCGCCCTAAAACCGACCGGTTGTACAGATCGCCGCTAACTTAGCCTTATCCGCGCTACCTAGTTCCCGTTATCGGGAGGGATACGGTGCGGTATGGGTGCGACAGTAGGGCGATATCTGTACTTGACTCCGAGACTGACTGCCACAGCAACTGTTAACAATTGGGCGGCCTTACAGTGATTCAGGTTCAGCTGTGCAACCTGCATTATCGTCGGCTATTTTGTCCTCCATGCGTGCCTGGACATCTAGGCCTGCATGTCGCGTCGTGTGGTCTTTGTTTGCCGTGCAAATAAAGTATTCCCTGCCGGTGTGGTCTTCTACTACGCACTTCCTGCAGAGTTTACTCCTACCGGGGCCTTTACATGCTCACGACTTGTATCCTTGCTCTTTATAAGCACGTGCTTCAACGTCTCTGCCGGCTCATAAATGCTAAGCGGGTACACTGATGGCAAGCTAACTCTGAGCTCACCGACTGTAGCCACCTTATTCACCTTTCCTACTGGAAGCTTGATCGTGGCAACGTGCGTGCCTGCCGAGCCTTTTCGTTGGCGAATCGATGCACTTGGTGCATCTACCTGATACTGTTGCTTGAGGACTGGAGAATCGCCTCCGCTGTCAGGGCTCTCAACGGCATCTTTTCGCCAAGCATCTCTTGGGCTAGTGCTTTGTAGAAGGTGCCCTTTTGGCCGCCTTCATCTCCAGCACCAGCATCATCTCTCCAGTCGTGATGCACCGGATGCTTTACATCCGCACCCAGCGATGAGAGACGATTTTAACCCCACATAGCCCTCAGCGGTACGGTATGGTACCGGCGACCGCCACGGTACAACCTAGAGTGACTGAAACAATCAGATGTCGCCTCAGCATACGCGCGAATCTCGAGGCCGCGTTGCCAGACGAGGGTGTGCTCGATGAGGCCCCTCTAGAGGACTGCTGGAGTACAGTGGAAGCAGCCATCAACGACGCAGCCGAGAGCACCATTGGGTACGTGGAACGGAATCGACGGAACGAATGATTCAACGAAGAGTGCAGAACGGTTTTGGAGGAGAAGAACGCAGCGAGGGCGGTAATGCTGCAGCAAGCGACTCGACAGAACGTGGACCGTTATAAACAGAAGCGGAAACAGCAGACCCGCCTCTTTCGGGAGCAAAAGTGCCGCCTGGAAGAAGCGGAGTGTGAAGATATGGAACTGCTGTGCCGTTCCCAAGCAACACGGAAGTTCTATCAGAAGCTCAACGCATCCCGCAACGGCTTTGTGCCGCGAGCCGAAATATGCAGGGATAAAGACGGAGGCCTTTTGACGGACGGACGTGAGGTGATCGAAAGGTGGAAGCAGCACTTCGATCAGCACTTGAACGGCGTGGAGAACGTAGGCACGGGAGCCCACGGCAACGGAGGAAACGACGACGCCAGTGCAGCGGAGGACGGAAATGAATCAACCCCCACGCTGAGGGAAGTTGAGGATGCCATTCACCAGCTCAAAACCAACAAAGCAGCTGGTAAGGATGGCATCGCAGCTGAACTCATCAAGATGGGCCCAGAAAAGTTAGCCACCTATCTGCATCGGCTGATAGCCAGGATCTGGGAATCCGAACAGCTACCGGAGGAGTGGAAGGAAGGGTTAATCTGCCCCATTCACAAGAAAGGCGACCATTTGTAATGTGAGAACTTCAGGGCGATCACTATTTTGAATGCTGCCTACAAAGTGCTATCCCAGATCATCTTCCGTCGTCTGTCACCTAAAACGAATGAGTTCGTGGGAAGTTATCAAGCCGGCTTCATCGACGGCCGGTCGACAATGGACCAGATCTTCACCGTACGGCAAGTCCTCCACAAACGCCGTGAATACCTGGTCCCAACGCATCACCTGTTCATCGACTTCAAAGCGGCATACGACAGTATCGACCGCGCAGAGCTATGGAGAGTCATGGTCGAAAACGGCTTTCCTGGGAAGCTGACTAGACCCGATTAAAGCAACGATGGACGATGTGTAAGGGTTTCGGGTGAACTACCCAGTTCATTCGAATCTTGCCGGGGACTGCGACAAGGTGACGGACTCTCATTCCTATCTATCAGCAGTTCAACGCACCCCGCTGTAGTATTCTAGCGTTCCGCGGTGAAATCCGACGAACCGCGGAACTCGTCAAAACTCCCGCTCGCGCGCTGCGCATGAAACGTCCGTCCGACACAAATTTGGTTAACAAACTGAAGTGCTTTATGTCCCGCAATCAATGATACCGAGTCCACACACTTCCATCTATTCATCTCCCTCTCGCACACTTCTCAATCATTTCATCCCATTCAATTCACGCGTCCATCGCATCATCAACGGCTGCCCTCTCCCGGTTCATTCGAGCGCACTCGAACCGAAGACAGACACGGACAAGCTTTGGCTTCAAAAGCTCAAACCAAAAGCTTTCCACGCAAGCTGTGCGATGTTTATTTGGCACGCAACACACTGACCAAAATAGCGCGATAGACTTATTGATGTGATGATAATTTAAATGGTTATTTTTCATTATCAACATTAAATCTACTAAACATAAAATGAATAGAATGCTAAATATGACAACTTAGTATTCCCTGTACTGATAAACATAAATAATTTGATATGTATACATTCTTCGCTCAGTACACCCAACGTATCTAAACACCAAGGTAAGAGATTCCCGCAAATGTCAAAAATGAGACTCACCAACACATCTGCGTTAGTTATGAAAAGTTGGTGTTTTTACACTAAAATGTCATCATTTCAGCAAAGTTTGTAAAATTTTATTAGTTTGGATGTTTCTTAATGCTGAAAAAATATGTTTAGAACCAATTAAAAAAAATTGTTACCGATTTTCAAATGGCGATATTTCCTGTTTTACTGCATGGAGGTCACATTTAATCCAGTGAGATGCAATTAAATAATTGCTTCTAAGATGGGAGCGCTTAATTTCTTAAGAAAGTTTGCTAAATAGTGATGCGCCCATACAAATCATCGCAAACTTCATAACTATTTTTTGCTTTTTTCCTTTTCTCACTAATCCGTGAATATTAGCGGGAATCTCTTACCTTGGTATTTAGATACTTTGCACTACACTCGCTTCATGCCGCGAGCCGAAATATGCAGGGATAAAGGCGGAGGCCTTTTGACGACGGACGTGAGGTGATCGAAAGGTGGAAGCAGCACTTCGATCAGCACTTGAACAGCGTGGAGAACGTAGGCACGGGAGACCACAACATTCACCAGAAATTATAGCTGAACTCTTTTGGAAATTACGAACTCTTTTGAGGATAAACCTAGAATTTCCTGGTTCCTGTATGCTTCTATTTATCTTCCAACACTATTTGCTGGAGAAATTCCTCCAGATTTTTTTGAATTTTTGAATTTCAGAAGGAACTTCTGTAAAAATTTCAATAAATTAACCTGTACGAATTCCAGGATAAATTATGGGAGGGATACCTAGTGAAATTTCTGAAGAGATCTCATGAGAAAATCGTAGATAAATTTCTGGAGGATTCACTGGAGGAAATTCTGGAGAAATTCCTGGAGGAATTCTGGACGGAATCCCTAGTAAAATTTCATAAGAAATGTCTTTAAAAATTCATATATGAAATCTCTAAATTTGTGGAGGAATCCTTGGAGGAATGCTTGTAGAAACTTCTGAGCAAACTTCCGGCGTAATTCCTGAAAGAATTCCTGGAGAATTTCCTTGAGCAATTTTTTGGGTGAATTCTTGGAATCCCTATGAGAATTCTGGGAGAAATTCCTGATGAACTCTCCAGAGGAACTCTGGGAGGAATTGCTGGAGAAATTTCTGAAAAAAATCCCTTGAGAAACTCCAGGAGGATTTCCTGAAAGAACCCTTGGAGGAATTTCTGGAGGATTCCCTGGTGGAATCTCTGGAAATACCCCTCGAAAAATTCGTGGAGAAATCCCTGAAGTAATTGTTGGAGGAATCTCTGGAGAAATATCTGGAGGAATCCCTGAAAATTTCCTCAAAGTATTCCTGGAGAATTTCCTGAAAGAATCTCTGAAGAAATTCCAAGAGGATTTCCAGGAGAAATTCCTGGACGAATTGCTGGCATAATTCCTGAAGGATGCCATAATTCCAGAAGGAGGTATTCCGGAAGAAATTTCCTGGAGAAATTCCTTGATAACATCCCGGAGGAATAAATGGAGGAGTTCTTAGTGGTATTCCTGTGGAAATTTCTGGAGGAATCTCTAGAGGAATTCTTGAAAGAATTACTGGATGAATATCTAGAGGAATCTCCAGAAGAATTCTGAGAGATTTCTGTTTCTATTTCTGTTATTTTTCTATTTTTGAAAGAACCCCTTGAGAGATTCCTGGAAGAATTTCTAGTGGAATTGCAAGTGGAGTTCCTGGAGAAATTCTCGAAGGAATTTCTGAAGGAATCCCAGGAGGTTTCCTTGAAGAAATTTGTGAAGAAATCCCTGGAGGAATCCCTGGTGGAATACCTGGAGGAATCCCTGAAAAATTCCTGCAGGAATTCCTGGAGAAAATTCTTGAAGAATTTCTGAAGAAATCTCTAGAGGATTTCCTGGAAGAATCTTTGGAGAAACTTCTGAAGGATTTCCTGAAGGAATCTTCAAAGAATTTCCTGAACAGATTTTTCATGGAGAAATCTCTGGAGGAATCCCTTCAGGAGGGAAATCCCCTGGAGGAATATCTGGAGGAATCAGGAAGCAATTCCTGATAAAATCTCGGGAGAAATTGCTGGAGAAATACCTAGAGTAATTGCTGACATAATTTCTGAAAGATGTCCAGGAGCAATTCCTGGGGTAGTTCCTGGTGAAATTACTGGGGTTATTCATAGAGAAATTCCTGGATAAAATCCTGGAGGAATTCCTGGAGGAATTACTAGGGGTATTTCTTTGGGAATTTCAGGAGGAATCTCTAAGAGAAATTCTCGGAAGAATTACTGGATGAATTTCTAGAGAAATTCTGGGAGAATTCTATTTCTATTCTATTATTTTTCTGTTTCTGAAATCCTGGAGGAATTTCTAGCGGAATTTCTGGGGGAATTCTTGGATAAATCCTTGAAAGAATGCCTGAAGGAATCTCTGGGGAATCCCAAAAGCAGTTTGTGAAGAAGTCCCTGGGAGAATCCCCGAAAAATTACTGATGGTATTCCCCCCGGAAATTCCTGGAAGAATTTATGAAGAAATCCCTAGAGGATTTCCAGGCAGAATCCTCTGGAGGATTTCCTGGAGAATTTTCTGGAAGAATTTCTGAGAAAATCTCCAGAAGAATTTCTGGAAAAAATCCTGGAGAAATTGTTGACATAATTTCTGAAGGATGTCCAGGAGCAATTCCTGGATCAATTCCTAGAGAAATTTCTGGAGGAATTCCTGATGAAATTCTTGGGGTAATTCCTGAAGAACTTCCTGTAATAGTTCTTGGAGATATTCCTGGATAAAATCTTGGAGGAATTGCTGGAGGTTCTCCTTTGGGAATTGCTGGCGGAATCCGTGAGGGAATCTCTGGAGGAATTCCTTCATCAACTTCTGTATGAATTTCTGGGGGAATCTATGGAGAAGCTGTGGGAGAAATTTCTGAAAAAATTCACGGAGAGATTTCAAGAGACATCTCTGAAGGAATTACTGGAGAAATCTCTGGAAAAATCCCTGAAAAAGTTCCTGGACGAGTTTTAGCAGAATTTCTAGAGAAATATCTGTAGCGATTCCTGGAGGGAAAACCGGAAGATTTCTTGGTGGAATTTCTGGAAAAAATCCAAAAGGTATTCCTAGAAAAAACCCTGGAAGAATTTCTGAAGCAATCCCTATTTTATGATGGTGTTCCTTGATTAATTCCTGGTGTAAAGCATTGTCCAGTTAGAATCCGGACGGAGATAATCACTTATATCTCAGAGGTGGAATAACAAACAGAAAAGGTTAAGTATATCTCTTTATTGTTGATATTTCTCGGTGAACGAATAAAACAAACTTGTTTTTTGCGTGACGTTTCGGCCTAATCACATTTCGGCCATCTTCAGACGCAATTTGATCGCCGCAGCTGATGCTACCTCCTATCCAGCTGGGAGACCAGTGGTACGTGATCTCCCAGCTGGATAGGAGGTAGCATCAGCTGCGGCGATCAAATTGCGTCTGAAGATGGCCGAAATGTGATTAGGCCGAAACGTCACGCAAAAAACAAGTTTGTTTTATTCGTTCACCGAGAAATATCAACAATAAAGAGATATACTCGTTAACGGTGATTAAACCCAACAAGAAAAGGTTAAGCCCTCAAAACATAGATAATTTACTGTAGTTTCATGGAAAAATATCATTAAAATTATTAAATTTAGTTTTTAATACGTTTTCTCATATTTTCCGTGATAACTTCCTTAAAAATCTGCACAGGGGCTGTTCATAAACCACGTAGACTTTTTGGGGGGAAGGGGGGGTCTGGCCAAAGTCTACGCTCCATACAAATTTCAAAATTTTTGTATGGACAAAAGTCTACGAGTGTTTGTGCAAGATTTTTTTCCTTCACATGTCTTCAATCTGAAATAACTTTTCACTCGTAGCAAGAAAATCGATGAAATTTTCAGCATCAATAGAGGACTTGTTTATAATCAGACTGCAGTGAAAAAAAAATATGATTATGATCATTTAGAGCGTCACAATAAATTATCCTTTGCGTCCGGATTCTAACTGGACAATGCTTTAACTCCTGGAGGAATCCCTGAAAAATTCTTGAAGGTATTCCTGAAGAATATTCTTGAAGAATTTCTGAAGAATCCCTAGTGGTTTTCCTGGAAGAATCCTTGGAGAAACTTCTGCAGGATTTCCTGGAGGAATCTTCAAAGAATTTCCTGAAGAGATTCCATGGAGAAATCTCTGGAGGAATCCCTTAAGCAATTCCTGATGGAATCTCATGAGAAATTCCCGGAGAAATACCTAGAGGAATTGTTGACATAATTTCTGCAAAATGTCCAGGAGCAATTCCTAGAGAAATTCCTGGAAAAAATCCTGGAAAAAATCCTGGGGGAATTCATGTAGAAATTCCTGAAGTAATTCCTAAATAAGTTCCTGGAGAAATTCCTGGATAAAATCCTGGAGAAATTTCTTGAGGTATCTCTTTGGGAATTTCAGGAGGAATCTCTAGAAGAATTTTTGGAAGAATTACTGGATGAATTACTGGGAAATTTCTATTTTTCTATTATTTTTCTTTTTCTGAAAAAATCCCTTGAGAAAACTCCGGAGGAATTTCTAGCGGAATTTCTAGAGGAATTCTTGGATAAATCCTCGAAGGAATTCCTGAAGAAATCCTTGGAGGAATCCTAGAAGCAGTTTCCAAAGAAATTCCTGGTAGAATCCCTGAAAAAATGCTGATGGTATTTCTCCAGGAATTTCCTGGAAGAATTTATGAAGAAATCCCTAGAGGATTTCCAAAAATAATGTTCTGGGGGATTTCCTGGAGGAATCTTCGGAGGATTTCCTGGAGGAATCCCTGAAAAAATCCTGAGGGTATTCCTGGAGAATTTACTGGAAGAATGTCTGGAAAAATTTCCAGAATTTCTGGAAAAAAATCCTGGAGAAATTGTTGACATAACTTCTGAAGGATGTCCAGGAGCAATTCCTGGATCAATTCCTAGAGAAATTGCTGGAGGTATTCCTGAATAAATTCTTGGGGTAATTCCTGGAGAATTTCCTGGAATAGTTCTTGAAGAAATTCCTAAATAAAATCTTGGAGGAATTGCTGGAGGTTATCCTTTGGGAATTGCTGGCGGAATCCTTGAAGGGATTCTAGGAGGAATCTCTGTATTAATTCCTTCAACAATTTGTGGATGAATTTCTGAGGGAATCTCTAGAGGAGCTCTAGGAGAAATTTCTGAAAAAAAACGCCTGAGAAATTCCCGGAGGAATTTCTGAAGAAATCCATGGAAAAATCCTTAGAAAAGTTCCTGGAGGAGATTTTTGTGCAAATCCTGGAGGAATGCCTGTAGCAATTCCTGGAGGGAATATTGGAAGATTTCTTGGCGGAATTTCTGGAAAAAATCCAGAAGGTATTTCTACAAAAAATCCTGGAAGAATTTCTGAAGGAATCCCTGAAGGATTTCCTGGAGTAATTCCTAGAGGAATTCCTGAAGAAATTTTTGGATGAACCTCTTAGGGAATTCGTATCGGAATACCAGAAATAATTCCTCAAAAAATCGCAGATGGAGTTCTTGAACAAATTTGGGAGGAATCCTTAGACGAGTTTCTGAAGAAACTCCAGAAGGAAACCCGGAAGAAATGAAAAGCATTCTGTATGCTGCCAAGTGAAACTACTTCAAGCAGTTGAAATGCTAATTAACAGCCGAAAGCTTTTGAGCAGCACAGCTTATGTCAACTCAAGGCAGCTATGCATTCGAACTGCTCATGTAGGGCAGCAAGCAGTTGAAATGCGTGATACGGGCTGATACACGGCTTATTCAAATGCTTAGTGGTTACCTGGGTAAGCTTACTCCGCTTGAGCAATCCGTATGCGCCGGTGTTCGGTAACCCTTCGGTGCCAAAGGTGGTTGGTCCACACTGGCCTGTGGATATTGAAACGATTCTCTTTGCGCCAGGCATTTATAATCGCCAGATTCCATACGGGAATCAGCCAAATTCCCAAGTTGCTCGTCTTAAGCCGACGGCGCTCAAGGCCTCTTTTTGTGACCTGGATCTTAGGGTCGTTTGGAGTGGTCTTGGAGCAATCCCTAAGTTATTGATGTGGTAAAAAGCGAACATTACAAGGTGAATGGAACGAACAATGGAAAACAATATTTCTAACAATAATACTTATCTAGTTCAACAGAACGGCTACGGCGGAGTGCAGATAGAAGACGGGACTTGGAGAAGGCGAATGAACCACGAGCTGCAGCAGCTGCTGAGAGAACCAACCATCGTCCATACCGCGAAAATCGGGAGGCTACGGTGGGCGGGTCACGTCATCAGGATGTCGGATAGCAACCCGACTAAAATGGTTCTCGAGAGTCATCTGACCGGTACAAGAAGACGTGGAGCGCAGCGAGCTAGGTGGGTCGACCAAGTGGAGGACGATCTGCGGACCCTACGCAGAGTGCGGAACTGGAGACAAACAGCCATGGACCGAGTGGAACGGAGGCGGCTACTATGTACAGCAGAGGCCACCCCGGCCTTAGCCTGATCGGTAAGGTCAGCACAAAGAGGTAGTTCCACAGAATAAAATACACGTAATAACTAGATGAATGAATTATTCACTGCTTCAAGTTTCAACTTTCTTCCTGATCGCAATTTGAATTTCTGGCTGTAATTACATACAGGAAAGTTGCTGATGTTTGATAACAGTGGTTCGAAACAAATGACCTCGTATGTACCTATGATTTATTACCGCGGCGAACTTCTCAATGATAAATTAATATTTGACAAATAAGTAGATGGAAACGATGGCTGAAATGATTGCCGATAGTTGCCTAGACCTAATGACAAACTCTTCCAAGTCGCTCCATCGTATCATCAAAATTTGATGGTTAAAAGTATCTACTAGGTATATGTAACAATGAGAAATGCAGCAAGAATAAGTATTTAGTATAACTAAAAACATTGTTCCGATAGCCGCAGCTATTGAACCAACAATCAGTGTTATTGAGTATGTATTCCGAAGAATATTTTCATACCTCGAATGTGTTCGGGTACGCAGTAACCATATATTTAAGTAAATGAAACATTTATTTACTTTTATGTTACAACTACGATGCATCTTAACTCCTAAGAAGTAACTTGGAAAGCGTTACAAAGGGAAGCTCAAATATGGCACTCCACAACAGAGTCACACTCGTCGTCAGTCCTATCGTTCCCCAGATCCAATAGAACAGATTGATCACACTGAAATAGGCGCCCGTTTTGTCCGGTGCCACCGAGGCCATCATCAGCAGCAGGACGTGAAGGAGATACATGGTGAACGATAACCGAGAAATCGGCTGCCATATGGACGCTCCGAGAAATTCATCCAGTAAGCCACCTTTGCCGTTCACGCAGGCCAGTATTATCCACATCACGCAGACTGCGAATACGGACCGAGACAACGGTTCGTAGAAGGCATCAATCACGTAGGAGAAATCTGCCACGTCGGTAACGTAGATCTGGTAGCTTGAGAAAACGATAAGTCCAAGGAGAGTGAAACAAGCCACCCAACCTGCGGTCCAATTGCGCTTCGACAGATTCACTCCGGTGTCCTTGGTTTTATGCAGGATGTAACCGAAGATCAGACCCCACAGCCAAACGGCCATGCGGGCGTGCGTCGAATAGTACGTCAGAGCGTACCTCCGGTAGTCGACATCCGGAGCGAATAGACTCAGCCGGAATTCGTTGTACAGGAAGGTGCCCAGAACACAAGCCATCGATAGAACCGCAAGGCCAGCGATTCCGATGAGCACTCGCTTGCCGAATCGCCATAGCGGGTAGATAAGGGCCGGAGCGATGATGTACAACTGCATATCCACGGAGAGGTACCACGTCCACGTCAAACACTGGAATGATAAACTATTAGTAAAAGAATGTCGGAACATGAGATCAACTCACCATTTCATTTGGAGCGACGTAGTTCTGAATGTGCAAAAGGGCTGCCCACCAGTTGGTCACGCAAGACTGCTTGAAACCGTTCATGTGGACCTTCCATAGTACCCCTTCTCCCGTGTATTGTGCGAATGATACGACAAACAGAATCATGGCAGCGTACGGAGCTGTAATTCGGATATATCGATGCAGGTATAACATCAATGGGTTGATCTTTCCCTTCTTGTCCAGCTCTCGTAGCATGCTCATCGCAACCAGCATTCCACTGAGCACCAAGAACGTGTCGACGGCTAAATAACCGGTGAAATGAAGAACCGAAGGCACAAAAGACCTGATGTACTTCCACATTGTAGGGCTGTTCTTCCATAGAGCGACCAGCAAGAATTCATGAATGTGGACTATGATTATCCAGATCATGGACAACGATCGGATGCCATGCGCACACTCGATCATACTGGACCTCTGTTGAGCGCTCTTGACTCGTGGTACCAAATGGAGAATACTCCGCAGATTTCCCAGTAACGAAAACGAACTGTACAGCAGCTTGGGGTCACGTTTCAGTGTCTCTGCGACGAATTCGTACAATGTACTGCAGACTACACAAAGGCCGATTATGGAGCTTACCACTCTGGAGAAGAAACACGAATTTATACGAATTTAGTTTACAGTTGAACAGAATATTACTTCTTCGTTCAGAATACATACATGGCAGTTATAACCGCTCCGTCATACTGAATTTCTTCATCTCTGATGCACAGCAGTTCCTGCTCAACCATCGGAACCAACGTGACACTCTGCGTTTTCAAGTAAGCTGCGTACAGAAGTTGCACAAAATCCGGATTGCACAGTTGGGGAACACACAATCCGGATACCAATAGCTCCAGGTTACCTGGAGGCGCCCCTAGGAATGTGCAGTGCTGCATCCGAATTTCGGCGATGTCCCGACACTGATCGACGTTGCCCAGTGCGTAGGTATTCTGGTGGTACAAACCCGAAGGAATCTTTCCCCACGAATCGAACCCTGTCGAAAGGTAGTTTTAGCGTCCACTTATCACTCCGTCTAACACCAAGCGATACTCACACTCCAATCCGAGTCGTTCTCGGGCCAGATAACCCGTCGCAAGTTGCCGCATTGCCAGCGCACATTGCGGATCGGCAGAGTCCGCCGCAGCTTGGTCGTCGATTGCCGCCAAGAAGTCAACGAAATACCGGTTCAACAACAGCACTTCGTCAACGCTAAACTCCACGTTCCGCAGTTCCCGACCACTACTACTGCTGTTCCCACTTTGGCCGTGGAATTTTCCCACCGGAAGCGTCCCATTGCTGAGCAGAGCCAACGGAACAAGCCAGGTGGGCCACATGTCTTGCAGCAGCTGTTGTCGTCGTACGCACCGCCAAACCGGCTATATGTACACTAATGAGCTTCGGGCTATTGTTGTAGTGGCTATTTCAACGCTGCTACTGATTAGAAGTGGACAAATCGATCGATTAGATATCAGGTCCCCATTTGTTAGGTTCGCATGAATCGATTGCTGAATTACAAACCATATCTACATATGAGAAGACCCATATTGGGGATTTTTTGCATTATCAGGTAAATTTGGTAGTATTTCAGAGCTCAATAAATGTTTGTCTACACTAAAACCTCCATTTAGGTAATGAGTCGGGACTGCCTAAATAGATTTTTTACCTAAATGGATTCATTACCTAAATGGATTCAGTTTATTACCTAAATGGATTACAAGGTTGCAAAGAAGTTCAACAAGGGAGAGTTACTAGGAAATTTAAAGAAGATCATGCGGAGTTTCAGATGGCTTTCAATGAGTTTCAGAAGGGGTTGGGTTTCAGGAGGGGAGGGGCTTCAGGGGCGTTTTCGGGGGTTTTGGAGGGTCTTAGATCAGAATTGTCATTCAAATGACTAGCTGGGTACGAAACACGAAAAACCTTGCGAAAAACCCTGCAAAATTCCGCCAGACTGAAAAATTATTGAATGTCGGGTCAAAGTCGGGTCAATTTTTATCGTATGTTGGACCATTGTTGGACCAACATTGAACAACTGTTGAGTCTATATTGGGTTTAGTGGCCAAAATAAAAACAGGTGAATGATAGGTTGATGTCGGGTTTGACGTCATCAATGCTGGAGCTGATATCAATGGAATGATGGAAGGATGGTTGATTATCTCAATTTCAGCTGGAAATGACGCTGGATACTGGAACTTCTCAACACTATATGGGGGGATTGTTTAGGAGGCAACATTGCTCCCCCTCCCCCCATACCCACCCCCTAACACCACTCACTAATTCTTTCCCATACACCAGTCTTATACCTAATCTTAAGCACTCCAACTGATTTGAACACAATCAAATTCCATTTAGGTAACGTTACCTAAATGGAGGGACCTAAATAGATTTTACCTAAATGGATCCTACCTAAATGGAGGTTTGAGTGTACCATGGATACAGAACGTTTGATGTGATGCATTTAAAACCATAAAGGAGGCCGACTCCTCACCTGTTTGCATTCACTGGATTACAAGCATCCGCCGCAGCACTCGTCAGCTCAAGTAGTTTCGTTAAAAATGGCCAGATAGCTACAAAGAAGTACCTGCCAAGCTTCGGCGCGTGCCTGTTTATCAGCATGTAAGGCACCGCTGGGTAATAGCCTGAATTTATGCTTTTTGATTTTACTTTCAGTTTAGGTTACAACGGGTTTGGTGGTGTAGTGGCTACTGTTTCTGATTCGTGTGCAAAAGGCCTTGGGTTCAATATATGTCGTGTCCTTTACCTCCTACTTTGTATCTTGCTACCTACTTTCTCTCTCATCTCTGTATATTCAACTCATGTATATCCATCTGTTCATAGCCATCGCTAGAACCAGAAACGGGTTAAAAAGCCGTTTGCATTCCATCATATTACATATATGTAAAAGATATGCAACTAGCGAACTGTGCAGCATTATCTTCAAAGTATTCAACAATCAATCTATCGTCAATCTTACGCCTGGCATCTATGCAACTATTTGCTACACAACCATTTCCCATAAACACTAAGTTCTCTCCGAGCTCCTGGTCCTATAGACCACGTATTTATAAGCGCCTGAACTAGCCACTCCACGAGTCCACGCGTCAACTCCTCTTCCAGCATTCCAGTTAACCCGTTAACGCCCAAGTTGTCTCACAATTTAAATCTTCAAATAAATTTGTTATTCCAATAAAATAAGCATGATTTGACGAAAAAAAAATGGAAGTCTATGGTCTAGTTCCAAAAAAAAATCTTCATTGTAGGTCCTCAATATCTGATAATTTTCTCGAGTTCTGTTTCAGCACAACTTCTACGCTATCATTATATTCTGATCCGTATAGATACAATGCAGCTTTAAACAAGTGAGAGAGATGATAACCACTCAAAAAGAATAGAAAAAGGACTTATAAATTGGGGCAGAAATATAACCCGATAAACGCCTAAAAGTATGCAATGCATGGTTCTTGTAACATCATGTAATTTCGACTGCAGTGTTCAACATTTCTCATTTGTTTTAACAAATCAAATGAAGAGAACTCACTATGTGTAGCATAACCAAACGTTAACATACTGTACAAGTCAGATTTTATACAAATAATGATTTCTAATAAAGTCATTGAGTTTTTCCTTCAGCACCCCAC
This sequence comes from Aedes albopictus, assembly GCF_035046485.1. NCBI lineage: Eukaryota > Metazoa > Arthropoda > Insecta > Diptera > Culicidae > Aedes > Aedes albopictus. Next base: position 90,125,776 of record NC_085136.1, read on the forward strand.
AAACTCTCTTTACGTACTCACCAGGAATGGTGAGGAATGGTAGGAATCCCTGAAATAATCACAGAAGAAATCCCATCAGGAATTGCTGTATAAATCCCGAATTCCATCAGGATTCTCTGAATATGTTTCGACAAAACACTTTGAAAGTACACTAAAGTAAATCTATGAAGTAATTCCAGAAGAATTCCGTGAAAGAATGCTGGTTAAAATATATGAAAGAATCCTTTCAGGATTTTCTGAAGCAATTCTGGCAGAAATCCCTAAAGTTATTCCTGAAGGAATCCCGTAAAGAATACCTTATGGAATCGTTAGAGAGATCATGACAGGAATGCCGGCCAGAAGCTGATCAGTGATTCCTGCAAGAATCATAGAAGATGTCTCTATGATCTTCTTCTTCTTCTTTATGGCTCTACGTCCGCACTGGGACTTGGCCTGCCTCGCTTCAACTTAGTGTTCTTTGAGCACTTCCACAGTTATTAATTGAAGGGCTTTCTTTGCCAGCCATTGCATGAATTTGTATATTGTGAGGCAAGTACAATGATACTCTATGCCCAGGAAGTCGAGAAAATTTTCCCGACCGGAACGGGAATCAAACCCGCCGTCTCCGGATTGGCGATCCATAGCCTTAACCACTAGCCTAACTGGAGACCTCCTCTATGATCTAGGATTGCCTGAAAAAAATCTCGGAAGAAACATATATTTTTTCATATTTTTTTGGAATGAATCCCTTGAGAAATAACAGCAGGAATCCTGGAAGGGATCTTTGAAGGAATTCCAGCACAAATTCCTGAAGAAATGCAGAAAAGAATAACTTAAAGTATCCTTAAATAAAAAGAAAATCGCGTTAAGTACTGTTCCTTTGAAACAGGAACAGTACTTAACGCGATTTTCTTTTTATTTACAGATATTCCCCTAACAAGCCCAGGTTAATCATCATCATTAAAGAATCCGTTCAGGATTTTCCAAAGCAGCCCCTGCAAAAATCCCTGAAGAGAACTACGGAGCAATCCGTAAAGCAATCTCGGAAGCAATATATGAAGGTTTCCCGGGAATAAACCTGAGAAGATTCTCGAAAGGAATGCCTGAAGAAATGCTAGAAAGAATTCCTGAAGGTATCTCAAAAAGAACCTCAGCTCATCTAATCTCAACTCAATTCTTCACCCTACTCTCTAGCCTCTACCTTACTGTCTTCTTTGCCCTCTATTCCAACCCTATATCCTACGCTCTATCATAACCTTTAACTCTACCATCTGCCCTACCCTCTAAACTAACCTCTACCATAACCACTGCCCTATCCTTTACTGTACCCTCTAGTCTATATTGTGCTTAATCGTACTGTCTACCTTAATCTCCGCCCTAACATTTTTCCTACCTTCCACCCTACTCTCTATCCTACCCTCTTCTCTACCGTCTACCCTATCCTCTACCCTAACCTTCTACTCCACTCCCTCTACTCTTTCCTTCACCCAAACCCTCTACCCGACCATCTGCTCCACCGTTTATCCTACCCGCTACCCAACCATCTACCATGACCCTCAACCCTTTTTCTCAAAAAGCTCGATCAATAGATACCCATGTTGCATGGTATTATAGCTCAAACTACCTTTCCGTGGCCGCCATCTTGGATATGGTCCGCCATCTTAGTTTTCGAAATAGGGTCAAATATCGATTTTTGACTTCTACTCATGAAGTCCGACCGATAGATACCCATGTTGCATGGCATCATAGGCTCAAACTACCATTCCGTGGCCGCCATCTTCGATATGGTCCGCCATCTTGGATTTCAAAATTACGTTAAATATCGATTTTTGACTTCGACTCATCAAGCCCGATAGATAGATACCTATATTGCATGGTATAATAGCTCAAACTACCTTTCCATGGCCGTCATCTTGGGTATAGTCCGCCATCTTGGATTTCAAAATGGCGTCAGATATTCATTTTTGAGTTCTACTCATGAAGTCCGATCGATAGATACCCATATTGCATGGTATAATAGCTCAAACTCTCATTCTGTGGCCGCCATCTTCGATATGGTCCACCATATTGGATTTCAAAATAGAGTAAAATATCGATATTTGACTTCTACTCATGAAGTCCGATCGATAGATACCCATATTGCATGGTTCATAGCTCAAACTACCATTCCATGGACGCCATCTTGGAAATGGTCCTCCATCTTTGATTTTGAAATTGGGTCAAATATCGATTTTTGACTTCTACTCATGAAGCCCGATCGATAGATACCCATATTGCCCAAACTACCGTTCCGTGGCCACCATCTTCGATATGGTCCGCCATCTTGGATTTCAAAATGGCGTAAAATGTCGATTAATTATTTCTACTCATCAAGCCCGATCGATAGATACTCATATTGCATGGTATTATAGATCAAACTACCCTTCCATGGCCGCCATCTTGGATATGGTCCACCATCTTGGATTTCAAAATGGCGTCGGATATTCATTTTTGAGTTCTACTTGTGAAGCTCGATCGATAGATACCTATATTGCATAGTGTCAGAAGCAGCATTGCCGTTAAAAAGCATATATTCTGGAGTTTTGACCGCCATCTTGGAACCTAAGCCGCCCTCTTGAATTGCAATACCCTTGCTACCACCTCCACATCCTAAGGAATGTGTATACCAAATTTTATTGAAATTTCTTGACGCATTTAAGAGTTATGCCTATGTTCCGGCATACATATACACACGTACATACATATAAACATACAAATAGACAAACATCCAAACATATAAACATACAAGCATATAAATATACAATCATACATACATCGACTTTTGTATGTATTGATTAACAACTCTGCCGAAGACATGAACTGTAAACTATTAATCATTGTCAAGATTCCAGGGAAATATTTTTTTTTTCGCATTGGAAATAAAGCTCACAGATCGTGACAATATGCATTCTTTGCAGCATCGCTTACGTCACCTAGTGAACCAGTCACAAACTATATTGTCCACTATGAACAAGGTATGGGTGTGAAGAACATCTTCTCTGAAGAAAGTATTCTAAAATTTTGCATAATTTTGGAGATATTCACCACAAAAGGCCTGTCCTATTTATAGGATGCTGGGCGTTCGGGGCATGTGTCCTATAAATAGGACGCTGGGCGGATATGGGTTAAGCTTGTCTTTACACATCATCGGAAGATTGTCCGGAGTCGTTTCCCCCCATAATGTGGCATGGTCACGTATTGTGAGAAACCTGCACAAACCGAACATTTGGGAGAACCCGTATAACCGAAACGGTGTAGATACTGTTTAAGGCAACTACGGCTCGAAAGGATCTGAGCGAGGTGGAATGTTACTTCCCTATGACGCCTCTTGAACCTTGGAATCAACCTGTGGGTACACTTTCCTTTGGTGGAAATTTCCCACGCACGATGCCGTTTGACCGTAGGATTTCTCTACTCTTACGCTACAGAGCTTTCCTTCCGGAAGCCGAACTGGTTACTCGAAAAGCCATCTACACCCTCGATGTGCTTTAACATCGGCTTCAACAGTCTGTTTAGGATAATCCTCTCGAGCACCCTCCCGCCGTGTCGAACAATCATATAGTTCTGCATGCCGAACAGTCTCCGGGTGGTTTACCCGCCTTTGGCACACATTTATGCATAGCAGATCTGAACATCCCTGGAGCCTCTGCAATAGCTTCTTTTAAGGTCAGGTTCGGAACTCCGTCCGGACCTGGTTCTTTACCTACGCTAAGGAACTTTGCTATCCCCGCAAGTTCCACATCGGTGAGCCTCTCCTCATCGCTAATTCCAGTCCCCGGCTGTCCTGCAAAAGAAGGCTAAGAACTAGGATCATAACGCGGAAAAAGCCCGTCGATGATCCCCTCCAACATCTCTGGAGATTGCTCTGTAGGAGTCATTACACCTCTCGTCTTGGCCATCATGATCTAACACTCTCTAGTCAGCTCTTCCACTTCGGCGACCTCGGCTAGGTCTTTGACCTTTAGAGTCACCTCATGTGCGAGAGCCCTCACCTCTACTCCCTGACCAAGGAAATCTTCTGCCAGCCTCTTGCAGGCGGCGCCCTTGTGATCTTTCTCGCGCTTCAGCTCCAGGATCATATTGCCCGTACGAGTACGTCTAATACTGCGCACGTCGGCTCCCAGACCATCAAGCATGGCGTCGCTTCGCATCGCCTTCAAGACGTCCGAGTGCTTGGACTGTTCCGTCTTGATGACGAGCGCGTCGCCATTTTTGCGCTTCGCACCTGCCCTCCTGCGCCTTGGCTTGGCGTGCTGCACTCCTACCGGCGGTTTCGTCTTCCTCTTCTTTGACTCTACCTTAGTCCAAGGAGGGACCTCCCTTGGTTCGCCCTACTCTGCGGCTGCTGAGGGCCCACCAACGGTCGCAACCCCTTGTTCCCCTCGTTCCGGGACGGGCCAGGCTTTTCAGGCTCACCCTTCCCAGCTTTCCGGAAACCCTGGCCTGACGGCTGCCTCGCTCGCTTCTGCGCTGGGGGCTCGTCAAGCCTCAGGACTATAATCCCTGTTGGCCGTCTAACAGAGATCAACGAAGCCCGCTTACGCGCCTTGATCTCTTTGTTCAGTGCCAATTTTGCCGCCCTGTATGCCACCTCTCGCTCCGCTCTCAACTCATCGGTCCGGGCTCTTTGCATCCTTCTCGCCCTATGGCAAGATGCGCGGAGCTCCTCGATTTCTTGGCACCACCAGTACATACACTACCCGTCATAAGTACGGACTCACAAAAAGTATTGCAACAATATTGAATCACCCTGACTCATCTCGATATCTCCACAACCTTGGGACTTACAAAGATGCTGTCTTCAGGAAAGTTATTCAGAAGACCAAAAGCAACAACTTTTCTGAAGACGGCATTTTTGTAGGTGTTCTGGTTTTACAGATATCGAGGTGAGTCAGGGTGATGCAATATTGTTGCAATACTTTTTGTGAGTCCGTACTTATGACGGGTAGTGTATACTGGTCTTCGTCCATTCCTGGGTATGGATCGTCTCGGCATTGCCGCGTCGCACGCTCGTCTCAGGGTAACAACTAGACCGTCATTAAACAGGTAGTCGATGTTCTGCTCCATGAGCAGTCGCTCATGCAGCTGCAGTAGTAGACCCCGTAGATCTTCGCAATTGCGAAGCCCTCGTACGTTGTGGAGATTATCACCTGGCCGGGTACTAACCGGTCGTACAGATCGCCGCTTTCTTAGCCTTATCCGCTACCCAGTTCCCGTTATCGGGGGGAAGTGATATGGGTCCGAAAGTAGTGTCAACTGTGTGACCTGCGTCATTTTCGGCCGTTCTGTCCTCTCATGCTTGGGCACTTAAACCCACCCGTCATGTGGCCTTTGTTCGCCGTGCAAATCAGACACTTTGGTGTCGATTTGCACTCCCTGACGAAGTGGCCTTCTATTCCGCACCTTCTGCAGAGTTTACTCCTGTCGGGGCCTTTGCATGCCCACGACTTGTGGCCTCGTTCGAAGCACCTGAAGCACACTTCCGGCAGCTCACAGATACTGAGCGGACATTGCAGCCGCTTTTTTCGCTTCCCCAATTGGAAGCTTGATCGTCGCGATCTGCGTACCTGCTGGGCCCCGCCTGATGCGGATCGTTGTGCTTGGCGGGTCCACATTAAACTGCTGCTTAAGAACAGCAGAGAGCTTCTCCGCGGTGGCGATCTCATCCAAGTTCTTACACTGGAGTTGCCTTCGGCGTCAGAGCCCTCACCTGTACCTTCTCACCTAAGGGGCCGTACACAAATTACGTCACACTTTTAGGGGGGAGGGGGGGTTTTGCAGAGCGTGAGGACCCTTACAAAAAATATTGTGGTCCCATACAAAAAGTGTGACATAGCGGAAAGGGTGGGGGGGGTTGAAAAAGATCTTTGCGTGACATTATTTGTGTATCACCCCTAACACTTGCTGTGCTAGTGCCGTATAAGAGGAGCCATTGTTGACGGCATCCTTCTTGAGCACTAGCATCATCTCTCCTGTTCTAGTGCGCCGGATGCTTTTGACCTAGTTCAGTTTTGAGGACCAGTGCGTCGCTCTTCGTGCGCTTACGGCTTCGCTTTGGTTTTACTCAAAACCTTCTCATTTCGCTTTTTCTTTCCAACCGTAATCCAAGGGTTCTCCTTCCCTTGGACCGGTTGGTCACCGCTATTTTTAACAGGCTCGACTCCGGGTTTCGGTTCTTTGCCCCGAGCTTGTTTCGCGACCGGTTTGGGGTTGTTCGCACTACGCGGGCTTTTACCACTCACTAGTCGCTCCTCATCGACGGATCTTGGCCTTTTGGCTTGGGCCGAGATTTTCGCTCTATCTGCAGCCCCACCTGGCTGTACCTTATTCGCGCTCTCTGTAGAGGGGCAGTCCGTTTGCGTGGACCTCTCAACTCTACCCGCGTCAGTCACCTTACCTCGCTCGACCAAGGGATCATACTCCTTCTTGGCCTGGGCCACCGAATCGCGGAGCCTCAGCAGACCTTTTTTAAAGTCTTTGCTGATGTTGTCGGGCTGTTCAGCGACCACCCTCGCCTTGGTGATCTAACCAGTCCACTTCTCGCGAACGGGTTGATCACCTCACCCTCCGTATTGTCAACCACTTTAATTAAAAACAAATCCATCACTGCTATAAGGGTCCACCTTAGAGCCGCTATCCCTCACTGCCACTGAAGTAGTCGACCAAGGATCCCGGTGGTTATCTATGCAAGCAGGGAGGCCACCCACGGGTTGACACTAGAGTCAGTCTAGTTAGAGTCTGGCGGACTGTCACTTTCGATCGGAGCCAATCGAGCATGACGTCACGGTGTAGCATTTATCGGTGAGGACACTATGACGTCATGCTCGATTGGCTCCGGTCGAAAGTGACAGTCCGCCAGACTCTAATTATAGGGACTCTAGTTGACACAGGCCCTTATGGGGCCTGAGTAGGGCTTCCAATTTTCCCGGGATTCAGCTTCCCGGGAAACGGGAAAAAATATAACCATTTCCCGGGATTTCCCGGGATCCCGGGAAATAAAGGAAATTTTATTTTTAAGCGGAAAATGTATTTATTTTAAAAAAAATCGTTTATCAGACATCACATTTTTTCATTCCTATTGTATACTGTGCACAATTTAGCAAATTTCATCCCGGGAAATAAAGGAAATTTTATTTTTAAGCGGAAAATGTATTTATTTTAAAGAAAATCGTTTATCAGACATCACATTTTTTCATTCCTATTGTATACTGTGCACAATTTAGCAAATTTCATGATAAGAAGGCTCATATTTTACCATCAATGCGTACGATTTCAACCAACTTTAAATAATATTCGAATTTTGATTAGAAATACATAAACGTGTTTTGCTGAAAGTAGTTGATTGTTTATTTATTATTTTGGGTACATCAACATGCATAAAACAACCCCAACAATGTTTAATTTAACCCTCGAGTGATCACGCTGTTGTATTTTGTACAACACGCTGAAAAAAAAAATGGGTTTTTGATTTCATCATTAGCGTGGTACTGGCGGTGGTGGCCAACCGGTCAAGTTACGGAAGGTTAATCTTAAAATTGATTCCTAAAATTCACAATCACGTTATCATACTTAATGAATAGATATAACAACACAAGTCAAGAGTACACACCCGATACAAAATGTAACTATAACTTACGAGAACTGCCGAAGAAAAAACGAAAAAAAAAATCGGCGAGGAATTTCGAAGTCAAAGTAATAAGCTACATGGGTAAAAACTCATTGACTGCTGCTCCATGATGCACAATGATCTAGTAGCAATGCACAAATGGATTTGTTCCTAAATAGTTGGACAATCACTACGACCTTGCAAAAAATTAGCTATAAATAGGACTTTGACTGTATTGGGTTATTGGTGGATCAGTTGGCACTTTAGGATGAACTCCTTTGAAACAATATTGAAAGAAAGAAGAGTCGTTGTCGGTTGAAATCAGTTTCAATGCCTGCATATTATTGAGAGGATGTTATCTGTATAAGCATTCCATTAAGCTCAAATTATAAGATAACATCAATATAAATAACATCTGCATAGAGGTCATGAGATTTTACGAACGTTAATCTACATAGAAACTAAATAAATCAATCATTGACTCTCAATTGGTCATTTCACACTTGACAAAAAAAGACAATAGAAAAAAAAATCCCGGGAAATTCGGGAAACTCGGGATACAAAATTTTGGTTCCCGGGATTCGGGAATCCCGGGAAATTTCATTTCCCGGGAAATCCATCCCGGGATTGGAAGCCCTAGGCCTGAGCTCAGAGCCAGGATCAGCGCTAATCAGGATACTTCAAGTAAACCTGACTCCATCCAGTTAGCTTCCTAAGCTGGGTACAGATCGGAAACGTACTCTAAGGCCTTGTCAAGGTTTTATGGGACGGAAGGCAGCTCCGACATTAGCCCATCCGTCGTTTCAGGTCGGTGTCACCCGGCCCTGCTAAGAGGATACAATGCCGTCGCCACCAGCACACCTCTACTCCGCGGTCATCTAAGAGTGTACCATCTCGTTGACCAGTTCCATAGTAATCAGGAACTGGCGTTGCTCCTGATGTGCCCGAGGCACCCCTGAGTCAGGCCCTGACCAGGCTAGAGCACTTTGGAAGCGGTGCCGATTCGGTTGTACGATGTGGTGCTTCCGGATGTGTGGTATTTCTGAAGAGGCCCAGCAGAGCCCACTGCTGAACCCCCGCCACGCTTAGGTAAACTCCGCTTGAACTATTCGTGAGCAGTGCACATGATGCTCGGCCACCTTGCGATGCCAAAGGTGGTGAGTTCTCACTAGCGTAAGCCCGTCCGTCTACCTTTGATCATCACTACTTAGTGGTAGATAATAGAATTCGAGCAATCCAAGAACGTACCGACAGTGTCGGTCCGACACCCTTCTTAACTCCAGAAGAGCGGCAGTCAAATGTGATTCGATTCCTTATCAAATGTGGATCTCTACCATGAACATTGTGCAATGTTTCGCGATTCGCTCCATGCTCGATTCGAATTCGACCTGCAGAAAATTGACGTATGTTCGAGCGACGCGTGCCTTGGATGATCCTGACGATACAATAAGCTATTTTAGACTACACCTAAAGATATATTCAACCTTATCTGTTCCTATAAAAAATAGTCAAGAATTCAAAAGGGGAAACACATTCATTCAAAGTCCACGGACAATGCTTCCCACTAGACGGCATCACAGGAAATACTGAATTACTCAAAAATATGCTAGATATCTTATCGCCATTTCCCATTTACTACTAATCGTGCGATAAACAAATCTTAACTGATTGCTAAGCATAATCCACAGCACCGTACTCCGAGGGGATTCCTCTTCACGTAGACATTGAGTGCGTTGAATGAAGTTATTCATATGCACCACAATGCTAATCCTGGCGTCTTATCTACGATTGACGTATTTGCTACGAAAGATAAGTTCATTCATGAAGCGTCGGCTGAACATTGGGACTTTGACTGAACATTTAGGTCCCCACCAATAGTTAGGCTTGTGAATAAGGCTTATGATCGCCAATCCGGAGATTCGCGTTCCGGTCAGTTCGATTCCCGCTCCGTTCGGGAACTTTTCTCGACTTTCCAGAGTATAGTGTATCATGTGTATATATAAATTCATGAAATGGCAGGCAAGAGAGCCCTTTAACTAGTAACTGTGGAAGAGCTCAAAGAACACCTAGTTGAAGAGACGCAGGCCAAGTTCCAGTGAGAACGTAGAGCTCTAAAGAAGAGGTTTTAAGCCTCTCAGTACACCATCTCTGTGCCTATATTTCGTTACGTACTCATTGATTGATTATAATTATCGTTTTGGTAGAAACCGGTTCGAGGATTCGTAATCAGCTCTGCGGTTAAATTTTATTGAACTGACTGTAAACGTTCGCATCCTTCTCAGGGAGTGGTAGGAAATTCGTAGGCCTACACTATCTTATCAATCTCCTATTTCGACTATTGGCCCCCTTAAATTCACACAACAATTGGGTCCATGAATCATTAGTGTTTTAGGTGCCGAGGCGTTGAGTTGACCGGAAACGCTGCTTCCGGTTGAAACTCGCAGTGAGACAAGGCCGAGAGAATGTGGTCAACTTGGCTTCTTCCGTTGACCCTACTGAGCAGTGGTACAGTTCCGGTAGAAAAGGTTGAACACCAGCAGACGAACGGTAGCCGCAACGCGTTGCGAAACGTGGACATCATCAGCGTCGAGGAAATTCTGCTGTTGAATCGGCATTTCGTGGACTATCTAGCAGCGATAAACGACCAAACTCTTCAGGATGCTAGCGATCGTCAATGTGCGATCACCTTGCAACAGTTGGCCGTGGCTTATCTGGAACGTGAGAGAATAGGGTTGGAGTGTGAGTGTGCTGTGAACAGTCCGGTTGTGAAAAGTCTTACCTATCTATGATTATCATGTATTGACAGGGTTCGATTCCTGGGGAAAGGTTCCGTCAGGGTTGTACCATGAGAATGGAAACGCACTGGGAAACGTTGATCAGTGCCGAGGGATCGAGCCAATCCGGATGCAGCATTGCACATTCATCGGATTGTTTCCAAGTGAGATAGGACTGCTGTTTTCAGGTTTGTGTGTTCCACATTCCTGTAGTCCGGACTTTGTACAGCAACTGTACGGAGATTACTTGAACAGCCAAGGAGGTATGGTGGTACCGGTGTTCGAGCAGGAGTCGCTCTGTATTAGGGATGAGGAAGTGCGGTACGATGGAGCCATGATTACAGCCATGTAAGTTTGTAATTGTGCAACATAAACTAATTCAGTCAAGAGTCAGTGAATCTTCTTTTTAGTGTCATCAGCTCTATCATCGGCCTGTGTGTTCTGAGCAGTACTATGTACGAATTAATCATACTAGGAATGAAGCGCGAGATCAACCCATTGTACAGCTCCTTCTCATTGCTGGGAAACGTGCGGAGCATTCTACACCTGGTGCCACGCGTCAAAAATACACAACAGAAATCCAGCATGGTCGAGTGTGCCCACGGCATCCGATCACTGTCCATGATCTGGATCATAGTACTCCACGTACACGACATGGCGAACACAAAGCCCTGGGAGAACGATCCAGCGCGGGTGGAATATCTCAGAGGTTTCTGGGCTTCCTTACTGCATTACAGTGGTATGTTGGCCGTGGACACGTTCCTCGTGCTCAGCGGAATGCTTGTGGCGATGAGCATGCTAAGGGAGCTCGATAAAAAGGGCAAAATCAACCCGTTGATGCTGTATTTGCATCGTTACATCCGTATCACGGCTCCGTTAGCTCCACTTATACTGTTCGTAGTTTCTTTTGCGGTTTACATGGGAGAAGGCGTGTTCTGGAAGGTGAACTTCGATTTTCTGAAGTCAGGCTGCTTGGACAATTGGTGGGCTGCTCTCCTACACATTCAGAACTACGTAGATCCCCAGAACATGGTAAGAAACAGCCGAGTACCTTTGATTCCGGTTCTCAAATCATTCTCTTAATTCCAGTGCTTGCCATGGACGTGGTACCTCTCCGTGGATATGCAGCTGTACATCATCGCACCGGCCCTAATCTACCCACTGTGGCGATACGGGAAGCGAGTACTGTTGGTTATCGGCGGGCTTGCCGTACTATCGATGGTATGCGTACTGACCACCTTCCTCGTCAACGAATTCCGGATGAATTTTTTCGTCCCGGACATAGATAATCGAAAGCATGCGCTAACCTACTACGCAACGCACGCCCGAATGGCCGTTTGGCTATGGGGACTTGGCTTCGGATACATTCTTCACAAGACCAGGGAGACCGGTGTGAATCTGCCCAAACGATACTGGATCGTCGGATGGGTCGCCTGCTTCACTCTGCTCGGATTGATCATCTTCTCCAACTACCAAATCCACACCACAAATGTCGATGACTTTTCGCATGTGATCGACGCTTTCTACGAACCGCTTTCCCGATCCGTATTCGCTGTGTGCGTGATGTGGATAATCCTGGCCTGCGTAAACGGCAAAGGCGGTCTGCTGGATGAGTTTTTGGGAGCTTCTATGTGGCAGCCGCTATCGCGGTTATCGTTCACCATGTATCTGCTACACGTTTTACTGCTGGTGATGGCTTCGATAGCACCGTCCAAAACGAGCGCCTATTTCAGTGTAATCGATATGTTCTACCGGATATGGGGAGCCATTGGATTGACGACCAGTGTAACGCTGCTGTGGAGTGCTATCTTTGAAGTTCCGTTCGGAACGCTCGATAGGTTACTGTTGCGGAGCTGAGCGTCGTCAGCAGATGTACGACCGGAATGTGATATTCAGATTGTTGATAATTCTCAAATACAGGACAAATGCTCTTAGCCTTTCAAACTCATAAAGCATTGTCCATTAAGAATCCATACGCTTACCTTACCTTACCGATCAGGCTGAGGACGGGGTGGCCTCTGCTGTACATAGTAGCCGTCTCCATTCCACTCGGTCCATGGCTGTTTGTCTCCAGTTCCGCACTCTGCGTAGGGTCCGCAGATCGACCTCCACTTGGTCAACCGACCTAGCTCGCTGCCCTCCACGTCTTCTTGTACCGGTCGGATGACTCTCGAGAACCATTTTAGTCGGGTTGCTATCCAACATCCTGATGACGTGACCCGCCCACCGTAGCCTCCCGATTTTCGCGGTATGGACGATGGTTGGTTCTCTCAGCAGCTGCTGCAGCTCGTGGTTCATTCGCCTTCTCCAAGTCCCGTCTTCCATCTGCACTCCGCCGTAGATGGTACGCAACACCTTTCGCTCGAAAACTCCAAGGGCGCGTTTGTCCTCTGCACGTAGGGTCCATGTTTCGTGCCCATAGAGAACGACCGGTCTTATCAGCGTTTTGTAGATAGTTAACTTCTTGTTACGGCGAACTTTATTCGATCGTAGAGTTCTGCGGAGTCCAAAGTAAGCACGATTTCCTGCCACAATGCGCCTCTGAATTTCTCTGCTGGTGTCGTTGTCGGTGGTCACCAGTGAGCCCAAGTACACGAATTCTTCAACCGCCTCGATTTCATCACCGTCGATATAAATTCGGGGCGGCGGGCGCGGTGATCCCTCTCTGGAGCCCTTTGCCATCATGTACTTTGTCTTTGACACATTAATGACTAATCCGATTCGTCTGGCTTCACTCTTTAGTTGGATGTACGTTTCCGCCATCATCTCAAATTTACGAGCAATAATATCAATATCATCAGCGAAACCAAGCAGCTGAACGGACTTCGTGAAAATCGTACCACTCGTGTTAATCCCCGCTCTCCTTATTACACCCTCTAATGCCGTAACCCTCTGCGACATTCGAAGGGACTCGAGAGTGTCCCTGATACTCGAACTACGCACATCACTCGATCCATCGTCGCCTTGATCAATCGTATCAGTCTATCCGGGAATCCGTATTTGTGCATAATCTGCCATAGCTGTTCTAATTGATCATGCTTATTGTTATTATAGTCATAATTACATAAGATAAACTTATGAAAAAAGCAGAAAACACGTAAAATGATGCAGACTCCAAGACCTTCCCAGGTTTTGCAGACCAGATCTCACTGGGTTGCAAGCAACCACTATTTAGAAATCTTTGCCTGCGCGTGTATAAAGCACCACAACTGCAAAGCAGATGTTCCGTATTACAGAAACGACAGATATCACTCTGAATATGGCCAATATTTTTCAAGTGATTCCTGCTCGGGCAGTGTCTAGTTACTAGGCCAGTGTATGTACATAGAGCTCTCTTGTTGAGCTCTAAGAGCTTTTTGGTTTTATAAGCATTTGGTGTTATAAATCGTTTTGACTGATTGCAATTTTTGACATCCATCCAATTGGATATCATCCTCTGCTCAGCCCAGCGTTTCAGGTCCATTTTAATTGTACAGTTTGATATACCACAGAATGGTTCTGAGCCAGCAAACTGTAAATTGGAACCACTTTTAGCAAGCTCGTCTGCCATTTCATTCCTTTCAATGCCACAGTGACCTGGAACGCAGTATAAGTTTACTGAATTCCCTTGGCACAGCCTGCGCAGTGAAAGAATGCATTCCCAGACAAGCTTTGAAGTACATTTGTAAGCGCACAATCAAGCGCACAATGCTTTTAGTGCAGCTTGACTATCTGAGAAAATGCAAATATTTGCATATCTGTATTTTCTCTCAAGGCAGATATTTGCGCATTTCAAAATAGCAAGAATCTCTGCTTGAAACACCGTAGGATAGTGTCCCATCGCCACTGAAATTTGTATTCCAGGGCCGTAGATTCTTGCTCCCGTTTTTATTCCAACTTTTGAGCCATCTGTATAGAATTTGTAAAGACAATTCACACCGTCTTCAGCCAGAGGCTGCACAGACTGAACACATTACTTACACTAGACAACGGACAACACACAGAACACTCAGTGGCCCAGTGATGAATTTTTCGTTTGACGAAAAGTTCCCACCGACTGGAGCGGGAATCGAACCCACACTCCGAGGCTTACGATACGCCTAGACGACTGCCGCCGCTAACCGCACGGGTACGAAGCCCACCAATTTGATTGACCCTTGACGAACAGTGGGACCTCCGACTTCCCAATCTGCACGAGTTGTTTCGTGCAACTTGTAAGGAACATCATGGTTCTCCACTGGTTTCATCCAGTCTTTAATCATTTTCATTACTGGCCTATTTTGAAAGTATTGTGAAATGCTCAGGTGACCTACAAGATCACCTGGCATAAACTTTTCAACTCGTTCAAGTCTCAGCAATTCCTTTTCTGCTTCTAATTGCACGTACTCGTGCAAAGGTAGCAGATTGAGAATCGCATCTAAAGCTTTTGATGGAGTGCTTCGCATCGCTCCTGTAACAGCAATGGACGCAAGACGTTGAATTTTAGCAAGCTTTGATTGTGTGGTAGCCTCTCTTGTTTTTGGCCACCAGACAAACGAAGCATACGTCACTTTTGGGCGGATTATGGCAGTATAAATCCACATTATCATTTTTGGTTTCAAGCCCCACTTCCTGCCAATAGTTTTGGAGCAGGGGAATATTTTACGCTGCGTTGTTGAGGGAACCTTTGGCAATAGTGTTACTTTATAAACAAACATTTAGAATGCATCTACGCTAAAAATAAGCCTAATCATTTTTTGCGCCGGAATCTATAAATCTTCGCAACAGGCAATAATCGTTATGTATTATTTAATCTTCATCCAGCCAACGCACATTTGTCACCTTCGAAAAAGCACAAAAATGGTCATAGCTTATTTGTTTTTCGATGGATTTTGATGAAATTTTCACAACTTCCCGAAAAACTCTTCTAGTTTAGCATTCCGGTGACATAGCTGCCTGGTCCACATGGTTCCGGAGTCATTCAGGATTGTCTTGGGGTACCAACATTGGCCACATATTTTGTACAACGTATACCTCAAGAAGTATACTGTCTTCGGCGAATTTATTCAGCAACTTAAGAACTAACTAGCAACGGCGACTTGATAAGATAGAATGATGCTGTCTTCGGCAAAGTTCTTCAGCGAGCTCAGAACTATTCTCTCAATGAGCAACAACATGAACTATTTATTCTTATAAGTGACACACCAGCTGGTAATTTGGTCTAGTAATGTTTTTGTTCATTCGACCTTTTGTCCCTTCGACCTTTTGTCCCATTCGACCTTTTGTCCCATTCGACCTTTTGTCCCATTCGACCTTTTGTCCCATTCGACCTTTTGTCCCATTCGACCTTTTGTCCATTCGACCTTTTGACCATTCGACCTTTTGTCCTTCGACCTTTTGTCCTTCGACCATTTGTCCTTCGACCTTCTGTCCTAACCAGGTGGAGCGTGATGGGGCGAGTGTTGGGCGTGACCGACGTTGGAGAGCTGCACGTGTCTTTCACGGGCATCGTAGCATTCATCTTGGTCCCACACGGTCAGAAAATTCACTCATTTTGGAGCTAAAGTTTGACAACTCAAAATTGAGTAAATTTTACTTCCAGCGATAGCGCTGGCCCAAGTGCGAAAATCTCATCAGTTTAAGTTGTATAATATTCTTGCTGATGTGAAGAATATTATACGGCTTAAACTGTCTGGATTTTTGCACTTGGGCCAGCGCTATCGCTGGAAATGCAATTTACTCATTTTTTGAGCTGTTCCAGTTTAGCTCAGTTTTGTGTGAATCTTACTCATTTTAGAGTAACATTTTCTTAGCGTGCACTAAGGCAACGTGAAACATCGTAGAGGAGACGGATTTCGTCGGTGTTTGCGGTTTTCTCGCCTTCGCTTTTTTTTGTCCCGTCTACATGAGCGTTCCATTTCCTTCTCGAGAACCGAATAGCGCTGACGGGCTACGGCTTTGACTCCTCGTGTTTTCGTTCGCTCTATCGCGGCTTTGGCGTTCCGTCGCTCCTCTATCTTCCTCCAGGTATCATCTGTGATCCACTGCTTTCTTCGGGTGGGTAGCTCACCCAAATTATTCTCGCCGGTGGCGATGAAGGCGTTCTTGATGGCGCTCCATTGATCTTCTACGCTTCCACCTGCTGGAATATCCGCAGCACGGATCACTAGCTCCTCGAGGAAGGACCATTTCACCGCAGCGTTTTCCAGTCGGCGTGTGTTGAACCGGCGCCCGATTTTCTCCTCCTGTCGCTGGATCCAGACCATGCGCAGTCGGATCTCGCCGATTAGGAGATGCTGGTCGGACGCTACGTTTGTTCCGCACATCAAGAAGGCTCCGTCTTTATTTTCGGCTGATGCAGATGTGGTCGATTTGATTTTCCGTGACGCCATCACGGGAAACCCATGTCACTTTGTGCACTGGTCGATGAGGAAAGAGCGATCCCCCAATCACTAGGTCAATGTTGCCACAAATCTCTGCAAACAGCTCTCCGGTTTCACTCATTTCTCCGAGACCATGGCGTCCCATGACGTGCTCATAGCCCGAGTTGTCGGAACCAACCTTCGCGTTGAAGTCGCCCATGAGGATATTAATATCACCTTTCGGAATCTTGTTCACGACAGCATTCATTTGGCAGTTCTCTTTGTCATGCAATTCGGTAGCATCGGTTGGCGCGTAACATTGGATTAGGGAACATTCATAAAATACGTCCAATATTTGAGGGAGAGAGAGGGTCTAGGAAAGTGCGACAGTACGTGTATTAGGTATAGGTGAATAGCGTGACAGAGGGGGGAGGGGGTCAAGAAATCCGGAAAAACGATGGACGTAATAAATAAACCTTCCCTTATGGTAAGGTTTCGAACCGATGTTCTGAATCTGTCTACAATTATCCTCTCATTAAGGACAAGGTATTTGAAGTACATTGCTCAAAATTTCTAGAGCACCGTTTTTTTAAACCGTTGAACGGATTTGGATTAAAATGCATCATGCTGTTGACAACCACTCTCTAGAAATTTTGAGCTATGTACTCCAAATCAGGGAATCAAAATTCAACCATTGCGCAACAATAACGACAATGTCGCAACCTGAATTTGTTGCGACATTCTACCCAATGCGACATATGATTGTCCCAACTTGAACAGAATAGGACAAAGATCGTGCACCACGAATTAAGAGATTTTTAAGCCTTGCATTGTGATTTTCGAGCGGTAACTTCGAGTCGGTAAACACTGCAACGCTGCTGAAGATGTATCATCAAAAAGGTTCGATTTTGGGTTAGTAATAATGGATTATTCACGAGTTGAAAAGTACGCAACAAATTCAGCTTCCGTTTTGTCTCTCTCTCTTCTTGGCGTAACGTCCTCATTGGGACAAAGCCTGCTTCTCAGCTTAGTGTTCTACGAGCACTTCCACAGTTTTTAACTGAGAGCTTCCTCTGCCAATGACCATTTTGCATGCGTATATCGTGTGGCAGGCACGAAGATACTCTATGCCCAAGGAAGTCAAGGAAATTTCCTTTACGAAAAGATCCTGGACCGACTGGGAATCGAACCCGTCACCCTCAGCATGGTCATGCTGAATACCCGTGCGTTTACCGCCTCGGCTATATGGGCCTTCCGTTTTGTCTGCAACAAAAAAAATCGAGATCATGTCTTTATCTGTTACCAGTTGAGATAAAGAGTAATCGCCGCGTCTCTTTTGTTGCTTGTTTTATGCCTCTTTTTTTTTTTTTTGTTCTTTCGTCAGGCTAAGACCATGGGTTGGTCCATCTTGCCTTATGCCTCTTTTGTCTGACAATTCTCTTCACTGCTCCAAATACCTTGTCCTTAATACCCGAGTAGAGGAAAAAATCTCAATAATAGCATATCTTGATATGGAGATCAAAAAGTGATATGGGTTTGATTGACATAAGAGATAAAAGATCTAAAAATAAAATCAAAAATTTACTCCTGGAACATCATTATAATATCATATTTAGATTTTGTAAGATCTAACCAATAGCAGCGAGCTATTCTTTTGATCTTAAAATACCAAATTTTGATATTGTTCAGATGTTCCAGGAACGTTTTTCAGATATTATTTTCAGATCTTTTATCTCTTATATCAATCAAACCAATATCACGGTTTGATCGTCAGTATTTCACCTCTACCCGGGTAGGCTCCCATTTCATGAGCGCAGCGTGGGCGTGAGCGTTGAGCAGGAAACCAACTCCACGGTGGCGAGGAGCGTGTTCACCTCGTAGGCCAGAGTATAGCAGAATTTGACCCGACGCCAATCTGTGTTCTCCAAAGTTCGGTCAACGGACTTCGCTCAGTCCTGGGATCTCAAACTTCATACGGCATGCCTCATTGGCTAGTTGTACCAGTTTACTATGCTGGGCTAGGGTTAATACATTCAAGTTCCAATTCTTATCCGTTGTTTCGCGCTAAAAGTCGTTGCCGTTGAATCAGTTCGTAATCTTTCATTTTCGGCTTCTGTAACGTTTTTTTTGGGTTTCGGAAACAGTTGGTTGTTGGCCTAAGGTCCCCTATCCACCGTGGTGGGGCTGCCACCTTACTTGGTATAGCTTCCAGTGCAGGAGCATTTCATAGTCAGCCGCTGGATGCCAGAACAGACACTCTTTGAGCCGCACCTCCTTGGTGAACAGACGCTCGAGACGTACCTCTTCAATCTAGCTGAAGTCAGAAGGACAACAGTGCCCAGGGTGCACTACCAGCTAATCACATAACTCTCTTGTCATCGCTTGACTCGGGAAGCATGAGGTAGGAACTTGTGAGGACCAGAGCTATGAGCCAATAAAAAAATGTGTTATATCTGGCGTTCGATTTGAATAGGTCGAATCTTCATAGGAATCACAGCAAACATACGACCTATTCAAATCGAACGCCAGATATAATTACTGAATATGATGCGCTGCGCAGTTCGCGGTTTGCATATTTGTAGGCGTGTATGAAAGATTGAGTTTGCTGTGTCGTTGAAAAGAAGGGGCATGGCGTTTTCAACTCATTTTTAGTTGTAGCGATGGCTATGAACTTATATAGAGTTGTTTGTATAGAGAAGACGAAGCAAGTGGATAGAATGATACCAAGTAAGAGGAAAGGAATAATACTGGAGTTGAAACCAGGACCTTCTGCCTGCGAATCAGAACCGGAAGCTTTATCCACCAACAAACCCGTCCGTTTACCTTTGACTCTCACTAGCGATAGATAACAGAAGTCGTGAAATCCAAAAATGTACCGGTATACTGTTAGACTCTAGAAGAACGGCAGTCAAATGTGATTCGATTCCTTATCAAGTATGGATCCCCACTATGTACAATTTTTCGCGATTCAGACCATGTTCGATGAAGACTTGCAGACACTTGACGTATGCGTATCAGAGCGACGCGTGCCTTGGATGATCCTGGCGATAGAACAAGCTATTTTCGACTGTATCCAAAGATATCTTTAAGCTTATCTGTTCATAAAAATGTCTATATTTCAAAAGGGGAAACACATTCGATCAAAGTCCGCGGACAATGCTTCCCACTAGACGGCATCACAGGAAGTACTGAATCACTTAAAAATATGCTAGATATCTTATCGCCATTTCTCATTTACTAATCGTGCGATAAACAAATCTTAATTGATTGCTAAACATAATCCACAGCACCGTGCACAGTGGATTCATCTTCACCTAGTCGTTGAGTGCGTTGGATAAAGTTAGTCATATGCACCTCAATGCTAATCCAGGCATTTTATCTGTCCCAACGATAAATATACTACAGAAGATAAGTTCATTCATGAATCGTCTGCTGTTCGCCGAGACTTTGGCTGCAAACTCAGCTCCCATTGGTTTTTGAACCTCTCGGTACACCACCGTATATCTCATTACGTATTCTTTGATTGATTATAATTATCGCGTAGGTCGAAACCGGTTTGGGGGTTCGTAATCCCCTCTGCGGTTAAGTTGTACGGATTGAACTGACTGTTTTGGCTTCCGTAAAGCTTTGCACCTTCCTCCAGGGGGCGATGGAAAACTCACAAGCACACACTATCTTATCAATCTCCCATTTCGACTGCCGGTTTCCATAAATTTATACAACAATTGGGTCCGTGAATCATTAGTGCTCTAGTGACCGTGGTGTTGAGTTGAGCGGAAACGCTGCTTCCGATTGGAACTCGTGGGAAGGACAAGGTCGGCAAAATGTGGTCAACTTGGCTACTTCCATTGACCCTGCTGAGCAGTGGCACAGTTCCGGTAGAAAAGGTTGAACACCAGCAGACGAACGGTAGCCGCCACGGGTTTCGAAACGTGGAGATCAGTGTCGAGGAAATCCTGCTGTTGAACCGGCATTTCGTGGACTATCTGGCGGCGATAGAAGGCCAAACTGTTCAGGGTCCTAGCGATCGACAGTGTGCGATCACCTTGCAGCAGTTGGCCGTGGGTTATCTGGATCGTGACAGGATCGGGTTGGAGTGTGAGTGTGCTGTGAACAGTCAGGTTGTGATGAATGTTACCTAATATGTACTTGTGTTTATCGTGCTTTGACAGGGTTCGATTCCTGGGGAAAGATTCCGTCCGGATTGTACCATGAAAATGGTAACGCACTGGGAAACGTTGATCAGTGCCGTGGGATTGAGCAAATCCGGATGCAGCATTGTACATTCATCGGAGCGTTTCCAAGTGGTATGGCACCGTTGTTTTCGGGATTGTGTGTTCCACATTCCTGTAGTCCGGACTTTGTACAGCAGCTGTATGGAGATTACTTGAACAGCCAAGGAGGCATGGTGGTACCGATGTTCGAGCAGGAGTCGCTGTGTATTAGGGATGAAGAAGTGCGGTACGATGGAGCCATGATTACAGCCATGTAAGTTCGTATTTGTGCAACATAAATAGATTCATTCGACTGACAACTGTAAATCTTTCTTTTTAGTGTCATCAGCTCCATTATAGGCCTGTGTGTTTTGAGCAGCACGCTGTACGAGCTGATCCTACTAGCAATGAAGCGTGAGATCAATCCATTGTACAGTTCATTCTCCTTACTGGGAAACGTGAGAAGCATTCTACACCTGGTGCCACGAGTCAAAAGCGCACAGCAGAAATCCAGTATGATCGAGTGTGCCCACGGCATCCGATCACTGTCCATGATCTGGATCATAGTGCTTCACGTACACGACATGTCGAACACCGTGCCGTGGGAGAACGATCCTGCGCGGGTGGAATATCTCAGAGGTTTCTGGGCTTCCTTGCTGCATTACAGCGGCATGTTGGCCGTGGACACTTTCCTCGTGCTCAGTGGAATGCTGGTGGCGATGAGCATGCTAAGGGAGCTGGACAAAAAGGGCAAGATCAACCCGTTGATGTTGTATCTGCATCGTTACATCCGTATAACGGCTCCGTTAGCTGCACTTATCCTGTTTGTGGTTTCTTTCGCGGTTTACATGGGAGAAGGTGTTTTCTGGAAAGTGAACTTCGATTTTCTGAAGTCAGGCTGCTTGGAGAATAGGTGGGCTGCTCTCCTGCACATTCAGAACTACGTGGACCCTCAGAATATGGTAAGAAACAATCGAGTACCATTGATTTCGTTTCTAAAACCATTCTCTTAATTCCAGTGCTTGCCATGGACGTGGTATCTTTCCGTGGATATGCAGCTGTACATCATCGCACCGACCCTAATCTACCCGCTGTGGCGATACGGGAAGCGAGTACTGTTCGTCATCGGCGGGCTTGCCGTACTATCGATGGCATGCGTACTGACCACCTTCCTCGTCAACGAATTTCGGCTGAGCTTCTTCGCCCCGGTCATAGATATTCGAAGGTATACGCTAACCTACTACGCAACGCACGCCCGAATGGCCGTTTGGCTGTGGGGACTTGGCTTCGGATACATTCTTCACAAGACCAAGGAGACCGGAGTTAATCTGCCCAAACGGTACTGGATTGCCGGATGGGTCGCCTGCTTTACTCTGCTGGGGTTGATCATCTTCTCCAACTACCAGTTCCACACCACAAATGTCGACGATTTTTCGCACGTGATCGACGCTTTCTACGAACCGCTGTCTCGGTCTGTATTCGCAGTCTGTGTAATGTGGATAATCCTGGCCTGTGTGAACGGCAAGGGTGGCTTACTGGATGAGTTCTTGGGAGCTTCCATGTGGCAACCGCTGTCGCGATTATCGTTCACCATGTACCTGCTGCATATTTTGCTGCTGGTGATGGCCTCGGTTGCACCGTCCAAAACTAGCGCTTATTTCAGCGTGATCGATATGTTTTACCGGATATGGGGAGCCATTGGATTGACGACCGGTGTAACGCTGTTGTGGAGTGCTATCTTCGAAGTTCCGTTCGGTACGCTTGATAGGTTACTTTTGCGGAGCTGAGTGTTGTCATTAGTTAAACGGACGGAAAGTGATATTAAACTTTGAATATGTACCAACAGAACAAATGCTCTTAGTTTTTTTAAACTCATAGAGATAATATGATATTTTTTCTGTATCTTACACAATTAACTTGTTGTAATATAATAACACGAGCCCACCAATATGTATGCAGAATTAGACCAAGTAATTAAATTATTCGTAGTAGTTTATAAATACATATATCAAAACAACATACTACAATTATTCGTAGTAGGTAGTTATTAAGAATATTACAGTGAATATGAAAATGTGTGTCCGAACTGATCAACAGTAGCGCGCTTCACGCACAACTTCGGCAAATGCCAGGTCCGTCAGTTCGTAGGAAACCGCCCAATCCGTGATGGGATAGTGAGTGTACAGGTATCTATTGCGAGAAATCCACGGCGTTCAAAATGTTTCAGAAGCGGTACGCTTAAGTCTTGAAAGCAAGCTTAAGAACTTGGTCAAGCAGTGGCGTAGCTAGGAATTTGGGGGCCCGGTGCGGAACAAAATTCGTGGGCCCCCATGAAAATGACAGATGTACATATTTTACAATGATAAATCTCTCGAATGATCGCCTGTTGTATTTTGAGCAAAACGATGAAAAAATCCAATGAAATCCATCAATGAACGTATGATTTTTTCTAAGAATTATGTCGATTTTTTTTAACAAATTATTTGGGAATTGCACCAAGTAATCCTTAAGGAATTCAAAGATCAATTCAAAGATTGTTTTACCGTTTTCTTTTAAAAAAATCTCTCTTGAAGAACAATTTGTCTTCAAGAATCTTTCAAGTCGTTAATGCAAGGATGTCATTCAGTATTTCTATAAGCACTCCTTCAGGAATTCTTACAGTATTGTTTCCGAGAATGTTTTCAGAAATACTTCAAAGTACTTCAAAAGATTCTTGTAAAGGCTTCATCGAGTATTTTTCTCGAAACATTTGTTCAGGAAGTCCATCAGGGTTTCTATCAATAATATCCCTGTCCGGGGCGAACTGTCATTTCATCGATTAAATTGTCATTCTATCCACGGAAATTAAAACTGTTTAGTTAATTTAACCGGTAACACAAAGGAATTGGAACGCAATAAAATCACGTTATGCTCAGAACGATTCCAAGGATTCCTTCAGAAATTCCTAAGTTCCTCTAAGAAAATTCTCAGAGGAGCTTCGTAGGAGTTTTGTAGAAATTCTTTTGAAAAATCCTTCTGGAATTCCTCCAACGAATTCTTTGATATCCATCAACTCAAGGACATTTTCCGAAGATTCCTACAGGAATTTTTGCTAACATTTCTCTGGGAACTATTTAAAAAAAAAAAATCTATTGTGATTTTTCATAAGACTCCTTCAAAGTCCTTTCGAGACCTTCTTTTACCAGGTTACACAAGTTTACAAAATAAAACGAAAGTCGTGAACTTCTGTCAACGACCAAAATTTTTGAAGCACAATTTAGTGCTGATTCCGAAACCGACCTTCAAAAAATTTTAAGTAGAACAGTTTTTGAGTTTTAGCTCAATATCGAGTTTTATAACTTTTCAAAATATGTAATTTACTAAAATGCAAATAACTTGCGTTTTGTTCAACCAATTTTAAATCTTTTTTTACCAATTGAAAGCTGAATACAATACCATTCGATCATCTGAATACATGTTTTGCGCCAGATTGATGAAATTCAAGATATTAGCGAGCTTTAGGGACGATCTTCTCAAATTTTAGTCAAATTCCCAAAATTTTTTGAAGAAATGTATTTTTTTCAATAAGAAAAAAACAAATTAAAAATTCTTTCTCGACGTTTAGTTGACATATCATATGTAGGCGATTTACAGTAAAAATTTCAGCTCAATCGAAGAATTGATTACGGAGAATTAGATGTTTGAAGTGAGCGACTTTGCTTAAAAATAGAGCAAAAATCGATTTCAAATCATCAACCTTGTATGGAAAGTCGAAAAAATTTCCGCTCTACTGTATTTTTTTTCATTCGCGTTTTCGAACTCAGGGCATGATTCTACACCAAAAATGATCATCAGCTTACCGAGTTCAAAAATGCTGTAAACTAGTGTTATTAATGATTCCGCTAGAAATTCCTGCGAAAAAATCGTTTAAAAAATTCTCTGAGAATTCCTGGTAGGGTCAACATGCCCTTAATAATCCTACAGTCGCAAATGAATCCTATTCGAAAACAAAACGATTACGAAATCGATGAAAACGTAATTCTTGTTATCATTCGTGCTCACTTCTAAAAAAAATACAAAAAAAAGGAACAAGACAAAAAGCGCTTCATTCCTTTGATTTGAGTAGGATGAAAATTGGAGCATATATGCTTAAATAGTAAAGGAACAGATGCCCTATCTTATCGAATAAAAAAATATTCTCATGTTACTCCAAGGATTCCTCCTAAGACTGTTTTGCTAATTTCTTCAGGAATCGCTTTAAGAATTCCTACGGGATTTTTTCCAAAGATTTCTTAAATATTTTTCCAAAACAAAACTTTCGAAAATTATCAAACAATTCTTTCAGAATCCTTCAAGGATCTTGTTAGAAACTACTGCAAGGGTTTCATCAATCGGATAAAGCTTTCCTTGTTTAATTTATTTAACCATTTCTCCAAGAATTCTACCGAGAATTACTCTTGGGATATTTCCAGTACTCGCTTTTGGAATTCTTCCAAGGTTTTATTCAAAATTTTAAAGAAATTCCTTCAAAGAGGCCTGTGGAAATCCGTCCCAAAGTTTCTTCAGGAATTTTTCTAAAGATGTCTTTAGTAGTTCATCCAATAAATGCTCTTACGATTTCTCCAAAGATTCGTTCAAAATTTATTAAGTATTCTCTTAGAATTTCCTCAATTGATTTCATTCATCCTTACTTAAACTTTCAGGACACGCGCCTGTTCGAGCCTAAAAATGCACTGTGCTTGCGCTGTATACGACGAGCGAGGTTTTTTTTGGCATTGTTGTACTTTTTACAACGGCGCGCGTCCTGAAGGGTTAAACTTATGTCCCCAAGTATTTCACAAATTATTTTTTTTCCAACAAATCTTTCGAGCATTCTTCATGTATTTATATAATTACTTCAGCAAGATTTTTTCGAAGATTATTACACAAATTCCTCCAGAGGATTTGAGTGTTTTCGCTAGAAATGCTTTTGAAAATCCTCTACAAATTTTTTCAAGGATTTAAGAACTCCTCATGAGAAATTTAAAAAACATAAGATTTTGTTTTTCAATAAATAAAAAACAACATTTTTAGAAATTGCTTTGTGATTTTCTTAGGAAATTGTTTGTAAACTTCTCTGGTAATCACCTTATTTTTTTGGAAATTCCTTAGGTTATTCCTTTGCGAATTTCTTCGGCCGTTCCGTTTTAAATTCTTGGATTTTTTTTAACTCGCAAGAGTCTATCTCATAGAACAGACAAAAACCAGCTGCAAAACAGACGTAATTCCGTAAAGAATTATGAATAAAAATCCAGAGGAATTACCAAAGGAAAGGAATTACCGGAGTCAGTCAAACGAATTGACTAAGGAATTTTAAAAGTACCTATCGAATGAATTTCTAAAGGAACTATTGAAATAAAAACAAACGTAAGTTTCAGATATATTAGCAAAGGGACTGCCGGTGTAACTTTCAATGGAATTGCTGAAATCCCGTAGGAGTTTCCTGATAAATTTCCAAAGCAATTGCTTGAAGAATATCGAAACTTCAAAAATAATAACTAAAATCAATTTCGAATATGATGCCAAAAAAAATGCCAAATGAATTAACCAATCAATTTCCATATGAATTGGCGAAGAATTTTCCAAAAGAGTGTTAAAGTTATTCCCAAAGTAATTATCAGATGATTTTTCAAATGAATAGTAAAAAAACAGCAAAAGGTTGGAGACAATTTTTTAAAAGAAGTTTTCGTAGAAATAAAAATTTGAAGTTCGTGAAGTCATTGCTGAAGCATTGCCGAGAGTTCATTAAAAAAGTTTTCAAAGGAATTACCTAACAATTTTTCAAAAGATTTGCCGCAGAAATTTTCAATGATACTTCTAACAGAGATCTTAAAAAAAATTGAGAGTTTTTACCAAAGGGATAGCGCACTCAATTTTCGACACAATAGCTAAAACAGTTTCCAAAATGATAGCCACAGAAATTTTCTAGAAATAATGCAGAATGAAATCAGACAAAAAATCCTTAGGAGGGAATTTCCAAAGGAATTTCCGAAGAAATTTTTTAGAGTATTTGCTGAAGGGATCAAGATATTCCTTAACGAATTGCAGCACGGATTTCCAAAATAATTGGTGAAAAAATCCAAAAGAAATTTCCGAAGAAATACATAAGAAACTCTAATAAAAAAATAAAATAAATTTCCTTCCAGAGTTCTCACAGAAATTCCTCCAGAAAATTCTACTGTGATTCTTTCAATGAATCCTTCAGGTATTCTTACAAGGTTTCCAGGTTTCCATCAGGAACACCAGTTTCGTCTGGATTCCCTTCACGAAACTTTAAAAATGATTATTACGATTTCATGAAGCATTTGTTCCAAGTGAAGAACTCCAAGAACTTTTTCTTGAATATAAGGACTGTATCGGAAATTAACTATAAACGTTCAAAATGCTCTATCTCGAAACATGGTTGGTCTTTTTATTTCAATTCTTTTATGAAATCTTCACAATATAGTTAAGTTTAGAACAGCTTGAAGAAATTTGGAAAATGTTTAATATTATTGAAAATATGGTTCTATGAGTACATCACACAAAATAACAATCTGTACAAAAGGCAATTTTCTACAATCTTTTTAACGTTTCAATAATTTGTAGCGAAAAATATTTGTACGGGGAAAAATCTGGAAAATGATGATTATTACTAGCAGTTATATACATATAACATATCACTCAATACTGACTTCTGAAATTCTTATTTTGGACAGAAAACCCTCCATCATGTAGCAAATGATCTAACCCAAACAAACACCTACTTTTTGGTCGAACTTAGACGCTCTGTTTTAAATATCTTCAGAGGTTATAAAATTCCGTTCTCTGGTAAAACTACCTCTTCAATAAATTTAAATACATGCCCAATTGAAAAAAATGCGAATTTTTAACTTTATGTATTTTTTATTTGCGTAATTGTTCTTTAAAGTCGCTTAAAAAAAGAGTTCCTCGAAAAATGGCCATTTTTTCATTTTTAAGAATTGCGCTAAACCACGGAGGAAATTTTTCTTGATAAAAATATTTTTCCTATATCATGACCATTCTGGAAAAGAATATATTTGCGCAAACATAAGAGAAAAAATTGAATATTTTTCCACAGTTTTTGCCATTTCAAATTTTCAGGGGGTGTCCAAAATTTTAAAAACATATGTGCAATCTTTGAGATAAAAGTCCAAGTTAAACGATGTTTTTTGAAAATCAGAACTACCATTCTTTGTTTTAAAGATTTATATAGTATCTCCAAAAATAAAATTATGTTTTTTCGAATAGATTATTTTTTAGGCAGTAGTGAACGTTTATAGTTAATTTCCGATACAGTCCTTATTTAACGACTTATCTAGGAATTACTTCAAGGACTTCTTTACAAATTTCTCTAAGATTTCCTTCGAAAGTTGCTACAAACTCCTCCACGCGTTTCTGAAGCAATTTCGTCAATTATACAGGGTGTTTAGTTCATGAGTGCAAACTTTTTAAGGGGCGGCGATAAAAGATCAAAACTGGTGAAAAAAATTGTTCTACGCATATGGTCAAATCTCAACCGTTACGTAGTTATTGAACTTTACATTTTTTGACTATTATTGCCTTAAACTGGCTATAACTTGAAAATGGTCAAACTTTTTGCAATTTTTATACTCTTATTCGAAAGATTATTGAATTTTCTATCAAATCACACATCTTTGGATTGATTGGTTTAGTTAAATAACTAAGTTTTCTAGAGCAAATATCTCAAAAGTAGTGTGTTTTAATTTGTGTTTGTCAATTATCTTTGAAAAATGCGTAATAATTTTAAATTCTTTCTTAGGCAAAATTGTTGCCCCTGTTCCACTCTACAATTCATACTTTGACATCAAACTTCTATCTCTAATCGTTTTCTTGCAATTTCGATTAAAAGATCCCATTTAAGATCATAAATGTGCAACTGTCAAGGTAAGCTCTTTTTTGCTCACTGTGCCGCACATTTAAATCAAAATTGCAAGAAAACGATAAGAGCTAGAAGTTTGGTGTCAAAAAACGAACTGTAGAGTAGAACCATAGATTTAGAACAAGGGCCACAACTTTGCCTAAGTAAGAATTAAAAATTATTATGCTTTTTTCAAAGATAATTGACAAAAACAAATTAAAACACACTACTTTCGAGCTATTTGCTCTAGAAAACTTATTTATTTAACTAAACCAATCGATCCAAAGATGTGATTTGATAGAAATTCAATAATCTTTCGAATAAGGGTATACAAATTGAGAAAAGTTTGACAATTTTCAAGTCATAGCCAGTTTAAGGCAATAAAAGTAAAAAAATGTAAAGTTCAATAACTACGTAACGGTTAAGATTTGCCATATGCGTAGAACAATTTTTTTCACCATTTTTAATCCTCTATCGCCCCTTAAAAAGTTTGCACTCACGAACCTAACACCCTGTATGTATGCCCATGAATTCTATAAAAAGTTTTTTTTTTAAGATTGCGAAAAGCAATTTTGGAGAAGAGTCCTTTAGGAATTCTTTTTTTCTTAATCTCCAAGAATTTCTTATTGCAATGCCTCAAACGGTTTTTCTTGAAGTTCTTCAAAGGATTTCTTAAGAATTTGTTCAAGCATTTCTTTAGTTATACCTGCAGGGATTTCGTCAGAATTCCTTCAATAACACAAGTTTACAAAATAAAACAAAAGTCGTGAATTTCTGTCAACGACCAAAGTTTTTGAAGCACAATTTAGTGCTGATTTCGAAACCGACCTTCAAAAAATTTTAAGTAGAACAGTTTTTGAGTTTTAGCTCAATATTGAGTTTTGCAACTTTTCAGAATATGTATGTAATTTACTAAAATTCAAATATATTACATTTTGTTTTGAATGCAATACCATTCGATCATCTGAATACAGGTTTGGCGTCAGATTGATGAAATTTAAGATATTGGCGAGTTTCGATCTTCTCCGATCGAGGGACGATCTTCTTTAATTTTAGCAAAATTCCCAAAATTGTTTGAAGAAATGTATTTTTTTTCAATAAAAAAACAACTTAAAAATTCGCTCTCGACGTTTATGTGGCATATCATATGTAGGCGAATTATAGTAAAATTTTCAGCTCAATCGGAGCATTGATTACGGAGAATGAGATGTTTGAAGTGAGCGACTTTGCTTAAAAATAGAACAACAATCTATTTCAAATCATCAACCTTGTATGGAAAGTCGAAAAAAAATCCGCTCTACTGTAATTTTTTTCTTTCGCGTTTTCGAACTCAGGGCATGATTCAACACCAAAAATGATCATCAGCTTACCGAGTTCAAAAATGCTGTAAACTAGTGTAATTGCTGTAGGAAATCGACCAAAAATTCCTTATGCGATTTTTTAAAGTTCTTTTTCACAATTCGTTCAATAATCCTTTATGGAAGTTCAGTGAAGATTTAATCTTTTCTCCAAGGATTTTTTTTTCAAGCTACAATACATACAAAGATTCGTTCAAGGATTTTTTAAAGTTTTCCTTCAGATAATCCTACAAGTATGAACACATTCGTCCCCAAAGGATTTCTTCAGGAACTCTTCACCTAAATCCTCTATGTACTCATTGTACTTCTAGTATGTACTACTACATAGTACTGTAGTAATCCTTCAAGAATGTCATCAAAGATACCTGCAAACTCACCCCAATGAATTTTTCCGAATACGTCTTGGAATTCATCAAGACAAAGATTCCTTTAAAAATTCCTCCAAAAATTCTTGCAAACATTTCTACAAGAATTCCTTCGGGAATACCTCCACAATTCCTTTAGAAAATCTACCAAGGACCATTCAGGTATGGCTCCAAGCGTGATCTCCGAAATTCATGAAAAATAATTCCCATGAGGAACTCCTACATGATTTGGATAAATATCTAAAGGAATCCTATTAGAAATTCCTTAAGGTTCATCTGAGGGATTCCTTGAAGGACTTCATGACATAATCCTTGTAGGATTTTATGAAGAAATTTGAAGAGGTAGCCCTGAACGAATGTTTGAAGAAATGCCGGAAAAACACTTGAAGGAATTCCTGAAGGATTTCTTGAGAAGTTTCTGTAGGAATGCTTGGAGGAGTTCCTGAAAGAATGCATCATTGTAAGCTTTCCAAAATCAATGCTTAGAGGAATTTCTGAAGTAATCCCTGAAAAAAGTTCTGAGGTTAATCTTAGAGAATTTTTTGTAGAACTCCAGGAGTTAGATAAATCGTAAAAGATATCCCCAGAGACAAGGACCTTAACTGAAGGAATTCCCGCAGAAACCCTTCAAGGAATATGCAGAAAGAAATACTCGATGAAATAGTTGGAATAAGTTGATTGCATTTTTATACGAAAGTAAAACTTATCAACAAACTGTTGTTATTACAGTTTTGACGTGACATGTGTTCAGATCTTAACTTTAATAAATGAGACCCCTGAATTTCAACTGCTACCTTAAGCTAAGTGAACAGCTATGTTTGGTCCTGTAGTTGGGATGATACTTATTATGCCATTTTCATAATGCTCATGAATTTTCCTTCCATATCGGTACTGAATTTCGTAAAATTATATTTTGATTTCTAGCACATTTTTTCTTGTATTTTGGGACCCCTGTAGGTTCAAAGAGCAATCATCGAATTGTTAATGATAGGACTTCAAATAAGTCATCTGTGTGCCCATTCCAAAATTTCACGAAGGGGCCCCTACATACCTATCAGCAGACCTGCAAGTATTGAACTTATACTTGTAGCAAACTTTCGCTATTCAAAGAACTTCATTCAAACTAGTGTAAGAAACCTTCACTGATTTGGAGGCCCCTTGAATTCGGGGGCCCGGTGCGGACCACACCTCCGCACCCCCCCTTGCTACGCCACTGGGTCAAGGCGAAGAAAAGCGGTTACTGGCGTCGGTTGGTCGAGGGTTTGCCACGCGAGACATCGATGAGAACTCTCCGGCACGTCGGGAGAAGAATGCGTAACGCGTCGTCGGTCAACGAGGATCGAGAAAACTTTCCTCGGTGGATCCTCTCTCGATTCCGTACCAGTGCAGTGGAACGAATAATTTGTGATTTTAGGCAGAGGTAAAGGTACGAACGACTGTCTTGCGTTGCTTTCTTCAGAAATTCAGCTTGCCTTTGCGCAAAAGCAGCAAATGGGCTCAGTATTTTTGGATATCAAGGGGGCTTTTGATTCAGTTTGTGTCGATGTTCTTTCCGACAAACTACACGAAAGCCTTTCACCAATTATGAACAACTTTGTGTACAATTTGCTGTTTGAGAAGCAGATGAGTTTTGCTCATGGCAACTTGACAGTTTCACGAATTAGCTACATGGGTCTCCCCCAGGGTTCATGTTTAAGCCCCCTTCTTTACAACTTTTATGTTAGAGACATAGATGATTGTCTCATGGAAAATTGCACGTTAAGACAGCTTGCGGATGACTGTGTCGTTTCTGTAACGGGATCAATAGCAGTTGATCTGCAAGGACCAGTACAGGATACTTTGAACGATTTGTTTACTTGGGCTCTCAAGCTGGGTATCGAATTCTCTCCGGTCCGGAGAAAACTGAGATGCTTGTCTTTTCTAAAAAACACAAACCGGCTAAGTTTCCGCTCAATCTGATGGGTAAGACAATCACTCATAGCATGTCTTCTCAATATCTCGGCGTCTGGTTCGACTCCAAATGCACCTGGGGGAAGCACATTGTGTATCTGATACAGAAATGCCAGAAACGAATCAACTTTATGCGAACTATGAGCCTCTGTACGAATTTGCCCTGTCCTGCTCACGCCCACAGAAAATTTGAAAACAGCGCGCACAGTAAAAGTCAAATGTGACTTTTACTGTGCGCGGTGTTTTCAAATTTTCTGTGGGAGTGAGCAGGACAGGGCAAATTCGTACAGAGGCTCATTACCGGAACATGGTGAGGAGCGCACCCGGAAGATCTGATCAGGATGTACCAAACAAACATTCTGTCGGTTTTAGAATACGGTAGCGCACAGACGTTCAAGTTTGACTCAACAGCTTGTGTAAAAAACATGGCCGCCACAAATTGCCAAGTGGCAATCAGCGAACAGATGGCGTTAGCGACGTTCATATTCAATCGCTGCCTCACGTGCGTTGCGACCAACAACTGTCACCACGGTCGTCTTCCAGCCGGATGACGGGAAAAGACCGCATGTGTTGCACGCTAATAATGTTTCCACATAATTTGTGCAGAGTAAATTACTTTTATTTAATGTCTAAAATCTTTTGCACAAATTAGCGCAGGACTCTTGTAAAATATTTTACACATTATTACTTTTATTTTACATAGATTTGCTTGAATAAAACTGCATTTGGATGAACTTCACTCGCATTGGGAAATCTTTGTGAATGTGACGCAAATGTAGGAATGATTTTGACAGTGTTTGTTTAGATTTTATTTTTCGGTGGGTGGTGAATTTGGTGGTAAGTAAGCAGCTGGAAGCACGTGGTTTCTCAAACTGTCAACTGCACGGCACTGCACTGTGGCAATCGGTTGCCTAGGTGTCGCTAGTGAAAATTTAC
The DNA here is from genome assembly GCF_035046485.1 of Aedes albopictus. Classification (NCBI taxonomy): domain Eukaryota; kingdom Metazoa; phylum Arthropoda; class Insecta; order Diptera; family Culicidae; genus Aedes; species Aedes albopictus. The sequence continues at coordinate 90,159,217 of NC_085136.1, forward strand.
ATAGAAAATTTGAATAAATTTGTTCGAGCTAGAACGTCTGTCTGCGACGGTAGTTTTTGTTTTCAATCCGCGGCGAAAACACACTTGCTGAAGCTTCAACGGGTTCAGTACCGTTGCCTTCGGATCGCATTAGGTAGCATGAGCTCGACTCGCACAATGAGTTTAGAGGTACTTGCTGGTGTACAGCCTCTGACAGACCGCTTTTCGGAGTTGTCGTTGCGGTTCCTCATCCGATGCGAGGTTGTGAATCCATTGGTCATATAAAATTTCGAAAAGCTGCTCGAACAGAACCCTCAAACTCGTTTTATGAGTGTGTACTACTGGTACATGAAGCTGGAGGTAAGCCCATCTTCGGTTAACACCAATCGTGCCAACTTCTCAGACTTCGACAGTTCTTCTGTGGATTTTGATCTGTCCCTGAAGGATGAGGTCCATTGAATACCAGAATCTTTTCGTTCTATCTATATTCCGCAAATAGCCTCTGCCCAGCAACTCCTATCCCTACCTCCTCGTGGTACCAGCCGCGAACTATGAGCAACCTTAGGGAAGATCGGGTAACCAACCCCGGTGGGAACTTTGGTCATAGGCTGACAGGCAAGGGGGGGAGTTTGCTTCTGCAAACCTGAGCGTCTGTTCTCCAGGAGGAGCGGCTCACAATAGCGTCTGATCCCCATGTTAGGGGTGGCTGATCAACGTCCGAGAGCCAGGGAAGGACTCTAAGCTCAACTGTGCACTATGGTCCTCCGGAAAGTAGGAGGTTGGTGTCAGACCTTACGAGCCAGCCGTTAAAACCATTGTAATGGAAAATCAGCAACAGAATAATACGAACCGAGACCAACGGAAATGACCCCAGCGAACAAAAAAGACTTGCGATTGGAAACTCGGTACGTGGAACTGCCGATCTCTCAACTTCTGCTCGAACGCGAGTATGACCGCTGCCCAAGCCACGACGTCAAGATCATCATAGGAGATCTAAACGCTCAGGTAGGCCAGGAGGAGGAATTCAGACCGACGATTGGAAGTTCAGCGCCCACCAGCAGACGAACGAAAACTACGACTCATTGATTTTGCCGCCTCCAAAAATATGGCCATACGTAGCATCTTTTTTCAACACCTTATCGCTACACCTGGAGATCACCACAGCAGACGGAATCTCAAATCGATCACGTTCTGATTGAAGGACGGTACTTCTCCGACATTATCGACGTCAATCGACGTCATTATCGTGGCGCCAACATTGACTCCGACCACTATCTGGTGATGGTAAAACTGCGCCCAAAACTCTCCGTCATCAACAATGTACGGTACCGGCGACCGCCACGGTACAACCTAGAGCGACTGAAACAACCGGATGTCGCCACCGCATACGCGCAGAATCTCGAGGCAGCGTTGCCGGACGAGGGCGAGCTCGATGAGGCCCCTCTAGAGGACTGCTGGAGTACAGTAAAAGCAGCCATCAACGACGCAGCAGAGAGCACCATCGGGTACGTGGAACGGAATCGACGGAACGAATGGTTCGACGAAGAGTGCAGAACGGTTTTGGAGGAGAAGAACGCAGCGAGGGCGGTAATGCTGCAGCAAGGGACTCGACAGAACGTGGAACGTTACAAACAGAAGCAGAAACAGCAGACCCGCCTCTTTCGGGAGAAAAAGCGCCGCCTGGAAGAAGCGGAGTGTGAAGAAATGGAACTGCTATACCGTTCCCAAGAAACACGGAAGTTCTATCAGAAGCTCAACGCATCCCACAACGGCTTCGTGCCGCGAGCCGAAATATGCAGGGATAAAGACGGAGGCCTCTTGACGGACGGACGTGAGGTGATCGAAAGGTGGAAGCAGCACTTCGATCAGCACCTGAACGGCGTGGAGAACGTACGCACGGGAGCCCACGGCAACGGAAGAAACGACGACGCCAGTGCAGCGGAGGACGGAAATGAACCAACTCCCACTCTGAGGGAAGTTAAGGATGCCATTCGCCAGCTCAAAACCAACAAAGCAGCTGGTAAGGATGGTATCGCAGCTGAACTCATCAAGATGGGCCCAGAAAAGTTGGCCACCTGTCTGCATCGGCTGATAGTCAGGATCTGGGAAACCGAACAGCTACCGGAGGAGTGGAAGGAAGGGGTAATCTGCCCCATTCACAAGAAAGGCGACCATTTGGTATGTGAGAACTTCAGGGCGATCACTATTTTGAATGCTGCCTACAAAGTGCTATCCCAGATCATCTTCCGTCGTCTATCACCTAAAACGAATGAGTTCGTGGGAAGTTATCAAGCTGGCTTCATCGACGGCCGGTCGACAACGGACCAGATCTTTACCGTACGGCAAATCCTCCAGAAATGCCGTGAATACCAGGTCCCAACGCATCACCTGTTCATCGACTTCAAAGCGGCATACGACAGTATCGACCGCGCAGAGCCATGGAGAATCATGGATGAAAACGGCTTTCCTGGGAAGCTGACTAGACTGATTAAAGCAATGATGGACGGTGTGCAGAACTGCGTAAGGGTTTCGGGTGAACTATCCAGTTCATTCGAATCTCGCCGGGGACTGCGACAAGGTGACGGATTCTCATGTCTACTCTTCAACATTGCTCTGGAAGGTGTGATGCGACGAGCCGGGCTCAACAGCCGGGGAACGATTTTCACAAAATCCGGTCAATTAGTGTGCTATGCGAACGACATGGACATTATCGCTAGAACATTTGGAACGGTGGCAGAGCTGTACACCTGCCTGAAACACGAAACAGCAAAGGTCGGACTGGTGGTGAATGCCTCAAAAACAAAGTACATGCTGGTAGGCGGAACCGAACACGACCGGATCCGTCTGGGTAGTAATGTTACGATAGACGGGGATACTTTCGAGGTGGTGGAGGAATTCGTCTACCTCGGATCCTTACTGACGGCTGACAATAACGTGAGCCGTGAAATTCGGAGGCGCATCATCAGCGGAAATCGGGCCTACTACGGGCTCCAGAAGAAACTGCGGTCGAAAAAGATTCACCCACGCACCAAATGCACCATGTACAAAACGCTAATAAGACCGGTGATTCTCTACGGGCACGAGACATGGACCATGCTCGAGGAGGACCTACAAGCACTCGGAGTTTTCGAGCGACGCGTGCTAAGAACGATCTTCGGCGGTGTGCAGGAGAACGGTGTGTGGCGGAGAAGAATCAACCACGAGCTCGCTGCACTCTACGGCGAACCCCCAGCATCCAGAAGGTGGCAAAAGCCGGAAGAATACGGTGGACAGGGCATGTTGCAAGAATGCCGGATAACAACTCGGCAAAGCTGGTGTTTGCTACTGATCCGGTTGGCACAAGAAGGCGTGAGTGCAGAGAGCAGGATGGTCGGACCAGGTGGAGCGTGACCTGGCGAGCATTGACCTCCGACCGAGGATGGAGAGCGCCAGCCACAAACCGAGTATTGTGGCGTACTGTGTGTTGTTGATTATGTCTTGTCTTAAATGTGATGCGAATAAATGTATGTATGTATGTAACTGTGCAATTCTCTGAAGCCCCTGAGACCCCATTAAACGACCCTAAAACCCCTTGAAATGCCTTTAAAAAATCTCACTGAAACGCGCTCCCTCAAACTCTCTAAGACAGCCGGAAACACATTTGAAACTCCGTGAAATCCTCTAAGGGAACGTCCATAAATTACGTCACGCTTTGAGGGGGAGGGGGGGGGTCAGCAAAGCGTGTCGTAGTGCTAACATCGATCGACTCTGATACCCGATGATCCAAAGCTCTCACTGACGGATCATGCTGAGATGTTGGTGGCGTCGCCGGCACTTGGAAAAGGTTTCCAAAGTGCTCGAACCAGTGTTTCAGCTGGTTAACCGGGTCCATCAATAGTTGACCAGACGTGTCTTTCACGGGCATTGTAGCAAGGTGGCGTGAGATATCGTAGAGGAGAAGAGTTTCGTTGGTATTTGAGACTTTTCTGCCTTCCACGCTTTTTTCCGTCTACATGAGCATTTCACTGCCTTCTCGAAAGCCGAATTGCGCTAACGTGCTAGAGATTTGGCTCCTAGTGTTTTCGCTCGCTTTATCGCAGCTTTGGTGAGGGCGTATACTCACCAACACCATGGGACGTGTGGACGTTCATCGGTAGTTACATCGTATAAAAATATTCATTAGTTCTGGTAGAAATTTCTCAAGAAACTAAAATAATAATTTTATTATTCTTAAATTTTAAAGCTGCTAAGATCAGATTAGGTATACCTTAGAAATAATCCAAGATGTTTGAGCGTGCAAAAGTAGTAGAAACTTCAAGCTTTTACTTGTTTTTTTTTATTAAATTAACATGTGTGTTCCGTATTATTATTTCACTTTTTCAGCAACAATCGATCCAGCGTGCCGAACGGAATTTCGAAGATTGCACTCCACAGCAACGAGACGCTCGTCGTTAGCCCGATGGCTCCCCATATTCGGTAGAACAGATCGATTGCACTGAAATAGGTGCTCGTATTGACGGGTGCGAGTGATCCCATCGCCAGCATCACTGTGTGCAGCAGATACATGGTGTACGAAAGCCGTGACAGCGGTTGCCACATGGAAGCTCCCAAAAATTCATCCAGCAGGCCACCTTTCCCGTTTACACAGGCCAGGATAATCCACATTACGCAGAATGCGAACATCGACCGGGACAAGGGTTCAAAGAAGGCATCTGCTACAAACGAGAAATCCGCAGCGTTCGTCGTGTAGATTTGATAGTTTGCGAAGAGGATCAATCCTAGTAGTGCAAAGCATGCCGTCCAGCCAATGGCCCAGTATCGCTTCGGGAGATGTAACCCGGTGTTCCTGGTTTTGTGAAGAAGGTAGCCAAAGGCTAGGCCCCAAAGCCAAACGGCCATTCGTGCATGCGTTGCGTAGTAGGTGAGTACGTATCGCTGAGCGTCAGGAACCGTCAACCGAAGTTCGTTGGTCAGGAATGAAGCTAGGACGCATGCCATGGAAAGAATGGCAAGGCCAGCTATCACAGTGAGGACTCGTTTTCCGTATCGCCATAGCGGGTAGATTAACGCCGGAGCGATAATGTACAGCTGCATATCCACGGAGAGATACCATGTCCAAGGAAGGCACTGTGTAGAAAAAAATGTTAGGCTTGAAACTGTATTCGAAGTGGATTCAGTATACTAACCATGTTCCCGGGATCTACGTAGTTCTGAATATGTAACAGAGTAGCCCACCAATTGGTCATACACGGTTCCATCAAAGACTCCATCTGCACTTTCCAGTAAACACCTTCTCCCATGTAGACAGCAAAGGACACAACGAACAAGATCAGTGCAGCTAGTGGTGCTGTGATTCTAATGTAACGATGCAGGTAAAGTATCAATGGATTGAAACGACGTTTTTTGTCCAGCTCTCGGAGTATGCTCATCGCTACCAGCATTCCACTAAGCACCAGGAAGGTGTCCACGGCTAGACCACCACCGTAGAACAGGACCGTGGGTATGAAGTTCTTGAGATAGTTCAACCATGCCGGGGAGTTCTCCATTGGAAGCGCGAATGTAGTTTCGTGCACATGAACCACTATGATCCAGATCATCGACAAAGATCTAATGCCATGCGCACAGTCAATCACGGTGGACTTCTTCTGCGTATTCTTCACCCGAGGGACCAACTGTAGAATAGTTCGTATGTTTTCCAACAATGAGAATGCAGTGAATAGAGGATTGACGTCACGCTTTAGAATCAGGCAGATCAACTCGTACAATGTGCTACACAGTACATGAAGTCCAACGAGGGAGCTAACAACGCTGAAATTCGAGGTTGGTTACTAATTGCTTTGATAGTATACTGTAATAAATCGAAGAGCTTACATTGCAGTAATCATCGCTCCGCTGTACTGAATCTCTTCGTCCCTGATGCAAAGCGTTTCCTGCCTGACCAGCGGTATCAACATTATACCTTGAGTAGCTAGGTAATTCCCATACAGCTGTGCCACATAATCCGGAAAGCATGAGTGTGGCACACATAGTCCGGAGTAGTACAGAGCCAGATCGCTGGGGAACGCTGCAATGAATGTACAGTGCTGCATCCTGACTTGTTCGATGGCTCGACATTGGTCGACATTCCCGAAAGCGTATCCATTCCGATGGTATAACCCGGATGGAGTTTTACCCCACGAGTCGAACCCTAAGCAAGAGAGTATTTTTTATTGTCATTTTATGGTCAATTCTAGTTCTTACTTACACTCCAATCCGAGTCGTTCACGCACCAGATATCCTTCGGCTAACTGCCGCAGCGTTTTCAAGCACTGTGAATCAGGGGAAGATCCCTGATTATCATCGCTCACATCAGATAGAAAATCCACAAAGTGACGATTCAATAGCAAAACTTCTTCGATGCTAAATTCTACATCTTGACGTTCGCTGTTTCCGCTGATGGTTCGCCTTTGACTGCTGAATTCCGTAAACGTGCTATTACTGAGTACAATCAACGGGAGTAGCCAAGGTGGCCACATTTGTTCACGCAATCAACTCAGTCGCGACTGAGCGTTGCTGGACTAAGACTATTTACAATCGAATTCCTTTCAACAGGCAAATTTAAATCAATTGGTAAACTGAATGACGAACCGGTTGATAAGATTGGGGATTTATTTTTTGTTATCGAACAGAATTCAACGAAATTGCTTCATCGCTTGGATTTTATTGTTGGAAAAGTCAGGCTCACCCTGTGATTACGGTTAAGCAGAGTTTCCCAACATTTCTAAGCTTCCTTTACCTAGTGAGTTGTAACCTAACCTATCCTGGTGGTCGTACGTAGAAAAGCGAAAAATTATCGAAAGGTGGAAGCAGCACTACATTGAACATGCACGATGGAAACTTCTCTGTTTACTTCCTTCAAACTGAGGACTGATTGGTTCTTGTTTTTGTTCTTCTTAGTGTAACACCTCAACCGAGACAAAGTAGTAGTTCCCCAACTAAAAGCTTCCTCTGCCAAATGATCATTTTGAATGTGTATGTCAGATAGATGGTAGGATAAAGAGTTAGGATAGATGGTAGGATGGAGGATATTGTAGAGGGTAGGATCAGTGATCCAAAATGTACTGTCAAAAACTGTAGTTTACATGATATTCGTGAATCTTGACTATCATGCAACAAAAACATTCACGCATGACCAGATGAAACATTCTTGGGTAACTGTGACATTTTTTTTAATCACGATAAATAATGTAGTGGATTTGCAAATTGAGTGAACTAATGAAATCCCAGTGGTTCCGAAAACTGCGAATGGGGCATGCATATAACAAGGGAACATGAAGTGTGGAGAAGTGGAGACAAAGATTTTCGGTTTGTGCGTTCCGAGGGTCATAACCACTAATGAAGCAGTGGAACAAAAGTCAGTGGCTCCCAACTGAATAGTTACAACCCACGTCTAATAAATCCAATGACCCATGCCATATGGATATTTTCGGACTTGGCTCATTGAGTTGATGTTGGAACCAAATATCCTAGGCTATTTTGGAATTAAAAATGACGCTTGGGGCTTCGGGGACAACATAAGAGCACTACTGGGGGGTTCAGGAATCCCCAAAAATGCCTGAAAAAACTCAAAAACTCTGAAACCCATCGAAAATCATCTGAAGCTTCTTGAAATGCCTACAAAATCCACCTCAAACCCCATGTAACGCACCTCAGACTCTGCGAAACCCTAAAAAACGCCTATGTAACACCTCCATAATATCTCCGAAATCCGCTGAAAATGCTTTGAAGCATCTTGGAATGCCTCTGGTATCCCCCTTAAACTCCCTGGGACCCCATGTAACAAACCTTAGACCCTCCCAAACCCCCAAAAACGCCTATGTAACGCCTCCGTAACGTCTCTGCTGAAAATGCCTGAACCCCATGGGATCCCATGTAGCACACCTCAGACTCTCTGAAACCCTCAAAACGCCGATGTAACGTCTCCGAATCCGAAACCAGCTGAAAATGCTCTAAAGCTTCTCGGAATGCCTCTGAAATCCCCTTAAACCCCGTGGGACCTCATGTAACGCACCTTAGACTCTCCGAAATCCTCAAAAACGGAATGCTTTCCAGGTTTTCTTCTGGCATTTCTCATGAGACTCTTCCTTGGATTCCTCCAGATGTTGCTTCCGGAACTCCTGTAGAGATTTCTCCAGGGATTGCTGTAAAAAACCCTGAAAGAATTCTTTAAGGTGTTCTAAAATTTAGGATTCCTGCTGGAATTCCTTCAAAGATTCCTTCCGGAATTTCATGAAGGAGTCCTTTAGATATTCTTGCTCGGATTTCTTCCGAAAAGAAATATGATAGAATATATAATCCTACCAAGATTTCTCCAGCCAATTCTAGAGGGATTCTTGTTGGGTTTCTTGTCGGAATTTTTAATGGGATTCCATCAGAAATTGTTCCGAGTTTTTCTGGAATTTCTTCAAAAATTGCATCTGGGATTTCTTCTATAATTCTTCCAGGGATTCCAGTTCAGCTTTCAGACGTTTTTTTTGTCGTTTAAGGATTCCATCAGGTATTTTTAGTGGACTCTAGGGGGGTGCAACATGGTAGGATGGCAAGGAGCGTTCAACATAGCTATCTCATACTTCCACGTGTCAAGCGATGTGCAGCCTAGGAACTCTGCTAGATTGAGGAGGTACACCTCTATAACGGTTCGCATTGATTTGATAGCTTGATCCCAAACCCCCGTGTGTTCATATAGGAAAAAGTTCGCGTCTGCGCTGATTTGACAGAAGCGTTCGCTCGCTTTGCGGGTCGATCGTTAAATTTAGGATGGACACTTTTGAAACACCACTGTCACGTCGGCTCTTCGGTGGCTCTATGGTGGTAGCCCTTCCACGGTGGATAGGGGATCTTAGGCGAACAATCAACTGTTCTAAAAACCCAAAAAACCACGAACCGATTCAATGGGAACGATTTTAGCGCGAAACAACGGACAAGAATTGCATGATGGAATGTACTAACCCTAGCCCAACAGGCACTACTAGTCAATGATGCACGGCGTACGACGGGGCAGGAGGAATTACAGTCCCGGGACCTGACGTTGTATGAAGCTTGAGAGATCATAGGACTGTCCGTTGGCCGAGCTTTGGAGAACACAAATTGGCCTCGGTTCAAATTCTTCTATACTCTGTACTACGAGGTGAACACGCTTCTCGTCACCGTGGAGTTGGTTGCCTGCTCAGCGTTACGCTCACGCTGCGCTCATGAAATGGGAGCCAATGAGCGGATAATTGTGACCAGATTCAGAAAACGGGTTCGAAGCCTTACCATGATCCAATGTTACGCGCCAACCGGTGATGCCAAAATGCAAGCCAAAGGCCACCGAATGCTGTCGTGGACAAGATTCCCGAAGGAGATACAGTATTGTTCCGATTTTATCACGTCCTTTTTCAAAAATGTTTATAAATATTCTACAAAATCTATACTCATTTTCAATATTTTTATCGTGGCCAAACGCGCCTTTAACATTCATTTTGAAGAAGAGGGAAACCCCTTGCTCTCAAATGTAACAGCAAATGAATGAAAAAAGAAAGACTGACGCGCGGAGAACGTGATAAAATCGGAACAATACTGTATCAAGATTCTCATGGTCGGCTTCAACGCGAAGGTTGGTTCCGACAACTCATACTATGAGCGAGCACGTCATGGGACGCCATGGTCTTGGATAAATGAGCGAAAACGGAGAGCTGTTTGCAGAGTTTTGTGGCAACAATAACATAGTGATAGGGGGATCGCTCTTTCCTCACAGAAAATCAAATCGACCACATCTGCATCAGCTGGAAATGGAAACGGGGCTTTCTTGACGTACGGAACAAACTCAGCGCGTAGGATCCATCGACAAGAGGAGAAAATCTGGCGCCGGTTCAACACACGCCGACTGGAAGACGCTGCGGTGAAAAGGTCCTTCGTGGAGGAGCTGGAAAACCGTGCTGCGGATATTCCGAAGGGTGGAAGTCAATGGAGGGCCATCAAGAACGCCTTTATCGCCACCGGCGAGAATCATTTGGGTGAGCTATACACCCAGAGAAAGCAGTGGATCCCAGATGACACCTGAAGGAAGACAGAGCGAAGGAACGCCAAAGCCGCGATAGAGCGAGCGAAAACACGAGGAGCCAAAGCCGTAGCCTATCAGCGCTATTAGGTTCTCGAGAAGGAATTGAAACGCTCTTATAGACGGAACAAAAGAGCGAGGGCGGACTCCCTAGCCGACAAAGGCGAGAAATAACGGCGACATCAACGATGTCTCACGTCGCCTTGGTGAGACTTAGTTGAATGCTACGATGCCCGTGTGTCTTTCACTGTCCAGTTAAATCGCGGTTTCGAGCATTATGGAAACCTTTTTCAAGTTCCAGCCACGCCACCAACACCTCAGCATGGTCCACATGAGAAGGCGAGGACTGCTTTTGCGCGTTTAAGAAATCTATGGAATATCAGTCAGATTAGTCAACGTATCGAAATCCGAATTTCAAACTCGAACACGACATCTGTGTTGCTGTATACGCCAGTGAAACTTGGTGTGTATCAGTGGAGATTACTCAACGGCTACAGGTCTCTATCAATAGTTACCTGCGGTATATTATTCGTGCATGATGATAGCCACATAAATTCGGAACGGAAGTGGAGGTGAGTCGGCCACACTCTACGCAGAGGCTCATGGCGGCACAGCCTCAACATGGAAATGGAGAAAGTCCAGACAGAAATTTGACCTGGCCACAGATCAAGGCGACGACGGTGGACAATCGCCCAGGATGAAGATCTTACATGTGTGCTCAGGACTAATAGTATTCCTCGTGGAAAAGCTTCAATAATTCCAATTGAATTCTTTTAGGTATACGTGCCGGGATACCTAATGCTGTTCCTTAAAAGATTCTTCCTGGGATCCCTGTCGGGCATCCAGCTGAGGATTCTGTTAAGTATTCGTGCCAAGAATCCAGCTGAGGTCCCTTAAATATTCTTCACGTTTTTTGGCATTCTTTAAGGGGATTCTATTCTCTGGATTTCCATCAATTTCGGCAAAGTTCTTCTAGGCATTCGATTCGAGTGCTTTTAAAGGCCTTCTTAATTGATTCCGCCGCATTCTTCGAGAGGTCTTACCGATTTTTTTTTCTTGGATATCCTTCCAGGATTTCATTTACAGGCTTTCCTAGAAATGTTTTCAGAAATTTTTCGAAGCGTTCTCCTATTTCCCAGAGAGAATCTCCAAGACCTCCCTTTAGTATGAGTCATCGGAACTAGAAGCGTTATCTTGAATTCCGTCTGAAATCGCCTAAAATGTTTATGGAACGCTTGAAATGGCCTGTGAACAGGGCCGGATCTAAGGGAAGTCCGGAAGGGCCAGAGCACCGGGCTTCCACATTTTAGGGCCCTCCTCAAAAACATTTTTGGTTGCTACACATTAACTTTATTTTTCATATTGCTCAAATACTGTTCAAAACCAAGGAAAAAACTTTTTTGCTTATCGCTCCAAGGGGCCTCTACATCTGTTCTGGCCCCGGGCCCCCACACTGCTTAATCCGGGCCTACCTGTAAAATCCCTCTGAAGCTCATCTGAGAACAGTGATCCAAAATAGATTACAAGTTGTTGACTTAGCGGAAATTTTGGCTTTCAGTCTAACAAATTGCGTTGACTAATTTCATATCATCGCCAACGTTTCGGCCCTGCTATTGGACCATCTTCAGGGCCGGCGGTGGCAGTGATGATAAGAAATTAATCAACGCAATTTGTTAGACTGAATACCGAAATTTCCAAAAAGATCACAAATGTATTTTTTTTAACTGTAGGCATTATAAACCCCCTCAAACCTCCTGTAAAAACCCTGAAACTCTCCTTCATCCCCCAATACGCCTCGGAAACCCGCTGAAAATTCTCTGAAATTTTCTAATCTGGCTCCGAAATCGCTGAACCGACTGTAGATCTTCTGTAACGCATATAAGAACCTCTAAAGTTTTCGAAAACGCTTCTGTAACGCCTCCGAAATCCGCTGAAAACCCTCTGAATCTTCGTGAAATGTCTCCGAAAAACCCTTGAAATATCCTCGGACACCATGTAACGCGCCTGAGATCCTCCGAAACCCATGAAAATCCGAAAATCCTCTGAAAAAAAAAAGACGCGGACACCGTCTTCAGCCAGAGGCTGCACAGACTGAATGAAACTTAAACACTAGACAAGGGACACACGGAGCATGCACCAGTGGATACGGAGAAGACACTATTCTCACGAAAAGTTTCATCGCCCGGAGCGGGAATCGAACCCTCACCCCATAGCATGGTGCGATTAGAAGCTTGGTGACCCTAACCGCACGGCTACGAGGCTCCACAAACTTCTTGAAATGTCACCAAAAACCCTCTGAAACTCCCTCGGACCCGATGTAACGCATCTAATACACGCTGAAAATCCTCTGAAACTTTCTAAAATAAAATATTAACACCCTGAAATTCCCTCGGGCCACATGTAACGCATCTGAGACCCTTTGAAATCCTCGAAAACGCTCCTCTACGGCTTCCGGAACACCCTAAAAATCCTCTGAAACTTTTTGAAATGTTACGAAAACCCCCTGCAACCCCTTCGGACTCCTTGTAACGCACCTGAAACCCTCTGAAACGCCAAAAACACCCCTGTAACGCCAAGCGAAAACTTACTGAAAGTCTAATGAAATTTCCTAAAATAACATCTAAAACCCCCTCGGACCCATATAACGCACCTGGAACCCTCAAAAACCCCCAAAAATGCAATGCTCCTGTAACGCCGTAGGAAATCCCATGTAATTCTCTGAAACTTGAAATGCCACCAAAACCTGGGACCCTCTGACTCCCCTATAACGCCTTGCGAAAACTCAATGAAAATCCTCTGAAACTTCCTAAAATACAACTGAAACCCCTCTCGGATCCAATGTAACGTACCTGAGTTCAATTTATTGGACGCAGTGGCTTATTTTCCCCAAGAGGGGAGGAAACAAACGTTCCTGAGACCCTCCGAAACTCCCGAAAACGCTTCTGAAGCCCTTCCTGAAACTCCCTTGCAAGCCCTCTGAAACTTCTCTAAATCTTCTAGCCACTCGCCTTTCTTAAACTTCTTGGCATCCTTGTAATACATTTAGGTAATAAGCTGAATCCATTTAGACAGAACATCTATTTAGGCAGTCCCGACTCATTAGCTTAATGGAGGTTTGGGTGTACGTACAGTCCCTTAAAGTTCTATTCTAAAGCTGTTGATCTATGGTGTTTGAGCCTACCAAAGAGAGAATTCAACCCTGGACACCAAATGCACTGAACAAATCCACCCGTTTCATATCTACGCTTGTTGTAGATTTACGGCCCCCCAGGGATTTACTTTCATCGATAAGATCCCAACGTGGCAAATCTTATCGTCCCGTCGCTAAAATAAGCGTACTGTTTATTGTGCCCGGTTGACCCTCGACTGGACCGGACCGGTGGCGGCGGTAGCTAGTCAGTTCGTCAGCATGTCTGCAGTACTGTGTATAAACTTTTGGATATTTTTATTTTCACTCGCAGTTCTGAGGTCCGTCAGCTGCCATCAGCAGCTTTCCCGGTCGCAGCTGGTTCAACACCTGGAAGGGATACCGCATTCGTTGACCGTTTTTCTCGCGGAGTTCAGATCATGGACCAACGAAACCTGGACCGAGGATGACTGGCGGGATCTGTTGTGCATGCACGAGCTGGAGCAGTTCGGCTTGGCGCTACGGAGCGATCAGCGATGGGCGCTGCAGTGTAGATGAACGTTCGGGTGTTGTTCATAGACATTTACTAAATTTACGATTGTTTTCAGTGTACGATTCATGGGGCAAAACTCCGGCTGGATTGCAACGCGGCAACTCGTTTACACCGGGTAGTTTTGAGCAGTGCCGGGAGTTCTCCGTGCATAACAGCGCAGCATCGTTCGATGGACAGCACTGTACTGTGCGGTTGAACTTGAACTCTGTAGAGTCTTCATTGAACGAACTTTGGATAGGTATTTGTGTTCCAGATTCGTGTGAAGCGCGATTTGTGCAAAGGATGGTGGATAGTTTTGCGGTAGAAAGCAGCTTTGGAAAGGTGTCGAGCTTTCGCCAAGAAGACTTCTGCTATCGTGATGATCCGAACTGGAGTCTAAGTGGGACTGCTATCGCTGCTATGTATGATTTTTTCTAGCCTCCATGTAGAATCTAGATGTAACGATACCTTCCTTTTCTAGAACCATTTTCGGAATAATTGTAGCAGTGATGATCATCAGCACTGTCGTGGAAGTCCTCGGATTCATTCTTCAACGTCCTATACCGCCGCTGATCAAAGAGCTATCAGTTTACTACAAACTGTTTGCACTGTTCAAAACTGTTCCCAAGTCCGAAGAGAAGACTGACACAATGGACTGCATCAACGGAATCCGCTCCTTTATGATGCTGCAGATTATCTCGCACCATGTCCACGATGCTATTCGGACGGTACCGACTACCAATCATGTCACTCGTGACGAGTTCTTCGAATCCGCTTTCGGACTTTTGGGCTATCGCGTCTCGGCATTGTCTGCGGATATATTTCTAGTGCTAAGTTCTGTACTCCTGACCTACAACGTTCTGAAGGAGCTTACCGCTACTCAGAAGATCAACTTGCCACGACTGTACTTTCGTCGTCTCGTACGAATTCTACCAGCGTATGGATTCTTTATATTCGCAGTCGTTGCGTTTGCCGAGTGTTTCGGCGAAGGACCCTTGTTCCACTACTACGTCCAACCAATGATCGACGCCTGCACAGACAACTGGTGGTCTGCGCTGTTGTTCGTTCAAAACTATGTTCACCCAGATCGAATGGTAATATCGAGAATTTTATTCTGAATTTCCTTATAACCTTCCCCTATCTTTCAGTGCCTGCCTCACACCTGGTACCTCTCGGTAGACATGCAGCTGTACCTCGTATCTCCACTATTCATTTACCTACTCTGGAAATTCGGCAACCGGTCACTGATTGCCCCGCTGCTCCTGGCCCTGCTCTCCGTAGCTTGCGTGTTTACCACATTCATGGTGAACGATTTCGTCCTGAATCCTCCAATGACCCCGGACCGGGAGTTCCACCGTGACCGGCTCACCTATTACTCCACTCACGCTCGTATGGCCGTGTGGTTCTGCGGCATTGCCTTCGGATATCTCCTGTTCCAGACACGCAAGAAGCGCATTGTTCCATCGCAAATCATTCTGGTAGGGGGATCGATCGCTGCTACCGCACTGACCGGGTTCATCATGTTCTGTGCTCACGAAATCTACAGACCTCGGGAAGCGGATCCCTTGGGGGACGCCTTCTACGAAGCGTTGCACCGGGTCGCCTGGGTTATCTGCATCATGTGGCTCATCTTTATGTGCGTCAACGAGCACGCCAGTGCCCTGGGACACTTTCTGGCGTGGACGCTCTGGCAGCCGGTGGCGCGACTGTCCTACGGCATGTATCTGATCCATTACGTCGTTATCGTGGTCAGTTTTGCCGGAATGTTGCGTCAACCGTTCTATTTCAGTGCGATAAACTTGCAGTACGTAAATTTTGGCGTTATCGGTTTAACTGGCGCGTTATCGCTCGTTTGGTGGTTGTTTATCGAACAGCCGTTCCAGGTTATGGTACGACATGTGCGCGAGCGGATTCGAGACTCAAAACAATAAAGGATGACAAATGATAACAAAACCGTTGCTTTTTATTTTTATTCAATTTGCTTGCCTTTTCTTCTAGTTCTTTGTTCGATTGTTCGTCAAAATATGGTGAACCTCTACCGAACCTTGAACCAGTAGTTCCGTGTAGTTTTCATTGAATATAAATTCCCTTGAACTCAGGTTTTAAAGAAAAAAATGAGCGGTAATTTAGAACTCAATTGCCCAATTGTTGAACCCATCCTTGGGCTAGGCCAGCCTAATGTTGAGCGATACTTGCCAATTATCGAACGGTTCAGTAGAAATTTCCAATTATCTTTGGCAAGTTCGTCTTTCTCGTTGATTTGGCACAAACTCATCCCAAGTAACATTTTTTTAGTCAAATTGACTAGAAGAGGTTCTTAGAATTATCATCAAACCAAAATAAAAGGTAGTAGGTTTTATGATGGTTCTTAAAAACTCTACAAGACTAATTGGTCATCAAAATGTTACTTGCGGTGACACCTCCGGGTTTTAAAGGAGTTCCAGGGGAGTCGAGGATTTCCACATGAGTTTAAGGGGCATTTAAAGTGATTCTGTAGGAGCGAGATTCAGAAGTTTTCTGGAGGTTTCAATGTGGCTTCAGAGGTTTAATGGGTGTTATAGGCGTTTCTGTGGGTTTGCAGAGAGAATCAGATGGCTTTAGAGGGTTTCATAGACGTTCCTGGAGCATTAATGAGAATTTCAGATAGTTTCAGGGGATTTGAGATGCATCGCAGGAGGCTAAAGGGCTGCTTCAGCGAGATTCAGGAAGTGTTCAAAGCTTTTTCGTGAGGGTTTCAAGGCAGTTTTGAGGGCGAGGGCTTTCGTGATATTTTCTTAATGATACAACCCGCAAAGTCTCATGAAACTCTCAACCCTGAAAACATTATAGAACTCCGTCGAAATCTCCTGAAAGTTTTGTGAAACTTCTCAGAAACCCTTCTCGGAGCCCTCCTATAAGCTTCCTGAAACCTCTGAATGTCCCGATGAATCCTTTGAATATCTTCTGAAAACCCATGGATCATAAGAAAAAAAAAACCTGAAACGCCCTAAAACTGTTTCTGGAACTACCGAAGACCCCATGAAATGCTCTGAAATGCTCCTGAAATCCGTGAATTCACGCGTGATTATGTGAATCGAACATTGCAAGTAGGACTCCGTGCTGTACGATCCTGTGTGGATCACACACCGTTCATCGATACTGACAGTATAAATTGAAACTTTTTGTGGTACAAAAGAAGTGAACAACGGACGAGCAAAAATGGTGAGACCAAACAAGGACAAGGATAGCAAATTCGTGGATTTGAGTGGGAGAAGATAACAAGCCTGCTAGTAAGAAAACTTTTTTTTCGGAGAAGAGAGAGAATGTGGGGTGTGAATATAGTTTAGTGTTATTCCCCTTGCGTGTCCTTCCCCTAGCAAGCATCAGTTACAGCCAGCAATATGACGTGACGAGGTTGGCTGTCTCATTGAGGAGAGGAGTTTTGGCGGAGCAAGTCGCCTTCATCGTGTGGTTCCATATTATGCCAAGTGATTATACTGTAGTTTGCTAAGATGCCGGGAACGGATTGATCCAGTGAGTTACGCAATATTCACACAACCATACTCAAGGTCAATGTTATTCCTGACGGTTTATACATACACAGTGTACGCAGAATATGCCACCGCAAGCGAAAAATAGGCAACAAAGAAGGCACGGCAACAACGCTTTGTTTTTTCGTTAGCAGATAATGACAAAATCGCTCCCGAGTTTGTTCACAACAAAAACGGTAGGAATATTTGTCTCGTTCTATTCAGATCGTGATTTTCGCATAGTTTTACAACTGAAACTCAACTCTGAGGTTTGCAAGAGTCTTATTTTGTCCAAATGCTTATGAATTCGATAATGTGGGTCGAAAATTTCAGCAGAAAAGCCGGAATATCAGTACACGCACGGCAAGCGATGTTTTTTTTATTGCTCTCATCGCCTGACATGCGTTTGTTGCGGAGCGCCTTTGTTACCAACATGCACCGCTTAGGACAAAGCGTTTGTTTTTCGGCGTGATCCGTTTTTCGTACCCTGTAACATACACATATTTGAGAAATAAATTATTCTTTTTTGCAACGTTTGATTGCTTTGCCATTTATGTACACAACAGAAACACGTGTTTGATTAATGAATTTAGGTTTGAATCATGAATACCGTTAACACTATCATAATAGGTCGGCCGAGGACCGACATGTCGAGAGTCTGCCGGTTCACTAATTATCATACCGATATGTCATCGGATAGACAGTGCCCGAAGCTCACGAGAATTTTCAAAAAATAATTCCTCTCTTGCTCTGACATTCATGCACATTGCACACATTGGCGTACCTAGGATTTTTTTCTGGAGGGGGCCCAGGGGGGCCTGACTTATAATGACTTTTAAGCGGGATGGGCGCTATGTGAATATGCAAATCGGCATTAGGAGGAATCAAAATAACTATTTTAGATTTGTTCACAGTTTCGTAAACCATATGAGTATAAATAATTCCTCCAGGATTTTCTTCCATAGCTTGTTGCAGCGATTACATCACGGATTCCTAAAGAGATTCCTTCGAGAATTCATATATCTTCGAGGATTTGTCCTGGGATATCTTCAGTGGTTCCTTCGCGAGCAGAAGGGCATACCTTACGAATACCGTGCATAGACCAACCTGTGCTCTAATACCTCAAGTTAGCATTGCTATATTATTGTACGCAATCTTATGAGAACCCCACAATGACAATTGGAGGTATTTAAGCAAAGTTAGGTATTGATGTGTTATTATTGATTAAGCTGGGAATATAATTGAAGTACAAGATTTATTATTACATCATGGAGCTATTGAAAAATGTTCAATTTAATAACAAGAAATGTTATTACTTTGTTATTTCATACTTTCTGGATAACAAATAGAGCACTTGAAATTTATGGTATGCATTCATTATTGAAATAACAAAACTTGTGATTTTTCAGATGTTATTTATACAAAATTATGGTATTCATTTTTGATATTTTGCCTCTTATGTCCACCTAATGAAGAGCATATCGAGGTATAATGTTATTTAATATTAATACCTCGACATGTTATTTTGTTGCTATTCTTTTCTGCTCGGGTCCTCTTTGAGGTTTCCTTCAGGAATTTCTCCAGAGATCCTTCTGCAGGTATTCCTTCAGAGATATCTACAGGGATTTCTCCATATATTCCTTCCGGAATTCTGCTAGAGATTGCTCCAATAATTCCATCTGTAATGATGCGTAGTATTTTTACAGGAATTTATTAAAAAAAAACCTTTCAGAAAATTATACTAGAAATTATTTAAAAATAATCCAGGCATCGCTGGCATCGGAAGACCCGGAACATCCGTAAAAATGACCATCTGATGAACATCCGTAAAAATTGCCATTTGATGAAACTTCCTCTAGAGCTATGCGATTTTTTTCCAATACAATCAAAACTCTTGGTCTAAGACCATAGTCACTGATTTGGTCCTCTTATGGACCACAGAGGCCACTTATTGGCCCGTCGGAAGATCCGCAACATCCGTAAAAACGGCCATCTGATGAAAATTCCTCTAGAGCTATGCGATTTTTTCCAATACAATCAAAATTCTTGGTCTAAAACCATAGTCGATGATTGGATACTCTTATGGACCAAAGTGGCCACTTATTGAACCACCGGAAGATCCGGAACATCCGTAAAAATGGCCATTTGATGAAAATTCCTCTAGAGCTATGCGATTTTTTTCCAATACAATTGAAATTCTCGGGCTAGGACCCTATCTACTAATTTGGTCCTCTTATGGACCACAGTGGCCACTTTTTGCCCCACCGGAAAATCCGAAGAATCCGTAAAAATGGTCATTTGATGAAAATTCCTCTAGAGCTATGCGATTTTTTCCTATACAATTATAATTTTTATTCAGTGGCTACTTATTGGCCTACTGGAACTGCCGTGTGCAGCATAGTTGTCCCATGTTCTATGGGAATTCATATTAACATGGGACAACTATGCTGCCCACGGCAGGGAAGGAATTCTCGAGGAAATTTTTCTAGAGAAATTCTTAGGGAATTCCCCAAGAAATTTTTGGAGGAGTTTCTGAAGAAATTTGAGAAAGAATATCTGGAGGAACTCCTAAAGGAAGTTCTGGCGAAATTTCCAGAAGTACTTATGGAGGAATTCATGGTGTAACTTCTGGAAGAATTTCTGAAGGAATTTCCGGAGAAAATTCTGGAGGAATCTCGGAAAAAATTTTGGAGGATTTCCCGGAGAATTTTTTGGAAGAATACCCGGAGGAGTTTCTGGTGGACCTTGTGGAGGTGTTTCTTGAAGAATTCCCGGAGGAATTTCTAGAGAAATTCCTGGAATATTTTTTGATGAATTTTTTAAGAAATTTCTGGATGAATTCCCAAATGAATTACTAGAATATCCAGAGACAATTCTGGAGGTATTCCCGGAGGAATATCTAGAGAATTTTTTTGAAGAATTTTCAGAGGAATTTCTCGAAGAATGCCCTGAGGAATTAATAGAAAATTTCAAAGGAATTCCTGGGGAAATGTTCGGAGGAATTTCCGGAATAAATTTCTGGGGGAATTTACGATGGCATTTCTGGTGATATTTTTGGAGAAATTCCTGTAGGAATTCAATAATGTTTTTTTTTTTTATGGAGATATTGCCTGCGAAATTTCTGTATTCGTTCAATACATTGCCTTCATGCCTAATTTCACCTTCTATAAACTTTCACAATTGTTCACAACCTATCATATCACACTATCATATCTATCATTTCATTATGCACTTTGATCTCAACTCCCTTACATTCTGAGTAGAAAATGACCGATAAAGCCATAGCAATTACTTGAATTTTAAATACGGTCGATGGAGAAATCCCTAGAGTAATTTCTTGGAAAATTTCTCGGAGTAATTTGTTGAGTAATTTCCAGAGGAATTTATTGAGGAATTCTCTAATCTATTTCTGGATGAATTTGCAGTGCAATTTCCCGACAAACTTCCAGAAGAACTTCTGGAAGAATTTCAGGATAATTTCTGGAAGGATAACCGGAGGAATGTCCGAGGAATTCTTGGAGAAACTGCTGTAAAATCCACAAAGGAATTTTTGAAAAATCCCCGGAGGAATTTTTAAAGGTATTCCTGGAGGAGTTTCTGGAGGACCTCATGGAGATGTTTCTTGAATAATTCCCGGAGGAACTTCTGTAGGAATTCCCAGAGTAATTTCTTGATGAATTTCCGAAACAATTTCTAAATGGATCCCCAAATGAATTTCTAAAATTCCCAGACAAATTTCTGGAGGAATGGCTGGAGGAATTTCTTGAAGAATTTCTGGCGAATTTTTCGAAAGAATTGTTGGAGAAATTCTTGAAGAAGTTCTGGAGGAATTCCCGAAGAAACGTCTGGAGGAATTCACTTAAGAATTTCAGGAGGAATATCCGAAAAAAAATCTAAAGGAATTTCTGGAGGAATTCACAGAGATATTTCTGAAGAAATTTCCAGAGGAACTTCTGGAGAAATTCCCGAAGTAATTTCTGGAATTATTCCCACAGGAATTTCTTGAGGAATTCAATAAGAAATTCACGAGGGATTTTTTGGAGGAATATCCGGAGAAATTTCTGGAGGAATTCCTTAAGAACTTTCTCGATTCCCTGAAGATTTTCTGGAAAAATTCTGAATTAATTGCAGGAACAATTTCAGGAAGAAGTCTTCGTGAAATTCCTGGAAAAATTACCGGAGGAGTTCTGGAGTTTCTGGAGGAACTTCGGAGTTTTTGGAGGAGTTCCCAGAACAAATTCTGGTGGAATTCTCAGAGGATTTTTTTGGGGGAATTCCTAGAAGAATTCCCGGAGGAATTTCAGGATAATTTCCCGGAAGAGTTTATGGAGAATTTTTCTGGAAGAATCTCTGTACGAATTTCCGTCAGAATTGATAGACGAGTTTCCGGAAGAAATTTTGGATTAATTCCTCGAAGGATTTTTGGAGTTTTTTTTGGAAGAAGGCCTTTATGAATTTCAGGAGAAATTCGTTGATGAATTTCAGGAGCATTTTCCATAGGAATGCAGTAAAGATTTTCTGGAGGAATGTGTATGGAAATTTTGACCCATAGAATGAGTAAGCTTTCTCTAAGCTTACAGAAATTTCGATTTTTGGAGGCACTTCTCAAGGAATTTCACAAGAATAATTCACAATAAATTTGGAATCCCTGGTGGAATAACGAGGAATATCGGAACGAATTTTATGTAGAGATTTCAGGCAGGAATATCTAGAAAACTTATACAAGCCCCCCGGAACATGATCTGCTGAAGCAATGAAAAATATCTGGGAAAGATTTTCTCGAGGAAATGTGTTGCGCACACGGCCAATGGATGAACTTACGCAGGTTCCTCTGCTCTTCCTGTTGGCAAAACACAAGCTGCACAGTGCATGCACTTTGGTTCATAACCATTGACTATGGTATTGCATCAAGAATTTTGATTGTATTGGAAAAAATCGCATAGCTCTAGAGAAATTTTCATGAAATAAACATTTTACGGATGTTCCGGATCTTCCGGTGGGCCAATAAGTGGCCGCTTCGGTCCACAATCCAATTATTGACTACGGTCTTAGTCCAAGAATTTTGATTGTATTGAAAAAAAAATCGCATATTTCTAGATGATTTTTCATAATAAGAATTTTTTTACGGATGTTCCGGATCTTCTGGTGGCCAATAAGTGACCACATTGATCAATATGAATATTCAATCATTGACTACGGTCTTAGACCAAAAATTTCGATTGTTTTGGAAAAAATCGCATAGCTCTAGAAAATATTTCAAGAAATGACAATTTCTACGGATGTTTCGGATCTTCCAAAGGGTCAAAAAGTGGCCACTTTGGTCCATCAGAGTATCCAATCATCGACAATGGTCTTAGACCAAGAATTTTGATTGTATTGGAAAAAAAATCGCAAATTTCTAGAGGAATTTTCATCAAATAACCATTTTTATGGATGTTTCGGATCTTCCGATGGGACAATAAGTGGCCACTTTGGTCCATAAGAGGAACGAATCATTGACTATGGTCTTAGACTAAGAATTTTGATTGAACTGGAAAAAATCGCATAGCTCTAGAGGAATTTTCATTAAATGGCCACTTTTACGGATGTTCCGGATGTTCCGGTGGGCCAATAAGTGGCCACTGTGGTCCATTAGAGGAACGAATCGTTGACTATGGTCTTAGACCAAGAATTTTGATTGTATTGGAAAAAATCGCATAGCTCTAGAAGAATTTTCATCAAATGGCCATTTTTATAGATGTTCCGGATCTTCCGGTGGGCCAATAAGTGGCCACTGTGGTCCATAAGAGGACCAAATCAGTGACTATGGTCTTAGACCAAGAGTTTTTATTGTATTGGAAAAAATCGTATAGCTCTAGAGGAATTTTCATCAAATGGCCATTTTTACAGATGTTCCGGATGTTCCGGTGGGCCAATAAGTGGCCACTGTGGTCCATAAGAGGAACGAATCATTGACTATGGTCTTAGACCAAGAATTTTGATTGTATTGGAAAAAATCGCAAATTTCTAGAAGAATTTTCATCAAATGGCCATTTTTATAGATGTTCCGGATCTTCCGGTGGGCCAATAAGTGGCCACTGTGGTCCATAAGAGGAACGAATCATTGACTATGGTCTTAAACCAAGAATTTTGATTGTATTGGAAAAAATCGCATAGCTCTAGAGGAATTTTCATCAAATGGCCATTTTTACGGATGTTCCGGATCTTCCGGTGGGCCTGGTACTCTTACATCGAAACCAAATGGTCTTCAACAATGTTGGACACTGTCATGCAACTAAATTATACTTCTCCGGTGGGATTTTGGATGCTGGTTATCGAAATTACTGAAAAACCTGAGGCCTTTGCTCAAACTAGCAGAAGAATAGGAAAAAAACACAGACATATTTGCCTCCCCCGAAAGGGGGGAGGGGTTTCGCGGGGCGGCACCGAAAGTAAAAGTTAGTACAACTATTCCCCTTGAATAAAAGTCCAAGTTTTTGAAAATCGGTCAATGCACTGCTGAGAACGAGCAGTTTGAAAATTTTTGGTTCGTCCTGGTACTTTACGGGTTAAGGTGAATATATGACGAAGCCACACCTCGAATTTTCAAAAGCACAAATCTAAAGAACCGAATGTCGGTTTGAGCTGAACAGTTGATCGATTAGTTACCCGCTGGTGGTGACCAATCGATCAACTTTTCAGCTCAAACCGACATTCGGTTCTTCAGATTTGTGCTCTTAAAAATTCGAGGTGTGGCTTCGTTATATATTCACCTTAAAACATTTGTACAAAAAATTCTATAGGGGTCCATACAAGTATTCCTTCGAAAATTCGCCCAGAAATTACTACAGGCACGGATTTCTTCAGATTTTTTTTTTCCAGGGATTCCTACAAAAATGCTACCAGGAATTCGCTAAGAAAGCTTTCCTGAGATTCCCTAAGGAACTCATCATAGGGTTTCTTCAGAAATTTCTCCAAGAATTCCTGCAGGGAATCACCCGCGAATTCCCTCTACAATTCTTTCAGGAACAACTTCCGGGATTATTTTAAAAATGCCTGCAAGAACTCTTCTTGGGATTCCTTCAGAAACTCCTCCAGGAATTAATCCACGATTTCAGGACTTCCTTAGGAATTTCAGCAATTTCTTCAGTACTGAGATTTCCTCAGAAACTTCTTCTGGAATTCCCTCAGAAATTAAACTTTGTATTTCTTCTGGAATTCTTCCTGGGATTCCTCCGGGAATTCCTCAAGGGACTCCTCCGGGAACTGCTCAAGGGATTTCTCCAAAAAATCCTCAAGGAATTCTTCCAAGATTTCTCTGAGAATTCTTGCATAGATTCCTCTAAAAAGATTTACAGGGATTTGTCCAGGTATTCCACTAGAGATTCCTCTAGGGACTCCTCCAGGAATTCCACCAGGGATTCCTCCTGCAATTGTTCCAGTGAGTCATTAAGAGAATTCTCCAGGAATTCATTCAGGGATTGCTCATGGAATTTTTGCAGGGAGTCCTCCAGGAACCCCTCTAGAAATTTCTCAAGGAGTTTCTCTAGAGATTCCTCCAGATATTCTTACAGGCGGCATGTTCCAGGCATTCCCCCAGGAGATTTTCCAGGGATTTCTATAGGGATTCCTCCAGAAGTATCCCAGGAACTCCTACAGGAATTCCTTCAAAAATAATTATCGCAGTTCCTCCAGCAATTTCTCCTGGAAATTCTCCAGGAATTCCTTAAGAAACTTCCCCAGGGATTTCTTCAGGAATCCAGGGATTCCTTCAAAAATTTCCTCAGAAATTCCTCCAGTAATTTATCCAGGAATTATTCAAGGTATTCCTTTGGAATTATTCAAGGTAATGCCTTTTCCAGGCATTCCTTTAGGATTTCATCCAAGCATTTCTCTGTGAACTCCTCCAGGAATTCCACTAAGAATTCCTCCAGGATTTACCATTCAGGAATTTCTTCAGGAAATTTTCCAGGGATTCATCCAGAAATTTTATCAAGAATTTCTCCTCCAGGGATTCCTCTAGAGATTCCGCCAGGAATTTTTTCATGGATCCTCCAAAAATTGTCCCAGGAATACACCAGGAATTCCTTCAGGGATTCCTATGAGGATTCTTCCTGAGATTCCTCCAGGAATTCCTTCGATGATTCCTCTAGTATTTCCTCCAGAAATCCCTCCATGAATTCCTCCTGGAATTCCATCAGAATTTGCTCTAGCAATTCCACCTGGAATTCCTAGGGAAATTCCTCCTGGAATTCCTAGGGAAATTCCTCCTGGAATTCCTCCAGATACCGTGATTTCGGGTGAAATTGATCACTTTTCGTAGCTTTTGACGAATAATTTTTGAATACTCATCGATATGGTTAAATTCAATGCTTTAAAACAAGTACGACCATGGTTTTCAATAGTCAAAGAGGTTGAAAATTCTACTGCTAATCTTTTTATTACAAAAAATATCATTTGAAATAAAAAATCAAAAATTTCACTTTCGGGGTGAAATTGATCAGTCAGTGAAATGTTGTTGTAAGCGCTGAAAATATGTTTTCCACCTAAATTAACCACCCAGGAATGCGAAAAGCTTTGCAAAACTTTTACAAGTTTGCTAAACTTTTATTTATTTAAGTTTGAAGTTTAATAAATCTTAAGAAAACGCCTGAAAGTATGCAATTTTCCCTACTAAATATGTTTTAACTTCCAGAAAAGTACAATTTTCTGCATAAATTTCAATATTTATACAACTTTTGATGACGAAATCGGGTTAAGCGAATACTTGGCAGCTAGAAACATTCATTCAAATATTCATTACTTTTGCGATATAGCTACGGTAACAAAAGTTTGAAAGTGTCTTTGAAGTTCGCCCAACACACAGTTTCGGAAAATATTGAATTTAATACAGAAATACGTGACTAATTGATTGTAAAACATATAAACTCATCATTCAATAACCCTTGAGCCAGCTCATGGTCATTTTCAACAAATTATTTGAATTTTAAAGCGTTATTTTTAACAAACAAAAATGGTCCTCACATCGATCAATTTCACCCGAAACCACGGTACTTATTTGGGAATTCCTCTAGGAATTTCTCCAGAAATTTCTCCAGGGATTCCTTTCAAAACATATCCAGAGATTCCTACAGGAATTAATTCAAGGATTCCTCCAGGAATTCTCCAAGGGATAGTTCCTGTTGGGATTATGCAATACTGTTTCCTCTCAGTGTGGCATTCGGCGAGATCGAAGGCGAGATCGACCCTGCGAAAACTTTCCACAGCAGAGCTGAGCGAGCGCGCCATGCGTGCATCAATGAGTAGCATTATTCATTCAGTCCCTTACGTTAAACCCGTTTAGAAGTGATTAAAGTATTTTTCTAGTTTCATTCATCCGAAGGGTTTAATTCCGAGTCCGATTCCCTTCTTTTGTTATTTCGTTTCCATTGTGTTTTGCCCATCTCTGCCCAAGAGTTCAACGGAATTGCCCCAAGAATTTTTCTAGGGATTTCTCCAGGAATTCCTCTTAAGATTCCGCCATGATTTTGTCCAGAAGTTCTTCCAGGAAATCCTCCTGGGTTTCCGACAGAAATCTGTCCAGGCATTCCTCCTGAGGTTTCTCCAAAAATTGCTTCAGGGATTCCTCCAGGGTTTTTTTTTCCAGAATTCCTACAGAGATTCTTCAAGAATTTCTCTAGAAATTTATCTGGAGATTCTTTCAGGAATTCATCAAGAGGTTTCTTCAGAATTACCCCAGGAATTCCTTCAAAGATTCCTCCAGACATTGATCCTGGAGTTCCTCCTGAATTTTCTACAGAAATTACTACCACAATTTCCTTCAATAATTCCCCCAGGAATTTCTCCCGGATTCCAGGAATTATTCGAAGAAATCCTCCAGGGATTCCTGCATGAACTCCTCCTGAGATTCCTCTAGGAATTCCTTCAAGGATTTTTCCATGAATCCTTCAGGAAGTTCTCCAGGGATTCCTTCAGAAATTACCCCAATTCTCCTGGAATTATTTCAGATATTCCTCCAGGCATTTCTCGATGGACTTCTCCAGGAATTCCGCAAAAAATTCATTCAGGAACTACCCCACACACTTAAAACAGAATGCCGAGATCGGCTGTGCGGATCTCGGTTAAAGTTCATTTGCTGAAATCTCGGCTAAACGCTTGACGTTTAATGTTTGATGATAGCGGCACCCACGAGTGCTGCTATGATTAAACTCGACTTTCTGCTGATATCTCAGTTAAATTGCGATTGCTGAGCGCTCGGCTGTGCGGATCTCGGCAAAAGAATGAAAATTAGCCGAGCTCAACTGGGTGTGCAGGTATTTCTTCAGGAATTCATCCAGGAATTTCTTCAGAAATTGGTCCAGGAATTCCTCCGCGATTTTTTTTCAGAAATTCCTACAGCATTTCATCCAGCAATTTCTGCTGGAAATCTTCCAAGGATTCCTTCAGAAATTGTTTCAGAAATTTATGCAGGAATTCCTCCAGGATTTTTTTCTAGGGATTCCCCCGGAAATTCTTCCATGGTTACCTCCAGGTATTAATCCAAGAATTTCTCCTCAAGGGATTCCCTCGGAAATTTCCACACTGGTGTTTCTCCAAGTATTCTTCTAGGGATTTCTCCAGGAATTCTTCCTAGGTTTCCGACAGGAATTTGTCAAGAAATTCCTCCAGGCATTCCTCCAGATGATTTTCTAGAAAGTGTTCCGGGGATTCCTCCAGAGATTTTGTCAAGGGTTTCTCTAGAAATTTCTCTAAGGTATCCTCTAGGAATTCCTCAAGAGGTTTTTTCAGCATTAGCCCAGCAATTCCTTAAGAATTGCTTTCAGGAATTCCTCCAGGAATTTATTCAGGGATTTCTTCGGAAATTGCTACAGCAATTCCTCCTGGAGTTTCCCCAAGAATTCCTTTAGGGATTTATCCAGGAATTCTTCCTGGGTTTCCGACAGAAATTTGTCCAGTAGTTCTGTCAGGCATTTCTTCTGAGGTTCCTCCAAAAAAAATTTCTTCAGGGATTTTTCCAAGAATTCCTAAGGGGATTCTTTAAAAAAAAAAAAAAAGACACAGACACGTTTAATGCCTCCAGTGAGCTACCCAAGCAACACACTTGTTATAATAGAGTTACGACAGCGCAAGTTTTGGTTGTATAGAAGTTTATTTTACGTAATTCTAACATAGTGTTGAAATAACGTAAAATAAACTTCTATACAACCAAAACTTGCGCTGTCGTAACTTTTATATAACATGTGTGTTGCTTGGGTATTTGCTCTTTGAAGGAAGCACGACACTAGACAACGGACTAGCATGCAACGCCCAGTGGCACAGCCGAAAACTTTTCCTGACAGCTGCGGCGGGAATCGAACCCGCACTCCTTAGCACGATGCGACTAAAGGCTTGGTGACCTTAGCCGCACGACCGCGAAGCCGCACACCAAAAATTTCTGTACAAATATCTCTCAAGATTTCTCCTGGAATTCCCCAAAAGGATTCTTCTGAAATTTCTCCAGAGAGTCCTCCTAGAATTCCTCTAGGGTATTTTCCAGGAATTCATCCAAGGATTCCTTCAGGATATCGTCCAGGGTTTGCTCCAGGAATTCATTCAGGAATTTCTCCAGGGAGTCCTCAAGGAATTTATCCTGCATGAATTCCTCCAGGAATTCCTCCACGGATTAATACAGGAATTCTTCCAGGGATTATCAGAGGAATTCATTCGGGAATTCCTCCAGGGGATTACTCCGGGAATTTTTCTAGAGGTCTCTCCCAGAATTCCTCTAAAGGTTTCATCAGAAATTCATCTAGGAATTTTTCCAGGGAGTGTCCAAGGTATTCGTCCAGGAATTTCTCCAGGGATGCCTCCAAGAAATCCTTCAATTATTCCTTCAAAAATTCCTCAAGGGATTTGTCCAGAAGATTCTCCAGGATTTCCTCCAGAGATTCATCAAGGAATTGCTTCAGGGATTTCTCCAAGAATTCCTTCTGTGATTTCTCAAAGAGTTTCTCTAGGGATTCTTTCAGGAATTCGTCCAGAAATTCCTTAAAGGATCCATCCAGATTTTTTTTCTAGTAATTCTCACAGGGATTCCTGATGCGGTTACTTAGGATTCCTCCAGGAAATCATCCAGGGATTTCTCGAGGCATACTTTCAGAAATTCCTCCAGGGACTCCTACAGTTTTTACTCCAGGCATACCTACAGGAATTCCTCTAGAGGGTTTTCCAAGAATTCCGTCAAGGATTACTTCTGGAATTCCTGTAGTGATTCCTTCAGAAATTCCTCTCGGGATCTTTTTAAAAATTTATTCAGGGGTTCGTTCAAAAATTTCAGTAACCCGTCAATCATCTTCTCCAGGGAATCACCCAAGATTTTTTTCCAGGATTATCTGAAGATTTTTTGGATTTCTTGAAGGATTTCTAGAGGAATTGCTCCAGCGATTTGTATTGGAATTCTTCAATATTATTTTGCAGGGATACAGTAGAAAGTAAATTCTGCAAAAAGTCATCCAGGTATTCTTTCAAAATTATCTCCGGGAAATCATTACGGAGTTCATCCACAGATTTATTCAGGAATTCATCCATGAATTTCTTCAAGAATACTCCCTGCAGTTCCTGCGCAGTAGTTTCTTCATAAAGTCGTCCTGCGATTCTTTCGGAAATATATCCTGTGATTCTTACACAGTCACTGTAACTAACTTTAAAAATATAAGTACTTACATGCTAGAAGCGCTTTCGGACATTTTTCCAGGTAATCCTTCAGGAATTCATCCAGAGAAGATTCTTTCGGAATTCTCCCAGGAACTGTCGAGGAATTCCTCCAGGGGCATTCCAGAATTTTTCTCCGAAAATACTTCCAAGAAATTCTTCAAGAATTTCTCCATGGAATCCCTGCAGAGATTCTTACTAAGACACCTCAAGCTTATATGGGATAATTACATCTCAAAAAGTACGATGAGCACCCTTTCGTTTCGTTCTGATTTACAGTTAAAGTCATTCACAATTGGGCGGTGCTAAACTCGTCTGAAGTTTGTATGGAGGTTCATATGGAAAAACCAGAAATTGATCACCGCTACCAGCACTACACTGATTTGTATAGGATAAGTGAGGTTTTTTTTAACGTAATGTACAAAATACAACAGCGTGAATGCTGAAGAGTGCAGTAATGCTTTTCAAGAATATAATGTTATTATTTCCAATTTCATCGTGTTACGTTTAGTTATAAAAGGTAGTTTGTATAAATTTGCTGAGGATGCTCAATCCAACCCTCTCTCCGTTTTGGCGTAACGTCTAAACTAGGATAACGCCTGAATCGCTTAGAGTTTAATGAGAACGTTGAAAAATATTATAACTTCCTCAATAAATATTTGAATTTGTGCATTCTTTGATAGACACGCAAATACTCGATGCCCAAGAAAGTCAATGAAATTTATAGTTATCGACTAGAAATCACCTTCAGCATGGTTTCAATGAATGCACTCGCCTGGCCCCCACGCCCCCCTCTAGTTACGCCAATGATTGCACACAACAGAGACGTGTAGCTGTCCGTCTAATACCATCCCATACTATGGAAAGGAACAAACTATGAGCATTAATGGAATTTAGTTCAATTCTGTGCTTTCAGGGGACGGAGAAGGGTCAAGTGGCTCCGTAGCTTGGGGGAAAGAAACGCCTGTCTTGCGAATTGGGAGCCGTGGGTGCGATTCCCACCGGAGCACGTGGATTTCTTTTCATAATTTAAATCTCAATTGTTTCTGTTGCCTCACGTGTTTCTGTTGCGTGTATAAATGTCAGAGCAATTGAAAAAAAAAAAAAACTATTGTCGAAGTCCGGAAAAAATCCCAAAAAATATTTTTGGAAGGGAATTACATAAGCTATATTCTGTGAAAATTTCAAGATGTGGTTTTTCTCCGTTTCTGAGTTTTGGCCAATTTTGTGGAAATTGTCCAGATGTTGGTTGATTTTCGACCGTCTATGTTATTTATTTGCACAAAATTGGTCATAACTCAGGAACGGAGAAAAACCACATCTTGAAAATTTTACAGAATTTAGTTTATAAAATTTCCTTTCAAAAATATTTATTTGGAATTCTTTCGGACTTCATAAATAGTTTTTCCAACTTTTCAACTGATTTTCCTCAACAAAAACCGCTCTTCGAAGACAAAATTTCATTCAATATCGAACCGTTTTCGAGTTATATTTTTTTTAAGAAGTAAATTATGTTATTTTTCGTACGCTTTAAATATGGTGGTGGTTAAGTGAGGTGAGGAAAAATGGTTAAGTGTTGATGCAAAAGTAAATGTTTCATGAAATGCAGCACATGAACATAATCTCCTTTGACTTTCAAAATATCAAGTCAACACAGGTACTTTTTTTTCGCTTGGAGCGCTGAAATTCATCATGTTTGTTAGACTGTTTGTCATTATGACAAATATTTGCCGTTCTAGTCCGACATTCATCCGAGGTTGCCATGATTCACGTTGTGTTGGTCATTTGTTGGGCTTGTTTGGCCAAATACTTGTCATGTCTAATGGGACCTTTAGGATGTTAATAAGACTGGTAGACGGTCCACGGACCTGAGACTTGGGTTGAGCCCGAGAAGGGCTGCTAGGCACTTGAAGCGTTTAAGGAACAACGAGTGCTAAGGGCTTTTGTTTGCGGTATAATGGCGAAGGATATATCACGAGATCTCTGCTCCTACGACAAACCCTGCTATGCTATAGGTATGCAAAAGGTTGACTAATTGGAAGAACACGGTGGACGGGGCCTGTTGCAAGAATACCGGACAGCAACCCTGCAAAGTTTGTGTTCGCAAGAAATTTAGGTTCGCAAAAAAATGCCAAAGAGTACATCTGGTAAAGTGAGTGCTTTGGCGAATGTTGGACGTCTTCGGATTTGGAGAAAAGCAACTGTGCTTATTGAACGACAATGGATTCAAATACTCATTGTAAAATAGTAGAAGAAATGTTTAGCTCAATGTTCAGTTAATTCAAAAATCCACCGAATGCGGATAGAATTAATGGTTTTTGTAGCGTTGATGTTCGAGTGTGGACGATGAGCTGGTATCAAAGATATCAGACATCCAAGACAATCAAGCATTAGTGGTGATTGCCGAACGGCCATTCCGTTGACGTTATCTTATCCTATTCGCACGAGTGGGAGCTTATCGTCATCAATGGTCAACTGATTTGTGCCCTACGGGAAATCGAATGGATGAAGCGTCGTGCGATTGATTGGTAGTTTAGCCACTGACACAGAATGGATCAGTACAGACCTTTGTTGGGGGTATTCTTACTGACCTTTCTGGTGGGTCAAGCGATCGGTTCCCCAACGGAACTGATAGGCTTGGTCCCACAGTTCGTGAAGTTTCTGGGATCGCAAAGCTCGACGTGGAATTTCACCAACTCTTCGACGGCCGAATGGGACAGGCCATGTGTCAATCAGCTGGAACTGTTCGTGAAAGCTATGCAGAACAATGAAGCGTGGGCTGTGAATAGTACGTATTTGATTGTGGTTTTTGGCCTAAAAGTTTTATATTGATATTTATCTACAGTGTACGACTCATGGGGCAAGGTGCCAACTGGAGTATTTTTCGGAAATATTTATGAATTCGGAAACTTTGACCAATGTCGAAGGGTGCAGTATTCACACTACTACGGCAAAATCGGTGGACAACATTGCACAATGATGGTAAACGTGCAAGGTCTACGGCTCCCGTTGCCTCCAATATGGTATAGCATTTGCGTACCCGATGTATGCCAACCACGGATGGTATCGGAACTGGTAAATTCCTTTCTACAAAACTATGGCATGCAAATCGTCAACAACCTGGACACATTTTGCTACAAAGATGAGGAACATAACTTCTCAGCGCTAACTATAACTGCCATGTAAGTTCGCCGACTCTTCGTAAGGACTTAACTAACTCACATCTCTACATTCCAGCGTCCTTTTCTCATGTTACGGAGCTTTCCTAGTCGTCGTTACATTGACTCACATCGTGCTAATTTACGCAAACAAAGCCCCACCTAGTTTCATAAATCGGTTCTCCGCTTACACGAACCTGTTGAAAATTACCGCAACAGTTCCTCAAAGCCAAACCAAAACTGAATCAATGGACTGCGTAAACGGAATCCGTGCCCTATCGATGATCTGGATCATCATTAACCACGTCCACGATGCTGCCCTCGGACTTCCCACCACCAACGCCGTCATCCGTACAGAGTACACCAACAGCTACTACGGTGTCCTGCTTCACCGTCTTGGCGGAAAGGCCGTGGACATCTTCCTAATGCTAAGTGGAATGCTGGTGGCCATGAAACTCCTTCGCGAACTCGATCGCAACCGTAAGCTGAACTTGGCTGAACTGTACCTGCATCGGTACATTCGCATTACTCCTGCCTACGCCGCCATGATACTGTTCGCTTTAGCTTTCGTCAACCATTTGGGAGAAGGCGTTCTCTACAAGCTGCTTGCCGAGGACGTATTCAATGCCTGCTCCACGAGTTGGTGGTCGGCGTTACTCTACGTTCAGAACTACGTTCACCACCCGCAAATGTGCTTCCCGCATACCTGGTATCTGTCGGTGGATATGCAGCTCTACTTCCTGTCGCCGTTGATTCTGTTCCCGCTGTGGAAGTACGGAAAACGCTTCGTTCCGGCGGTTGTGTTCCTAGCAGTGCTCTCCATTGCCTGCGTGTTCTCCACGTTCATGGTGAACGGGTACCGTTTGAACAAATCGGCACCCGTTGGAGACGGGCTATGGCCTCGGAAGACGTACCACGCCACCCATGCTCGCATGTCTGTTTGGCTGTTCGGAGTACTGTTCGGGTATTTCCTGCACAGGACCAAATCCAGAACCATTCGTCTGCCGAAGAGAGCCCG
Organism: Aedes albopictus; assembly: GCF_035046485.1. NCBI lineage: Eukaryota > Metazoa > Arthropoda > Insecta > Diptera > Culicidae > Aedes > Aedes albopictus. The sequence continues at coordinate 90,193,266 of NC_085136.1, forward strand.
CGTTCTTGGATGGGTTCTAGCGGCTGGTATGCTGGTGCTTACATGCTACTCTCTAAAACAGGTCTACGTTGGAGATTACGATCGCTTTTCGGTGGTGGTGGATGCCTTCTACGAGTCGTTGCATCGCTCATTCTGGGCCTTCGGAGTCATGTGGTTGATATTCATATGCGTTAATGGGCAGGGTGGATTGGTGAATGAATTCTTGAGTTGGCGGTTCTGGCAACCGATGGCGAAGCTGTCGTACACGATGTACCTGCTTCACATCATGATTCAGGCTGTGACGGTTACGATGCATTTGAAATCTCCATTATACTTCAGCGCGATGGATTTGATTTACAGGATATTTGGTTTGGTGGGAGTTAGTGCCGTAGCGGGTGGTATTTGGAGCATTGCTTTTGAGTATCCATTCTTCGGGTTGGAGAAAAAGCTGTTCAAAAGAAAAACTGCGATGTAACAATAGACATAGGATTCTCTACGGGTCGAGTAATACAGGAGTTCAATATTTTGTAATAAAATGTATGAAAAGTCAGCACTCATGACAATGACCATTTATTAGTTTCCACTCATTGATATCACAAAATCACAGAAACACAAAAAAGGATCAGCTTTAAAATTAAATCGTTGATATTTTAGAAATGTATCGCCTTTAACGCTAAAATTTATTACATGAAGGATGCAGGATTTACGGGACGGGCTTGGTGGTCTAGCGGCTACTGCTTCTGATTCATATGCAGAAGGTCCTGGGTTCAATTCCTGGCCAGTCCATTTCCTTCTACTTTGTATCTTTCTATCCACTTTATCTATACCCTCCTCTCTACATATACAGCTCAAGTATACATCCATACGTTCATAGCCATCGCTAGAACCAGAAACGGTTGAAAAGCCGTTTCCTTTCCTTCACACTTTCACTGCACAGTGTCAATCTATCAAACTGTGCCGCATTAGCTTCATTGTAATAATCGCACTAATCTATTACCTTACACCTGGCATCCACGCACCAATGTGTGAACCCTCTCTGAATACTCCGACATCCGCATGAGTTTGTTCAGACGCAGAGGTATATTCGACCTGATGTAGATACAAACTATTGCAATCATCGCTTCCTTCCCCCTCCCCACATTGTCATGCAACTTGACGTGACAGGCGCCATTGTCGCCTAACATTGAAGATCACCAACGCTCACACACTGAAGATGCCTGCGAGTCCCCGGCAGAAATCTCATTGGTTCCTTGTGTGAATGTAGCTGGTCTGACGATACTGGGGAAGCATCTACATCATTCAAACTCAAGCTCAAGCTCAATACATGAAGGATGCAGGATATACGGTCAGCTTTCTGTGGGTAGGTATCAGCTCACGAAGGGATCGAGCTTAACGAAGAAACAGATAAGACGGCAAAAGCAGCTTCTTTACGTGAAACTCCTGATTCGACATTCATCTTCAGCATGGATATATGGACGACCAGAGATGGAACAGCAGCGATAAAGGTAGATTTTGCCACAGTATCTTGCATACTGTGTCACCTATTCCGTGACTTTTGGAGCAAGACTTGTCGAGACGTCAAGTGGTGATTCTATTCAAACTGATTGCAAACCATTCCCGATTGCCAGCTCATTTCTCATCGTAATGAAATTAAAACTTCTCTGGAGTGTATTTGCGGTTCTGCAGAGGCGTCTCCAAACCATGTTTTCTTCGAGTGTGCCCTATATGAGCAATAGGATCCTAAATAGCAGTTGCTGGCAACCGTTCGGCAGAAAACCGTGCCTCCAGATGTGGAAACCATCCTTAACCGTTATGTGTCCGACAAACTTTTTGCTTTTTTCTACGCCGTGCTTTTTAAATGGGTGCTGGGTACGCGGGTACCCTGTCGCCCACATAAGGGTTAAAAGTAGTTGTGAAGTACTTATGTGAATTCGTAGTCCGTAACGAAATTGACATGTAATTGACCATAACAGTTTATGTTTAAAGAACCAAACTTGGCTGTAGAGGTGCACAACAAAAGCCAGATTTAGTAATAAAGTTGTATAAAAAAATACATAATGAAAAAACGCCAAAACTTGTCTGTATATTCATGTTAAAGATTTAAGGTGGAATCTAAGAAATCGCCGAAAACATTTTTTTTATTTATTTAGCATCACATTACAATCATAATAAAACTGAATTAACAATTCTTCGCCATAACACTTGGTTCGTAGCCGCAGTCCTCCATCCTCGGCCACGTCCCGCATCGTTTGACTTGCACGCTGCCCTCCAGGTCTTTTTGTACCATCCGAATCTCTTGCGAACACCAGCTTTGCAGGTTTTTTTTTTACGGCATTCTCACAACATGCCACGCCCTTCCAGTTTTTGCTACCTCTCGGATGCTAGGTTTACCGTAGACTGCAGCGAGCTCGTTGTTCATTCTTCATCACCTGCACACCACCAAAGATAGTCCTAAGTACTTGCCGCTCGAATACTATGAGTGCTTGCATGTAATCCTCGAGCATAGTCCAGGTCTCGTGCCCGTAGAGAAGTACCGGTCTTATCAGCGTTTTGTACATGGTAATTTGGTGCAAAAATGAATCTTTTTCGACCGCAGGTTCTCGTGGAGCCCATAGTAGGCCCGATTCCCACTGATGATCCGCCTTCATATTTCGCGGAGAACGTTGTTGTATGCCCGAGGTAGACGTAGTCCTCAACCACCTCGAAAGTGTCCCCGTCTATCGTAGCACTGCTTTCTAGGCCCGCCCTGTCGTTCTTTGTTCCGCCTGCCAGCGTGTACTTCATTTTCAACGCGTTCACCGTGAGTCTGACCTTTGCTGTTTCACGGTTAAGGTGAGTGTACAGTTCCGCCACCGTTCCAAATGTTCTAGCAATAACATTCATGTCATCCGCAAAACTGACAAATTGGCCGAACTTCGTGAAAACCGTTAAGCTCAGCTCGTCGTATAACATCTTCCAGGGCGATGTTGAACAGCCGGCATGAGAGTCCATCACCTTGTTGAGTCCCCGGTGATATTCGAACGAACTAAACAGATCTCCCGAAACTCTTACGCAGTTTCTTACTCCGTCCATCGTTGCTTTGATTAATCTGATGAGCTTCCCGGAGAAGCCGTTCTCGTCCATGATTTTCCATGGCTCTCTGCGGTCAATACTGTCGTACGCCGTCTTGAAGTCGATGAACAGGTGGTGCGCTGGGACCTGGTATTCGCGACATTTTTGGAGGATTTGCCGCACGGTGAAGATTTGGTCCGTTGTCGAGCGGCCGTCGACAAAACCGGCTTCATCTCCCTCATACAACCACTTCGTTATAAAGCAATGCTTTATTATGCCTGCTATGAAAGACCATGCGTCCCCACGATCAACCACGCAGTGAGTAAGTGTAGTAAACAGTTAGAGAGTAGACGAAGTTCGGTCTTATTCTTTCCGCGCGACATTACACTGAAGACATTCTGAAAGGTACTACTTGGAGAATCTTGGATGGAACTCCTGGATAATTCCCAGAACTCTTTGAGAAATCCCGAAAGAAACCTCTTCAAGTCCCAGAAGGAATCCCTGAAGGAATCCTGGAAGGAGCTCCTGGGGAATCTCAGATAGAACATTTTAAGAATCTCAGAAGGGATTCCAGATGGAACTTCTGAAGGAATACACCAAAAAGAATTTCAGATGGATCTCCCTGAAGAACTACAAAAAGAAATTCAAGACAAGTACTCTTGGAGAAATTCTGACATCAGCTCTTGAAAAAATCACAGGCAAAACCTCTTTAGGGATCCCAGAAGATAGTAATGGAAGAACCCCAGAGGGAGTTTCCCGGAAGAATCACATTATGAACTCAGGTATCAGTAGGTCGGCTCCAGAGGCACGTTCTCCTCCATTTGGGAAAGTTGTGCCATCGCCATGAATACGAGCCTATTCATCATTTACCTGAGGAAGAGGGAAGGGAGGAATAAGGGATGGGATAGCGAAAGGGAAGGTGAGGGAATAGGGTCGACATAATCGCATAAGCGTACCACAACGGGTTCAAACAGCGCCCTGAAAAGGGCACTGCAAAAAACGCATAAAGCGTAAAGTAAGCCTATAGCTACTTACCACAACGGGTTCAGAACAACAGAACATCCTGAAGTGTTTACCGAGTACTCGGAAACGCAGTTACGTAAAAACTGGGTGGGTAGTTACATATAAAATGATTCAAAGTTCCACAGTCGGATTCTCAGCTAAGATACACAAATGAACCAGCCTGTTGAGGCTTGTGATGGAGAAAATCATAAGTAGGAAAACCACATTGAGTTATCTGAATTGCGTTTCTGCTACGAGATTCCTCAAAAGTGATGGCAAGACTCCCGCATGGGGGCATCCACAAAACACTCAATTTCCTAATCGCTGCTTGACGTAGATAATGCCGAGAAGAGATGTTGGTTTTTGAGCATTTGGTAAATACAACTGGAAATCGTTGAAAGATAAATAGGACAATCCGTGCGGCTTCCAATATGGAATCGAAAGGTATGTGTTAAAAAGTATCCTGGAAATTCAAGAAAACAAGCAAATAAAATTGTTTTTGAATGAATGCTTGCATGAATGCAACATTGTGTAAACAAATCACAGTGGAATTTACATTTTTATAAGCATTTTGGTTCCCATGAAGAGGCATGTTTGCCAGAAAAACTTCACGGGTGTGATGCTCGACAAAGCGTTCTAATCATTTCAGAAGAAAGAGGTCAAATTGATAGGTCTGATCTTCATACGATGTATTATCCACTTACGGAATAAACTTGACAGTATAATCCCCCAAGATTTGGGAATAGCAAGGCTGCAAACAAGCAGTTTTATCAAAACATTTTGGGGCTCGAGGCATGACACGTGAGATTGCCATTTCAATTTTACTGAAAGGATCAAACACCGGATTCACAAGGTTTCCTAGATAGATATTTCCCTTAAAAAAGTAAGGTTCTTGGACTAACGCCACTTGGGCTGTACCATTTTGCATAAGTCTACAAAGATTGATCGTTGCTCTTCTTTTGTGCTGAAGATTCATCTGAGCTGTCATAACCATAGCCAATACCCATACTAGTCACGATCAAACTCTTACAATCACAACACAATAAAAAAGAGTAGCGATAAAAACCGATTCGGTATCGATTGAAGAACGCCAGAGACGAAGATACACAGAGGACACTGTGAAGAACGCATAATGCGAAGAGCCATATAGGTTATGATTAAAGCTAATAAACAACATACTAGTAATCCCACCCTTATTGAGCCTCGCAGTTGAGGCTTAAGAAGGATAGCAGATTATGTCGGAGAAACACAAGGTCAACTGCACCATTGCTCCAGTTAGCGCAGTAAGGACAGAATACTGTGGAGGGCGCTCTAGTATACCACAGGCTTCATGAAGCAGTTAGGATTTCATTAAACCCCCCTACCCGAGCAGAAAGGAATACTTTACAAATACCATACAAAGAGCAAACTGTGCTCTAAGACCTGAAATTGTTATTTCTGAGTTATTTGACAAAATGTTACGAGAACATCACGATAACAATTGGAAGTATTTGAGCAGAATTTGGTATTCATTTGGTATTTGTTGGTTTAGCAATGAAAAGAACAGGATATCACGTTTTGTTATTACATCATGGAGCTACAGAAAAATGTACATGTTAATAATAACACACGTTATTACTTTGTTATTCAATACCTTTTGGATAACAAATACAGCACTAAAAAATCTAGGTATGCATTCGTTATTGGAATAACAAGACTTGATATTTTCTAGGTGTTATTCATGCACTATTATGGTATTCGTTTTTGTTATTTTGCCTCTTGTTACTACCTAATAAAGGGCCTATCAAGGTATGATAGTATTTAAGATTAATACCTTGGTATGTTATTCACTTGCTATTCTTTTCTGCTCGGGTAACCATTCATTCATAGGCACGGGAAGCATATAGCCGCATCACACCATGAATTAGGGGTCACCTGTTTAATGGACTCTCACCGCCGGAACAGACAGTCCGTAGTGTTATTCTTAGCCAATTGTGACAACCGCTACCGACACTACACACTACACAGCTATCTAGACTGATCGAGAAAAGAAGTTAATATTGATGATCAACTTCATACGAACCCGAACAGCCGTCAAATGATCGATTTCCTCCATGTGCCCCAACGATAGGTTCTCATCCATGAACATAGAGTACTCTGCGTGTAGTTGTGGGTCAGACGACAGCTTTATCTCGGTGGCAGAAAACCGTTGCTCGGAGATTCTGAACGACTCTCCCAACGAGTCAAGCATCTCCCCGCGGATCGGCAAACGAACCACGTAACGTCAGTCAGAAGCTCTATGAGCCTCTGCACGAATCTGACGTACTGCTCACTCCCACAGAAAACTTGAAAACAGTTCGCACAGCAAAAGTCAAATGTGACTTTTACTATGCGCGCTGTTTTCAAATTTTCTGTGGGAGTGAGCAGGACAGGGCAAATTCGTGCAGAGGCTCATAGTGTGTCTTTCGGAAATGATACTCCTCCAACGAGAGCACCTCTCCCAGAACTCTGCACCTCCCAGAACTTGTGAACCATCGACTTCAGGTTGTCGTTCGATGACACGTTGCAGACGATGGAGGATGCGTTGCGCATGGTTGTGCTGCTTCACCGGCGACAACATAGCAGTAATATGTTTTACGAAGCATTGGCAAGCCTTTGCCAATGGAGATTTGATCGTTCTCCAGAATCGAGAAGAAGTTTTTGATACCGATGATGAGGTCGACGTCATGCGCAATGTTGAATTTAGGATCAGCAATGGGAAGGTGGCGAGGTGGCGAGCCCACTTCGAAATGTCGACAGTTGCAGTGGGTCTACTCAACATGGGCAAAATTAGAAATTCCATGCTACTTGTGCACCAATCGCAGCGCGAGAATACAATAAGGGTCCCATTACACATGACAAATATTTGGCCAAACAAGCCCAACAAATGACCAACGGCGTGAGGCCGAGAATGGAACCGCTTCTATTTCCCACAAAAAACGTCCAAATCTAAACCACTTTGTCTCATGACATGTATTGTTGCACCCAATGTTGCTAATCTTCACCGATTACTTGCTCATCAAAGCTCATCATTTGTATTTTAACCCTAAAAGGGATACCTTCATGGCCTCAGTTTCGTCACCTCGCTGAAGGGGTTCCATCAAAGACGAGCTCTGAAAGGCGCCTGGGGTCCAATGGACCCCAGGTATCCCTTTTAAGGTTAATCACGCGTGATTATGCCGTGCTCTGATCATCGATGAGCAGGAGCAAAGATATGAGAAGAAAAACATAATGAAAAGCGCAAACGACTGTGTGAGCATCTGCTTGTGTCGCAGCGCGCTTGTTTGTTCGGCTCGACCATACCGAATGGATTGGATAGACACGGTTCGGCCCAGGGCATGCAAAGGCCCTGATCGAAGTAAACTCTTCAGGTAGTGTGGAGTAGAAGACCATATCGCCAGGGAGTGCAACTCTGCACCAAAATGCCTGATTTGCACGGCGAACAAGGGCCACACGACGGGCGGGCCTAAATGCCCAGGCACCCGAGGAGGTCGAAGTGCAAAACGATAATGCAGGTAACACAACTAAACCTGAACCACTGTGAAGCTGCACAGCAGTTGCTGTGGCAGTCAGTCTCGGAGTCAAGTATAGAAATCGCCCTGTTAGCTGACCCCTATCGCATCCCACCCGATAACGGGAATGGGGTAGCGGTTAAGGCTAAGCTAGCGGTGATCTGTACAACCGGTCGTTTCCCTATCCAGGAAATAATTGTCAGGTCGCACGAGGGCTTCGCAATAGCTGTAGTTGCTATGCTGTAGTTGCTATGCCACACCCAGGTGGCCGATGGATCAGTTCTCAGCCATGCTGGATGCGTTAACAAACGCGCTAGTAGGGTTGAGTCCCGTGGTCATCGGTGGAGACTTCAACGCCTGGGCGATTGAGTGGGGTAGCCGATCGACTAACGCGAGAGACTGGGCACTACTCGAAGCCATGGCAAGACTGAATGTGGATGTCGCGAATGTAAATGAAAAAAATGACCTACAGTAGGAACGGTGCAGAGTCCATCATTGACGTGACCTTCTGGAGCCCGGGTTTAAACCCTAGGAACATGGTGGAAGAAGGACGCAGCCGAAGGTCACCGACAGTCATCGAGGATGGCTGACCTCGCGCTTCGATAAGGCGACATTTGTCGAAAGACTGCTTATGGAGATTAGCACGATCTGCCCAGTGATGATCTAGTCGGATCTCTAAGCCGTGCGTGCGATGCCGCGATGCCTAGGCGTGCGCTACCCAGAAATGGACGGAAACCGGTATACTGATGGTGTCTAGAAATCGCAGAGCTCAGAGCGTGCTGCCTAAGAGCTAGGAGGAGGATGCCAAGAGCTCGTACCGATAAGGGTAGAGTGGAAAGAGGTGAGGCCTACCGGGCGGCTAAACTGGCATTGAACAAAAAGTTTAAGACACGAAAACGAGCGTGCTTCGAAAATCTCTGCCAGGCAGCCAACACGACACCCTGGGGTGATGCCTACAGAGTAGGAGAGCCTGGATGTCCGAATCTGTGCAGTTACCACCTTAAGCACTCATGGCCTGACAGAAATGGTGTCAAGTGAAAATTCACCTCGCCATGGGGCCTGCTCGTCCACTTGGACACGCTCGGTATGAGCCTGTGTGTCCATCTATCCTTGTTGGAGGATGACCAGTCCCTCTGCCGTTTCAACATTGACGATGTTCTGGCAATCCGTCTCACGCCTCTTGTGCCCCGCCTCTCGAAGCACTCCTCGTCCTCTGACACCACAAGTGCTATACCCTCCAGCACGCATACCGCGTCCTTTAACACCGTACGGTATGCGCTGATGACCCTAAGGCCAATCAAGAAGAGAAGAAGAGTTAAAAAAAATTAATCGTAACTGGATGAACATAACTGATTCTCGTCAATCTAAGCGATTCATTACACCAGACGCCATTAACACACTAAGGCTAATAGACCTGAATAAAAATGTCCTAAGTACTTACACTGGCCACTGCCCTTACAAATACTATCTGAAATTGCATGAAGATAAATGTGGATATTGTAAATTAGAGACTGAAACCTCTGCATTTATTGTGCGAATGTGTGTTGCACTTTATCACAAGCGCTGCCGATTTCTGGAAAGGGGCCTTATGGGGCCTCAGGAAATTTGGGCTTCTCATCCCAAACATGTACTAAGTTTCAAACAAAATGCGGTACCTGATTGGGACAAACGCCATTTGCTGTGAGGATAGTCACTCCTGATAGTGTCGGTTCTTTTCAGTACGGCAACAAAAAAAAATGATGAGGATGACGCCACAATAGATCAAATTAATGGTCGCAGTGGCATTATGTCCCCAACACGGAAAAAAGGCCAATCAACCTGTGCGTACTTTCGAGCCGCTCTACGTTTCACTTAACCACTAGCGCGCTCGACCATGTAGCAGCGCCATACCGTAGTATAGAGACTGCTACTGTCACGAGAAGTCTACGCTTACTCGAGACTATTGCCGAGATATTTGACATTATCTTCGATAGTGCCATAATCACCTGCCCCCTTGCAAGCATATTCCACGTAGCTGCCAAAGTCCAGCTTATCATCGATCATGACTCCGAGTTGCTTCAATGAGCGCTTGGAGTTGATCGCGCACCCGTCTGTGGTGGCCATCGCATGTTGTTCGGACTTGCGGTTGTTCACCACCACCACTTCCATCTTGTGGTGTGCGAGTGCCAGCTGATGTCGTCTTCGATTATGCCAATTGCATGCGCCGCTGTCAGTTCTACTTCCTCTATCGACTCGCCGTATACCGTGAGGGTAATGTCATCGGCAAAGCCGACCAGATTTACGCCCGGTGGAAGTGTGAGCCTCAATACACCATCGTACGCCGCGTTCCATAGTACCGTGCCCAAGATTGACCCTTGTGGCTCTCCCGCGGTGATGTTGTACTTATTTTCGCCCTCAACCGTGTCATAGAGTAGCACCCTATTCTGGAAATAGCTCTCCCGTATCCGGAGTAAGCTATCCGGGACTCCTAGGTGTTGAATGGCGCATTCAATGGCTGCCCAACTGACGCTATTGAACGCATTCTTCACATCCAACGTGACTACCGCGCAGTAACGAATTCCTCTACGCTTTTTCTGGAGCGCTATTTCGGCTGTTTCGGTTACGGCCTTAATAGCATCCACCGTCGATCGAGCTTTCCGGAAGTCAAACTGGTTATCCGAGAGCCCAGAGTCATCTGGTTTCTCGGTATAGACCATTAGCCTCGATAGAATGATTCGCTCCAACAGTTTGCCGGGGGTGTCCAGAAGATAGATAGGTCTGTATGCCGACGGGTAGCCGCGCCAGGTGGCTTCCCGTGTTTGGGCTACAGAACCAATCTTAGTCTTTTCTGCCTCTCCGGAAATTCGCCTCTGTCCAGGCACATCTGCATAGCCATTCTGAACATATCAAAGCATGCCTCGATGGCCGACTTTATGGCTACCGTCGGTATAACGTCCGGACCCGGAGCCTTGTTCGACTGGAGTGACTTCGCAATTACGATGAGCTCATCGTTCGTCACTGGGGCTACCGTCGTGCGGGGCTTCTTTTTACACTTTTTCATGGTTTTTCAACTTTATGACATTATACATAACTCCCAAAGTAGTGAATGGATTTACACAATTTTTACACATAATAATAGTGAGTATGTATGTAGGATTTATGCAAAATTTGAACTAAATTCGTCAATAAACAAAAAAGTTGTTCATATGTACACCAATCGGACACATCTCATAGAGAACCGGATGGAGGCTACTTTGGACATTTTTATCTATAACAAAATTGCATTTCAAATTCCAGGGTTATTTTGAAAACTACTTTGTACCAATACTGTAGTGTACTATATCAGATATGATTTAAAGCCCATGGTCTGATCGTGGCGCGGGAACAGCGTTTCCACGATCTTCTGCAGCATCTCGGGTGAGCGTTCCGGGGGCGCTGACGCTCCTTTCGTTTTTGGCCAGGACTACGTGCCCGGAGTGCGCAGACAGCGACGAGACCGCGGAGCATGTGCTCTTTGAATGCCCACGCTTCGTGGAGCAAAGGTCGAGTATGCAGGAGGTATGCGGTAGGATATCACTCTTGACAACATTGTTGAAAGGTGAAAGGATGTGTACGGGGGAGGACAAGTTGAATGCCGTTTCTTCCACTGTATCTCGAATCGTCCTTGAACTACAGAGAAAATGGTGAGCCGAACAACAGCTAGTTGAGTTGGCTCCCCCTCCCCATCCAGGAGCTTGAGCCCAACAAGTGGTCTAAGTACTAGCTAGGGCCCGAGCCTCCGGGGAAGAGCGAACAGCTTAAGGCGGTAGCAAGTGGAACACTTACCATTAGAGTGTACTCATTGTACGAAGACATCCCCCTTCTCGAAGTCATCCCTAACGGGCGTACCGCGAAGGTGAGGAAGAGAGAGAAAGAGGTTTAAGTGTTGACCCCATATAACCTGAGGACCCACCTCTCGGGTATCTGTAGGAGCAGATTTCCTCTTTCTATAAAAAAGACACGGTTCGGCCCGAACGCTTGCGGTTCACACAGATAAAGCATTCGAATATACCGACACAAACGTGCACGCATACCAAGCCAACTTTGTCTCGTGATGAGCACATTCAGCGATGAAAAGCACGGCTTGACTGAAAGGCGTCCTCTCAGCGACGAAAGATAATCACCAACATCGCTGATCGGTGTCGAACCCAATCGTGTGCTATTCGTACGGGCGGTTGCACAGATGTTGCTGTGGAAAGAGACTTTTCGCTCGCTGTTGACAACGACTCAAGGTTACTCGCCTCTCGAGTGCAACTGTACCCGAATTTGAATTTGAACATTCTTGGGAGCCCGGTAGTGCTAGGTTGGGTAGGAGTGGACACAAACCACGTAGCCTTTGCAGGGCAGGGAATCTAGGGAAAAGTCTACGTCCAAACATGAAAAGTGCCAAATCCCTAGGCCGAAATGTCGGGATTGTAGATACAAATTGTTCTTGATTCGAAAATTGAGAAAGCCATCCCCTTTTCCATAAAGTTTCCAGTCGTAAAACCCTATAATATGTAGAACAGAGCTTTCCATCGAGGGATATGAGTTGTAACTACCGATGGGACGCTCCACGCGTCCTGTGGCATCGGCGCCCATACGCCCAGGCCAGCTCACCTTAAAAGCACCTCAAGGTCGGCATTGACCAGGGGGAAACTTGAGCAACCCTACACTTACCTGCCAACTGAAATTTAGCGAACAAGGGAAAGGCCAAGCAGACTTATAGGGGAATTAATCTCTCGCTTTTGGAAATCAAAGGAACTGAGTTGATTTAATCTACTACTATATTGGTATCTAGGGTGTGTGGGTTAGTAAATACAAACATATTTTTCTATCTTCTTCGTTGGGGCCCATTGTGGTGAGGTAGAGGGGGAGGAGACGGTGACATACCTGCCGGAGCACGTGGTCGGCGTCAACACGATGATAGCCGCAGCGAGCGCCGAGACGGTGGCGCTTCGGGTGAAGGGATGGGTTCGGAACCGATGGTCGACAGCATGTCTGGTGGCCGGCGTCGCGTCGGAGGGCGGCTGGATTGACAGTGGTGCTTCGCGAGATGTGCACCGCAATCACAAGGTGAGGCTCGCGTACCGGAGTAGGGTGGCCCAAGACTTGGTGGTGATCCGTTCCGGAAGATTTGTCCGGCTAACTTCCTCGTTGGATAGCAATGGATCGGGTACTAATTCCAAAGAATACGTTTCGGGTGTGTAATGGCTGACCCGCGAATCTGGTTTAGGAGGTCTCCGACCTCTGGAGCACTTGCCAGTCCGAAAATAGTCCGAACGCTGGAGCACTTGTCACCTCGAAAATCGCACAAACTTCGTCACGTGGCCCGTCTTGGAGATCACCATCGCAATACTTTCTTAAGCACTTCTCTCGAACTTCTCGTTCACTTGCTATCCCGAAAACGACTCCTCGTGATTCCTCCTTCCCATTTTGCTCCTCCAAAGATCTCCTCCTTCTCCTCTATTACCCCCCCCCCCTCCGATGATCCTCCTTTGGCATGTCTTTCTATCCCGGATTTCGTGTTTATACATATCAATTTTGTTCCCCTTTCTAACCCCATCTAGTACTCCATCGGGGAGCATACATTAGAATTTCTTAACTAATTTGAATAGTAGTTTTCTATTGGAGCAGGGGTTCCCAAATAGCATTTTTTTTTACTAACAATTCTAACAACTTTGCATTATTTTTTTTTTTACTAACATTTATTTTTATAGCGAGTTTTATTATTATTATTCTTACTTTAAGCAAAACAACTAACAAATATAAATACAAAAACAAAACAAACATTTAAGATTATACTTGGCTTCCCATTGTTGCCGTTATTGTCGGTAATAGAGTACGTCGTTTTGGGGTACCGTAATCCGGGGTATCATTGATCAGCGGGGTAACATTGATCGGCTTGACCCACCTCATGAAATGTTCAAACAAGCATTTTACATTGAATCAGTTTCTACTATGGAATGGTATATCGTAATCTGCTATCATTTAGCTATTAAATGACATGCAATTTATGAAAATTGAATTTCATAAACAATGAATTAAATCGATTTTTCCATAACTGTGTTTCGTAAGGCAATGAGATACACTGTCAAACATTCATGCTTGGCGTGAATACTAGATATAATATGAGGTTCCAAATCACTGTATTACTTCAAAATAATATCCTAGAGTTGGATTTAATAAAGGAAACTTTTATGAAGATGCTATTTTTCAGTAAAATATACGATTTATTAAAAGTCGGCTATCAATTCCTTAAGCCATTGCCTACCTTTAGGCGTTATTCGTGGTTTAGAGGATTTTAATCCTAAAATAACTTAAAAAGTACATTATTTGTAGGAATTTGGACAACATATTCGAAATCAGCGACCCCGAATTTAGTAAGTAAGGGTATTTTCAACACAAATGAACATTGATCACTGACATGATCAATGTTACCTCAAATCAACACAATCAAAAATTAGATTTAAAAACCTATTTAAACATGTTTTAAAGTTTTAGAGTAGAGTCAGTTCTACCGAAACCGTCGTCGGGTATAGACGGAAGCAAATGTGTTCTTCGCAGATCGCTTTTGCTTTGCCATCAGCCTGTGTTGTTTAGGCATAGTTACCAGTCCTGCTAAATATCAGTCTTAGTGCCTGTTTTTCAGCCGAAAATGAATGACTGCGGCGGTCGTTTTCAGTTCCTCGAAGTGAGAACTGACAGAGTCCGAGAGCGACCCAACAAGATCAATTCCCAATCATCCACACACTACTCATGCTGAAAGGCCATTCGTCTCAAGCGGTGGCTTGTGAGAGTGAGTGCCCTATATGCTACCACGGGTGAAAACACTCAACTACAGAAAATTGAATGGAAATTTAGCCCTGTCAACTCTCGCTTTCAGCACGCTGCGTGCGAGTGTGAGTACCTATTTCATTTCGCTCTTGTGTTGCTGATCGGAAAACAACATTGACAGGAAAACCAAAACGGAGAAAATGAAAAAAGCAAAATATCGCTATCATAAAGCCCTTTCGAAATATTGCAGCACTGATAGTTACCACGCGTGCATTGTTTCCCGCTCGGTCGCATTGTGTTCATTGGTTGGTCGGTGCTGTGTGCATTATACCAAAATTTGTGAAATTGTGAACACTTTGCAATTTCGGTTCCCAGCCGGCAGCCCGCGACCGTCGTATGTAGAAATTGCCAACTTTTTAAAGCGGTTGAGCACGGACCCGATGATGATGGATACCGCGTATAAAACGGCAAATGATCGCTCGTTGTTCGTCAAGTTCAAAAACCGGGAAGCGATGGAAACAAGAGAAAAAAAACACGGAGATGCTGGCCTTTGCCTATTCAAATGGAGAGTCGGTACAAGTGCAAATGTGCATAGCAGGGACTAACATGCAATATGTCCGGATATTCGATCTGCCACCAGAACTGAGCGATGATAATTTATCGCTAGTTCTTGGATCGTTTGAAAAGGTGGAGCGTGTTGTTCGGGAAAAAAATTCCAGCAGATTCTGGCCTTGGCCAAATAAACACCGGTGTCCGCGGTGTATATATCGACGTTAAAAACGATATACCGCCATCGGTTAACATCGGGAATAGAAAAGGGCGGGTATTCTACAATGCCCTTAAGGACACATGCTTTTTGTGTCATGGAACGGGACACCGTAAAGACTCCTGTCCTCAGCGTACAACCCGAAAGGAACAGAAGAAGGGACTTCGTGGAACCTCGAAAACCATCTCGTATGCTGACATCGTGTCAGGAATGGAATCCACAGAAAACTTGTCGGAAACAGTGGAGGATGACATCGTTGAAATTTTGGAGGAAGAAGAAATAGAGAAGCCTATAGAAACGTTAGAGGAAGCACAAGTGGAATCACCCGTAGCCGTTCCCGAAGCTGTATCGGAAAAATAGAGACGTCGGAAGGAAGGCTGGGATACGTTGGAAGAAGTTGCCAAGGCTATTCAGGCAGCGATGACAAACCCACAGGCCAATCAGCGGTGTGTTGATTTTGCTGGATCTCGATCAAGTTCCGGTTCTGGATCCGCCCCGAGGAAAAAGTGTGCCCGTAGAACTAACTATTGATAATTTTTGTTTTGATTTTTTATAGAATAACTAATTGTTCTTTTGATGCCCTCGGCTCCGTAGAGTTTTGAATTAAACAATTGAGCCTAAAATAAACGAACTAGGAAAAAAAGTTTTAGAGTACTTTTTCGAGTAGCTTAACAAAAACTCAGAGGGCCAGTACTTCTTTTAAAAATATAAAACATGTAACATTTGCTTTAACAAGAGAATTATTCAAGAAAGATCGAAAATTCTGATCAATGTTACCCCGGATTACGGTAGTCTTATGCTGTTTATGAAGTTTATGAAGTCACAGAAACCATAGTAGGAGTCTTTTATGTTGTATGAGCTTACCAATGACTGTTGTAGCGTCCGCCCCATAAATTTGGATAAGTTGTAGGATGGTGCCCCGTCACGTTGGGTACGACTGGCCTCAGTCATAGAGGCCAGGCTTGTGGGCCTTTGGTTGTCCGTATATCCTTGGACAAACTGAGTGGTACCTTGTAAGTTGTTGTGCTGTTCGTTGGTCAATTAGGTTCAGGTTTCGAAAACGTTTGACTAGACTGTTGTTTTGTCGCTCGTACCGTGATATGGGGTCGCTTGCTATCGGATTCTATGTGCTTCTATCCTGAAGCAACTCGTACATTTTCTCGTTGTACGCTGTTGCTTCCATTAGCACAGTTTTGTTTCCTTTGTCGGATTTCAACACGAGGACGTTTAGGTTTGCTTTTAGGAACTTTCGGGTTATTGCTTCTGCATTTTTACACTGGATCAAATTGGAGATTCTGGTTTCTACTACGTTCAGTTCTATCGACTGAAAAGGCCGAAAATCCCCAAAATTGTGGCTATTATAGGTGTGCAATAACTTTGCCGAAGGCTGAGTTGGGAGATTCTATACAGCCATTTTTCATTTGTGGTCGTACATGGCCCCTCCAGCCGCAAAGGGTTTAATGAAACAGTGTAACTGATCTTAGCGTGTAAAGTCTCCTGTCTACCGCAATGAGATCGCTATCTTAGGTAGCTTCTGGTGGAGAAGCATTTCATATTTAGCCGCTGTATGCCAGCACAGCACACAATGAGGTCTATATTACGCATTATACCCAGCCTTTACTGTGCGAATTGCGAATGTATGGAGAATTAGAAGGTAAACATAATGTTTTAGGACGGGAAGGAAACAGGTGCACTGTTTTTGTTTGTTTCAATTTGTTTCAAATCTACTTCTTTGCTAAGTGCACAGCAATCGTCTCATAGTTGGGTTACTTCTAGAAGAATATATGGATATGACACAATCATAATTGTGCCCTCTGTGAAAGTTGTTGAGGTTCGATAAATATATACCTTCATAGGTAGATATAGGGATTGCTTTCTTGACATAATTACTTACTTGTTTTAAATATATTCACCAATGATTATTACACTGTTTCCATATGTTCATCTAGACTTGTTTGTTTTCTCACACTGTTAGTATAGGTAAATTAATTTCTCTAATGGACTTGCAAATGGTGCACTCTCTCCATACGGTGCATGTTGGAAGCGCATAAGCGCTTCTGCTACTGAAAATGCTATATTTCATATAAATAGACTTTCAGTAGCAACTGCGTGCTGCAATGTGTCCTCTACGGCGCGACAGCTGCGGCCAGGCATTTATCAATGGAATTAAACCCCCTCCGTCAGTTAGCTTCGTTACATCATACACTTCCACGCGAAAGGATCGGATGGAACGGAAGCATCCTGTCCTGAGCCATCGTTTATCCTTGTCAATGGACGTCTTCGGGGCGCTACGTTTTCTGTGTATAAAATACATCTTATTAATGCATTAAATGGACTCAGCAAAGCGGAAGGTCCTTTAGTCCGGGACCAGTTCAAATTCTCTGCAAGGAGGTCTCATTAGTACAGCGAAATGTGTTTTCTTTCCAAATTTATCGCAATTATATGGGGGAGATGGTGATAAAATGCGCCTTTTTATTTTTTGTCTTATAAATGAGTACTGTGATACCCAAGAAATACTTGTGACAGGGACATGATTTCTATACAAGAACATCTTCAGCCAGAGGCTGCACACACTGTACATCAACACTATACAACCATCAATTATAATTATAATTATAATTACCAGTGGTCCAGGGGAGATGTTTCCGTTTGACGAAAAAATTTTTCGTCGGAAATAGAACTCATTTCAAGGCAATTATGGTACAGTTAGTTATACCAAAGAGAACAGGTTAAGTGTTTGTGTTAATAATGTTGTGGATCGTTTACTTCGATGGGTGCTTTCGCCCGAACTTCTCCAATATTCGTAGAATTGCACGTCATGCCAGCTGGAATTGTTCTGTAGTACATCTCGTCATTACTCCCGTAACCTCATTCCGGGCTATTGAGTTCATTCTATACACAAAACCAAACCCCCTGCGTCAGCGTCACCTGGAATCAACTCAAACCCGATGCTTTTGTTGTTGGTAAACAACCCGGCCCTTGGATTCGGTGCCGTGCGAGCCGGCAAAGGTTCCATCATATTCAACAGCTGATCGTAGACGACGGACGGCAACGTAAATATTCTTCCAAGAAATATGTAGGGTAAAAGGGTATAATACGCCCCACTGGGGCAAAACGCCCCCTTCATTTTCTAACGATTCAAGCGCTTTTCGCATGCGTGATCGATTAGAGATCTTAAATATTGAAGAATAATTGCCATCAAGCTGGTCCGTTAGTTGATTGGTACAGAAAAGCAATAAAAATATCAAAAAGTCTGAAATCGAGGCTTTTGGCGTAATATTTTACCTCTTGTAAACTGACTTCATTGTAAACGAAGCTAGTTCTGTTCGCTTGTGTTATTTTGCAACTTTTATGCTGTTAAACACTTGTTAAAAGACCCTCCTAGGAAAATCATGTGGTGGAATTAATCCTTGGTACAGTTTTATCACGGGGCTGGACGTTTTTCTTTTGATGGGGCGTATTGCCCCGTTTGTTTTGATAAGGTAAATTTTGGAACGTTTTCGAAAAACGTTTCAAAGCTTTCATAGCCGTCCCCCCAAAGGCAAAGTTCTCATGCAACACTTCACTGACTTTAGGAATAACGATTTGCAGTGGACAATAGATGGAATAAGGCGCCAATTTTAGATATATTGCCATTTCTGCTTAAGGGGGGCATATTATACCTGTTTACCCTATCCACGTGCCGGTGAACCGGTATCCGTTCGCTGTGAACCAGAGTGCGCATGATTCATACGAATTGATACGAAGAGTCCCGGTTGCACGTGGATGCAGGGACATTGTGAATTCACTGTTGAAGGATTTGTTTTTCAAGTCTAAAACATGATTTGATGAGATGGAACAAAGCAACTCATCGCAAAGCTTTTCAGAGAAATTTCTGAACTTCTTTGGACATTGGAAATCTTTGTATCTGCCACACAACACACGTTCAATGGTCACACCGAGAGGGTAGGCTTTGGCCCAGTTGGAATGACACCTCAAAAACGAAAACTTCATTGCCATAAAATATACCATTCTTAAAGAAACACGCAAAAATCTTCAAGCAATTGCATTGCTTAACACTACGTTGTCATTTTCTTGTGTGCTTGTCAAGCTAAATTCTTATGATGATTGTCCGTTCTGTGCTATTCTCCTATATCCTGTGATTCAACCTTTGTAACGAACCACGCTACTTGCAAATTCAACAACCATTCAACAAAAGTGACATTCATCTGCTGACATTCATGCATAACACGCTTGTGCTTCTCCTGATGCCACCCGATTATGGTAGCGTTATCATGCCGACGACGAGGGAGCGGAGGTGGGATTCTCCGAAACCGGATGTGGCGGTCGGCATCAGCTGTTAACCTGCACCCATGCAGTTACAGCGATCGGTATGAGGCTTCGAAGTAAGCGGTTTCGGTGGCTGGTCGGTTGCCTAGTCCCGTGGTTAATCCTTTTTCGCGCGCTCCCAACGCTATCAGTTGGCCGCGAGACTTGAACCGGTGCAGACGCGCGAAACCGGCACTCTCCCCATCGCCATCGATGGGACTCGGTTAGTTGGTGTGCCTGTTCTTCCCAACAACGCAACGGCTGCTACTTGATGGAGCAGCATGGTGCTTTTTATTCGAGTTACATGCTTTTTGTGGTGATAGTCAACCTTCCGTAACTCGCGCGATTGGCCATCACCGTCAGCACCACGCTAATGCTGAGATGTGTGTGTATTTGATTTTTAGAGGGACTTTAACCTTTCGGTCATTCGTCCCTTTTTTTGAAGTGCCGGGGCTGGGAATCAAACCCATGAGCATTCGCATATGAAGCGAACGTGTGACCAACTACGCCACAGGCCCCGGCAATGCTGAGATGCTGAGTACCAAATACAACAGCGCGATCGCTCCAAGGTTAATGCTGGTGGGAAGTGTGATTTGGCAATTTGTAAGAAATGTATCAGTATTCAGTGAAAACGGACAATGGCCGAATTGAATTGAGAAAACCAGAAATGGGAAAAGTAACCATATCTTTCCATGTTTTGTAATTGAGATGTCCCAATTTGGGGTGGAAGTTCAGTTAAAATATTATCTCCTAGGTGCCCATTGAAAATTGAAGAAAATTCCAATGCAGGACCCGTAGCTTCAGGGAAGGTCAGCGCAGTTTCCTAGGTTAGTGTGTTAGAGGGTTGGTGTTTGGTCTGCAGGCGTAATACAACAAGCAGCGAAAAGTCAACAAGAGTAATCCTGGTCAGCAAAGATCGTCAGCAAATTAAGATTCCTGGTTCGGTCGACAACCTTGTGGGTAGGAAATGAGTGGCTACCAATCAACATAAAAAATAGTTATAAAAACAGCAGATAAAAAAAAATAAGGTGGGGAATGGCCAATTCGTCAGTTGTAATCTGTTGTGTGTTTTTAGAAACTTCGTCAAGGCGAAGAGAAGATGAATCTCTTTCGACTGGGGATTTGGGTTGGATCGAGTGGCATATTATCAGATCCAAAGTTTAGTTTCCGCAGAAGCGAAGGAACGAACGACTGTCTTGCGTTGTTTTGCTCAGAAATTCAGCTTGCCTTTGCTCAAAAGAAGCAAATGGGCTCAGGTTTTTGAACCGGTTCATATCGATGTCCGTTCCGACAAACCCAGGGGATCCGCATTCGGCAAGGTAGGCCTACTACTCATCTTTTGCGAGTGTGTTAGTGTCGACTGGCAAGGCGACCTGGGCCTGGTCGAAGTCTGCTTGGAAATCGGTTTGTGCCACCGATGGGGATGGCCCACGAAATCGCATTGTGTTGTTTGGGAAGGCCCGCTCGGTGCATGTTGGGTAGGCGTAGTTCGTTCGAGTTTGACGTGCTTGCATCCTCCCTGGACAAACCACAAAAAAGTTGCCTTTCTTGGTTGGTTTTTTGCTATGCTGGGGAGAGTGGATTTTTCCAAATATGTACTGCAGTGCACTGCACCATCAGGTGTCAGGGGGTACCAGGAGGTCTCAGGGGCGTTTTATGAGGTCTCAGGGGGTTCCATGGAGTTTCAGGGGCACTTCAAGGGCTACAGGGGGTCTTGGGAGCGATTCAGGAACGTTTCAATGGGTCAAATGAGCGCTTAAGAGTGTCTCAGGGGATTTCAGGGGGACTGAGCAGCGTTCCAAGGGGTCTCAGGGGCGCTTCAGCAGATCTCAGGAGATCTCAGGCGCATTTCAGGGCGTCCCAGGAAGTTTCAGAGAGGTACATAGAGGTCTAACAAGCGTTTCAGTGGGTCTCAAGATGTACCAGGAGTCTCAATAGCATTTCAGGGGGTCTTAGGAGGGTCACGTTTTTTCAGGGGCGTTTCATACAATCACTAAACCTCCATAATCCTATTGAAATGCCTCTAAAAATCCTGTTACTCATTTGAAATGTTCAGATGCATTTCCCCTTGAAAGATTTTTGAAACTCCCGTAAAACTATTGAAATCCCCACAATCTTATTGATACGCCAACGAAACCTGTCGACACGCCTTTGAAAGGCTACTGAAATCCCCTGAAACTACCCCCGAGTCCAACAAGATGTTTGAGCACTGCCCAGTCGCATATGATGTTGGATAGGATGCTATACTGGAGGCGATATGCGTACACCTTACACGCGTCAAATGGAAGCATGTACGCTTATACATACCTTACCGATCAGGCGAAGGCCGGGGCCCCGCGGGGTGGCCTCTGCTGTACATAGTAGCCGTCTCCATTCCACTCGGTCCATGACTGTTCGTCTCCATTTCCGCACTCTGCGTAGGGTCCGCAGATCGTCCTCCACCACGACTTTCATGTACGCTTATGGCTTCCACATTAGCATCCTATTCAACATAATATATGACTTCCCAAATTTGTATACGTTGCTGAGCTAGCGGCTATAAACACTAGGTCTGTCCACCTTTTCAAAAATGTTCTCTGATTCTCAAGTCCACCCCCATATTTTGATTGGCATCGTAAAAGAAGTAACTGGTCAAAATTTCAGCCAAATCCATTGAAAATAAGAGGTGCATCATATCAATTTTGTGTTTTTCGACTATTTTTGAACTTCAAAAAATCATAACTACATTAAAACTTGTCAAAATTTAATTCTTTTGGCAGAAATTGAAAGCTATGCTTGTTTGCTACAACTTCTCCGAACAACGTATGCCAATAAAATTGTAGGAAAAATGTGTAGGGTAAGTGTACCAATTATGGCACTACCTAAGGAAAGCTATTTATACAAAAATAACGAGAAGACCAACGAATGTCATCAATAAGTTAAAAGACAGCTTAGTTTCCATACTTTACAGGAAAAATATAGAAACGGAGCCAAAACTACTTTCAGTATTGATTACAGCGTGTGCCAATGATAGGAACCCTGTACCAGTTATGGTTATATTTTTAAACTTCGGTTCCTTTTCGCACTATTTGCATGCATTCCTTATGGGGTTAGCCATAACTGGTACACTATGGCGAAAAAGGGTGCAAGGAAGCCGAAATTTTAAGGAAAATGATTTATTTCTACCATGATTTGAGGAAAATGTGGAGTTTAAATGAGAGCGACTATCTTTTGTGAACGTAATCTGTTGTTCACAAAGTTTTTCTTGTTGATTTACATCGTTAAAGGGTGAAAATTAACTATGGCGAATAATTGGTACTATAGCCATAATTGGTACACTTACCCTAATTATCATATTTGGGTAACTCTCGCTGAGACCGTCCCACTATTTACACCATGTCTTCAAATATGTTTATGGTGGCGGTTTTCTGAAAGCCCCCCTCAAAAAAGTAAGAAAAATGCATTTGGTTAATCAATTTGATGGACCCCCCGTTAGTTAGAGCCACACCAACTTTTGCGGACCCCTCGATTTTGATCAATTTTTGGCTCATTTAAACCGTTATAACTCAAAAGTTTCTCCAAAAACCACCTCATAACAAAACGTTGTTGAAAAGAGGAAAGATAGGGCTACTATTTACAGTTATAAAAAATGGGTCGGCCATATTGAGTTTGGCCGCCATCTTGGATTTTTATACCAGAACTGTTTTTTCACCATGTTGGCCACCGCCGATTTTCAAAATTTTTGCGTCAATCGAAAGCGGGGACATTTTTACACAACATATCAAAAATTTAGAGATTGATTGATTGATTGATTGATTGATTTGTCTTTATTAAAGAGACTTTCAGCCCTTGGCTGGTTCATCTCTATAATTTAGAGATGTATCTTTTTCCTATCAAAAGTTATCTGCACTTTTGTAAATCCTGACACTTAAGCGCACCGAGCCAGGTGCCGGTTGTTTACATAAATGCAGCGATATTTCACAATGTTTACGAACATTTATTTGAAATCTGAATCCACTAATGAAAAGTTGAAAGTTTCAGCTTTTCAAAACACCAAAAAACTTTAAAAAGCAATGTCCGCATCATTTAGAAACAGTTAAAAACGGGAACGAACCTCCAATTTCCCCTAATTTGGCTGCAGGTGCCGTTGTGTATACAATATACTAAAACATGTCAAAACTTAATTCTTTTGACAGAAATTGAAAGCTATACTTGTTTGCTACAACTTCTCCAAACAACGTGTACCAATAAAATTGAAGGAAACATGTGTAATTATCACATTTGTGATCAGAAAAACCTTAAAAAGTGGATTTTTTAATAGATTTCCTTCTGGAACACCCTAATATACGTAATAAGTTTGATATTTTAAAACGGCATCATATTCTCTCATGTTTTTGGGTTATTTGCTTCTTTGATACCAATGCTGTAGGAGTTGAGCAAAAAATATTAAAATTCGGGAAAGCCAAATGTGGCCTAAAAACTAGCTTTTTGGAGGCAATCACGTTGTGGCGCGAAATTGTACTGAACGTAGTAGCTTTGCTTCCTTGTAGTTTGCCTAGGCTACCCCCTACTACGGGTGATAACAAACAAGCGTGATGACAGGTGTTGGCTATCATATCAGTGCTGACGCGATGCCACTTTTTGCGCGCCAAAGCGTGATAGCACCCGAAAAGCTAGTTTTTAGGCCACATTTGGCTTTCACGAATTTTAGTAATTTTTGCTGAACTCCTACAGCATTAGTGTCAAAGAAGCAAATAACCAAAAAACATTGGAGAATATGATGCCGTTTTGAAAAATCCAACTTATTACGTATATTAGGGTGTTCCAAAACGAAATCTATCAAAAAATCAACTTTTTAAGGTTTTTCTGATTACAAAAGGATAATTACACATGTTTCCTTCAATTTTATAGGCACACGTTGTTCGGAGAAGTTGTAGCAAACAAGTATAGCTTTCAATTTCTGTCAAAAGAATTAAGTTTTGACATGTTTTAGTGTAGTTATGATTTTTTGAAGTTCAAAAATAATCGAAAAACACAAAATTGATTTGATGCACCTCTTAATTTCAATGGATTTGGCTGAAATTTTGACCAGTTACTTCTTTCAGGATGCCAATCAAAATATGGGGGTGGACTTGAGAATCAGAGAACATTTTTGAAAAGCTGGACAGGCCTAGTATACATGCAGGCGTATTCTCTGATGCTGTTGGGTGCAGGGCCCTACATTTTCAATTTCAATTGAAATTTTCAGGTGAAGTTTGTAAACAATGTTTTCAATCGTCAATGGAAGCAAGGCGCCGTCGTCGTCGCCCAGTCCGACTGTCATCATCACCGATGAACCGACGGTGCTGCGCTGTCGCAGACGCCGCTTTGTTTCGCACTCACAAGCTCACGCACGCTCGTTCGACATCAAATGAATTTCTCTGTTGTAACTCAATAAATGAGTGTAACAACCGGCAAATCTGTGTAATGTTGATGTATGCTATGCATATTTTACTGAAATAGTCTATTACCCTTAAAAAAATTGAGCAAACAAACATTTTAGATAATTTGAAAATTTCAATTGAAGCCCAGTCGGTGTGAAAATGAGCCGCCGCCTGTCGTTGCGTCGAAGAAAGCGACAAAAAGAACGGATGAAGCGAAGCGCTTGGATGTTGTTGTAAATGTTCCCGTCGTCGGCGTCCGTCCGATGCTGATGGGCGCTCGCTTTCAGCGTCATGTTTTGGTTTCGACGATGTAGGCCCCTGGTTGGGTGCCGTTGCCGTTATAACTTTTGAGTTATAACGGTTTAAATGAGCCAACAATTGATCAAAATCGAGGGGTCCCCAAAAATGGTTGTGGCTCTAAGGGGTCCATCAAATTGATTAACAAAATGCATTTTTTTTTACTTTTTTGAGGAGGACTTTCAGAAAATCATCACCTTAAACATTTTTGAAGACATGGTGTAAATAGTGGGACGGTCTCAGCGACAGTTACCCTGCATTGATTTTATTTCTGAAATTCCTCAATTTATTAAAAAAAAATGATGAATTTGAGTAGAATTTCCTCCAGGGATTTTTTCAAAAAATCGTTCATTGATTCGTTCAGAAATTTCTTTAGACATTTATACTCCGGAGAAATTTCTTTAGTAAAACTTTCATCGATGCCTTCAGAACTATTCCAGAGTTTTTAAAAAAATGTTTCAAAAGTTCCTTCAAAAATTTGTACTGGGGTTACTCTTTCCAACGAACGAGAAATTCCCACAGCAACTGCTAATTTCTCCAGCAATTCTATTAGGGATTCCTCCAGAAGTTCCACAAGGAGTTGTGTATGAGTTTCTGCAGAAATTCCTCCACGGATTTCTTTGGAAAACCCTTCGGAAATTTCGGAATATTTCTAGATTTTTCATAAAAAAAAATCTTCCAAAATTCCTTTTAGTATTCTTTCAAACGATTTTCTAAGGATTTGTTCCTAAACTTGCTCCGAGGTTTGCTATAGAAATTGCTTCAGGTATTTTTTTTTGAAAATCTGAATTTCTGGCAGCAAATCAGGGACTTTTTTTAATTGTGAGATCCTTTCGCGAATTTTCTGCAGGGATTCCTCCAGAAACTGTCCTAGGGGTTCCTCTACTAATTTTTCGAGGGATTCTTTCAGAAAACCTCCCGTGGTTTTTATTATAAATTCCTTTTCCTCAACAGATTTCTGTACAAATTCGTCCAAGGATTACTTTAAAAAAACTTCAACACTTCTATGATAATAGAAATCCTTTCAGGGACTCAGAGGAGTTTCTTAGATTTTAATTATAAAATCATTCAGGAAATCCTAAGGATATTCAGTCAGATTTTTTTTTTCAAAATAGTATAGGGATACCTTTAGACTTTGGAATGTCCTCTACAAATTTCTCCAAAAACTCTAGAAAGTCTAGCACGGATAGCTTCCAGAAATGCAGCATGGATGCCTTTAGAAAATACTTCAAGGAATCCTTAAAAAATCTTTGTTGTTTGATTGTTCCGGAAATTTATCCTCCAGGAATTCATCCATGGCAAAGTACCAACGAAGGGGAGCTAGAAACGAGGAGCCTTGACTAACTAGCTCGGAATTTACCATAACAGCACTGGAAATAATTTATTACACATGTTGTCAATAATCTGCCGAAGCATTACAATGACCTTTTTATGGAATATGCTATAAATTTTGAAATTTAATCAGTACACATATTACCTGGAAATGCTTTTGAAATCCCAGCCAGAACACTTGAAGAAATACTGGTCAACTCAGCAAGAATTCCCGGGGGTATTCCGAGAAAAATTGAAGAAATCCCTAAAAGAATCTTCGGAAGAATTTCTGGAGGACTCCTTAGATAAATCATTGAAAGAATCCCAACAGAAAGTTGAATCTTGAAGTTCTTCCAGGAATTTCTGCTGTGATTCCTTCAGAGATTTTTCCAAGGATTCCTCTAGCAATTCCTCTAAAAATATACCCAGTAATTACAGCAAAGATTCTTTCAAAAACTCCTTCTAGGCAGGGATGGGAACACTCACGTGCAAAGAGTTACACTCACTTGCTATTTTCTCATCACAGAAGCGTGCAATCAAGAAACGCTGTATGGACGACATTTGCCTTGTGGTTTTGTCTAAAAGTTTGCCAAACAAAGTTTAGGTCGCACATGCATACCACGGTCGTTACAGAGCTGCGAATGCGACTCTACAAGAGGTGAGTGTAATTTACATTCACCTCGTGGAGAGTTGCCTTCGCAATTCCCTCACGACTTCGGTTTGCTTGTGCGACCCAAACTCTATTCGGTAAACTTTTAGACAAAACCACAAAGCAAAAGTCGTCTATACAGCGTTTCTTGATTGCACGCTTCTGTGATGAGAAAATAGCAAGTGAGTGTAACTCTTTGCAAGTGAGTGTTCCCAGCCTTGCTTCTAGGATTTCTTTGGAAATTCTTGCTGAGATTTCTCAGCATTTTCAGCAGTAATATCTCTAATCATTGCTCTTGCGAGTCTTCCAAGAATTGGAGCATTCTCTGCTGGTATTGCATGGGAAACCCAGAAATATAGTCCTGGAAGAGTCGTATATGAAATGCCTAGCTGAAGAAATCCAACTAGCTGGCCTGGAGCAGTTTCAGCAGTAGTTCCCAAAAAAATACTGGAGGAATCCCAGCAAGAAATTCCCTGTGGTAATGCCAGAAGAATTTTTGGGTGAATCCTTGCTGAAATTTATGGAGGAATCCTAGCAGGCATTCTTAGAGGATTTTTGAGTGCAAAATCTGGAGGTTACCATCGGAGAAACTACTGCAGGAAGTATTGCTGAAATGTTTGGAACTGGAATTTTTTCAGAGGATTCTCCAAGTAATCCTTTACATATTCTTACACATACAGGGTGCGGCAGGAAAAAATGCGAAAAGTTCAAGGCGCTATTACACATTGAATATAGGATAAATATGATTACTTTTTAATGATAGAGTATCAGTCAACGTCTATATTCTAGCACTACAAAATCAAAATTAACATATTTGATTTTTAACATGTGATAATGTAAGCCTAAAAAGTTGGTATCAAAAAACTGCGCGCCCAATGGTCATTAGACAAAATGGCTATAATAGTAAAAAAATAGCTTCAATTCGATGAAAAACCAGGCCATATTAGTCCATAGCCATGAAGTTTCACATACCAGATGAAATACATACATACATATGATAATAATGTAGAGATAATTAAAAGTTTTGTTTTATCAGGTATGAAATTAAGCGACCTGTGTGCTCTTCAGGGGTTTGAGAATTTTGATGGTCTTCAGCTTCAGGTGCCGTCTTGTAAAGATTTGTGCCCAAGAAGGGATTTTTTTTAAATAACTTTTCAGAAAATTAGCCTGTTAGAGATCATGGAACGTTGAAACATAGATTAGTTAACGTCAAATGGAGGAAAATGAGGTTTGAAATTGAAAAAAACTTTCGCATTTTTTCCTGCCGCATACTGTATTCCTTCTGCGATACCTTCAAGGGTTCCTCCAGAAATTTCTCCAATGTATTCTATATAAATTCCTCTTGTGATTAATTCAGAAATATTTCTCAAGGATTCCTTTAGGTATTTTCTTTAGAATACCAGCAAAAATTCATACTAGAATTTCTCCAGGAATGCTTGATGGGATTTCACAAACATTTTCAGCTGGAATTTCTCTGGAAGTTGCTCTTGAGAGTCGTACTGGAGGATTCCCAGAAGTAATTGCCTGCAAATCTTCCTGGAGGATTCTACCATAAATTTCTGAATGCTTCCGAGCATCATTCCTGGAGAAATCCCAATTGCTCTCAAGTTGATTCCAGCTGAAATTTTTCTAAGATTTTTTTTTTAAATAATCCTTGTATAAATCCCCGAAGGGATCACAGTAGGATATTTTCGAGGAATCTCAGCAGTAATCACTAGCGTAGACAGCTTGTTTCACTCATTCTTCTGATCAAACACAAGAAAAAGAAGGATGGCAGTGGGGGCAGTTGCCCTCTCTTCCATTACGCTCTTTCTCATGTTTGTGAAGGTGAATGCGTGAGAAAAAAATCAGTAGAAGCTTGTAGCTGTAATTGCATGAGGTATTCCAGCAATTATTTCTGTAAAAATCCTAGGTTTCCTCCAGGAATCCTGCAGGAAATCTTTTTGGAATTTCTTCAGTTGAGACGCAGTTCCACTTTGAGCGTTATCCCAGTTAGAAGAAAAAACAGAAAGAGGTGTATTTCCTTACAAAGAACAACTTTGTTGAACACACGAACATTCCGAAAGACCCATACAAAAAGTTATATTGGGAAACCCATTCCAAGGGGTCGTCAACAAAAATGACACATAGGTAACTCTTGAAGTTAAGCAAATAAGATAAGAGTTTGTTCGGCAAACTTTCCAACAATACACTTTTCTGCTACTTTGCAGAAGACACCAATACTCTATCATCATTAATGAGAAAAGTGATAGCTTATCGCACTTTTAGGTGGATTTATCACAAAAGTGAAAATTCCAAAACAAAGAGGTAAGTATATAGAAGGTCTTGTACCAACTTTTTGAACCCTCAAAGCAGAATACCCTCTTCGAATGAGTGTAATCAGTTTCGTACCTTTTAATTCCACCCTAATTGCTTATCCTTTGACAGATACGCAATTAGCAATTTGACACCCAAGCAACACACATGTTATATAAGAGTTTCGACAGCGCAAGTTTTGGTTGTATAGAAGTTAATTTTACGTAATTCTAACATTGTGTTGGAATAACGTCAAATAAACTTCTATACAACCAAAACTTGCGCTGTCGTAACTAATATATAACATGTGTGTTGCTTGGGCAGATACGCAGATTAGCAATTAGGGCGAAATGAAAAGATACGAAACTGATTACACTCATTCGATGTATATAAAAGATATTATTCTAAGACACCATACCTCTAAACTCAATACATGAAGCCACAAACATGTATTATGGATGTGAACGCCCTCTGGAGATTAGGTCCGGTGGCCACATCCAGTAGTTTCTAAATGGGCCTAAACTGCTTGTAAAAATTTTCGGTTGTAGAGTAGTAACTTGTAATGAAAACTAGCTGTACCCGGCAAACTTTGTCTTGCCTACTGCGTTTTTTGACGTTTCAAGTTTCTAGCCAAGACCAAGTCCCCGGTCAAAATGTATGGAAGATCGCTTCAAAAACTCTCAATTTTTCCATGTTTTTGCCTCATAAACCTTCATTGGGTGAACACTGAGAGAACAAAACTAAGACGACCAAAATCGGACCTTCCGTTCGCAAGTTATGCGCGGTCCCACGTATGCCACTCACGCTAAAACTGCTCAGCACTAAAAGGTGTAAGACCTACTCATAAGTGCATAATTTCCAGACCACACAAAAATGTGTTACAGTTACACATTCTCAAAAAACAGCTCGTACACTCGTCTAGATGAGAAATGTTGATTTTTTTTTGTTAACCAAGGTCATTAGTAAACCTAGCTAGATTGGCGTACAACAATTTTTGCGAATTTAACGATTTTGCGGACACTGGAGCTGATTTTGTAAATGTGCAAGGGTTACACATTTTTGGTGTAGTCTGGAAATTATGCACTTTAGTGCTGAGCGGCGTTAGCGTGCTGCATTTTTATATATATATATATAGATAGATAGAGAGAACTTGATTGAGAATCATAATGGAGAATACGCTGTGAACCGAAAGACAGCATTTTCTAAGAAACCCGGGTTAAAATGGCCAGGTAGAACCGAAATCCGGAACATCCGGAACCGGTTTCGTAGTGGTGACATGCTCATAGCACAGAGCGATCATTTTATGGCCAAATACTGTTTAATACATGTTTCAGAACGAAAATATGTGTGAGAATCAATGGAATTGCCGAAAAAAAGCCTCGTGGCAAGCCATTTCTCAATACCCAGAAAGGAGGGAGGGGTCAGGGAGATGCCCCCCCCCCAGATATTGGAAGACCAACTAATTGCATTTAGTTTAGAATTGGTTTCAATTTTTTTGCTTGTATGGTCAGTGAGTATTAGTTATTTGAAAAAAAGTAGTTCGTCTAGGCTTTTAAGGGTTTACCCTTAAGACTTTTACTTTAAAAAATGTACATAAAATCGAGGGTCTACTAAATCGAGGTATACCTAGTAACAAATTATGCTCCAACAACCATCCAGTGGCAACAGCGGCATTGTGTAGCAACTTCCAACTTATTACTGATACCATGCATTTTGCTTAAGATAGGCTATACAGAGTTATCATTCCGACGACATCGAAGTCGGAATCTCGTCGTGGCCCGATTCGGCGCTAAGAATCAGCTGTTTCACCTCAGACCAGAGTAGGGAAGCCCAGTCCCAGTGCACAGTGCCAGTGGTCGGTTGCCGTGGTTAATCCTTTTTCGCGCTTTCCCAGCGCTATCAGTTGGCCGCGAGACGTGAACCGGTGCAGACGCGCAAAACCGGCAATCTCCCTTGATGGTTTTGTTGGTTGGTAGTGTTCTAATCTTTTCAACGAACGGTAGTGATGACTGGATGGAGCAGCATGGCGTTTCTTAGTTGTGAATTTTGTTTGAAGCAGTTAGATGATGTGTGGAAGCTAATAGGATAGATGAACGCGTGCTGTTAGTTGATGCCGGGCCCAACATTCAAATCGAAAGGAGTGCACTAACTTTCAGTGAAAATGGAGAAAACTAATTCGTTCTTCGTTAGAAATTCGGAAAAAAAGTGTTCTGTTTTGTTACTATAACATCTAGTGAAAATGGTGTTTATTAAGAGCGTGATAATCCACAAGTTCAGTGGATAATCTGCAGCACGCACATTGAACACATGATGTGTTAAACGAACAATTTCTGACAGAAGAAATGAGAAAAAGTGAACAATTCTATGTGATCTGATTTATTCTTTACCTAAAGTACAGTGCAAGAGTCTTCAAGTGAATTCCGCTCTCGGCAACTTCCAACAGAAGACTCAATATCTCATCGCTGATCCTCTAATAAACTATGTTTCTTACTGACAGGCATAGATCGATGGATGGTATAATTTGTTGAAAAACTTCTGAGAAAAATGATCAATTTCACCCTGAATTACGGTACTTCTAGTGTTCCTCAGCGGCATATAACGTGGAAAATGAGGAGGTGTTGAAAGTGACAACAGGCCCTGGCCCTCTAATAGTGAATGGGGTGTGTTTGCGTGTGGTTTATTTTTATATCCCTCTTCCGTAACAACGGCGGCGACGACGGCGGCATGACGCGGTTTCCTTTATGGTCCCACTCAGGCGAACCAGAACCAGAAACAGAAGCTGAAAGGCTGAGAAGCTACTCGAGTGTTGGAGCAAAATAAAGAAGTGATTTGCTGACTTCTTGAGGGATTTGTGATTGTCGGCTTCCCGCACGCTGGAGAAGAATATGCTCTTGTCGAGAATCCCGCGCAGTGGACAAGTGCAAGGATGTTTGGAGTGGCATCAGTCAGTCAGTGCATTCTTTGAAGAGTTTCGTGTTTGCTGGGAGGATGATGATGGCGGCGCGGAAAATGTTCGAAGCGAAATGTAAAAAAGTGTAACAAGTGAAAGTGAAATGTGAGAAGCTTGGAAGAAATTGGTGAAAATGAGAGAGTTGTTTCGAGTGGTGGAAAAGGATTAGTGTCATATGAAAATGCGGCTGGTAATGGCTATAAGAGGATTAATGTGCATGAATCAGAGTTGGGAGCGAAACATTGGCGGCAGTTAAACATGTGTTTAAACTTCAAGCCATTCGTGACATCTGCATCGGATACATAAATTGCAGTATTAGCTTGGTTCAGGTTTTGATTTATTGTATTTTTTAATGATACATGTAATGCCATTCTCATAAACGAATTAAAAGCTAACCCGACTATGCCTCAACAGCATAGTAATTACAGCAAGTGGTAATTGAAGAACGCCTCCGCCGTAACGCATCCATGCAAATCAAACTGTTGATGTAACTTCACGGTGAAAACACAGTCCTTGGAGTTGCTGAACTACGCAGCTTCAAAGCTGCAAATTTATTACAAATATAATACATATTCAAATTCTATTTTATAACTTACATACATTTCTGTATTATCTGGGTGATTTTCCGGCTACTGTTCCAACTAAAACAACTAATTAAACAAGCCCCTTTACTACAGGGGTTTCTTCTCTGCTTATTGTGCATGTGAAGAGAACTAAACTGACTGGATTCAGAACAATAGTGGTGAAATTCAATACGTGCTATCCACAAATTATTGCGTGCGGTTCTCGAGCAAACCTAATTATACTGGATTATAAACCATTGATGATTGTTGAACATTCAGGGGTTCTCAAATTAAAAGTAGGTTGTTTCACCAGCTTTATCAGCTTACTACGCAACGCAGTAGTTACGGCAACACAAACGGAGTCACGTTTCATTGGTTACTAGTAAAAGTGACATTTATCCTTATACTGGACCAGTTGGTAAAACTACTTGAGGAATAATGGGAAATTTTACGTGAGCGGTCTCCTTGGAATCTGGAAACTAAGCTTTACATTGGAATGTGCCTAAAGGTATTATTACAGAGAAACAGACGTCACACTCTATTCACATTCCATCGATCACTTCTTTAACGATGAATTCAAATATTTTGTAGTTGGTCAATTGGCCACACGCGGCGCTTGCATCGTTTTTTCTCCTGTTTGACGTTTTCTCACTACCGCCATCTAGTGGTTGCTCGACCAAGCACAGCATGAATGGTATTGGGCGGTTACGTTTTCATGACGATGTTTTTAACTGAAGTTTGTTCCAAGAGTTATGTCTGTTTCTCTGTGGTATTGTTTACCTAGATATTTAAAACTATTTAGACTTAGGCATTTTCGTGGGGTTTACAGGTTCTTCCTGAAGAAACTCATGGACAAACCCTTGCAGAACCTGCTGAACAAAATCCCGAAAGAACTTTTGCAGGGATCCCTGGTGGTCCAAGAATCTCTGTCTTAGAAATATCCCTGCAGAAATTTCTTGAGAAATTCCTGATTTGCTTTTAAGAGAAATTCCAAGAAAGAATTCCAGGAAGATTCCCCGAAGATATTCCAAGAAGAATCCTCGAAGGAAATCCAGGTGGAACCCCCGAAAGAATTCCAGCAGGAATCCACAAAGAAACTCCAGCGGGAATTTCCAAAAGAATTCGGAGAAGAGTCCCCAAAGAATTTCTAGATGGAATCATCGAACGATACCCTGAAGGAATCCTCGAAGGCATTCCAGGAGGAATCCTTGAAGGAACCCCAAGATGAACCCTGATGCCCAGTCCAGGGGGAACTTCCGAAGCAAAGTCAGGAGGAATCCCCGAAGGAATTTCAGAAGCAATTCCTGCAGGAATTCTAGGAGGAATATCCAAATGATTTTCGGGCAGAATCTCCGTATGATTTTGAAAAGGAATTCCAGGAAGTATGCTTGAAAGATTCTCTGTAGGGGATATGGTAAAGAAAACAAATAAAATGCATGGATTTCCTTTTGAGTGTATCGGTAACCAGCGTGGAAACAGAAAGAATAAGCAAAAACTTAACGAAGTCATCGGATGACTGGATAAATTAAAGATTGAAACAAATGGGAGCCGATGCAAGGATAGTCGTTGTAGTGGTGTTGTTTTCGCGGGTTCCGAGATCGAGTGGAGGACGTTTGCAGCATAAAGGGGTTCGTAAGTACGGACCGGAGGGGATCATTCTGGTAACTATTGTTGCAGCGAGAAAATGGGTGTTTTGTACTTCTATCTTCCGTTACTACATTCCCGAGGAGGAATCTTTCCAGGAAGGCGGAAGGATTTGCAAAAGGAGTCCCCGAAGGATTCACAGGAGGGATCTCCGAAGGATTTTTAGGAGGTATCCCCGAAAGAATTCCCGGAGAAATTCCAGGTGCAAATCCCAAATGAATTCTTGTAGAGATTCCATTGGGGATCCTTCAAGGAAATCCTAGATATATGCCTGATGATAGTCCTGAGGAAATTCTAAAAGGAACTTCAAGAAGAATTTCTGAAGAAATTTTAAGAAATTCCTGAAGAAACTTCTGAAAAATAAAGCCCTGGTTTACCTCCTAGAGACATCTGTGAAACCTCCCGGAAAAATCTTCGAAAAAAATCCAGAGGCGATCCCTGGAACTTCTCGAAGAATCCCCTTAGGAACTCATGGATGTATCTTAGAAGGATCTCCTGAATTAATTCATGTTTGAACTTCTGTAGGAATTCCTGAATTCTCCTGATGGTATTTTAGGATCTTCCTGTAGAAAATCTCTGAAGGAAATCTTGGAGAGATCCCTTAAGCAACTCCTAAAGAGATTCCTTTATTTCTTTATTTCTTTATCTCCGGTAACCCTGACAGATTCTCTGAAAAACTTCTGGAATAGGAATAGGAGCTCCTGTTGGAAGAGCAGAAGGAACTTTCCTTTGGAATAGTTGATTCCTGAAGGAACACCTGAAGAGATCACTAAAGGAACTTCTGGAGTAATCCCTGAAAGAACTACTATACTGCAGGAATCCTCGAAAGAACTCCTTAAAGAATCTCTGGAAAATCTCCATGAGGCATTCCGTAGGAATTCCAACAGGAATCCCCGGAGGAATTGTAGGAGACATCCATGAAGAAATTCTTGGAGGGATCCCAAAAGTAATCTAAAAAAAAAAACTTTAAGGAATCGCTGAAGAACATGCTCTGACGCAACCGCTGAACAATCCTTGTAGGATTTTCTGAACTAGTTCTTGATTGAAATTCTGAAATAATTTCGTAACAAATTCCCGAAGAATTATTTTCACGAGCCCCTAGAAGAATATAAAAAAAAAAACAATAGAAGAATTTATTAGGAAATCCCTGCTGAAATGCTAGAAGAGATGCTTGGAGTACTGAAGGAGTCTATTGAGATATTTTTGATGGAAGCACTGGTGAAATTTCAAGAAGAATTCCTTGTGGAGATTTTGAAGAAATGTCTAGTCCAATACCTGCGGAAATCTTCGTTTGAGTACTTTAAAGTATTCCTGAAAAGAATATAGAGTAGAATTCTTTCAAAAATCCCCGGAAAAAATCTTTTGCCATTTCCTGTGAAAATTTTGGACAAACCTCTGTGAAATTCTTCTGAGAAATTTGTAAAAAAAATCCTGTAGAAATGCTTTGGGCATATTTCTGGAAAAAATTCAGAAATAATTTTAAAATATTTCTTGGAAAGTTCCAGGATGTTTCCTTGAAGGAAGTCATGGAGGAACTTATGGAGAAAACTAGCTGCCTCAGTAGACGTTATACTGCCATTTTGGATGCGGTTGTTTAATAATTGTTGTGGAGTCATTCCATCATCGCACTTAATATTGGTTTTATTGCGATCTCTTTCAATTTCATTCCCTTTTATAACAATTTTAGTAATTTCACAATTGTTCTTTTTTAACTTAATTTCGTAACTCTTTCAACACAAACACAGCCACTCTGAAGATGGATCGAACTGTGCAAAAATCATGCTGATCGGTTCATCCAGAATCCGCAATCTTAGAGAATCAGGAGAAAATCCTGATGGCTCTGGAGGAGTTCGTGGCGCAATATTTGATTACTGAAGTACACCGAATGATTTTTCGAAAGATTCACAAACAAAATCAGCAGAAATTCCTGAAGATAATTTTGATGACATTCCTGGAGGGTTTTATACGATTCTCTGAAAAAATTACTGAAGGAATTAAACAGGGTGTCGATTCAATTTTGAAAATCAAATTCCCTGACTTTCCCTGACTTTCCAGTTACTTTTACTGAAAATTCCAGATCATGTAAATCAAAGCTTAAGGGTGTCTGCTCATGAGATAAAATAAAATTCTCTAAATTTTCCTGGTTTTTCTAGGAGTGAAAAAATAAAAGGATAGAAAAAAAAACAAGAAAACTGAACCAGATTTTTTTCCAATAGATTTAAGGCATATTGTCAGTATTTCCTTTTTGGAAATCTTTCAATCCGGCCCTCTGCACCACCGTGGGTGCCCAGGACTGAAAGTAAGTAAGTAAGTCAGTATTTCCTCAGAATTCTTATATTTGATACGCTTGTTGGAAATAACTTTTGACACGTGCACCTAAAACTCCCTAATTTAGATGAAAATACTTTCAGAAGACCAATAAACAATTTATTTAAAAACGCCAAAATTACAACTAGGATATTCGAACATCATTGGCATGGCATCTTGATTTTGTTTTATTAGTTAGAACTACTCTATGAGCTACTCCAGATAGCTGTAATTTTGTCGCAAATTTTGCATGTACATATGTATATTTACATTCCATAATGAAAAAAATGTTAGTAATAAAATCCGCCAAGAACTCTACAAAAATCCTTCAGCACGAGATTCATCCAAAAGTTCTGCAATATTATTTCTGATACTGATGTAAATAAGTACAGTAGATGTAGTGGCCATATCTGAGAGACCTTCATGAATCGTGTAACTTTTCATGGCAAATTCTCTAAGAGGTCTGCCACAATGCTGACAAACTCACTTAGAACTAATTTAGATTATTTTCTCGAAAATTCTTCACATTTATTTTGTAGAAATATGTCCCAAAAATACTCTTAAAAGCTCCATCAAGCGATTTCGAAAAGTCGTATGGATTTTCTGATGCCTCCAAGCATTGATGGAAAATGTGTTAATCCTAAAATAAGATTACAGGATGTCTAGCAGGTTATGTTTCGAAATTCTCCCAAAACTAGGAATTGCAACATGAATTTCACTTGAAGGACTTTTAGAAGATTGATAATCCTGTCTTCGTTACATAGTTATCATCTTGAAATAGCTGAAACTTTGCAAATGTTTTTCAGGAATGGATCAACCAGCATAAAAGAGAATGTCTTTTCTGTTTCATTGTGCTTTTTATCTTCTTAAGTCTCAATAAATTTGCAATTTTATTGGGATCTTTGGTAAACTCATTACTTGATTCTTTCCATATTTTCATCGAAATTCTTGATGGTTTTTTACTGTAGACTTAGATCTTTGAAGGATTTCTTGCAGAACAGCAAGATTCTTATATTGCAGAGTTTAACCCACATAAATATATTCATCAAACAATTAAACCTGCATATATGTAATACTATCTTTTTTTTTTTTTTTACTTATTCGTTTATTTGGAAGGCTCGGGCGCCACATGGGCATAACTGAGCCGAAATCTTTTGTTTTTTTTACAATGGTTATACATTTTACAATTTATTACTGCCTTAAAACTATGTTAGTTTGGGAAGCCGAAGTACTCGCGGCTGTTTCGAGGTTAAGGATTGAAGAAAAAAAAATGGGAAGGACGGATTTATGGGTTTAAAACTAAATTATTTGCTAACTTATACTAAAACTTTGATGGGACAAATTGTCCATATCTGTAACGGAACCAAAAAGTAAGGACTTTATCGGTAGAAAACGACAAGAAGAGGACAAACGGAAGGGGGTGACGACAGACAGGGGCGAACAACAAAACCAAAAGGCGGACAACGAAAACAAGGAACGTACTACATCAAACTCTGACATCAACACGTTTCAAAAACTGGTAAATCAGGTTCATGTATTCCAAATCAAGTCCTGCCAACACTTCTCTAACGGGTTTCTGTTGTTTTCCTCGGACCCGGAGAATTTCATGCAGCTCAGATCTGACCTCACGATACTCATTGCATCCCCACACGACATGTTCGATATCCTGGTAAGCCACGCCACAGACACAGAGATTGCTTTCTGAGAGTCCAATACGAAAGGTATGTGCGTTCAACAAATAGTGGTTGGACATCAGCCGACACATCACACGAATGAAATCGCGTCCTAAATCCAACCCTTTGAACCATGGCTTCTTCGACACCTGTGGAATGATGGAGTGCAACCATCTACCCATCTCTCCATCTCTCCATTTGTGTTGCCAGCTAATCAAGGTCTCCTGACGGGCCAATTCAAAAAATTCGTCGAAGGCGATTTGACGCTCATAAATATCGCCTTCGCTAGCGCCCACCTTAGCCAGAGAGTCCGCTTTCTCATTGCCCGGAATTGAGCAATGTGAAGGGACCCAAGCTATGGTGATGATGTATGAGCGTTTGGACAAAGCACTCAAGACTTGGCGTATTCCTTTCAGGAAGTACGCTGAGTGCTTCATCGGTTTCATTGACCGAACAGCCTCCAGAGAGCTTAGACTGTCGGTAAAAATGAAGTAGTGCTCAGGTGGGAGAGTGCAAATGTACTCTAAGGTGTAGTATATAGCCGCTAGCTCAGCAATATATACCGAACATGGCTTTTGAAGCATAAAGGTGGCGCTATGAAATTCGTTGTAGACACCGAATCCAGTCGAATCATCGGTTTTGGAACCATCTGTGAAGAACTGTCTGGCCCCGCTAACATGCCCGAACTTACTTGCAAAAATTTGTGGAATACCTATGGAACGAAAAGATTCCGGTATACCGGTGATCTCATCCTTCATAGAGAGATCAAAATCCACAGAGGAGCTGTCGAAGTCTGAGAAGTTGTCACGATTGGTGTTAACCAGAGATGGGCTTACCTCCAGCGTCATGTACCAGTAGTACACACTCATAAAACGAGTTTGGGGATTCTGTTCGAGCAGCTTTTCGAAGTTTACTATGACTAACGGATTCACAACCTCGCATCGGATGAGGAACCGGAGGTAATACTATCTTGCACGCATCATTGTTGATTGTTGATGATATCGATGATATCGATGTATTCTTGAGTTATCAACACAGATATTTTGCCGTACCAATAAAAACTACAAAAGTTCATCCAAATTGGAAATTTACATAAATCTTCCATAGTGATCTGTTCGAGAACACGTCAGAAAACCATTATGAATCTTAGTAATCTAAAGAATGGTGTTTCACGAAGTTACCAAACCATGTTACGAGTGATCTGTGTAAACAAATCATTTGAATCCTGTAAGGACTACTAGAGGACCACTAGAGATGGTGTATGGATACGATAGTTTGTGAAAGACATGCAAAAGTCTGATAAAGATTTGGCAAGGAAAGTTTGCTAAATAATTTTAGAAAATTCATCAAAAATACCGCCAGGAATCTTGCAGATACCTTGTAAAATATTCCTTATAGACTTCACATAAAACCATCAAGAAACTGAATCATAGTTTTCCACAAGGCAAAAGAAGACTATTTTTCAAGAATCTGGGTAAAATATTATGGATTTTTTTTAAGGTAAGCTGTGAAGTAACTTGGGTATCCATTTCTCTAGTGCATAAGGCTTTGATTGCCTGTAGAAGTGCTTTAAGAACACTAAGTTGAAGAGGCAGACCAAACTCTACTGAGAGCGTAGATCTAGAATGAATTAGATGAAGTACTACGCAATCATCATTTTCCCGAGGCTATTACTAAAAAATAATAAAAACCATCATTCGTCTGTACAAAACATTTCTGGGCATCTCAAGACTCAATTCGCCAATAAATTTATTAGAAACCCATCGAGATGCAGCAATGAGGCATTTCAAAACGATACCTCCAAAGCTTCGGCCGAATATTCACCAAACATTACATTGAGTGCAGTGTGATGCACTTCAAAAATTCTATTTTTTAATTCATGGGTGAATTTCTGAAGAAATAGAATATTTTCCCCAGAAATTTCTGAAATAACCATTGGAGATATTTCTGAGGTAAACCATGATTTTTCTTTTTGGAGGGATCTTTAGAAATTTCTGCAGAAATCTGGATTTGTGAAGGAAACTTCGAAGAAATTCCTGAAAAAAAAAATCCATGGAAAGTACTCTGAAGCATTTAATGGATGATGTTCCAGAGGCAAACTTTCTGATGGAAGCTATTAAACAGTTTTGAAAGGAACCCTTAGAGCAATTACAAAGATTATCAGATAACAAATTACTATTTATTTCGTGTCTGATGTTTGATTAGTGCTGTTAGAACAACATTATTGTGTCACAATAAAAAGTAGATATCTTTTTTAGTACAGAAATGTTGCCAGATTTCCAAAAAGTACTGTGAATGCAACATGCAACATGCAAAACATGTACATGAACAGCAATATCTGATAATACTTGAACAGTGTTGCCATCTAACAACAGTTTCAAACATATTAGAAGATAGCTCTGATTGCTTTTTTTACTTATTTATTCTACATTAAATATGCCTATTTGGAAAGAGTTCAGAAAATTCATAGCAAATATTGAAATGGATATTTATCTGGATTTTCACGTTTAATGTGGACGTTAACAGAATCGGCATGAAATAAACGGAGTGTACGGATAGTTTGAGTGTTTTGAAAAATAAATATTTATTTGTTAAAGAATATTTAAAAGTGTTCTATATTTTTCCAAGTAATTTTTTTTAGGAATTGAACTGCTCCAGATATTTAAAAATAAAATTCCCATATAAGATGGATTTTTTAGGTGAAATTTTCAAAAAAAAAACAAGACTCTCATCCGTTTCCTTTTAATTCCTTGCATGAGTTTCATTATGAGGTTTTCACTTAGATCATCATAGTCTTTAGAAATTTCATTTCAGATTCATTTCGAAACTGATTTATAAATTTCATTAGCAATAAAATATAACATTATGATTTTTTTTTTCAACAAAACGTCAAACAAGATGCTAGACATTGCATATTGTGAAACCGAGTGCAACTCTGAAGAATAACTTCTGCATGACGAAGCCATCTTCATTCGGCAACACAAAAGTTTTCGCTTCAAAATTATCTTTAGATCCATGGTATAATCACACTTAACCATTAACGGGAAAAAAACAAGGAGATTTTCAGGAGCAAATCTGAGCAACTCTCTAAGCTCAGTTTTTTTTTCTCTTGAAACCTGATATTCCTCTAGATTTTAATTGAATTTTTTTTTCAGAAAGACTTGCAAGAGATTCAAAACAAAATCATCATTCCAGGAGTCTTCTGAAAGATCTTCAGCGTCCTCTTTTCCGTTATGAAGTGATTATTTCAATTGCTTGCCAATGGTGTATTCTGAAGTATTGAAGATATTCATTTAAAATTCCCCAAGCAAAAGCTAATTTACGTGATTTCCAGAGCAACCGATGCAAAACATTTTGAAGGAATAATTAAAAGAACGTTGGTAAACACAGATATTTTTATATGTTATCTAATACATGTTCTATCGAAGCTTACTACCAGTTGATACCTGTTACTGAAAGTGTTCAGCTTTCTCATTTTAGCTACACATATCAAGCATAAATCAAGTGATCGATCCTTCCATATTTCGCGAATTTATCTAGCTGGGAGAATAATGTGCCTCTTAAATCAGAGAGGCCCGAAACTACCAAAAGTTTTATCAGCGCTCATAACTTTGGCCAAAATTTCGGCGTTATGCTAATAGCAGAACCGTTGCAAACTACAGTACCGGCCAGAAATGAGTATACTTTGACACATCAGGTAAACAGCATTAATTTAAAACACTTTAGAATCGCTACTGACGCCAATAGCCGCCGCGACATTGATCTTCTGTGACTAATATTTCTATAGGCCAGTCTGTATTTACTATTATTATCTTTAGCTTTATTAAGGAGATTTTCAGCCGAGGCTGGTTCTTCTCCGTAATGCATGTGTACTTTATTCTGTCCACTATTGTACAAGCAGTCCCCCAAGTCGGTGCGAACGAAAAATGTTCCTCCGATTGCAACAATGTTCGCATACGCATGAAATTTTAATGATGTATTCGATTGCAGCCAGTTGGGTGTGGATTGTGTAAAATGTTTACAGTGAAGAGAATATTTTGGGGAAGTTCATCCACACTATATGTAACTGTGTTTGCCGCCATCTACTCGTCGTAGTACAATGGATATCCTATCCATGTTTGACCCGGCCGGCGAGCGTTGTACAATGTGTAGCGTGGAGCGTAATGGATCCCACAGGGACGTGCCGCCGCGAAAAGGGCATAGTTATTAATGTTAACGGGCGGTAAAGTTTTATGTGTTGTGTTTATTGTAAGTACACTAGCTGCAGAAATGTAGTCTCCAACATAAAATGCACTTTCCTGCAGGAACTGCACTTTCATCCGTCCTAGTTCAAGTGTGATTGACTTTATGGCTTTTGAATAATGTTTATATGAGCAATGTCTCCTGAAGCAAGCAGCTGAAATGTATTTGTAAGAATTACTCTTCTAAAACTAAAGAGGGATTTATGTGAAGATCTTAGTGTACTAAGAATTAACCGGAAAGATCTCACCAAGTTCCATCTTGTCGGACACCAACGCCTTTCTTGATGGATGTGACAAAAGGTTGGTCGTTGGTAGAGTTCTCCAATTAGTTCGTGAAATTACTCTTGATGCAATTTTGAGAGATATCGTTGACTAGAATAACGTAACAATTACATTTGTAAAAACTCCCCATCACCTATGTATCGCGACTAAGAAGCTCAAATTAACCGACGACTAGGCTGTATTAGATACTTTATGTCAGGTGAAATCGCTCTAGACAAAAGTGTGCAAATGATAACGAGTCACTCGCACCTGATAGATAGTGCTGTTTTATGGACGTTTGATTGATGCTATTAAATGTTATTATTATGTTTTGCTCCTGGAGGGTTGAGAAATTAGTAGTCGTTTATCATACACATACAGCTGATAGGCAAGTATCAGTTCATTGCAATCGATACAAGAGTTTATTATTATTGATTATCTAGGCAAATATTATTGACGAGACGGATACTCCAACATCTGTAGAAACGTGAACCGGGATCAAATTGAACTCCGCGTCGCAATTGATCAGACGTTTTTCCGTTAGTTAAAGCATTATAGTTCAACCCTTTTTTGGCATTAGGGTCATTTTTGACCCAAACCGTACACTACGTCAGCGAGCTGCTGCCAACGTGATGCAAAAGAAAGGTTAAAGAACATACCTCCTCTATTCAAATCCAGTCCACTTTAATAAAAACCAAAACGCAAAATAATACGGAAATAATCACCTCAGGGCGGAGTAGTGCTTGGTGGTTGGTTTTGGTTCTGACCGTCAGCAGCGCTTTCTCGTTCCG
Organism: Aedes albopictus; assembly: GCF_035046485.1. Taxonomy (NCBI): domain Eukaryota; kingdom Metazoa; phylum Arthropoda; class Insecta; order Diptera; family Culicidae; genus Aedes; species Aedes albopictus. Next base: position 90,237,060 of record NC_085136.1, read on the forward strand.
GGGGACCAGACGCGCGAATGCGTGACCAAAATTAATGCAATACAAACGGAAGGGACGCACCTTCGCGAAACATTCACGTGGGGCTCAAGCTATGACGAGCAAAAAGAAAAAAAATGGAACGACAGAATTGCGCCGGTATGAGTTATTATTTCGTCATATGTATATTTTATTACCAAAGCATGCCACTTGTTTGAGCTTTGTCGGCTTGGTAGACAAAAACATAGCCATTTGGGTCAATATCAGAACATTTTGACCTTGAAAACAATATTAATTTTAGTGTAGCTTTAGCCTGCTTTTCAGCTTAGTGTTCTATGAGCAATTCTACATTTTTTTTACTGACAGCTCCCTCTGCCAACCACCATTTTGCCTTGGCTAAACGGGAATCGAACCCGTCCTCCTCAGCATGCTCATGCTGAATACTCACGTCTTTACAGCTGTGGCTATATAGGCCCTTTACTTACACGAAATATCATGTATTTTGTACGACTGGAGGACGGAGGTCGAGACGGAGGTAGTGCTGGTAAACACACAAATTACAAAAGAAATCTCACAAACGTAAACAAACCCGAGATTTTCCAATGAAGTCCTGTAATCTAAAAAAGGCTGCTTGTATCATCCATTATTGGGTTTGAATTTATACCGCGAAAGTTGTTGTTTTTCGGATAAATATCTGAACTGGTATGTTAGACATCACGGCTTTTCGGGCCCGTTTAAGTTCAACTGGCTAAGAATAACACTACGGACCGCCTGTTCCAGTGCACAATAGGAAACAAAACGCGAATAAATTCAATGTCTCTACTCGGAGTGGATGGATTCGAATGAACTTTTTACACAAACTGCAAAAATCTCTTCATTTTCAGCTAAGGAGGGTGTCATTCGCTACAGGATATATTCCCAAAACCTGTGGAATCTCGTAGCAGATACGCTATTGAGGTAACTCAATAATAGCGGATTTCATACTTATGATCTCTAACATTGTTGGTTGGACAGTTGGTATGTGCATCAGCACTCTTTTCGACCTGATGCAAAGCGCCCTTCAGGTAGTTGAGGGATAGTGTCGCCAATATGGCCTTTCGGTAAATCCGAGTAAAACATGTATTGTTCTTTCCACGGATTGATTCAGAAATCAATGTGACTGATCAGGTAAAGTACATTGGAGTTATTCTTGATTCCAAGCTTTCCTGGACTCCTTTCATTGAGTTTAGAATCAAAAAAGCTTGCATGGCCTTCGGGCAATGCCGACGAACCTTTGGTAAAACTTGGGGTCTAAAACCCAAGAATATCAAATGGATTTACACAACTGTTGCTCGACCAATATTGGCCTATGAATGTGTGGGTGAAGTGAGAACGATCCAACCAAATTAGGCCATCTCCAAAGGATGTGCTTGTTGGCGATGTGTGGAGCGTTCTCTTCAACTTCCACGACAGCGCTCGAAGTTTTTAACTGGGTACAAAAAAATGGATTTAGCTGAGGGAGATGGGTTTGATTTCCGGTCGGTTCAGGAACTTTTCGTTCTGGAAATTTTTAGGGATTTCCAGGGGTCTCAGGGGTGCTACAGGGTATATTTGGCACGTTTCAGGGAGCCTCAGGGGTGTTTGAAGAAGTCTAAGCGGAAATGAACCAGCCTAGGGCTGAAAATCTCTTTAATAAAAACCAAAAAATGGGTTCCAGGGGAGTTCCAGATTGTCTCAGGGGCGTTTCACGGAGTTTAAGGGGCTGCCAAGAGATCTCAGAGAGCCCGCGTCGGATCACAACTCGTACCGTCTTATTGCGATGTTGTCGTGCTTACGAAAGCTGCTAGAGAAAATGGTTCTCCATCGGCTCGATACATGGGTTGAGTCGAACGGCCTTCTTTCAGATACTCAATTCGGTTTCCGAGCGATTGTCTGGCGCTGCTTTCTACAGAAATTCAACTACGCTCAAAAATACCAAATGGGTTCAGTATTTTTGGATATTAAGGGGGCTTTTGATGCAGTTTGCGTTGATGTCCTTTCAGACAAACTCCACGAGTGTGGACATTCTCCGATTTTAAACAACTATGTGTACAACTTGTTGTCTGAGAAGCACATGTTTTTCTCTCATGGAACCTCGGCAACTTCACGAATTAGTTACATGGGTCTCCCCCAGGGCTCATGCTTAAGCCCCCTTCTTTATAATTTTTACGTCAGAGATATCGACGAATGTCTCGTGGAAAATTGCACGCTGCGACAGCTTGCGGATGACGCCGTGGTTTCTATCACCGGACCAGAGGCGGAAGATCTGCAGGGCCATTACAAGATACTCTGGACAAAGCTGGATATCGAATTCTCTCCGGAGAAAACTGAGTTAGTTGTCTTTTCTAGGAAGCGTGATCCAGCCGATCAAGAGCTTCAATTTTTGGGTAAAGAACTCATTCAAGCTCTTTCGCATATATATCTAGGGGTCTGGTTCGACTCTAAAGGCACCTGGGGAAAGCACATTAATTATCTGTATCAGAAGTGCCAACAACGAATCAACTTCATGCGCACACTCACCGGAACCACCCGGAAGATCTGATAAAGCTTTATCGTACAACGATACTGTCGGTTCTCGAATACGGTAGCTTTTGCTTTCAGTCCGCCGCGAAAACACACATCCTGAAGCTAGAGCGTATCCAGTATCGTTGTCTTCGGATCGCGTTAGGCTGCATGAACTCGACGTCCACAATTAGTTTGGAGGTGCTAGCAGCAGTACTCCCTTTATCAGATCGTTTCGTGGAACTGTCGTTAAGGTTCCTCATCCGCTGTGAGATGCTGAATCCATTGGTAATTGAAAACTTTGAGAAGCTGATCGAACGAATTCATCAAACAAAATTTATGACAGTGTACTACTCGTACATGACTCTGGAGGTTCACCCTTCATTGAATGTTCCCAACCGCGATTGCTTCCCAGACTTCTCCAATTCCACTATAGGTTTTGATCTGATCATGATGCATGAAATCCGTGGTCATATCAGCTGCGACAGAAGGTTTTTCACTGACGGGTCAAAAACAAATGATTCCACTGGATTTGGTGTATTTAATGAGCTTCATAGCGCCGCCTATAAACTTCAAAGTCCTTGCTCAGTATATGTCGCAGAATTGGCGGCTATACACTATTAGAGCGAATCGCCTCTCTTCCGTCTGATCAATATTTCATTTTCATGGATAGCCTCAGTTCAATTGAGGCTATTCGCTCAATGAGGCCGGTAAAGCACTCCACGTATTTCCTAAGCGAAAAACGATCATTTTTGAGTGCTCTATCGAACCAAGCATATAACATCACCTTGGTTTGGGTCCCTTCGCATTGCTCGATCCCGGGCAATGAGAAAGCGGACTCACTCCCCAAGGTGGGTGGAAGGCGATGTATGTCCGTCATATCGTCTTCAATGATTTTTTTTCGTTTGTTCGTCAGCATGCCTTGGTCAGTTGGCAACAAAAATGGGATGCAGGAGAGTTGGGCAGGTGGTTACATTCAATTCTACCACAGGTATCGAAGACGGCGTGGTGGTTCAAGGGGTTGGATATGGGTCGAGATATTATCAAGATGATGTGTCGACTTATGTCCATGCGGGGGATACGTATCGCGTAAAAAAACTCAGTTCAAAATTCAAAAAAACAGCGTAGAAAAAGTCTCACCATTTCTCGACGAATCATGCAAAAATACGACGATGATTTTTTTTTTGTATGGAGTTTTCATTTACGTGGCCGCGTAAATCAAAACCGCGTAAAAAAAGACCTGACTGTACTCTCTGGGCTCGCACTTCTATCAAATAGGGCTCACAGATAGCAATCGTTGTAGCTGTGGTGCATGCTATCAAGATATCAACCATGTTATGTGGGTATGTCCGGAATACGGTATTGCTAGATACGATTTATGTGCATCCCTCAGGGCCCGAGGGAAACCAGAAAAGGATGACATTAGAGATGTGTTGGGTAAACTTGATCTTGAGTATATGAAGTATATGTCCACCTCGTGTCCCTTCGAAGATCGTCTGTATGTATTGTTACAGGTTGTTTGTCCACTCTACGTTTGACCAGCAGCAATACGCCACACCAAGCTGTCACGTGTCAACGAAAAGCCCCATCACCCTATCCTTTCCTCAAATATTTTGTTCCCCCTAATCTCGACCAAACCGCGAGTTTTTCGGTTCCCCAAAACTAACATAGTTTATAAGACAAAAGTATGAAATTGTAAATAGTTTTAACTGAATTCTCCGTTATGCCTGTTGGCGCATGAGCCCTAAATAAATGATTAAGTAAAAAAAAAGAGATCTCAGAGGCATTCAAGGGGAACGCCTCAGGTTTCAGAGGGGCCGGGAAGCCTTTGGGGCATTTAAGGGATTCTCAGACTCAGGGTATTCAAGGAGATTCTCAGGAAGCCTTAGGGGCGCTTTAAGAATACTCCGGGAGTCTCAGGTATTTTAGGGGTCTCAAGGGCGTTTCAGCAAGGCTCAGGGGTATTTGAGGGTGTGACATGTGGTGTAAGGAGGGTTCTGTAAAGACTCATGAGCTCTTCATTAGGTCTAAAGGGTTTCCAGAGGGACTCAGTCGTGTTTTGGGAGGACCCCGAGGATTTTAGGGATGTGTATTTATGTAGAGGTCTCAAAAGCGTTTCTGGCTCCAGGTGGTCTCTGGGGCGCTCGAGGAGTTCGCAGGGGCGTTGAATGGGGTCTCAGGGGAATTTTGCAGGTTCTAATGGGGTTTCAGGCGGCACCTGGACGTCTTAGAGGCTTACCAGAAGACCCAGAGGGTTCCAGGTTGCCTCAGGGGCATATGGGAGTCATGCACAGAGACAAGCACAGAGAGTGCATAAAACAGAGCGTGATCGACAGGAGACCTCGAGCGCAAGGCAACGTAAGTGTGCAACACACAACCGATTGCATGTACTCGCCACCTTCCAATTTGTCATGCTGCCTCGTAGCAACGTGTGCGGCTCGCACCATAGCCCTATTCAGGAGGTCTCATGGACGTTCCAGAAGGTCGCAATGGATATTTAGGGGTTCCCGGGGGGTTTCAGGGGAATACATAAAGGTCATATAATTATATCAGGAGGTCTCAGGGGGTACTTAGAGGTCTCATAGGTATTTTAGGGGGTCTAATGGGGTTTCAGAGGGATTCTATGCGGTCTCTAGGGCGTTTCATACTATTCAAATGCTCCTGAAATCTTCTTAAACCCTTAAAAATATCCTAAATGCCCTTACACAAACCCTTGAAGCCACTTGAAATCCTCTGAAACGGAACGAAAGGGTTTACTTAATTTATGCTCAAACTTAATTCCTTTTCAAGTACCGTGATTTCGGGTGAAATTGATCAGTGGGGTGAAATTAATCGACGAGAGGGTCATTCTTATTTGTTTAAAATAATGCTTTAAACTTAAAATAATTGGTAGAAATTGACCGTCATCTGGCTCAAGGGTTATTGAATGATGAGTTTACATGGTTTACAGCTAATTAGTCACATATTTCTGTATTGAATTCATTATTTTCCGAAATTGCGTGTTAGGCGAACTTCAAAGACACTTTCAAACTTTTGTTACCGTGGCTGTATCGCACATGTAGTGAATATTCGAATTGATGTTTCGAGCAACCAAGTATTCGCTAAACAAGATTTCGTCATCGAAAATACTATAAATATTCAAATTTATGCAAAAAAAATTGCACTTTTCCGAAAGTAATCACATATTTAGTATGGAAATTGCATACTTTCAGGCGTTTTATTGGGATTTACTTAACTTTAAACTTAAGTTTTGCATAGCTTTTCGCATTCTAGGGTAGTTAGTTCAGTCGGAAAAAATATTTTCAGGGCTTACAAAGGCATTTAACTGATTGATCAATTTTACCCCGAAAGTAAAATTTTAGATTTTTTATTTCAAATGACATTTATTATAATAAAATGATTTGCAGTAAAAGTTTCAACCTCTTTGGCTGATGAGGTCCGTGGTTGTACTTGTTTTATCGCATTGAGTTTGACTACATCGATAACTATTCGAAAATTAGACGCCAAAAACTGTGAAAAGTGACAGCGAGAAAATCTGAAAGCGTGTGAAAAACTTTGTGAAAATCAGCGTAATTAGCACCCAGCAATAAGAGCACGCCATTAAATATAACCGAACCATATTTCCGCTCTCACTGCAGAACTGGTCAGCACTGACTGGTTTTGGCCGCACCGAAAGACTACATCCGTCCTCGACACTAGTTCGGGAGCAGCGCAGAACCGCGCTCAGTTTGAAAAAGGATTCATAAATACGTACTTCAACTATATCGAAACTTTTCCTTCGTTGGTGGCTCGTCATCCCCATGAGGAGGATGAGCGAGCGTCGCACCGAGTGAAGATAGCTTCTATTCTATAACAAACCTCTTCGGGCTAACTCGGCGAGTCGGCTAACGCCTAGTGGATATAACTAGTTATAGCGAGTCCGGAAAGTGAATCAAATTTCCCCCCTGTTTTTTGAATCCGGTCCAACAAACAACCGGCCACGGTCGTCGGCCGTCCGTACGTACTCCCGAATTGGCACGGCGATGATGAGAGCCATTCTTAAGGGGAAAGTTTGAGGTTAATAGTAGTTTAATAAGTGAAATGCAAACTTTTGCGAACTCGAGCTGGAGAGGCTATTTAGCACTTCGGGCCAAACATTTTCACTGTGTGGAACGACGTGAAGTAGGTAGGACCTACCAAGGCCGAGGGGCATACAAACTAAGCCTGTCGGCGACATACAGCCAATTGCTGCTAATGAGATGACTGAGCATTTTTACGGCTTTTTTCCTGTCGGACTATATTTTTGATACCGTGAACTAGAGTAACATTAATCATTATGAAATGACATTTTGTTGATTCAAAAGATACTGATTTGTTTCGATTCAAACACATTAAGCTACTTTGAACATTCAAAAGATCTTTAGAAAGCTTTTAAAGGGGTTCTGGAAGGGTTTCAAGGCGTTTAAAAGCGTGGCAGTGGAGTACAGGACTTTCCAAATAGTTCCCGAGGTTTCGGAAAAAGTTTGTGGGAGTCTCAGGGGGTCATAGAGGAGTTTCAAGTTGTATCAGGGCTTTCAGATGGCTCCAAGGGGGTGTTAGAACAGAGGGGTTTCAAGAAGTATTGTTTTGTTTTAGTACGTTTTTGTGAAGTTCAGGGAGTACCGGCGGGTTTAAGAATGGGTTCCGGGGGATGAGTGAAGTTTCTGAGAATATCTGGTGGTATTTAGACGGGGGTTCAAAGTGTTATAGGATGTTTGAGAGGGAGAAGGGGGAGGTAGGTGGTCGGTGGGCTTCATAGGAGGTTTCTTGGGTCTCAAGGAGAGCTAATTCTGAACGGATTCTACCTTAATCGAGGTTCCAGTATGTATGGACTCATATTAGCTTCCAGCTCTGATCATAATGCAATCGGCCAGCCTCGCTCTGTCGTATTTCATATTACCACCACATAAATCTCTAGCCGAAATGTACAGCAAGCCCTGCCAAATAATAAATCGAAGCAAAATCAAGTGCTAGTAATTAATATCGCCACAAATCCGACGAAGAAGAATGCACCCTACATTGCCGGTGGTCGACGTCCCGTTGCCGCCTGCAAACATTCTCCGACTGGTCACTTTCATCTTCATCAATCTAGCCATCGCATCTACTGCCACCAGCACCACCACCACCGACGAACTACCATCGCCAATCGTAGCTCAACCGTCGTCTGCTTCCGCATCCACCGACACATCGAAGCGAACCTCGGCCCACATTCCGGGAGATTTCGTCATCGGGATGCTGTTCTCGATGCATCACCAGCCCCGCCAGAAGCGAACCGGTCCAAACCACTTCCTGTCCTGCGGTGAGGTGAGTAACCCTATCTTTTTGCCTTATTATTTATCCACACTGATGGAATACATAGGTGGTACCCACCGAACTACTTAACCGATTTTGTCAGATTGGATTGAATGCAGCTAGGCATCGACATATGATGCTCCAGATTTTTTGGTCGTTCTTCGCCTTTCCTCCTGAAGATGATGAACACTCAAACGATAACGACCTCCCTTCATTCTTTCCTCAGTCAGTTTTCTCTATTTCAGTGGTTTTCAACCGAAAGAAATGTCGTCCTTTATATGCATCCAATTCATGATAATAATATTATATGTACATATATTATATGGCCAACAATACTACGCCACAAAAGTTATGGCTACTTCTCTCTCTAAATCGATATTGTGGGTTTTGCACCAAATTGAATCATCGACTGCGACTGTTCTTTCTAGACGTTGAACATAACGTTGAAAGTAGTGCACTTTCAACGTTATGTTAAGTATACCAAAGAGCGTTTTTGTAGAAAAATCAGTTTTGTTTCTTTGTTTATTGTTCAACTACACTACATCGACTAAGTAGGGTAAGAAATCAAACTTTGAACTAGTCAAATTGTAATCTTAATTTGAACCATTTCGAAATTCATTAAAACGACGCACTTTTTAGGCAAATAATGTGCTGAAAAAGATGTTAAACACCTTTCCGTAATATAACCTGATAACATGGACTTTAAAAGCATTGAAAAAAGCGTTTTTGTCATGGAAAACAGGCAATTGAAAAATCACTGCGATTTCACCCATTTCCCCCCAGAGAAAGCACATTTTCGGTGCACTCTAACAGCTCATGCATTGTATCACACGCAATATGTGAACACGTCAAATGAAAGCTTATTTATCGTAGAATCGACCAACCGAACACTAGCGTGCACAGGGGGGGGGGGCAAGGGGGGGGGGGCACTTGCTCCCCCTATTATAAAACAAATACATCATGCACCATATTGAGAGTAACTGTATTATATTTCCATAAAATGCAGTGTACAGAAATTATGCAGCTAATTTTCATGCACCATCTGAACATCTCATACATCATCTAAACATTTGAATTTTACAGGCTCCATTTTAGCATATCGTACACCAAATTGTATTTCATGTACCTGATCCATGCTGGCTTCCGCACTACAATATATTGTATGCACCATTTTTGCAATTCTTGCACCTTGTATCCAACCACGTAATGTTGAGAATCACTGAATCATGGCGGCAACTATGTAATGCACCACTGACACATACAATTTCTTAGTATCCCATGCACAACCATGAGGTTCTCAGTTTCATCTAGACTGATTTCACACACCATCTTTTAATTAATTAGTGATGTCAGCACCACATTTGAATAACATGCACCAAAACTGTATTCGATGTACGTGAACCATGGTGACTTCAGCACCACATTGAACTCTTAGCACCATTTTTGCAAGTCGTGCACCTAACCATACAAAATAATGAGTATCACTGAATAACGGTGACGACTAATACAGAACACTAACATCATGCACCATTTTAAAAGCTTTTAATGCACCATCATGATGTCCACACAATGATCTAGGTATCTGCGTATTATGCTGATCTCATGCCATGTCTTTTAATCAATTAGGTATCTAATACATCATTCTGATATGCACCATCATGAAATTTCATGCACCATCAAAGCTTTTCAAGCACCATTTCAATATTTGTCATATCATCTAATTAATCATTATGGCATGAGCATCATTTAAAATTTTTGTAAATTAATGCACCGAACCATGCAACATAACAATTAGTACAACTAATGCATCACCTAGCATCATGCACCTTCTTCGAACCTTTCCATCCATTTTGGCGTTCTATTTTGGTATTCACTATATCGTCTAGGAATCTTATATAATAGCATTCCATGTACCTGGACCATGTTGATTTCTGTGCCACATTGAGTTTCCTGCACCATTTTTGCAATTCATGCACCTACATATGGAATCATGGTAATACTAATGCACCATACAGACATCATACAGCTCCTTTGCATTCCATGCACCACCATGATGTTCACAGAAACATCTAAGCACCATCTCACGCGTCATTTAAGCATTTTATTCACATTTGAATTTCATAAGATCCATTGACCATATCGTACACCAAATGGTATTCTATGTACCTGAGTCATGTTGACTTCCGCACCATATTAAATTCTACGCACCATTTTAGCAATTCTTGCACCTTCGATCTAACCATGTAATGTTGAGAATCACTGAATCATAATGGCAACTATGTAATGCAACACTGACACAATTTCTTAGTATCCCATGCACATCAATGATGTTCTCAGAATCATTTAGGCTGATCTCACGCACCATCTTTAACCCTTCAGGACGCATGCTGTTGTAAAAAGTACAATACTGCCAAAAAACCTCACTCGTCGTATACAACGCGAGCGCGGTGCAGCTTCTGCTGCTTGATGGCGCGCGTATTGAAAGATTAACTAATTCGTGATGTCAGTATAATTTTTGAATAACATGCACCATTTTGGTATTTCGTATTCCAAAACTGTATTCCATGTACGTGAACCTTGGTGACTTCGGTACCACAATGAATTCCAAGCACCATTTTTGCAATTCGTGCGCCTAGCCACAAAAAATAGCCTGCACACTAACATCATACACCTTCTTCAAAGCGTCCACAGAATCATCTAGGTTTCCACGCATTATGCGCATCATGCACTGTCTTTTAATCAACTAGAAATCGAATGTATCATACTGATATGCACCATCATTAAATTTCATGCACCATCTAAGCTTTCCAAGCACCATTTTAGCGTTTATAATATCATACATGCATCTGATGCACCATTATGTTGTGAGCATCACATAAAATACTTTTATTTTGTATTCTATGCACCATTTTTGTAATTTGTGCACCTAACCATGAAACATGTTGATAATCTTTGAATAACGGTGACAAATAATGCAGCACATTAGCATCATGCGCCTTCTTCAAAGCTTTCCATGCATCATTTTGGCATTCACTATATCATTTGGACATCTTATGCACCATTATGATGTGGTTTACATTTGAATTTGATGCACCATTTTGGCGTTTCGCATACGAAATAGCATTCCACGTACCTGGACCATGTTGGTTTCTGTGCCACATTGAGTTTCCTGCACCATTGCACGAATTGCAAATGCACCTTAGTATGAAACATGTTGAGTATAACAGAATCATGGTGAAGCTGATGCACCATACTGACATCATGCAGCTGCTTTGCATTCTATGCACCACCATGATGTTCACAAAACCATCTAGGCACTATCTCACGCACCATCTATGAATCAAATATGTGTCTAATTTTATAATCATGCACCATCGTTAAATTTCATGCACTACTAAAGCTTTTCAAGCGTAATCGTGGCGATCACTATATCATCTAGGCATATGGGGCTGTCCATAAACCACGTGGTCATTTTTTTGGGACTTTTCAACCCCCCCCCCCCCCCCCCGCGTGGTCATTTGTCCATACAAAATTTTTTATTCGTCCATACAAAATGCTCATAGGCCGAACCCCCCCCCCCCCCCCCCCCCTCATGACCACGTGGTTTATGGACAGCCCCTATATTGCACGCTATGTCCAAAGGGAAGTATTATGAAAATCAAATGTACCTCAAATATTATTCCATAGGATCGTAGGTTTTTACCTCTAGTTTCAGAATCTGTGCGGTTTAAAATATTTCATCTTGGGTTTTTCGATTTTTTTGATTTTTTACCTATTTTCCCTTACAAAAGGCGAAAAAAGGCATTTTAAGGTTAATTTCATCCCATATAAAAATGTATGGGAAAAAAACCCAAGATGGATTATTTTAAATCACACATATTCTGAATCTAGAGGTCCAAAAATACGGTTCTAGCGAATAAAATTTGAGGTACATTCACTTTTCATAATACTTCCCTTTGGACATAGCGTGATTGCACCATTATTATTATTATATGAAATTTCGTACATCAAAATAGTATTTCATGTATCATGTTAACTCTTATGCATCATACCGACATCATGCACCATCTTTGAATGCCATGCTCCATATCAGCATTCCATGCAACATCCCAATGACCTCAGTGTTATCTAGGGATCCTATACACCCCGGTGACATCATGCACCTTTATTGCCACACGCAATTTGATTTTCATGCAGCCAGCAGCTAATGTTTACACCATCTCCAAATCTCATGCTTCATCTTAGCATTCTATGCATATATCAAACTGCCAGCAGGTTTCCGAGTAGGAATTCCTGGTGGAACTTCTGGAAGAATGCCTGGAGGAATTTCTGCAGGAATTCCAGAGTAAATATCTGGAGGGGTTGTTAGAAAAAAAAAAACCTGTAGGAGCTCATTGAAGAATCCCTGCAAGAATTCCTACAGAAATCTCTGGAGGAATTTTTGGAGGAATTATTACAAAAATTCTTGCAGGAAATCCGTGGATGATTTCCTGGTAGAACTCGTGGAGAAATTCCAGGAGGAATTCCTGGAGGAATCCATGGAGGAATCCGTGGAGGAATTCCTAGAGGTATTCATAAGGAATTTCTTGAAAGAAATGCTGGAGGAAGCTCTGAAAAATTCCAAGTGAAATCCTTGATGTAATCCTTGGAGGAGTCCGTGAAGGAATTACAAGATCAAACCCTGGAGGGCTTACAGAAGGAATCCATAAAATAATTCCTGGATGAATTGCTTAAGGAATTCCTAGAGGAGTTTTTGGAAGAATTCCTGCATGAATTTCTAGAAGAATTACTCGAAGAATTCCTTGACTAATCCTTGCAGGAATTCCTGGAGAAATCCCCGGAGGAATTTTTGGAGGTATCAGTGGAGCGTTCCTCAAGGAATCCTTGGAAGAATCCGTGTAAGAATTCCTGGAGGAATTTCTGGAGGAATCCCTGGAGGCATTCTTGAATGAATCATTGTAAGAATTTCTGGAGGAGTCCGTGGAGAACTCCTGGAGAAGTTTCTGGAGAAATTCCGGGACGAATTTCTGGAGAAGTTCCTGGACGAATTTCTGGATCAATTTCTTCAGGACTTCTTGGGGGAATTTCTGGATAAACCGGTGGATGCATTTCTTAAGGAATCCTTGAAAATCCTGGAATTCCAGCATGGATCCCTGGAGAAATTTCAGGAGAAAACCCTGAAGAATTCCTGGTAAAAATTCTGGAAGAACGCCTTGAGAAATCCCTAAAGAAACGCTCTCCTTATCTGCTCACCGTTTTGCAGCCCAGAATTAATCCCTGGAGGAATCTCTGGTGGATCCCCAGGATAATTCCATGGAGGAATTCCTGAAGGAATTTCAGGAGAAATCCCTGGATAATCCCTCTTGAATTTCCTAGAGGTTTTTTTCTGGAGAAATTTCTGAAAAAAATGCGTGAATTCCTGGAACAATTTCTGAAGAAATTCATAGACGAATTCTTTGAGAAATTTCTGGAAAAATATTTGCAGCTTCTTGGAGGAATGATTGAAGGAACTCCTCCAGGAATTTCTGGTGATGGGGTTGCGTGCTTGATCACGACGATCCGTTTGCTGCATCTTTCTCGATTCGCTTCAGCAAAGAGGAGTGAATATGAATGGAGTGAGGCGAATATACCGATCCTTGCTTGGGGGAATACCTGGAGAAGTTTTCGAAGGATTTTCTGGAGTAATAACTAGAGGAATTCCTGGAGTTATCCCAGGAGAAATTTCTGGAGAAATTCCAGAAAAAAAGTCCTGTAGAAGTCTGTGGAGGACCCTGGAGGAATTTCTCTAGGAAATTTTCTTAGTATTTCTGAAGAAATCCGAGAAGGAATTCCTCGAGCAATCCCTGCAGAAATTCCTGGAGGAGTCCCTGTAAAAATTCCTGGAGGTATTTCAGAAGGAATTTCTAAAGGATTTTTTAGAGGAATTCCTTTGTGGCATTTTTAGAGAATTATTTTAAGTTTCCCGGAGGAATTCCTGGAGAAATTTCCGGAAGAATTTCGGGAGGAATACCTGAAGAACTCCTGGAGGAGTTCTTGAAGAAATTGCTGGAGGTATTCCTGTTTGCATTCCGGGAGGTATTTCTGGAGAAATTCATGAAGAAATTTTTGGAGGAATTCATGAAGGAATTCATTGATGAATTCTTGGAGGAATAGCTAGACAAATTCCTGGAATAATTCTTTAAGGAATTTCTTGACAAATATTTTTGGCTTCCTGGCTTCCTTGGCTTCCTAGAAGAGTCTCAAGAGAAATGCCTGAAGGAATTCCTGGAGTATTTACTAGAGAAACTATTTGAGGAAATTCTGAAGAAATATTTGAGGCTTCCTGGTGAAAAGTTCTGGAGGAATGTAAATATGAAAGAACTCTTCGAGGAATTTCTGAAGGAAGCCCTGGAGGAGTTTTTGGAGGTTTTTTAAGGAATTTCTGTAAAAATATTAATGAATCCCTGCAGGTGCTCCTGAAGAAATTTCTGGAAAAAAAATCTAGATAATTTCCTGGAAGAATCCATGGAGGGTCCCCGGAGAAATTCCACGAGGAATTCCTGGAGGAATTCTTGGAAGAGTTCTGGGAGACATTCCTTTAGGATCCTCTGGAGGAGATCTGGCAGAAATGCGCAGAGGATTTTCTGGAGGAATCCCTGGAGGAATTCCTGAAGGAATTTCTGGATGATTTTTGAGGGATTTCTGAAAAAATACCTGGAGGAATACCTGAAGAAATTCCTTGAGAATTTCTTTGAGAACTTCCTGGAGGTATTCATGGAGGAATCCTTAGAGGTATTTCTCGAGAAATTCTAGGAGGAATTCCTGAAGGAATTGCTGGAGGAATTCCTGGAAAACAATTCTAGAGTTCTTCCTCGACAAATTTCTGAAAGGATTGCTGGAGAAATTTCTGGGGGAATTTTTGAAGAACTTCTGAAGAAATTTATGGATGAATCCCTGGAGGAATTTCTGCAGAAATTTCTTGAGAATTTCCTGGAGGAATCCTTGGAGGAATTTCTCGAGGAATTTCTGGAAGAGTTCCCTGAGACATTTCTCATGATTTTATGGAGGAATCCGTGGAGCAATTCCTAGAGGAATCCCTGGAGGAAATATTGGGGGAATTCTGGCAGACATTCCTAGTGGATTTTTCCTGAAATTTTAGAAGGAATCTCAGAAGAAATTCTTGGAGTATTTACTGGAGGAATTCCTGAAAAAAATATTTGAGGAATTTCTTGAGAAATATATGACGCTTCCTGAAGACATTTTTGGAGGAATGTCTGAAGGAACTCCTCGAGAAATTTCTGAAGGAATATCTGGAGGATTTTTTTCAGGAATTGCTGAAGAAATTCATTAATGAATCCCTGGAGGAATTGCTGAAGAAATTCCTGGAAAATTTCCTGGAGAAATTCCTGGAGGAATCCGTGGAGCAATTCCTAGAGGCACCCCTGGAGAAAATATTGGGGGAATTCTGACAGACATTCCTAGTGTATTTTTTTCAAGAAGAAATTTTAGAAGGATTCTCAGAAGGAATTCTTGGAGTATTTAGTGGAGGAATTCCTGAAGAGGAATTTCTGGAGAAATATATGAGGCTTCCTGAAGACATTTCTGGAGGAATGTCTGAAGGAACTCCACGAGGAATTTCTGAGGGAATTCCAGAAGGAATATCTGGAGGATTTTTTTCAGGAATTGCAGAAGAATTTCATTAATGAATCCTTGGAGGAATTGCTGGAGAAATTCATGGAAAAATTCAAGGAGAAATTTTTGGAGGAATCCGTGCAGGATTCCCTGGAGGAATTCCTCGCGGAATTCCGAGAAGAGTTCCGGGAGCCATTCCTTTAGGATTCTCTGGAGGTATTCTGGCAAGATTCCTAGAGGATTTTTTTGGAGAAATCCCTGGAGGAATTTCTAGCGTACTTCCTCGAGAAATTTCTTAAAGAATTTGTGGAGGAATTTTAGAAGGATTTTCTGAAAAAAATCATGGATGATTTCCTGGAGGAATTCCAATTTTGTTGAGAATTTCCTTTAGGATTTTCTGAAGGGAGTCCTGGAGGAATTTCTACTGTACTTTCTCGAGAAATTTTTGAAAGAATTCTGCGGGAATTTTTGACCGGATTTTCGGAAGAAATTCATGGATGAATTTCTAGAGGAATTCCTGAAGAAATTCCTTGATAATTTTCTGAAGACATCCATAAGAAATTACACCAGGAATTCCTGGAGGATTTTTCAGATGAATTCCTGGTGTAATTTCTGGCGTTCTTCTGATGTCTCAAAGATTTTCTGGAGGAATTTGTGTTGGAGTTTTAGAAGGACTTTCTGAAGAAATTTATGGATGAATTCCTTAAAAATTCTTTGAGAATTTCCTGGATAATTTTCTGGAAACATCCAAGAGAAATTCCTGTAGGATTTCCTGAAGGAAGCCGTATAGCAATTCCAAAAGGAAATTTTAGGAGAATTCTGGCAGACATTCCTTGAGGATTTTTGAGAAATTTCAGGATGAATCTCTGGAGGAATTCCTGGAGGAGATATTTGAGTAATTTCTGGAGAAATATATGAAGGAATTCCTGAAGGAATTTGTGGAGGATTCTTTTGAGTAGTTTTATGAGGAATTTCTGAAGAAATTCATTAATGAATCCCCGGAGGAATTCCTGCAGAAGTTCCTGGAAAATATCCTGGAGAAATTTCTGGAGGAATCCATGTAGGATTCCCTGGAGGAATTCCTCGCGGAATTCCTGGAAGAGTTCCGGCAGAAATTCCTTTAGGATTTTCTTGAGGAATTTGTGGAGGAATTCATGCACGAATTTTTGGAGGATTCTCTGCAGATTTCAACAAGGATTCCGATCGAAACTTTCGATCTAGGTATTCTGACTCAATCTATGATGTCTTCTCCAATTCTAGCATTACTAATTGTCCAAGATTGATTTTTTTTTATAAATGATAATTTTGTCGATATTTTCCATTGTATTTGATACGTTTATAAAATTTTATAAGAACCGTAATAATGAATTCATAATAAAGTTTCACATTGCCTTGAAATCATCACCATCCGTAGCCTTCTCCAGAATCCGAACATGAAGTACTTGGCGATGTTAGCACCACATCATGTTGAAACCCCTTCTTGGGAATGAATTAAATGCTTTGACTGTTTTCCTACTCTCCGCATCGACCAATGTGGCGCTAGCTTCTATGCGCGAAAGATCGCTAAAAGTAAATCGCAAAAATATTGTATGGCGAATAGCACCTAATGGCGTATTTCTCGAAGTGAAACACATTATTCGAAAAAATATTTGGTAGCGGTTGTGCACAATGATGACCGGTTTGGTGCTTACCAAATATTTTTTCGGTAAAAACTTTTCATTTCGAGAAATTCGAGTTTAGATGCTTTTCGCCATACAAAATAAAATGATTTTACTCCTGTTGAGCAACATTAAACGCACTCCCTGCAGGTAATCCATTCATATTGCGTGTAACACCATGATTCTATTTTGCACCATGATCATATATTGCACCATCATTGTATTGCCCCCCCTAAGCAAGAACCCTGCGCACGCTAGTGCAACCGAATAATATTCCGCATTATTTGTCATAAAATTATTAAATTTAAGTAATTCTTAATTGGAGAATGTTATCTTAAGTTGAACCATTTGTTATCTAAATTTGAACTAGTGAACGGGGGCGAGCTTCCAGTGTTGGCCTGCAGACTGCGCTAGTGGTTGTTTTGTTTACTCTTGGGGGATGAAAAATTCCAAATTTAGTTTCCATGTTCTTGAACAGTTTAGAACATTCTTAGTTGAAATTCCACTGTCTAATGAAAAATAGTTATGGGAATTAGCAGATCCATATGTTTTTCTATTGTTCGGCACAAAATTGGCTGTTGTGGGAGATGCTCGAGCTGCTGCCGCCAGTAGTTCAAATTAAGATTAAAATTGGTTCAAATTATGATTACGATGGTTCAAATTAAGATTAAAATCATTGTTGACAAATAATCGATTTTTTTAATGAAATTCGGTGCAAATACAAACTTTTTACCACTTAATAGAAAGCTATTTATTATATACCCGTGGCTTTCATGTACATAAATTTTTGCCGTAGTAAATTATTTCCATGTGGGAGAAAAAATCACTCAAAATTTGCGCTACTTCGGAAAGCCGCAATTTGGTTCAACTTTTGATTACCTACCCTAATGTAAAAAATCATATCATATTCGACAACTACTATGGTCCACTGCACGAATTTATGCTGGTCTGCTCACTATCACGCGAAATTTGACGTTTGAGCGGTGTCGGCACCATTTGGATTCATTTTGGGCTCATTTTGGATTTTTTTCAGTATTTTTTCTTAAAATTTGACTTATTTTGTGATAATCACCCATACAACACTTTTTTGTAGGAGTAGTCATTTTTTGATTAAAAACATTTTTAAAAAATCCATAAAAAAAGTTTAGCCCTTTTCAAAAGTCAGTCCAGATAAATTTTGAAGAAACTAAGTATGCAAAGTTGGCATTCGACGTTTTGGCATTCGACGTTTTGTCTTTCGACGTTTTGTCCCTAAGCCGCTCATAAATGCTAGGAAGAAGTGCACATGCACATGCGTCACTAGTAATAACACCATCTTTAAGAACTTTCAGTTTTTGCAAATTCAGCATGGCTCATGACCCCAGCTTGGGAACCACTGAGCTTGGAAACGCTACTATATTGTAGTTAGTGCTCCTTGAGATGCAAAATACTAAAAATATTCACACTTTCTACACACTTAGAAATTCTGAAATTTCCACGAAACGGAATCACCAAAAAACGTAAATGTTTTCAAGACTGAATCACAAATTGGACTCAATTTTACGCGCATCATGTAAATGCTGGTTGGTTAACAAATCCGTTTCACCAGAAACGTAGAATCAGTATCACGTTCATCAGCCACCTTGCAGCTCGGTAAAATAGCCGAGAGGTAAGAGATGTGGCTCACGACCAGGAGATCCGGAGTTCGAATCCCATGCATGACAATATTTTACTTTTCTATGTTTTATCTGTCAAATCGGTTCTAGCGATTGCTAGACGCTGAGCAAAAATAAGTTTCATTTTGGGGTGTCTTGAAAGACGTAAATTTACATGTTATAACCTCTAAATTTGTGTTTTTGAAGATGCTCGTATATGTCAGGTTCAGGACACTTAAAATTACATGATATTTTCTAGGTGTGTACTTTCAGTTCTTGTAAAATCAGCATGGCCCCTGACACCAGCTAGAGATCTCTGCAACTATATTGCAATAAATGCTTCTTGAGACGCAGAACATGTAAACCTTTTTCACTTTCTTATAGCACTTTCGGTTTTTGAGATAATAGCATAGCCCGTGTCCTCTACTTGGGAACCACTGATCTATGCAATAGACGGATTTCGCGCCAACTCAAACAAATGTTGGTAGCACCCTCTCAGATTACAACGAAACTTTCTTGGTGTGTAGACCTTGCCCAGATAAGCCACTTTGCATACTCATTTTTCTAATTTTTTTTCTCGACTGACTTTTGAAAAGGGCTAAACTTTTTTTATGGATTTTTTAAAAATGTTTTTAATCAAAAAATGACTACTCCTACAAAAAAGTGTTAGTTTGTTTTTAGAAAAGACACTGAAAAAATAATAATTTGGACATGAAAAAGTTTTTGTTAGAAAAACTTTTTTTTCTTAAAAGTGCCCATCTTGTGATGTATGGACGGTTGGTAGGGAACATAATTACCTGTCTTGAGACAAAATTTCATCAATATCAAAAATGGTGTTTTTTTTTAAATCAACTTTGAATTTTTAGAAATGATTTTTTTCAGTGTAGGGCTCATTTTGGATTTTTTTCAGTATTTTTTTCTTAAAATTTGACTTATTTTGTGATAATCACCCATACAACACTTTTTTGTAGGAGTAGTCATTTTTTGATTAAAAACATTTTTAAAAAATCCATAAAAAAAGTTTAGCCCTTTTCAAAAGTCAGTCCAGATAAATTTTGAAGAAACTAAGTATGCAAAGTGGCTTATCTAGTCTTGGTGTACATACCCAGAAAGTTTCATTGTAATCTGAGAGGGTGCTGCCAACTCCGAATACGATTTGGGGCGAAATTCGTCAATACCACTATATTGTAATACATGTGATGTACATTAGACTGGGTAACAAAGTCGATTTTTTGGAACAAAGCTTTCTCGATTCCTTTTAGCGCCCAAAACAAATATGCAAAATTTGGAGACGATTGGTTGCGTCCCCGTGTTCCGCATTGAGATTGAAATTTGTATGGGATTTAGTATGAGAAAAGTGATTTTTTGCATTTTCCTCATAAGAGGAATTCCACGGAGTCATGTCAGTCGATCCTGAGCGACCATTTCAAAAATATCTGAAACTTTGCACAGTTTTTCAATTTCATATAAATCGCCATTTTTTGATATTAAACCTTCATATTCACTCACGACTAACTTTTCAAAAGGGTGTATGCGAAAATAGTTCTAAAATATTCTAAAAGCTGTACAGCAAAAACGGATTGTTCGATTGTTATAAATTTTTCAGCAAAGTTAGATAACTAAATGATGATTCCTTAGAAAATATACACTGTAAAAAATTTCTTTTTCTACTTTGTAAAAATATGATATTTGTCACAAAAACTCAAATATCTCAAAACCCTATCTTTTTACCAACTTCAATTTTTTAGGGGAAATGGCCCATTATATCAGCTATCTACCATAAAATTTTGGTGATGGTAAACTGATAAACAAAAAAGTTATGACATTTCAAACATTTCACAATTTTTACATTTAGTAACAAAAAAAAAATTTTTCCTGTGTAAATTATTTCGAGAATTATATTTTGATGCTGATTTTATTGTAAAGGCTACCGCCTGAATTAAACAAGTTGTTTTCATGATACTTTAGTTTGATTATTCGTAATTACTATAGTATCTATTTGAAACTTAGACGCGATCCAGTGTTGTGATCAAAAATATTGAGATTGTCATACTTTTTATTGTACGTGACTGGTGAAAAAATCCCTTGATAGTGTTGAAAAGCTGTTGATTATAAGAAAAATGGAATTGAATTTATTTTTAAGACAAAAGCTGTATAATAAAAGTTTTTTTATACGCGTATACGTCTAGTTTATCCGCAAAAAAAATCCCTCTTACACACTTATTTCTGAATTGCCTGTTCGGTACTTTTTTGACGAGATTATAACAGCAGTACGATCTCGGTAGTTTCGGTAATCGATTTTACTGAGGCTCAGTAAAACAACTGTCAAAATCGTATGGAAAAGGTAAACAATGCATTTTTGCTGAACGAGTTCGGTGCTCAGCAGTTTTAATCTCGTCAAAAAATTACCGAACTCGGTAATCAAAATTAAGTGTGTAGAGAACAGACTTTATGATCGGAAGAATGCGAGTAACTTCAACAACAACAAATGCATAAGAGGTACATACCACAGACAAACAGACGAAACGCCTAGAACAATTTTAGTGAAAATTCATCGCCCAGTTCACACTATCACCACCTGGTGGAAATGTTTCACGAAACACTGCGTTGTGCAATATCGTCATCAGAAGGCGCTAGTGTGAAACGTCAAACGCAAAGAAAAACGATGGGCGCTCTTCTTGTTATGAAAGCCACAACCAAGATTCAAAATGATCGTTGAAGGCGTGGTCAATGAAAATTTCGCCAGTGTTACGTTTGTTTGTCTGTATACATACCTGACAATGCTCACGAAAAAAACAAAAAAATTCTACCGCTATGAATATTAAAAATTGTATAGTATTTTTTTTCTTCAGCCACCAACACCAAACAAGTAAGTTAAAATTAATAAGTGATTTTGTTTATTATAATCTAACGAACAAGATGAACAGTCGCTTTCTCAAAGGTCTTCAACTCAACGCTCTCTTGTAGACCGTTTGATGAAAAAAAATGTTCAAAAGAGTTACGAAATCTCACCGAAAGCACCATAGATAAACTGAAAGAGACTGGTTATGCCCAAATGTCCACATTGTGTACAAAATTACGCATTTGCACGTCCTGCCGTCTAGAATTTGACAAACGAGCCATCTGTATATCATCGGTAAAGCAGGGCGCAGGAAGTTCGAAAACGACAACAACTGAGAAATTGCCATCAGCGACATCTGTTTAAGGACAAGGTATTTGGAGTACATAGCTCAAAATTTCTAGAGCACCGTTTTTTAGAACCGTTGAACGGATTTGGATGAAAATGCATCACGCTAATTGTTCAGTGGTTGTCAACAGCGTGATGCATTTTAATCCAAATGAGTTCAACGGTTCTAAAAAACGGTGCTCTAGAAATTTTGAGCAATGTACTCCAAATACCTTGTCCTTAAACAATTTAATTACGCCCCTTTTCAAAAATGCCCTGTAATATTCTTCAACATCTATACCCATTTCAATATTTTTAACGTTGCAAAACACGCTTTCAACATTAATCTTGAAGAAGAGGGAAAACACTTGTCCTCAAATGTAACAGCAAATTAATGAATAAACGACTAATGCGCGGAGGGCGTGATAAAATCGGAACATTACGGTACATAGTATATTATATTATATGTATATATAATATATAATAAAAACAACTTGTTTTACTCACGCAAGGCCATTAACAATAAAATCAGCATCAAACTTCAATTTCCGGCCGAAATAATTTACACTAAAAAAAATTATTACTAAATGTGAAAATTGTGAAATGTTTGAATTGTCATAACTTTTTTGTTTATTTTCATGGTAGATTGCTAATACAATGGACCGTTTTCTCTAAAAAATTACGTTGGTAAAAAGATAGGGTTTTGAGATATTTGAGTTTTTGTGACAAAAATGATATTTTTTTATGTTAAAAAAGATTTTTTTCACAGTGTATATTTTCTTAGGAATCGCCATTTAGTTATCTAACTTTGCTGAACAATAAAATCAGCATCAAATCGCGATTCCCGGCCGAAATAATTTACACAGAAAAATTTTTTTTACTAAATGTAAAAATTGTGAAATTTTTGAAATGTTATAACTTTTTTGTTTATTAGTTTACCATCACCAAATTTTTATGGTAGATTGCTAATACAATGGACCGTTTTCCCTAAAAAATTCAAGTTGGTAAAAAGATAGGGTTTTGAGATATTTGAGTTTTTGTGACAAAAATGATGTTTTTCAATGATAAAATAGATTTTTTTTCACAGTGTATATTTTCTTAGAAATCACCATTTAGCTATCTAACTTTGCTGAAAAATTCATAACAATCGAACAATCCGTTTTTGCTGTGCATATTTTTGAATATTTTTGAACCATTTTCACATACACCCTTTTGAAAAGTTAGTCGTGGCTCTAAATAAAAATTTGATATCGAAAAATGGCGATTTAGATGGAACTGAAAAACTGTGCAAAGTTTCAGTTCAATAGAAAATCATGAATTAAAAATTTTCCTTAATTTTGATGCTGTTGCTTGGAATCGCTCTTTAGATTTTGCAGCATAAAACTAGTCACGCCGTCGAATTGGGTTGTTAAATTTAAAAAAAATTTACTGATATTTTGTTTTTTACGAAAGAGCACCTTTTTCTGAGCCACTAGAATTTTTTTCAGATTTTTAGAACTTTATTTTGATACCTAAATTCAATTTCAAAGAGATTTTTTGAAATCACCTTTTGACAGCTGGGCAACTGTTTGACAGCTCCGCCCAGTACAAAATGCAACGAGGGGTGATTCGACAAATCGCTCCCATACAAACTTCAAACTGATTTTGAAATAGGTTCCTGGGCACCAAAATTCATGAACATTTGGATTTCGGCTCAGTTTGACATGCAGATTAAGAATATGGAATTATCTCAACTCCGCTAAAGAAGCCAATTAAACATATTTTCAATAATTTATGCAATGTCATTGATTCAATTAAAAACGCTTTAAGATGTGCGAGCAGTTATTGAACCAAAGACATACCTGACGATCTGCATACCACTTAGGGGCATCAATTTCTGTGATTCCAGCGACAAATAGACCTAATTCTGACAAAAAAAGTTCATCCTATATATGTCAGAGTCATAATTACTTAGAGAGTTAGTGTCTTTGACAAAGTTGTTTGATAAGTCAAAAACTTACAGCTGATTTACTATTGGATGTGAGATTCAGACAAACTGGGCGACGCTAATTAAAAGTTTACAATAGTTTAGAATTTCTCAAAAAGTTTTCAACAAATTTTGACTAGTTGAGAAACTATTTTTTGGCAAAATCTTTGGACACTTTATAAGAAGTTACAACATGTTGAATATTTTTTTAATAAATATAAAGTGCATGATTTTTCAAAATTTCAACTACCACTAGTCAGTTAGAAACATGAATCAAACGGCTTTTAAACTGAAAATTCTTGACAAGATAAACAACTTTTCCAAAGACATCAACATTCTAAAAATCTAAAGTCTAAGTAATTAGAGTCCTGAGATATATGAGTTTCAATTTCGTAGGTGTTACGTCTGTTTGTCGGTGATTCTTGTTATATCAAAATAGATGTAACACTGACGTAAATCCGTCCCATATATTTCAAGATTCTAACTATTTAGACAGTTGGTGTCCTCGACAAAATTGTTTGGCTGGTCAAGAACTTTCAATTGATACTTCTATTGATAATCATACGGCCCGATTTCAAATCCTTCCACTAGGAGGCGCTAGAGGGCATACACATTTTTAGTTTTACTTATCTCAGAATCGTAATTAATTGGAAAGACGATTGCTTCATTAAAGTTGTTTGATAGATCAAGGACTTTCAGTTTAATAGCCGTATGGTATTAATTTCTGCCACACAGTGGTGGTAGTTGCAAATTTTCAGAAGCATGCCAATTTTAATAATTACCCAAAACACATTCAACAAGCCGTAACTTTTTATAAAATATATCAAAAATTCTCAAATTTTGACTGATAGTTCCTCATCTTGTTATCTGTAATTTCTACATTTTTGGACTTGATTGGTTAGCTCTACACAAAGATGGAGCGCTTTAAGCAGAATCATATTTTTGACTGTTGTTCTATTAACTCTTATATCATCTTATCCCTTTCCTGCTTTTGCAAAATGGAAACTAACGTCTTCTAGTGGCAAAATTTCGCATCTATTGGTAAATCAACTGCAAGTCCTTTACTTACCAAACAACTTTGCCGAAGAAATCGTATTTCTATGTAATAGGGATCCTGAGATGTATGAAATTTAAAATTTGTAAGTTCTCTAGCGCCGCCTGTTGGTGGAATTTGAAATCAAACTATCCATCAACTGTAAGTTTTTGACCAACTTAATAACTTTGTAATTTCGTCAGTGTTTCGTCTGTTGGCCACTGATATCACAGACATTTTCGGTTTGAGTGGTATTTGATTACGATTAAAAAAAATTACAATATAGTAGTACAATTACATCGTAGATTTTGGCCAAACACCATCTCCCCCGTCCTTCAAAAGTCTACGTAGTTTATGAACGGGCAATGGTACGCAATTTATAAACGATATCTTGAAAAAGAGCTCATACACTACGAGAACGAAACTGTTTTGAATATAGAACTACATTTGTCCAATTCAGATGAAAGCCAGAAAGATTTGATCATTTCCACAGAACTTTTTTTCGTGACGTTACAACGCAAACTTCAACCAGGTGAAACTCAGGCTTCCGTGAACCGATTTTCTTTCTTTTAGTCTCATTTGGAAGATCTTTTCGAGTACAAAGAGCATACAAAATTTCATATATGTAACGTTTTCCGCATTTGAATCAAATTTGAAAATGTTGATTTTTCGTGACGTTACAACGCAATAAAAACCCATACTATGATCAGCCATATTTCAGAGTTGTTAAGTCTTCCGATGAAAAATCTTTTTATGCTAAAAAATCTACACACATTTATCTACAAATGATGGAAGACTTTTGAAAAATCAGTGTGTTGGTGTTTAAAATACGGCAGTTTGGATGAAAAGTGTGCCTAAAAGACTTAAAATCACGATTTAAATGTTAATCTTATTCGTCGTTCAATTTATATTTATTGTCACACTAATATCATGTCGAATACATTTTTGGATGACAAAGGTAATGTAGAATGTGATAAAAATGTCAAATATGCCAAAACTCAACTTTGAAAAATTGGTATTAATGATACGGGGCCCGTAGAATGTGTCTATAACTAATGACGTTAAAGTATAGCCCAAGATGTGCCGAAAAACTGCCGAAGACCGCAACGTGATCCGACACAATTCTCAGGAATTGGTAAGAAAGTTTTCCAACGATTTATTGATGCATTACTTAATGAATTATGTCTTTTATGTTATTCGGTTTGTTGTAGCAGGGTGAGTTGAAATCTCTGAATTCCATCGGAGGTCAACAAGAGCTGCTTGGTCTCCTGTGCAGACATGACATCTTATTCCTCTTGTATGGATCTTGTATCACCATCAGGGCACATATTGGGTTATCAAAACTTGATGGTGCCAAACAAGCACGCCTACTTTGTGCATTTTTTCTAATCCTCACAAACGAGCGAAACCAAGGCGAAAGACAGCTTTTGCTCACAAGACTGATTATGAGTAGATTCTGAGTGGCTCTGAGCAACTCCCTTTACTCAGCACAGCACAGCGTTAGTTGTATACTTAGCAACCATAGGATTCATTTGTTTACTCAGTGAAAAATATACGTACTACATTTTCGTACATGTTTCTGTGAGTCTGCGACAAACACATCCTATCAATTAGGATTTTATGACTCAGGAATAAGGATGCAGATTTCTGTCCCGATCATGGGACTTCCAAGCTTTAAATCCAAGCAAGATAGATGTGTTGGATGTTATGACTACTTGGATTAGTGAAAAAAGTCCGAGCATAACTGTCTGGGCCAATCCCTGTTCACTCGCGACACTTGTTCGAGCTTTAATTAGCGATAGAAAGGCAACGGCGATATTGTCACTTCACACTATCTTCGAATCTAATTAATAACACCAGTTTGATGATATAATGGACTGTAATAAACTATTCAAATTCGTGCGCGCGACCACACGGTCGATCAACAAGAACGATGCCGGTACCGACGACGATCGGAATAAAACTAAACTGTCTCACCGCAGCAGCCGCACAGGGATGCTGCGAGAGATTATCACTGCTCACGAGAATCTGCATAGGTGCAAATGATCGTGGTAACTCATGAGGGTATGCTACAGTGGCGGACAAATTAATTTTATACAATTCCTAACATTCCGGCCGCCTTGAGTTCACTCAAAATAAATTCAAATTTCCTACAATTACAGCAGTTCAAATATATGTTCAATAAACTCTCCTACAACTCCACCAGCTGTTGCTGACGCCACATCCTTCGCGAACTGATCCATCCATTTGCTCTCTGCAATCGGGCTAATCTTGACCATTCGACCGATATAACTGCTAGCGGCATCTCCACCGGAATCCGCTGCACGCTGTTGTTAGTGACGACTTCTGCTGACTGCTCACACGACTTCCGCTTTGGTCCGATCGGCTTGATATCCTGTCGGGAAATAGACGGCTTGACTCCATTTCATACTTGAAATACGAGGGACATAACTTAACAATCGCCCCCTGGCGTTAACAGATGAGTCTGTCTATGCTTGCCAAAGTGTGCCCCAATGGGGGCGTAAAAGCTTAGCGGAAGTTGTTGATGCAGTTGCGCAGAATTCCTCTCGTGATGTTGATCCGTGGTAGTATATATTGCTGACCGGCGATGGTGAAATATGGAGCATTGGAGATGATTCTGTTGAATGGGAATTCTATTGGCGTCTGGAATACTCTTTATGTACATTAAAACGTAACTTATAATGCGGCCCCGGCATAAACGACACAGTGTGTCGTGAACCGCCAAATTTGCCCCAAATGGGGCCATACTTAGCTGTGTTGACCTTCAGGTCCAAAATATGGTTGCAAATCCGTTTGCAGAAAGGGTCCGGATCTGTTGAAGAATAATAGCGATTGGGATCCGAAATTGGTGATTGATGAAAGAGACGTAACTTAGGTGTCGCCCCCTCGGCAGTTGTGGCGGTAATGCCACGAGCTTGCCAATGATTGCCCCCAATGGGGGCGTACTTAGCTTAGTCGAAGATTTGTTGATAAAACAGTGGTGCATTCCGGAACAGATATGATGCCCTCGTAAGTCTCGTGTTTGGGATGAACTGTCGAAGGAGAACGCATCAGAATGTTCCCAGAAATACGGGAAGATTGAAAACATAACTTTAGGGTAGCCCCCAGGCAGTAGCGATGATCTACACCGCAAGATGCCTTAAGATGCCCCATACGGGGGCGGAAATACTTAGTTGTGGCATCACTGTGCTTCCTCCTGCTGATTTTCACGGATGGGCAGAATACAAATTTTGGAGTTTGCTCTGCGAACATGACCATCCTTTGTACGAACGGTGACGACTCTCACGTTTCCATCTTGGCCTGGGTGGATTTCTGTCACGCGGCCCAGCTTCCATTTGAGGGGTGGAACATTGTCCTCTCTCAGGAGAACCATGGTTCCGACTTCCAGATTGTTTCGTTGCTTGGTCCATTTATTGCGGCTTTGCAGATTTGACAGATAATCGGTTGACCAATGCTTCCAGATTACCTGGCTGTAACGTTGTACTTTCTGCCATCTGGAAAGTCTACCCTCTGATAGCTCCAGAAGACTTGGTTCGGGAATTGCAGTAAGTGGTCGTTGTATAAGAAAATGTCCTGGAGTTAGCACCTCCAGGTCTTCAGCGTCGTTGCTCAACGGAGTCAGAGGTCTCGAGTTGAGGCATGCCTCTATCTGCGTAACCACGGTGAGCATCTCGTCCTGCTTCAGCATGCTGTTGCCGATGACTTTCTTCATATGACCCTTTAGTGATTTTACCGCCGCCTCCCACAAGCCACCAAAGTTCGGTGACCTGGCCGGTATGAATTTGAACGTAATCGATTCTCGGGCGGTTTCTGCAGACAATTGTTCTTGGAACTCTTGCTGGCGGAACATACGATCTAGTTCGCTTAGTTGCCTTCGTGCACCGACGAAGTTTGTCGCATTATCGCAGAATATTTCCTCTGGTCTTCCGCGCCTAGCAACGAAGCGCCGTAGAGCAGCAAGAAAGGCGTCAGCTGTAAGGTCCATTACAACCTCGACGTGGACGGCCTTGCACACCATGCAAACGAACAAACAGATGAAGCATTTTATCGGTGCTCCCTTCCGAGTTGCGGGTTGCAATTCAAACGGTCCGCAATAATCGATTCCCACTCGTTGAAAGGCAGGAGCTGGGGAGACTCTTTCGAGAGGCAAATCTCCCATCAGCTGTTCATGAATTCGAGGT
Source organism: Aedes albopictus (assembly GCF_035046485.1). NCBI lineage: Eukaryota > Metazoa > Arthropoda > Insecta > Diptera > Culicidae > Aedes > Aedes albopictus. The sequence continues at coordinate 90,266,136 of NC_085136.1, forward strand.
TTCGCCCTAAAGCATTTCACGCATTCGTGCGTTACCTTCCGCGCGAGGTTTCTGACATTCAGCGGCCAGAATCTTTCACGGACGCAGGAAATCATCAACTGCGGTCCTGCGTGAAGCAGGCGATGGTGATAGTCGATCAAAATCAACTTCGTTAGCGGATGTTGGCTGTCCAAAATCATCGGGTGCTTTCGTCCTCTCGCAATCGGAGCATTACCGAGCCGGCCGCCGACGCACAGTATCCCGTCGATCATCACAGGATTCAGATTACGAAGCTTCGATGTCGATCGCACTTCTTTCTTTGCAGCAAGGTCTGATAGTTCCAATGGAAAGCATTCCGATTGTGCTAACTGCACTAATACTAGCAGAGCTTCTTTGTGCTCAGCTGCTGTAACTATTCCCACTCTTCTCCGCAACTTATTGCGAAGCTTGCAGTTGAAAGAGAAGCGGAGTATCCAAGCGCACGAGACTTAGTAGTGTTGAGCGCAACTTGAAGATCGTACTTGGAGGCAGCGTTTGCAAAACTGCGGAAACCAGCGGTCGCTCCTCAAGAACCACTGAATCGAATTGATGTTCCAGAATCCGTGAGCTCATTGGCCAATGACGATTGTCCTTTTTTAGCCATTCTGGGCCGCTCCACCAGAGGGCATTGTTCGCTATCTGCGCCGGAGTAGCTCCTCTTGAAATTATATCGGCAGGATTTTCAATCCCCGGAACATGATTCCAAGTTCCTCCCTTCGTCGTATGTTGTATCTCCGATACACGGTTGGCAACAAACAGCTGCCATCTTGATGGGTGCGATGAAATCCAGCATTTAACTATTGTAGAGTCCGTCCAGAAGAAGGATTCCCCTGTTACAATCATACTCGTCGAAACCGTTTCATACAGGTGCGCCAACAGTAGCGCTGCTGATAGCTCCAGCCGTGGTATGGATTGCTTCTTCTTTCTCTTACTAAGGTCTTCCAACGGCGCAACCTTCGATTTGGCCATGATCAGGTTCACTGTGACTTGTCCGGTTTGACTCACGCACCGTAAGTATACCGCTGCACCGTATGCCTTATCACTCGCATCGCTGAATCCATGGAATTCGCAGGAGACTACGTCTTTTCCGAAGCTAACCCACCGAGGAACCGATACGGCGTCCAACTCGCAAAGGTTTGTTCTGAATTCCATCCAACGTGATTGAAGCTCGTCGCTTAGCGGTTCATCCCAGGAGTATTTCGCCTTCCAAAGCTCCTGAAGGAAGAGCTTGCCTTGGACTACTACAGGTCCAACGAGTCCGTAGGGATCGAAGAGTCGCGCTATTTCGGAGAGAACAGTACGATGCGTGATTGGTCCGCCCGGTCTCCAGTCCGGAACTTTGATCCAAAGCGTATCCGTAGCCGGCTGCCACGTGAGGCCTAAAGTCTTCACTGTCGCTTTCTCGTCTAACTCCAGCATTTCTCGATCATCCCGTAGATTCGGTGGTATTGCCTTCAGGATCTCTGGATTGTTGGAATTCCACTTCCTGAGGTTAAAGCCTGAACTTTGTAGGAGTTCCAGTACCTCCTTGCAGAGCTGTACGCCTTCTTCCACTGTATGCGGGCCCGACAGCATGTCGTCGACATAAAAACTCTTCTTCACCACCGCTGATCCTAGCGGGTATCGAACTGCTCCATCTTCAGCGCATTTGTTTAGACACCGAGTAGCTAGATAAGGCGCTGACGATGTTCCGTACGTGACAGTGGTAAGCTTGTACGTCCGTAAGTCCTCCTCAACTGAGTCTCTCCAAAATATTTTGTGAAGCAGCTGGTCTGACTCACTCTGCCATACCATGCGGTACATTTTCTCCGCGTCTCCTACAACAGCATATTTGAACAGCAGAAAGCGCAACAGAATACTTCGCAAGTCGTCTTGAACGACCGGTCCCACCATCAAAACGTCGTTCAACGATACTCCGGAATCCGTGGAACAGGATGCGTCGAACACTACTCTTAACTTGGTTGTAGTGCTATCGGGTTTTAGCACAGCATGGTGCGGCAAGAAGTATTCGGGACTCTGCTGTTCACTGTCGTTTGGTATCTTCTCCATATGGCCCATGGAGAGATATTCGTGCATGAATGCCTTATACAAAGCCTTCATTTCTGGATTGGCGTTTAGACGCTTCTCCATCGCTAGGTACCGTTTCTTCGCTATCACCTTGGACTGTCCTAGTTTCTCCAGCATGTGTTTCCGTTTAGGCAGCGTTACTCGAAACTTTCCATCCGAGTCTCTAATAGTCGTCTCCTCGAAAATGGATTCACATGTCGACTCCTCGATTGACAGGCAGCTCTTAGTGCGGCACGATTCCAACTCCCAGAATTGAGCTAGTTGTTCGTAGAGTTCTTCCGTAGTCACCGGAGAAGACGCTACCGTAGTATAGCTCACAACAGAGGTTTCCGGAAGTTCGCCTGCAACAATCCATCCCAGCTCCGTATTTCGAAGAATCAATCCAGCATTAGACAGCTTCTGCTGCGAATTCAGCAGCAAATCGTAGAAAATGACTGCTCCTAAGATCACATCGACTACTCCGGATTCATTGAAGGTTGGATCCGCGAGAGCGATATCTGCAGGCAGGTTCCAAGACGAAACATCGAAGCTTTGCTGAGGTAGGTTTGAAGTAATCTTCGGAAGCACGTAGAACTTCAGCTCACATGACACATACGACGAATTGCACGATGCCACGGATGCTAACACTGCTTGCTTGCTGACAGACGAACAACCACCCACTCCTTTCACAGGCAGATTTTCCCGAAAACGATGGAAATTCAACCTTTGGGACAACGTTTCAGACATTATGCAAATCTGAGATCCGTTATCTAATAGGGCTCGTGCAAGAACGGTGTTTCCGTAACGATCACCGAGCTTCACGACAGCGGTAGACAGGAGTGCAATGTTTGACTGAGGGTGTGTAGCAGTTTGGTGTACAGTTGGAGTATTGGTGGGAGGTGATCGTGCATTTTGCGAAGATGTACTTTGTGTTTGTGTAGACTGTGGATTGGGATGAGACGTGTTCCGGTTTGGGGTTTGATTAGATTGCTGAGGCGGGTTCGCGGCTTGAGGTCTTCTCGGTGGACTTTGGGAGGAGAGCTGGTTCGAAGTTTGCTCCTGATTCACAGGAGCCACGTAGGGATGAAGAAGATAATGGTGATTTTGTCCACATTTGCCGCACGTCGTCCTCGAACAATCCGCAACGAAGTGTCCCGGTCGTAGGCAGTTTAAGCACAACCCAAGCTTTCGGACTGTCGCCTTCCTGTCAACAACCTTCATCTTTCCGAACCGCCTGCACTGCTCTATGAAATGCGTTCCGCCGTTACAGACTTGGCAATTTCCATTGGACCCAAGTAACACAACTTGTTACATAATAGTTTAAAATTCACTTTTAATACTTATTCAGAAGTATTTTTCTTGTTATATTTACTTAATACCGAACACCTATATAATCAAAACAGCGCAAAAAATGGCGGCTTATAAAACATCTTGAAAGTTATATAAGATGTATTCTAATACACTTATATTACATCTGCAGTACATTCAATTCAAGGCTCGTATAATTGTTGTACATAATTAAGTTATTCGTCAACGATAAAAGCTTGAAAAAATCTAGTATTAAACAATATTTTTTATTGGTTCTAAATATGCTGCCTTCAAGTGAAATAGCTTACAGAATACAATTATACTACATACCATATACATATGTTCATACTACGCTGATTATATGTGATATAACTTATTTTCAAACAAACCAATGGAAGGAATCAAAACGAAGCGTTGAAGCTGTCAGAATAGAAAACAAAAAACACAAAACAAATTGTGTTTATATGTAAATATATTTATTTTTTTTTTGCCAGAAAAATAATTTGTATGTTGTGCATGCAACTCAAGATGCAATGGCTTTTTATAAATTTTTCAGATATCAAATTCTGAAATGGGGTTCACTCAGTTGTGGTAGTAAAGTTTTACATGCGGTTCAAGATTTATGGTGAAACCTCTGTTTTTACTCGCCAATAAATCAAGCGCCACTGAGTTATGTTGGAAACGTAATACGAATCAAACAGATAATACAGCTTTGGGATAAAGATTTAAAATCCACTAGAGAAAAGCAATATGGCCGATTTCTCGAAAGAGTTACAGTACAGTTCAAAATATTACAAACAAATTGAATTGCAATTTTTTTTTTTGGTTTATAATAATTATTACTGGTAATATCATAAATGTGATGTATAGACCAGAATGTAGGAGTAGTTTCATTTTGAGAAATCGATAAATAAATAAAGCCAAAGTATCCATTAGTTTTAAATTTGTATTAACATAAAACATATGTTTTTATGTGTGTGGACGGTACTGTTAGCTAAAATAACCGAATTATTTCAACAGGCTATGATGTGAAATTAAGTTGAAATAACGTTCAAATTACGTTATGACAGCAACACAATATTAAAATGTGCATGTGTTTTTAATGAACGTTTATAATATGTTTCCATAACATTTCTTCAACATAAACACATATAATGTTTTTATTATGTTTTGCAACAAGTGTTTCAACACTTAAATAACTCAATTATAACTTAAATTTTTAATCAGATCAGATGTGCCAAATGTCAAAATAATGTTTTTATCAATCGTTGTTTACTTTGTTCATAGTGGAAACCATCGTCGGCCTTTTTTTAGTTTCCTCGGTTAATCGAATGTAATTTGGAAGACTATCGACGTTTTTCCCAGTGAACGCCTTTGGAAAAATCCGCGAGTGCTCCTACGAATAAAAACTCCGTGTTGATGCAGCCATCAGCACAAAGTCGCTTTGAATGGCGATTGAACGCCGCGATTCCAAAGCAGAACGCATGATTCTGTACAAGCATTATAATAGCGGCTATTAACAGTTTCAAAAAACGCCGATGTGCAAAAAAGAGCCACACCAGGATGCAAACGAATCCACGCTCAGCGTAGACCTACATACTGCGCGGTGTAACTTTGTTTTCGGTTCCATTTGAAGGAATAACTTTTGCCTGCTGTAAGTGCTTGAAAATCGTGTTGAAGTGCTGCAAATTTCATACAAATATTCTATTGTAGTCTTGATTGTAGTACGTAGATCTCAGGTTGATTCCGGTGGATTACCGATGGGGCTTAAACTGCTGCAGTTCTGGCCTTCCGGGTAGAGCAGAAAGATGAGCGGACCTTATTTGCTGATGGTGAATATTATAATAACGCAAACATTGATTGCAAACGCGGTATTGTTGTGTCTTGCTGCTCAATTAATGTTATTTACTTGTATTATAAATGTATTTCGTACATGATGAATCTGAAATACAAAAACAAAATATTTGTTTTTATTTGTAATATGCCAACATAGTTAGAGCTTGAAAATAACACCAGATGTTTCCAAAAACACATATATGACGTTTATAATACATCTTCTAAAAAATTGATCTGTTAAGATGTTTTGTGTGTTACTTGGGGATGACATTGCAGCGTGAACCACCGGAGTCTTGATCGGCCGCTTGAAGTCACTACTTCTACGCGCGGACGTTGACTGCAGGATTGCACAGTGGGTTTCCAAGAAATCTACCATTGCTTCATACGATGGGATGTCCTTTGAAGCATGGTGCGTTTCCCAGTGACGAATCGTGTCGTCATCGAGTTTCTGGGAAAGCATAAAAGCTAACAGAGTGCTCCATTCAGCAGGCTTCTCTCCTAGCTTCTCCAGTTGCTGAAGATTGATCTTGAAGGTTGTTAAGATGTGACTTAGTCCCTGGAAACTCTCGGATTTCAATGGTGCCACAGCGAAAATTGCTCTCAAATGCTCCTGCGCAATGAGCTTGTGATTCTCGTATTTGGCCTCCAAGGTGGACCAAGCCAGGGTGTAGTTTGCTGCAGTGGCTTGAATCTGGTTGATTTGTAACAGGGCATCATCTCGCAACGACGAACGTAGATAGTTGAACTTATCTATCCTGTTCAGCTGGTTGTTGTCGTGTATCAACGACTTGAAGTTATCACGAAAGTTAATCCATTCTGAGAGCTTACCAGAAAAGGTAGGAAGCCTCAACTCTGGGTACTTTATTCGAGATGGCTGGCAAACGTCTGCCTCTGGGTGCCGGACAACAGCAACTTCAGTGTTTTCGGCTAGTTTGACATGAAGTTGTTGTTTCAAGCTGAAATATTTGTTCTCGAACTCTTTGAAGATTTCTTCATTCTCCCTCTGACGTGCTTCTGCCATGGACGCGCGATCGACAGCTCCTTCACCTTCAGTTTCACCTGCAGCAGTTCCATCAACATCCAGGTCGTCAGTCAACACTTCAATTTTAACTCGCACATCACAATACTTGTCGTACACTTCATCTAACTTCTTCATACGAAACTGCAAAACACTCCGATCACGTTCTTCATAGTTCTCCAAGAACTCTTCTATATTTTCCAGCGTAATCCAGGCTTGGCGCTCCTGCTTCACGAAGGCCCGTAGATCAGCCACCGGCATATTTGCTGCAATCACTTCACTTCTCACTATAAGCAACTCACTCCCGAGACCTCAAGCGACCGAACGAATTGACTGATTGACAGATCAAATAATAAAAGTGACCAACCACTTTCCAGCAATCCCAAATAATGCCTTCAAAGGCAAGAAATCATAAAATCCGGAGAATCCCAAACACGTTCTCCACAGTCGTCTACTAATTTGTAGTACAATCTTGCATGCAATTTATGCTCATCTGAGCTTATATAGTTTCTACCTATGTAGCACTTGCACTGACTGCCGCATATGCAGATCAAGTCAGGCACCTCAACCATCCAATCTCAAGCACACTGTACTTAGCTGACGTCCTTCGGCGATCTCTAGATGTCCACTCTGGGCTTCGGGTACAGGAACGGCGGTCCGCGGGAATAGCGAGCGATGACTCAGATCCTCTGGATTGATGCAGCAACCACACACGTAACCCCTACTTCCACAGCAGCGACGAAGCAGAATCACCACCAAAGGCACGTTTTAATTCTTCGACCAGACCGGTCAAACACAATCACTTTTCGATTGGCGTCACCACGCCGGTTGGACAAAGAGCAGAACCTCTTCTATTGTCCGGTAATTCGACGACCGATGTCGTACCCACGCCGCGCACACCGCGAACAAGCTATCTCGAAACTGGCTAATCCGGCTCGCCAGGACCAATGTCTGGGCCAATCCCTGTTCACTCGCGACACTTGTTCGAGCTTTAATTAGCGATAGAAAGGCAACGGTGATATTGTCACTTCACACTATCTTCGAATCTAATTAATAACACCAGTTTGATGATATAATGGACTGTAATAAACTATTCAAATTCGTGCGCGCGACCACACGGTCGATCAACAAGAACGATGCCGGTACCGACGACGATCGGAATAAAACTAAACTGTCTCACCGCAGCAGCCGCACAGGGATGCTGCGAGAGATTATCACTGCTCACGAGAATCTGCATAGGTGCAAATGATCGTGGTAACTCATGAGGGTATGCTACAGTGGCGGACAAATTAATTTTATACAATTCCTAACAATAACAATCCAGATCATGATGCTCTTTATATTTTTATGCAATTCAGTATCATAATTTCTGTTTTATGCTACTCATTTCAGTTTTATAATGACCTACTTTTCCGTACCGGTTCATGATGCAGCTGAAATGAGTTGCATAATGAAACATAGCTGCATAATGTTCATTATGCAACTCATTTGAGTTGCATTATGAACATTATGCAACTCAAACGAGTTGTATATTGAAAAAAAATCATTGCATCAAACTTTGTATGGAACTCGTTGCAAAACTCAATTTTTTCAGCACTTCTCGTATTTATCCAACTCAGCAAGCCTCGTTGGATAAATGTACGAATCGAGCTGAAAAATTCAACTTTTTGCAACTCGTTACATAAATAACTATTAATTTATTAATTTATTAATCAGAAACAATAATCAAATCTAAATATTTTGTTTGATTTGATCGAGCAGATTTTCATTTTTTTTTTTCAACGTGACATAATACTGAACCAACTATTCAAAATTGGTACCACAAGATTCAATGGTTTGAAACTGGTTGAAAGTCACTGTTCCGTTTGAAGGGGTTTTCCATTAATTAGTGATGATTAGACGATCGAGGTATGGTAGTATTAAATCCTGCATACACGATTTCAGAGTCAAGAGCACAGAAGAACTATCAATATAACTGCAGAGGAATAACCATTGCACTTATTTTACGTACTTACTGGACGGTCCACCATGCTCGCATGGTCGTGATGGTAGTACCGACGACGACGACGACGACGACTACGCTGACTGAATCAAAGTCGCTGCGTGTGACAAAATCGTCAAAATTGAATCATCCCATTTGGACTGGGAGGACCGGGCAGCACTTTGTGTTTCGTCGATGGCTTTTGTCTTTATTATTCGAGTGCTCAAATCCATTTTCGTCCATGTGACGAGACGAGGGAGAGAATTGTTCGCTTTATCGGAAAAATGAAGTTTCCACATGCACTCAGTTTTATTGCATCGTTTCGAGTAAAACGGATTCGGAAGCATTGAATGATTATTGGTTTAGTGCGACAAGTGATCTTTCCTGTGTCGTTGAATTTTGCTGCGTTGATATACTAGAAGCTTTTCTTACGGTATTAAAATGGGTTTGACAATCAATTTAGGTAACACGTTTCCTAGTGGTTTCGGAGTTCCACCAATTCTGGGTGAAACAAGTTTGCAAACGACCCACACCTTTTCCTTGAAACCCTTTCCTGTGAACAGTTTATAGCTACTTATATAACAACAGTTCCCAAACATTGGCACTTTTGTATCGGTTGGCAAAAACACGTGCTCCCCCTGATCCTCCTGTCGGGGGTGGTGTCCATTTCAATCCAGTTATGGGTCAATCTGTTGTGTCGGTCAGTTGTCAGCAATAATAAAAAGCAAACAGAAGCAAATCCATCCAAACAAGAGTGCGTTCGCTTAGCTGCATTGTTCGGTGCATATATCGGGTCGGGAGAAACAATTGCCACTCGAATGAATGGAAAATATAAACTTTTACGGCAGTCCAGTGTCGTACCTATACTCATTCTCAGTTTTGGACCGGTCGAGATTGGACTCAAGCTCATATCGAAGCATGTAAACACAATTGAAACAGATTGATTGCTCTTTCTTGTGGAAAGTTGATTGACTCGGTCAAAATGGACATGATGTCAATCGGTATTATCCATTGAGAAAATGACGCATTTCAATTTGAGCATGTTCGATTTGCAGGGAAACGATACAAAATGGTTTGGGATAATGAGTATGTGCCAATACATTTCAAAGGAACGGTCGGCTCCGGAGCAGAACGTGCCTCTGGAGCCGACCTACTGATACGGTGAAGGCCGAGTAATACGTAATATGTATAGACCTCATTGAGGTTAGTAGCATCTTCCCTACAACTCTTATTCCTACTATCCCTACTATCCTGTTCTATCCCCGGGGGTAACTTTGGTTGTATAGGTAATATAGGGGGAAATAAGGGTAACACATTGTTGAGCATTACTCAAATGTTTTGATAGATTCTAAAAATCGTTCTGTAAATTGAACTTAATTAATCCACGCCAAGGATGGGATCATTCATTTACAATCATTTACATTCACTTGCGAATAACTCGCTTCAGAAACATCGTAGCAAAAACTAATGTATGGAGCACTTTTTTATTTTTGCTTTTCCTGAAACTTTGTAGAACAATGTACAAGCGTAGCGTCAATAATAAAGTCAATAGAAGGTGGCAAACACAACTCTCCACGGCGTTAATGTAATTTACATTCACCGCGTGGAGAGTTGCCTTCACAGCTCGTTCACGAATTTGGTATGCGTGTGCGACCCTAATGCTATTCGGCGAGCTTTCAGATAAAACTACAAGGTTCAATTCATCCATACATAGTTTTTTTGATAGAATGCTTCTGAACTGAGATGGTATCAAGTGAATGTAACTCTTTGCAAATGAATGATCCCATCCCTGATCCACGCTAAATTAAAACGGGTAATACAGAAGCGTATAGATGACTTCATAGTATAGCACTGATTTATTTTCAAAATTAAAAATATATTTTCCAATAAAAAAAATGAAAATTTAGCGTTGCTGATAACTGCACAATTCTTAAAAATATGTTTATGCAATTTCACATCGTAATAGGCTGTTTTACCTCACCTGCCAGGAAAAGGCCTACTTTCCCACACCAAATTAGCAGTGCTGTAATGGTTTATTACAGCACTGATTTGCGTTTGATCAACTTCTTAATGGTTTCTGGACGCAGGTTTAAAAAATTGTGACAACCGCATAGTATGACCTTCTAGGATCAGACTTCCTTAAACATGGCTATGAACATCAGTGTGCAGTTTGATGGAAAAGTTTTGTTAAAAACTATCCTCAAGTAGTAATTTATGTAATTGAAGAAAAAAACGTTGTACGCAACTCGGTGAAGAACTCAATTTTTACAGCATACGTCGTAATGTACGACTCATGCTGTAGAAAGCATCATTCTGCACCTTGTTGCGTATACTATATACTATTAACACTCCGAATACCGCGATAAAAAACTGAAAAGTTTTATCTTTCAATACTATGCTCTATTGTTCTCGATATGCATCCTAGAGGGTTGGAGTCTTCGGCAAAGTGTTTTGGATTGGTTGGTACTACATTTTTATGCCTTCGATTTTGATCTAGACTTGCTAAAACTGAGCTAGATAAGTTTTATCTTTCAAAACGACGCTCTAGTGTTCTCGGAATGCATCCTAGAGGGATGGAGTCTTCGGAAAAGTGTTTCGAATTGGTTGGTACAACATTTTTACGTATTTGGTTTTGATCTAAATCTGCTAAAACTTATCTAGATAAGTTTTGTCTGTCAATACGATGCTCTAGCGTTCCCGATATGCATCCTAGAGGGTAGGAATCTTCGACAAAGAGCTTTGGATTGGATAATACTACATTCTTACGTTTTCAGTTTTGATCTAGATCTGCTGAAACTGATATTGATAAGTTTTGTCTTTCAAACGCTTTATCTTACAATATGTTCTCGATATGTATCCTAGAGGGTTGGAATTTTTTGGCAAACTCTTTCGAATTGACTGGTACTACATTTTTACCTCCTCGGATTTGATCTAGATTTGCTATAACTGATCTAGATAAGTTTTGTCTTTCAATACAATGCTCTAGTGTTCTCGATATGCATCTTGGAGGGTTGGAGTCTTCAGAAAAGTGTTTTTGGTTTGGTTGGAACTACAGAACTACTCTTCGGTTTTGCTCTAGATCTACTTTAACTGATCTAGATAAGTTATATCTTTTGATAGGATAGTTTGGTGTTATAGATGTGTATCTTGAAGGGTTGGAGTTTTTGAAGGAGTGTCTTGGATTTATTGATACCACATTTACAAGCCTTCGATTTTGATCTACACTCAGTAGCAAAAAAAAGCCGAGCTGAATTTTTCTCCCTTAATCTATCATGTTCAATCTGCTGCAACTTTGGCAATTATCAATATTTTTGGTAGAAAATTTTACCACTTCATCATCAATATATTGACATTGTGTGGTCAAAATTTTAAATTGATAGAAATTATATATTTTGAGTTTTGATAACTTATATGAAAAAAGCCATTTTTGGACATAATTTTTTAAAAAATCCGTATTTCTGTGAAAAATTTAAGTAGCTTCATGAAAATTTCACTGTAGCGTCAGGAAATATAAGGAATGTTGTGGTCAAAATTTGAAATGTTTTCATCCAGTGATTTGGGCCACAGACGAATTTCGCGCCAACCCTTCTATGGGGCTGGCAGCACCCTCTCAGAATCAAATGAAACTTGGTGGACATAAACAATAGGTGTTTCTAAGGAACTTTGCATACTTTGTTTTTCGAAATTTTTCAAGAGTAACTTTTGAAGAGGGCCTAATTTTTTTTCATTGATTTTTTTAAAATCGATGTAGCTCGAAAATGACAAGAGCTACAAAAAAGTGTTTTATGGCGGAGTATCGTGAAATTCCATGAAATTTTGTAGAAAAATATCAAAAAAATATGAAACTACTTTCTACACTGAAAGAAAAAGGTTTTAAAAATTAAAATCAATATTGCAAAAAACCCTATGTTTTTAAATCGATGATTTTTTTTTCTGGAGAAAGGTATTTCAATTACCTACATTTTCTCCGAACAATGTTGCTGTGACATATTTAAGGAAAAAAAGTTTTGAAAAGGTCATATATTTGTTTGAAATGTGAACTACATATCATGAAATTTTATAAGGTTTTTGGAAATGTATACTATATATAAAAGCTATACATGATGATACATAGTAGTACCCAAAATCTTCCGGCTGGCAGTCATTGTAATTCTGAATGGATGTTTTATTCAACCAAATAACCGTTAACTACCTGCCTCATTTTACGTCAATACATCAAAAACTGGTCGCAGAGGAAAATGTAACCAACAGAAACAATACCTGAAGATACGTATTCTAGGTACATAATTACTTTAGGTATAGATATAAACATTTTAGGTATATTCTAGGTATGTATATAAATATATGTCTTGATATAAAAAGACTGCATGTCGATGAGAAAATATCAGTTGTGAAGACACGCTTTACAGAGTACGTTTAATATTCGAAATGGATATATCAAGTGCCAAAACAATAAAAAAGTGTGATGCAGGTATTGGGAATCCTAATTGCACTCCATACAGTAAACTGAAAGGCTTATCGGCATCAGTTATAGAAAAAATAAACTCGCTGGGATATAAGCACCAGCTAAATGAAGGAATGCGTATTTGTGATTCCTGTCGACTAGTGATAGTGTATAAAAGGAGCCCAAAATTAAAAAAAGCGGCGGACCGGAGTGAAAACAAGCAGCGAAGATGAGGATCCACGACCTTCCACAAGTGTCCTCAAAAGTGGTCAGCAATTTGCCGAATCTCAGCATTCAGCGAATATACAAAAATCCAAAGAATTGCTAGGTAAGCACAATTACTACTTTTTAACTACTTCTTTTGCGTAAGCGCTATTTTAGCGCTACCAAAAACACCGTCATAGTTTTCAATATAATAGTAATTTCCATACACTAATGAACAAATTTATTTTTTCTTTCAGAATCCGTACCTTCGGTTCCATCAAAAGATCTTCTGGAGGGCTTTCTTTAATATGCGTTTATCCGAAATCCCCACACTGAAATTATGCGCCTACCATTGAGCGTCAACAAAATTCAGTTCGATCATTCAAAATTCGTATTTAAAAAAAAATCCTGCTTTTTTGCAATATAAATATAATCTTTATATTGATTAACTTTCTATCACTTCCGACAATTCTACAACAGTCCACAATATATCACACATATATATATATATATACATATATACATATATATATATATATACAGTGGCATACGTGGGACCGCGCATAACTTGCGAACGGATGGTCCGATTTGGGTCGTTTAAGTTCTGTTCTGTTAGTTTTCACCCAAAGAAGGTTTATGAGGCAAAAAACATGGACAAATTGAGTTTTTGAAAATCGGGTTTTCATACATTTTGAACCGGGACTTGGGCTTGGCTAGGGACTTGAAACGTCAAAAACGCAGTAGGCAAGACAAAGTTTGCCAGGTTCAGCTAGTATATTATAATTTTGAGTTACATTAATCTTATGATCCTGATTACTTGGAATGTAATATAATTTGTCTTCTTACTAGCATCTAGTAGGAAAAAACCTTGAACGGAACGATTCATCAACTGTAAATCCTTGGCTTTCCAAAAACAACTTTTCCGAAACCATCTTTGCAAGTGCTTCCATACTCCTGGAGGAATCTTCATCTCCATGAGATTCCAGAGAGAATCTCCACGAGATTCCGAAGGGAATCTCCTCGAGTTTCCAGGGAAAATCTCCACGAGATTCCAGAGAGAGTCTCGACGATGTTCCGGCGGAATCTCCACGAGGTTGCAGGAGTAATCTCCACGAAATTCCTAGTAGGGGCAGAGGGTATCTCCACCAGATTCCAGGAAAAATCTCCACTTTTTATAAAACGCAGCAAATATTCTCAAATTTTGACTGCTAGTTCTTTTACTAGTTTGCTGTAATTGGTACAATTTTGGGCTTGACCGGTTAATTCAACTCCAAGTTAGAGCACTTCTAGCTATTTTTCTTATTTGACTCCCGTTTTTCAAACTGCTATGTCTCAGAATTAAGGGAGCCGAATTAAATGAAATTTAATACATTTATGTCTAGTATACTGCCGTTATACGCCCCATTATCCCATGATGTATGGAAATTCTTATAAACATGGGACAATTATGCGTAGAACGGCAGTATGTTGGTCTATGAAAAACACTTGACTCATCTAAAATATGTTTGGACGAAAAAGTTATCGCATTTTGAAAACTTTTCGAGAAATTTCAATTTTTTAAATGCTTTTAAAATTATGTGACTAGAACCGCCTAGTGATGAAATTTCACACCAAACGACCCATCAACTGTATGACCAACCAAATAACTTTGCCGAAGAAACCAGCTTTCTAAGTAATCAGTATCCTGAGATATATAATTTATAGAATTTGGAAACCCCATCATCAAACCCTTGAGTTTCAAAATACTTTGCCAAAGAAACCATCTTTCTAAACACTTTCATATTCCTGGTACACTTAGAGCACAAGAGAGCCATATCGAAAGATAAAACTGATAGTTCTAGTGAGTAGTTCTATTCTAACAACGAAGACGTAAAACTGTGGTAATAACCAATATAAAGAGTTTTTCAGAATACTGCAACCCTCCAAGATGCATATCTCAAGCCCTAGAGTAAGATAAAACTGATCTAGATCACTTAAGACAGATAAAGATTAATGCCGAAGACATGTAATATCAACAAATACAAAGCACTTTCGCAATGACTGCCTTCCAACAAGATGCATATCTAGTAGGCCGTCCCTTATTTTGCAAAAATTGGAAATGTTATAAGTTCGTTAGTGGAAAATGATCGTTTTAGCTAAAAAATGATCGTGTCAAAATTTGAAGTCCGTATCTCAAGGCTAAGTGGTCCCTCAAGGGGCCTAAAGTTGTCAAAAAATGTATGGGACCAAAAAAACATGATTTTTTTTTCGACAAAAAAATACGCTAATCTACTAAAACCGGTGATTTTAGGACCCTAAAGGGCCAAAAATGTGCTTAGAATTGCGATATCTCTACTCGTTTTTGAGTTATGGAACAAAATAAGGTAGGTTTCCTTCGGAATCTAAAAAAAATGGTCAAAAATGCTGATTTTTCGGTCGTTTTTTGTCAATATCTTAGAAACGAGTAGAGATATCGCAAATCTAAGCACATTTTTGGCCCTTTAGGGTCCTAAAATCACCGGTTTTAGTGGAATAGCGTATTTTTTTCGTCGAAAAAAATTTCATGTTTTTTTGGTCCCATACAATTTTTGACAACTTTAGGCCCCTTGAGGGACCACTTAGCCTTGAGATACGGACTTCAAATTTTGACACGATCATTTTTTAGCTAAAACGATCATTTTCCACTAACGAACTTATAACATTTCTAATTTTTGCAAAATAAGGGACGGCCTAATATCTAGTGCTCTGGAGAGGTATATCGAAAGAAAATACGCTGCTCTAGATCGGTTATAGCAAATCTTAACCAATACCGAAGATGTAAAATATAGCAACTATCAACCTAAAGCACTTTGTCGAAGACTCCAACCCTCTAGGATGCAAGTTCTAGTGCAGTGGTCACCAAACTGCGGCCCGCGGGTCGCATGCGGCCCTCGACCAGGTTTTGTGCGGCCCGCGAACTAATTTTGAAATGTATTACGAAGTGGTCCACTCATAGATTCCATGATGAAAATCAGACATTTCACCATATTTTAAAACTTTCATAAGAATTATTATTTACTACTGAAATTTTTCCAATGTCATGAGGAATTTTTCAAAAGAAGTAAGATTTTTAAAAGTTTTACAAGCTGTAAAAGACTACTTTTTCGAATTTTGTTCCGAAAGCATTCGAAACTGTTGTTAAAAACGGTGAGTAATTTGTTTAATTTCACATAAATAGAATTGATAGAATTTCCATTTTGTTTTTATCAACGAAAATATTCCTTTTATTCAGTATTCAGATTCTACAGAATTTTTGCCTACAGTTTCTCTTAGAAGAAAGTGATGCCCAAACATTTGGAATTCCGATAAAATTTCAGGAACTGCGCAAGATATTCTTCATCCCCTTAGGCGCTGTCCATAAACTACGTAGACTTTTTTTCGGCCATCTCAGACCCCCCCTCCCCCCTCGTAGACTTTTGTTCATACAATTTTTTCGAAATTTGTATGGAGCGTAGACATTGGCCAGACCCCCCCGTCCCCCCCTAAGAGTCTACGTAGTTTATGGACAGGCCCTTAGCAATATGTTTGCACACAAATACTTGCACACTTTGCTCAGAAAATCATGGCTGCAGGTTTTTCTTAATTGGCTTACTAAGAAATTACGCATGAAAAACTTTATATATCATCAAGGATTTACACAACAGTTTCTTAGGAATTTCCTCGACAGTTTTTCGGAATTTCTTCCGAGAACCCTAAAATCCCTACAAATTTCTCAAAATCCACGAGAAGCCCACAAAACTCACAGTTCCTATTTTTTTAGTAAGGTTTTGATATACTTTTCAGGAAATCTCTGAGCTGCAGTAAGAAACTCCATTCGGAAATTCGTTAAAACTAGATTTCGAGGTTTTACGAGAAATTTGTCCGTGTTCGTGTTTGCGTCTTGCATAATTCTGCACTTATCTTATATTCTGCGCTACAAGTACGCTGTAAGTTTATCCACAATATTTTTAAAGAGATCCATATTGTTCTAACCAACGTCGCTATTGCTTATATTTCGTACGACTGCACTATGGGCCAGAAATCAAAATTTCGCGACAAAAGTCAAAAAAGTTGTTTTTCTAAGATCAATAAATTTTCATATTTGTATGATTGTTTGGGCTATGTTTGATTATATACCGACTGATTTTTTCGATTTGTAACAAAATTGTATCGTTTTTTGTATGGAGAAACTTCTTATGAGCGAAAATTCTCAATTTTAACCAATATTAAGAAAAATGTGATTTGTGGTGAAAAATGTGATTGAAAAAAATAAAGCATACATTTCCCAAAAGTAAATTTAGTATATTTTGCATATTTGATGCACAAATTGCGATACTTTTAAGTTTAAAAATAAATTTTACAATATTTACTCAAATTTTACGGTTTATTTGCCAATGTGTTCAAAAAGTAGGAGTATTCGACCGTATTCGACATGCAACCGGTCTAGGATGCTAGTTTAGACTCTTCTTTTTCGAATGCTACCGGACTTTTTTGCGGGAACTTGCGGGAAGCCAAGTTAGAGTGATTTTAGTGCTTGCTTAAATTTTACAATAATGTCTAAGACAATTTGGACAGGAGCACCTTTTTTGGGCACTTGCTGTTATAACGCAGTCAATTTCAAACTGATTGACTTGAATTTTTGAACATGGTTAGATACTCTGCCTATCTGATCGTGTCTCAAAAATCAAGTCAATCGGATCAAAATTGACTGAGTTATAGCAGCAAGTGCTCAAAATAGGTACTCCTGCCGAAATGGTCCAAGACCCTATTTCACGCTGTGCTTCAATAATCATCCACTCTTGCCATTACGACGCTATGACTTTATGGCTTGTAAAACAAAATACAAAGTAATAAACAACTTTCATTCTGGAAGGTTTTGTTTCAAATATAAATGTGATTATAAGCTTTTAAATCAAGACCACAGACTTACTCAATGTGCAAAGTTTCGGTATATCAATCAAAATTAGAATTTTAAATAAACTCAACGTACATACATATGTACAGATGGATACATTATGAGTGAAATTAGGAACAAATCCACAGCTCAAGTGAGATTTTAACTCACGACCCTTATATGCTACACAAGTACTTTACCGGCTTAGCTACCGAGCTGCCTGACACGACATTTTAAATATTATAAGGAAAATCAAATCTTTTCCCTAATCGCAAATATATCCATCCCACTTGTACATATGATCGAAGAGCGAACACTATTTATTGTTCAAATACCGATTCCAAGTCATTTGACCGAGTGTCATTTGGCTGAATGCCGTTTGACTGAATAAGAAACAATCGTGCCACTGTACACCACGTCAGTATAACTCAAAATAATCCCCTTTGATTTAAAGGAGGAAAAATCTCTGATAAAATATTAGCAGTTTTAACGCCAACTAAATCCCTGAATTGTAAAATAAGAAAGAATAGTCAATAATTGAAGGAAGGAAGAAGGAAAAATTAATGATGATCAAATTGGCAGCTAGAATGTGAAAAGGACTCTGAATTATTTTGAACATAATTCGGCTAAGTGGCATTCTGCCAAATGCCGGACATCTGAAACACCTAAGCAGCGAATTTTTTCACCAAAACCTAAACAAACATGACATATATACATAAATTGAAATTATTAAAAATCATAATTGATCACACGAATTGATGTACCGGAACTTTGCACTTTGAGTGTGTGATATTGATTTAAACGTCTACAATCACAGTCTTACCTGAAACGATACCTTCCAGAATAATAGTAGTAGGTGCTATGTGTATTGTTTCGCAAGCTATAAAGAGATTGCGTCGTAATGGCCAAAGTCGATATAATAGTGGATGGTTATTAAAGCACAGCGTAAAACATTAAAAAATTAACGCATGCGCTCAAATCATTATGTCTTGGTTTCTCGCAAATTCTCGCAAAAAAGTCCGATAGCATCCGAAAAAGTTGAGTCTCAACTAGCTTCCTAGATCGGTTGCATGTCGAATACGGTCGAATACTTCTACTTTTTGAACAAATTGGCAAATAAACTGTACAATTAGAGTAAACATTGTAAAATTGTTATTTAAACTAAAAAAGAATTTTCGCTTATAAGAAGTTTCTCCATACAAAAAACGATACAATTTTGTTACAAATCAAAAAAATCAGTCGGTATACAATCAAACATAGCCCAAACATTCATACATACATGAAAATTGATTGATCTTAAAAAAAAAACAACTTTTTTGAATTTTGTCGCGAAATTTTGATTTCTGGCCCATAGTGGACTGTTAAGACCAAGAACTAAAAACCTAAACATTACGATCTCGAAAACCCTATTTTTAATTACCTACGATTTTCAGGATTTTTTCAAGTGAAATTTAATCTCCTGACAGCTCTAGATTCGTAAGTTCTTTGCTCTTGATCAATATTTTCAAAAAATGGATTTTGTGTTAAATCTTTATCATTGTTGAAAATAAGCTTTTGAATGACTTGCGGCCCGCAGCCTCTTTTTAAAATTCAATTTTGGCCCGCAAAGACAGTTAGGCTGAGGATCACTGTCTAGTGTTCTGAAGAGACATGCAAAAAGAAAAATAGTTTAGAGCAGGCATAGCCAATATACAATCAGAGGCAAAAAAAAGCCGGGCTGAATTTATCTCCCAGAATCAGTCATGTTCAATCTGCTGTAACTTTGGCAATTATCAATATTTTTGGCAGAAAATTTTACCACTTCATCATCAATATATTGACATTGTATGGTCAAAATTTCAAATTGATAGAAATTATATATTTTGAGTTATGATAAATTATATGAAAAAATCCATTTTTGGACATACTTTTTTCAAAAATCCGCATTTCAGTGAAAAATTTAAGTAGCGTCATGAAAATTTAACTGTAGCGTCAGGAAATATAGGGAATGTTGTGGTCAAAATTTGAAATGTTTTCATCCAGTGGTTTGGGTCACATCAATCGTCAAATTTGAAGTACCAATGTGAGTGCCTACAGTTTTCACTTCATATTGACCATGCTGAAAAACCGGTGCAGAAAAAAAAGCCGAGGTCAATTCGTTCCATTATTGTTTAGATCTAAGCTTTAATGAACAATCCATATTGTATGACTCATTTTTATAAATTTTCGTGTATTATGCTAGTTATTTATGACATTCCACACGTAACACATAGTGCGTTACGCGTTACACGTAATGTGTTACATACATACAAGTGATGTTAAATGCATTGTTGTATAGTACTATGTTGTTCTAAGTGATTCCCGTCAACTTGTTTGCTTAAATAAGTTTTTACTCTAGCCAAAATTTGTAAATTATACAAACTACTTGTTTATTCACTAGCATATGTATGTTTGTGACGCATTACGTGTAACGCGTAACGCACTATGTGTTACGTGTAGAGTGGCATACATAATTAGCATAACACACGAAAAATTATAAAAATATGTCATACAATATGGATTGTTTACCAAAACTTAGATCTAAACATTAATGGAACAAACTGACCTCGGCTTTTTTTCTGCACCGGTGTTTCAGCATGGTCAATATGGAGTGAAAACTGTGGGCACAATCTTACTTCTTTTGAAAAAATCCTCATGACATTGGAAAAATTTCAGTAGTAAATAATAATTCTTATGAAAGTTTTAAAATATGGTGAAATGTCTGATTTTCATCATGGAATCTATGAGTGGACCACTTCGTAATACATTTCAAAATTAGTTCGCGGGCCGCACAAAACCTGGTCGAGGGCCGCATGCGACCCGCGGGCCGCAGTTTGGTGACCACTGCACTAGAACTTGCATCCTAGAGGGTTGGAGTCTTCGACAAAGTGCTTTAGGTTGATAGTTGCTATATTTTACATCTTCGGTATTGGTTAAGATTTGCTATAACCGATCTAGAGCAGCGTATTTTCTTTCGATATACCTCTCCAGAGCACTGGATATGCATCTTGTTGGAAGGCAGTCATTGCGAAAGTGCTTTGTATTTGTTGATATTACATGTCTTCGGCATTAATCTTTATCTGTCTTAAGTGATCTAGATCAGTTTTATCTTACTCTAGGGCTTGAGATATGCATCTTGGAGGGTTGCAGTATTCTGAAAAACTCTTTATATTGGTTATTACCACAGTTTTACGTCTTCGTTGTTAGAATAGAACTACTCACTAGAACTATCAGTTTTATCTTTCGATATGGCTCCCTTGTGCTCTAAGTGTACCAGGAATATGAAAGTGTTTAGAAAGATGGTTTCTTTGGCAAAGTATTTTGAAACTCAAGGGTTTGATGATGGGGTTTCCAAATTCTATAAATTATATATCTCAGGATACTGATTACTTAGAAAGCTGGTTTCTTCGGCAAAGTTATTTGGTTGGTCATACAGTTGATGGGTCGTTTGGTGTGAAATTTCATCACTAGGCGGTTCTAGTCACATAATTTTAAAAGCTTTTAAAAAATTGAAATTTCTCGAAAAGTTTTCAAAATGCGATAACTTTTTCGTCCAAACATATTTTAGATGAGTCAAGTGTTTTTCATAGACCAACATACTGCCGTTCTACGCATAATTGTCCCATGTTTATAAGAATTTCCATACATCATGGGATAATGGGGCGTATAACGGCAGTATACTAGACATAAATGTATTAAATTTCATTTAATTCGGCTCCCTTAATTCTGAGACATAGCAGTTTGAAAAACGGGAGTCAAATAAGAAAAATAGCTAGAAGTGCTCTAACTTGGAGTTGAATTAACCGGTCAAGCCCAAAATTGTACCAATTACAGCAAACTAGTAAAAGAACTAGCAGTCAAAATTTGAGAATATTTGCTGCGTTTTATAAAAAGTGGAGATTTTTCCTGGAATCTGGTGGAGATACCCTCTGCCCCTACTAGGAATTTCGTGGAGATTACTCCTGCAACCTCGTGGAGATTCCGCCGGAACATCGTCGAGACTCTCTCTGGAATCTCGTGGAGATTTTCCCTGGAAACTCGAGGAGATTCCCTTCGGAATCTCGTGGAGATTCTCTCTGGAATCTCATGGAGATGAAGATTCCTCCAGGAGTATGGAAGCACTTGCAAAGATGGTTTCGGAAAAGTTGTTTTTGGAAAGCCAAGGATTTACAGTTGATGAATCGTTCCGTTCAAGGTTTTTTCCTACTAGATGCTAGTAAGAAGACAAATTATATTATATTCCAAGTAATCAGGATCATAAGATATATGAAATTCAATGTCGATAGTGTTACATCTGTTTGCCTTTGATTTCTGTGATATCAAAGACCAACGTAACACTGACAAAATGTCTATCCCGTATGTTTCAGGATCTTGTTTAATTACAGAGCATTCATTTGGTTGGAGTTTCTGCCACTAGGCAGCACTAGTTGCAAATGTGCAAAAGAACATTGCCGAAGAAGCAAATGCATAACCAAAGCTCAAGAGAAATATATAGTAAGAAGAAACTTCTCTGGTCTGGTTCAGTTAAAGCATGTCTGGATGAAAACCATAAATCAGGCCAAACATTTCAATAGGTCCTATCTGCATTTGAGAGGCTCTCTTTGTTCACTTTCTCTTTCAATTATTGCAATGTAATGGTACACTTTTCAACTATTTTTGCAGTACAAATCAAAAACGATTGTTTTGACCATCGTTTAATGCAAGGAGAGAATCATAATACAAATAAACATCTGAGATATTAACGAAAGAGAGGGAAACCAAAGAGAGCCTCTCTTCTGCAGATTGGACCTTTAGACATGTTTGGCCTGAAATGTTGTTACGATTAAGTCTGTGCAGTTTAGTGGTAGCCCTAAGAAATAAGAAATAAACAAAATCATTACTCACACAAAATTCCAAACGCAAAAGTCGTCACGCATGCCAACACAATTCTCTCCGTGTGGGCGTTTTCGAACATAAACCGCTTTCCAAATTCGATGCTGCACATCGACGAAAAAGACTATAGCGACGGCGACGTTGTCATCAGTCATCGCTGACAACTCTGGCCAAACATGTCTAAAGGTCCTATCTGCAGAAGAGAGGCTCTCTTTGGTTTCTCTCTCTTTCGTTAATATCTCGGCTGTTTATTTGTATTATGATTGTCTCTTTGCGTTGAACGATGGTCAAAACAATCGTCTTTTGATTTGTACTGCAAAAATAGTTGAAAATTGTACCATTACATTGCAATAATTGAAAGAGAAAATGGACAAAGAGAGCCTCTCAAATGCAGATAGGACCTATTGAAATGTTTGGCCTGAACTGTCATCACAGCGAGTGGCAAGCACTTCCGATCGTACAGCCGAACAGAAAGAAAAATCGGACGAGTGGTGCAGGTCGCACATGTGGCCGGTGTAAATTTCTCGTTGCAATTTACCGGCACGAAATCCGAGCAAAAGTGTAATAAGTGAATCCAGAGCTCCCGGATACCATCTGACACACGGTGCTACCGGTGCAGTCAAAAATTGCAGCAACCGTGATAGGTAAGAAGCATGAATGACAAACCATTCTAGTGAAGCTAATCTCGATTTGCATCCCGCGTTGCAGCACGGGTCGACAGCCAGAATCAACCGGAGATTGCGGGATCGGTATCTCTCGGTGCGCACCAAGCGGCAACAAAGGTGACTCATGGATTCGGAGTATTTCTGCCGTTGGGCGCTACGTGGTACCACGCGGAAGGTGAGCAAAGTAGAATCGTATATGCCCGTGCGTTCTAACCTAAAAAGGGTTTTCCCTTCACACCTCCAGAGCTTCGTGCAGTGAGACAACCGAGACGAAGCTAAATCCGTCCGCTTTGCAGACCAGCCAGCGTGAGGATCCACCAGACCGACAGTGCACACGCCGAGAAAAGAGGCTTTCCTTCGGAAGTAAGCAGGAACAAGGATTCATGTTGGAATCGTGTGCTAATGCCAGTGGTCCCTCGCAGGGCCTCTTTTTATTTATCATCTTCTCTTTAGTGGCTCGCCCACGGTCTGGAAACCTCGACCGGCGACGGACAATCGGGAGCAGGTACGCAAACAAACCCAGTTGCGGGAGACGAGACAGGGAGTCGCACAGGAACCAAAGCTCGGAAACCGACGGGGGAGCGCCCTTCCGGCGAGGCCAAATCCGGCACATCTTGCGGAAACACGACGACCAGGGCAGTGGTTCGAGCGCCGTACACGGCGTACTGGTGAGCAAGCGATAATACGATTGGAGATTCCCGAACGAAGCGCATTCCGCGCTCCTTAGCGGTTCGAAACCGGGACGAGCATCGCGACCACATTCGTCACGCCCTCTTGCCCTGGCTGCGGTGAGCATCCGGCCCGGAAGTCTACTGACCGTGGGAGGCGTTCCCCAATTGCCAAGCGGTCCGACTCCGGGACGACGGTGTGGAGCAGATCCAACAATCGCATTTAGGGGAGAGTCGTCGATCGTGGGCAACGACAAAAACTGCGCGAGAGGATGAAGCGGAGGATTAGCAGTGGCAGCGTGGCGGCGGTAAGCTGGGTGCACCCAGCGTAACAGTGAGTAAGAAGAAAATTACTAGATTTAAGAAAGAAAGTAGGGAGAGCTAGATAAGCTAGATCTTAAGGCCCGAGCAGAGGGCCAAGGGCTTTGAATAAATGTAAGCAAAATGTACGTTTAGCATTGGGTATTATTCAGTTTTGTGAGCGCATTTCCCTTTGAGATTTCCGGGGCTGTTCGAGGACTTTCTTCCCCCTTCGACAGTCACTTGCAACATGTAAGAATGTAGTACATACCAATTAATCCGAAGCACTTTGCCGATGGCAACCACCCATGGAGATCCATGTCTAGAACTGTTGAACGTGACATCTAAAATAGCTAATCTAGGTAAGTTACAGCAAATCTCTACCAAGAACGTAAAAATGTTGCATGTATCAACCTAAAGTACTTTGTCGAAGACAGCAACCCTCTAGGACGCAAATCTAGAACACTAGACCAACACACAATAAGAAAAATAGTTTAGAGCGGGTACAGCCAATCCAGATAAAAAACGAAGGCTTATGAATGTGGTATCAATAAATCCAAGATACTTCTTCAAATATTCCAACCCTTTATGATGCATACCTATAACACAACATAATCATATCAAAAGAAACAACTGATCTAGATTTGTTAAAGCATGTGTAGACCAAAACTGAGGACGTAAAAATGTAGTACCAACCAATCCAAAGCACTTTGCCGAAGACTCCGTATATCTAGGATGCATACCAAGAGCACTAGAGCAACGTATTGAAAGACAAAACTTATCTAGATCAGTTTTAGCAGATCTAGATCAAAACCGAGGACGTAAGAAGGTAGTACCAACCAATCCAAAGCAATTTGACGAAGACTCCGACCCTCTATCGTGCATACCAAGAACACTAAAGCATCGTTTTGAAAGAAAAACATATCTAGATCAGTTTTAGCAAATCTAGATCAAAACTGAGGACGTAAGAAAGTAGTACCAGCCAATCCAAAGCAATTTGCCAAAAACTCGAACTCTCTAGGGTGCATACCAAGAACACTAGAGCGTTGTATTGAAAGGCAAAACTTATCTAGATCAGTTTCAGCAGATCTAGATCAAAACAAAATACATAAAAAGTGTAGCAGCAATCAATCTAGACAACTTTTCTGAAAACCCTAACCCTCTAGCTAGGATGCTTGACAAGAGCACTGGAGCGCTTGTTCATCGAAAGCCGCAATTGTCCGTAACTAGGGATGTTCAAGAAAGTGGCGAACATTTTGTATTACCTCTGACCACTTTTTCCCTATCACGGTATTCTGAGTGTTAAGAAACTGCTATTACGTAGTGAGCTTTGCTATAGCAAATAAAAAATAAGTACATCATATCCACAGCACTTCATGCAGCTTCAATATGGTATTCTGATTCCGAGCGCGACTGACGACCTAACATCAAGGTTGCGCCATAGTTACAAAAACTGGGAGGATGTCCGTAACATTTTTGCATTGTTTGAGATTTCCTTCTCATCGGAATGCTGCTAACTGGATATTTTTTTTTTCTCACACTTTCATCTACCTAAAGTGACTGACGGAGGCGATCCAGTTTCAGGGATATTTCTGTTAGTTTCAGGGAGCCGTTCATAAACCACGTAGACTTTTGGGAGAGGGGGGTTGTACTGACCAAAGTTTGCGCTTCATACAAATTTTTAAATTTTTATTTTCATTCATTTTTATTCAAATTTTTTATTGTAAAGTCTACGAGGCGGAGGGAGTTGTCTGAAATTGCCAAATTTTGGTACTACGTGCTTTATGAACTGCCCCCAAGATTCCGTTGGGTTTCAGGGGTGTTCAAATAGTGTTATGGGCGTTCCGGGGGTTTTATGGAGTTATATTAGCGTTCCAAAGGAGTTTCTAGGGGATTAATGAGCGTACAAGAGGTTTTCAACCCCTTTTTGTGGCGCCCAAGAGGTTTTCGAGGAGTTTCAGGGGCGTTCGAGGTGGTTTAAGGGGGTTGCAGGTGGTTTCAGAGGCGCAGTGGTGTTCCTGGGGATTTGAGGGGCATTCCTGGAGTTTTGAAGCGACGTTCCAAGGGGTTTCATGGGCTTTGCAGGGTCGTACCAGGGGATTTCAGGGGTTTTCAATAAATTTCAGGGGATTTCAGAGAGTTTAATAGGCATTTCAGAAGTGTTTTAGAAACTTCAAACGGTTCAGACGTGTTCCAGAGAGTTCCACTGCTTTTCATGGAGATTTCAGGAGATTTCAGGGACGTTCCAGGAATTTCATGAGTGTTTCATGGGATTTAAGGGGTGTTCGAGGGCTTTCAGGATTGTTTCAGAGCGTTTCAGATAGCTTCATGGGCGTTTGCGAGATTTGCAAGGGATTTCAGAGATGTCCCAAAGGCGTTCAGGGGTTTTAAAATGTTTTAGGGCCGTTCCAGAGGGTTTAGGCTTAGGTGGTTGCAAGAGGTTTCAAGAGCGGTACAGAGATGTAACAATTCAAGTTTCGGGGTGTTTCTGGGGTGTTGCTAAAGGTTTCTTGGGCGCTCCAAAGGTTTCGGGGAGTTTAAGGGGTGTTCCAGTCAGTTTCAGATGCGATTCAGCAGATTACAAGGAGTATCTGGGGCGTACACGCAGAAAAAAAAGCATGGTAAAATCAAAAATATTTCAGGTAAACTCAAATAAATTGTCAATTTGTTCTGGCAACAAAAATAAAACTGTTTGGAGCAAATCGAACGTCACATTTGAAGCAAATTCAATCAATTTTTGAAACAAACATGCATTTTCTGACAGGTTATGTTAGAAACAAAGGTAAAAATTTTTGTTGTTTTGTGGCTGGTTGGCCCTACGGAAATATTTGTTTTCCAATTAAATTTACAGTCATTTCCTTCCCGCGTGGCACTTTCAATGTCAACATCATGTAGACAACATACGCTCCCGAAATCAATTGGATTTCGTGGAAACTTTTGGTGAAACTTAACTTTTTTGCAAGAGGAAATCTTGTTTGGTGCTGCAGCTGGAACTTGAGAGTTTTGTTTATGTTCTCGACGGCGAAATGGGGGGCTCTTAAATGGGTATTGTAGAAATCAATATGTAATTGAGTTAGTTTTAAAAATTAATATTTTAGTTTTAAATATTTGATCAGTTTATCGAATAAACATGAATATTTTTGTTTCAAACGAACGAAATTTGTCTCCGTGTACCACATGATTTCAGTGGCATTTTCAGAGGCATACCTGTGGATTTCAGGATCGTTTCAGAGGTTTTCAAGGGTTTGCAGGGGTGTTCCAGTGGGTTTCAAAGGGGTTCCAGAGCTTTCAGTTTTCAGGGGCGTTCCAAATGATTTCAGTGCAGTGGTGGTTCAAGGTAGTTCTTTATAGTGTCCCTGTGGATTTCAGGAGCCTATTAGGGGTTTTAAAGGGGCTTCAAGAGTGTTCCATTATTGGGTTTCAGAGCGTTTCAGGGGTGTTCTGGAAGACGCTTTGCAGGATTGTTACAAGGGATTTCAAAGAGTTTCAGCAGGGTCGAGGACTTGCCAAAGAGTTTAGAATGCTTCCTGCAGAGCATTCTGGAAGGTTTCAGCGGCGTTTCAGCAATATTCCAGGTGCCTCATGGAGTTTCAGGGTTTGGAACGGAATTCAAGAGCATCCTCGCAGTCCAACTGAAATCCCTAGCATACCCTCCTGAAATTACCTGAATAGCATTGATACGCCTTTCAAACGTACCTAAAGCACCCCAAACCCCGTTAACCCCTCCGAAATCCTTTTGAATTACCCATGAAACTCTTTGTGTCTGAAAACAGGCTTTGTACCAGTTGGGATATTATACCAAGATCTAGAAAAACAAGAAGAAGAAAAAAGAAGAAAAAGAAGAAGAAGAAGATGATGATGATTATGATGATGATGATGATGATGAAGAAGAGTCCTGTTGGTCGATAAGCCCAACAACAGTCTTTGATGGGGTGCAGGAGAACGGCGAAAGGTAAAGTTCACTGCCTTAAACTAAACCAATGCAATACGTAAACTTAAGGTGAAACTGGAAGCATTTTCTCTTTTTTTTGGTTTTTGATTTTTTTTAATAACGAAACAATATTTTCAAAATCGGTTTTCGTGCACATGTAGAGTATGGATCAAGGTATCTTCTGAATTTTTTTGAGGTGGAAAATGTTTTCCATTTTTGCAGAAACCATTTTTTTGTGCAATTTTGTTTAAAAATGATTTCTGCAAAAAAGAAAAACATTTTCCGCCACAAAAAAACCAGAAAATACCTTGATCCATACTCTACATGTACACGAAAACCGATTTTGAAAATATTGCTTCGTTATTTAACAAAAAATCAAAAACCAAAAAGTGAGGAAATGCTTCCAGTTTCGCCTTAAATAAAAAAAAAAAGAGTCCATGTTTAGTTTTCGTATAGGCAGATGCTGGAAATGCCTAAAGCAGTAAAATGATTGTGGCTCATCATTTCATATAATGTAACTCACGCAGATTCGCCGTTATTATCCGCCCCTCAACGCTCTGAAACCAATGAATAACGCAGCTACACGGTGGTGGATAACAGCAAAAATGGATTTCCTGTTCCGCTTTACGAGCGAAGGGTTTTCGCATTCACATATTTGCGTGAAGTGGTTTTTGGTTATCTTTCAAACATCAAAGCTCATTGCAGCTCGTTCTCCCAAGGTAGAGGCATAGAATGATGCCGGGCATATTTCGGTCGTTTGCGGCGAAAAGAATAGATGCCCCAGGTGAATGTAAATATGGTATGTGCCGCAAGTAACGATATAATAACGAGCTCCGTACCTGGATAACTCAATAACGGTTGGTGAAAAGATGAAAAATTAGGACATTTTCTTTGTGCAATGGACGAGAGGCATACGTTTAAGGTCTGTGTACCTATTGTATGCTAAGATTAGCTAACCTACCGTCTAGACACATCCATCACAACATATAGGTACCTTCGACAAAAAAAACATTACAAGATGAGCATAATGGAGGCGCACGGTTACCCATCGAATAGAGGTGTTTAATCTGCAGTCAACACGTCTGAAGATTAAACCACGTAATCTAAGTCTTCCAATATTAACCAATAGTTTAGCTTTGTCCATCTACAAGGTTGTTATCTCACTCAAAGCTATACTACATCGACAACTGTGATCAAGATGATAAAGACGAAACAAGCCCCCGTTGAAAAGCCTGACGAGCCCCTATATGACTAAAGTATCTATTCAATTCACACCTCTTCTCGACGAGGGTTATATCCTTTATTACCCGTTTTTATTTTTACCACATCCTTTCGGACGACCACGGCGTCGGTGGTGTTTGCGCGGAACTGTTCAATCAATTGAGTTGCACTTACGTACCTACCTACCTTCCTACCTACCTACCTACCAGAAGCATCAGGCGGAAATCGATGTTTTCCTCCCGATGAATGGGGGTTCCGCAGCCAGGAGATAGATCCACCAAAGAGTACCTACAGAAGTGGAGAGGTGTGTCCCCGTTCGCAGTTGATTCATGCCCATACTACTCTATCGAGAAGAGCCATCCAAATCAATTAATGATGATACCGAAAAGATAATGCTGTTGCCACTAAATGCACAACAACAGGTGGGTTATCTTCTTTTTTGTAACTAACTAACTAACATTTTTGTGGCGAGTGTCCCTACTGGAATATATCATAATTCTCATTCTGATGCGTTGAGCACTTCCACAATTACCTACTAATCGATAGCTTTCATTGCCCATTCACCATTTTGAATTCGTATATCGTATGGTAGAATCAAAAACTCCTGTTTGCTCAAGAAAAGAATCTGGAACGATTGGGGATAGAACAAGACTCTCTCAGCATGGTGTTGTAGATAGGGGCTGTCCATAAACCACGTGGTCATAAGGGGGGGGGGGGGGTTTCGGCCGATGACCATTTTGTATGGACGAATAAAAAAATTTGTATGGACTAATGACCACGGGGGGGGGGGGGGGGGGTTGAGAAGTCCCAAAAAAAATGACCACGTGGTTTATGGACAGCCCCATAGATGCGTGTTTACGTGCTGAGCTTTATGGGGTTCAGTGGGTAATGTGCTTTAATTATTACGGAGATGAAAGGTGGGTATCATCAGTCATTAGAGTACCAGCTATTCATAGGAAAAAAAATCGATAAACATTAACATGAAACTTCATTAACCTCACGGCTGAAATAAACCGCAAGTATGGTTTGGAATTGGCGGTTCATATTAATTTTCTAATGGCAGGCACGTGATGCTCAATACTCATGGACGAGATCACAAAATTGATCGATCCAATGAGTATCTGCCAACCGCTTGCTTACTGAATGAATATTTAAACAGATGAGTCAGGTTAGCTCGTTAGTGTTTTATTGCACTACTGGTGAACCATCTAAGAGCAATCACAAGTTAAGGTGCTTTTATGTTATCTAGGATTTCTTCTTCTTATTCTTTTTTATGGCTCAACGTTCGCATTGGAACTTGACCTTCCTCTTTTTAACTTAGTGTTCTTTGAGCACTTCCACAGTTATTATTTGAAGGGTTTTCTTTGCCTGTCATTGCATGAATATGTACATTGTGTGGCAAGTACAATGATACACTATGCACAGGGAGTTGAGAAAATTTTCTCGACCGGAACGGGAATTGAACCAGCCGTCTCCGGATTGGCGTTTCATAGCCTTAACCACTGCATGATATTTTTAAGGACATTCTAGAACATTGATGTACTGAAAAAAGGTTCGTCGCTTATTTCTCTTTTCATTGATGGAGTCTCCAGCGGATTTTTCACGATTATCTTCATTGCATTCAATCAGAATTTCATAAATTTGTATTTTCTTTAACCTTTCGCCTCGTATGAACAGAATGTTACTCAGAATTACAACAGTAGTGTGGCATGTGAACAGTAATTGCTGGATACTTGGTTGATGATCCAGTCATTAAGCTACGAACCCAACCCATCGTCAAAGCTGGGAAAGTTAAACTTATCACAATTCCAATAAAACTGGAAATTTGAATCAGATGCACCCTAGTTCGAATGACTGTTTTGAGGATTTTGTTTTCTCATAAATACCTAGTGTCGAAGGATGTTATTTTAAAAAATTTGAAAATCGATCACATTTGTAATAGCTAATCATCTTACAGATCCCCAATATGTTGGTTGAATTGCATTTTATTCTGAATATTGTCGATGAAGCAGCTTTTGGCTTTTGATCTCTGGTCAAAGAATTTAAATTTTTAGATTTACATAACATAGCTAACACGACAAACCAAATATTCAGATACCTTGCGGTTTGCTAAGAGTTTTAATTTTTTTTTTTTTGACTTTTTGAGTGCACTGAATCTTGTTCCACAAGCAGTGCTGTTTATTGAAATTACTAATACTGAAAATTTGCCCAACTGCAAGCCAATCTTCGTGAACTGCATTTGATAGTTTTTATTCTGCTGTTCCTTAAATGAATTGCAACATGAAGGAATAGATCAAAATTATCAGAACAGACATTTTTCAAAAAAATACAAAAATTAATGAAAATAAACCAGAAGTAACGTTTCCCAAAGTGCAGCAAAAATTCTGAATGTGTCTTTTAGTAGAATTACTATAACTTCATGATGAAGAGCACAACAATACTGGAACCTAATAACTTTTTGAATAACAAACAGTGACAATTTTAGAGTTGTTTATGTTCGGTAGCAGCTTGCTGTTTTTTTTTCCTTTTCTAAAAAGAAAAGTGGTTAGTTTGAATATTTTGATCATTTTTTTCTACCTCACCTCGTGTATGAACGGTTTTTTCAAAAACTTCTCAATGCATCAACATGATTTCTTGAGAAATGTGTTAAACAATTCTACAAAGTTTTATGTTTATGTTTCTTCAAAATTTTATTTTTTCCTAAACTACATCACTACAATCTTAAACTTCAATCAGAACCTCAGCAGCTTTTCTAAAATTGCGTCAAGGTTCAATTGAAATTCAAGAAAATTGAGACTGATGATGGAAATTGGACTGAGCTGAGGTGCCCAGATGCATAGGTGTGTATCTGTGTAAGTTTGGGAAGCCGAAGTACTCGCGGCTGTTTCGAGGTTAAGGATTGAAAAAAATAAAAAATAAAATAAAATAAAATTGGGAAGGACGGGTTTATGGGTTTAAAACAAAATTATTTGCTAACTTATACTAAAAACATTGATGGGACAAATTATCCATATCTGTAACGGAACCAAAAAGAAAGGACTTTATTGGTAGACAACGACAAGAAGAGGACAAACGGAAGGGGGGCGACGACAGACAGGGTCGAACAACAAAACCAAAAGGCAGACAACGAAGAGAGACCCCTATCTAGGATTCATGGACCATAGATATGAAAAGTTGATCTTCTTTAGGTTCACGTACCGTCACAACTGGGATAAAGCATGAGCTAAACGTTCTATGAGCCCAACTATAGGGGGCTGTCCATAAACCACGTGGTCATGAGGGGGGGGGGGGGGGGGTTCGGCCAATGACCATTTTGTATGGACGAAAAAAAAATTTTGTATGGACTAATGACCACGCGGGGGGGGGTTGAGAAGTCCCAAAAAAATGACCACGTGGTTTATGGACAGCCCCTAGTTATTAATTGAGCTCAATTGCTTCCTCTGTAACTGATAGGTGTTAGATTCCTCTGGTAGGTGCGAAGATGCTTTATGCCCAAGGATGTCAAGGAAATATCCATTACGAAATGTTTCGGGACCGACCGGAAATCGAACCCCTAACCATCAGCATTGACTTTGCTGAATACCCGAACATTTACCGCTACGGCTGTATAAAAAAATGTAGTACCGTAAACCGGGGTCAAATTGATCTCCGGGTCGAAATTGATCAGACGTTTTTCTATAAGATAAAGCATGCTTGATGATTTTGTGGCTATATCGGTCTCTTTCTACTCATAGTATAAGGGAGTAGAGATAAAGCATGCTTTAAATAAATTGCTTGCAAATATCGTTTAGTACCAGATTCGAACAGCACAATACTTGGAAGGAAACCATTTAAAGTATGTTCTATCTAATAGAAAAGCGTCTGATCAATTTCGACCCGGAGATCAATTTGACCCCGGTTTACGGTATCTGGTAGCCAGTGATGAAAATGTTCTCATTGCCCAGGCAGCACCTGCAACATCTACCAAAATGTGGCTTTCTGTGTCTTGGTTCAAATGAGTAGCACTAAAAGCACATGAAACTTCCATCTTGTCATTGAGTTGCATTTAAACTCCGAAATTCGTAAAGTTGCGTCTTTGATTCATAGAAATCGTAAATTACCTCGTGTTTGACATCGATTTGTGGAGGCGGAGCTTACATATTCCTCGCAGTTTACATGAAATGTACTATGTAACATGTATGAAACATCTAACTCTGGTTTGTTTGTTCAGATTAGGTTTCAATTGTGTTGCGGAAAACCTGCGCGTCTTTTCATTTTGACAGTTCTCCAACTCGTGACAAAAAAAAGTGCAATAAAGTAACTAGTAAATTCAGAAGCTTTTATGGTGCGTTAAGTAGCGATTCCCTCACAGAGCTTTTGGTGTAGTATGTAAAGTGAGTAGATAATACTCCTGGCGTCTAGGGATCGAGTCTAGACAAAGGGGGCTTTTCCATAACTCGAGTCGATTAAATCGGTTCACCTGCTATCACAGTCCAGTGTTGAGTGGAGCAGAAAAGATATCACAAAAATCGATTAGCTCGACAGTCGACAGCAGAAGAGTGGTCGATTCGTGATTTTAACAATTTAGTGAAAGGAACCTTGTTTACATTAACGTTACACGAGTTGCCGCGTCGTGTCAAAAAATCGCAAAAGTCTCCTTACGTAATAAATGGGCAGCTCCTAATGTGTACATTTTTCCGCATTTTTAAAAATTTTATATTATTTTTTATTATTTCTGTTAATGATTTCTTACTGTAATTCTTTAAAGATTTTCTTAAAAATTACTCGCTTATTTTTTTCTTGAAGTGTACTAAGCGAGTTTTTTTTTAATTCTTAATGGATTATCAACAAAACTCTTGACGGTATTCTCATGAAATCTACAAACATATTCCTCTAGATATTCTAGGCATATCTCTTGGGAGATATTTGTGGCAGTCTACATATGCCATCTTGTAGGATTTTCGTCGATACTATTGGTGACTTCTTAACAATTCCCTCGGCAGATTCCCGCCTATACTCCAGTTAGCCTACTAATGGTTAAGGATGTAAATCACTTATCCGATGACGAAATTCAATTCCTGATGCAATTAAATGCTCAACATAATGCAGCGGTTTTCTCAGGAATTCTTCCAAACATTTTCTACGGATTCCTGAAAAAATCTATGGTTTTTTTTTTCACAAATTTTATCAGTATTTTTTTAGATATTTCTCCAGAGGAATCTCCATAAATTTCACTTATAATTCTTCAATAAGCAATCCATGCTTGAGAAATTCCTTCAAGGATTATTTCAGAAATTTCACCATGGTTTCTTTTAGAAAACTATGCATAGATTTCTCGTTTTTGGTGCGTTCCCGGTCGATATTCCCAATTATTTTTTTTGTACGAACACGTCGGAGCCCTGGCGGAATGCAACAGTGAAAGAATCATGTCGATCTGTTGACCCGTTCCCGAGCCTATTCGTGACATACAAACACCATTCCATTTTTATTTATATAGATTTTGATTATATATAGGGATTTTTTTTTATATAAAACTCCCCAGGGCTTTCTTTACAAAAAAATCCTGGCATGTCTTCAGGTGTACCTCTAGTGGTTACAGAATTTTCTCCAGCGGTTTCTTCAAACTTTTCTTCCATGGATTCCTTCGTTCCATGGATATGTAATGCGTACATATATTTTATTTCACCAACTACTCCAAAGACATTTTTCAGGAATTTCTCCAAGGGATCTATTGAAAATTAACGCAGGTATGTCTCCAGGAATTCCTTCAGAAGTTGATTCATGTTTTTTCAGTGATTTCAGCAGATATTTCTCTGGAGATTTCTGCAAAAACTCGAAAAATGTATACAGAGATTCAGAAGTTGTCCTACTTGTTTCAGAATATCCTCCATGAATTATAATACGGGATTTCTTCAGGACTTTTTCTGAATATTTATAACATATTCTTATAGGAATTCCACCAAGGGTGTTTTTGGTTTTCCTCCAGGTTTTTCTTCAGCAACTTCTTCTAGAATTCCTTCAATAAATTTCCATAAATTCTTTCAGATATTCCTCCAAGAATTAAAAAAATATCTCCTAAGGAATTCATCTGAAATTCCTTCACGGATTCCTTCAAAAACTGCTTCCTAGAATTCTCTGGAAAGAGTAGAAATTGCAGTCAAAGGTACTGGAGGAATTCATGATTAAATCTCTCAATAAATTTCTAGTGGAATTCCTGGAGGAAGTTTTGAAGCAAGAACTCCTGGCGATTTATTGAAAGAGTTTCTTGTAAAATGGCTGCAAGGTATTAGCCGAGAAAAATCCCTGACGCAATTTCGGAAGCAATCCGTGGAGCCCAGAGGAATTTTCGGAACATAATTTCAAAAATAATCCCTGAAGAAAGGTATATGATGCAACCCCAGGAAGAATATCCGATAATCTTTTCCTCCGGGAGGAACTTTTCAAAGAATCTCCAGAGAATGTTCTAATGGAATTTATGAAGAAATGCCTGGCAGAATCCCAGAGGACTTTACAAAGAAATTCCTTAAGTAACTTATCGAGAAACTCCAACAAAGTTTCAGAAAGCTTTCCTACAAAAACGAATTTCTGAAGGAATCTATAGAGGAATTTTGGGATGAATACTTGGACAGGGCTCCCATCTGCACGGCATTGAAAATTAGGACATTTCATGTATTTTCCTAAAAATGCGTAAAATTTATCGGATTTGTTAAGAAATTTTCGCCAAAATAAGTTCAAAATCAGGAAATATCCTGCTAAATCAGGACGGATGGTAACCCTATACCTGGAGGAACCTTTGGAGAATTTCCTGCAAGAATCTCTAAGGATTTACTGAAATAATAACTGAAGTAATTACTAGAAGAACTAACCTCTAAAATCTAAAATCTGTTTTCCGCACGAATTGAATTTTCAAAGGATTATCTGAATAAACAGCTGGATAAATAACTTGAAGAGATTGTTGAGAAAAATCTAAATGAATTACTGGAAAAATCACGATGGAAATTCTTTAGAAATTCCTGGAGGTATCATAAAAAAAGGTCCTGCAACAATTTCAGAAAAAAATGTTCAAATATTACACTCAGAAGTTTCATCCGCATTGCTTTTTTACAGTGTTTTTAGAGAAATTATTAATGGAATTTGAGAAGTAATTTCCAAGCAATTCCAAGAATCTTTCAAAAATCTTTACCGAAATTCTCGTGGGGATTGTTTTTATTTATTGAAACCGTTGATTTCCTTTCATATGCACCTTACGCACAAGGTAGGTAATAATTGTACTTTGGGTATAAAAAACAAATTATTCTGTGTTGACGTTTTAACAGGATTTAGCAATTCACGAAGATAAACTAAAAAAAAACCTTCACGCCGATTACGCCGCCGATGCCGCCAAAAACGGCGTCCGGCGTAACTTTTCGAAAAGTGCATCAAATATTCTCATATTTTTACTGTAGGTTCATCAAGTAGTTGTGAATCAGTGGTCCAAATTTGGGAAAGATCGGACGATTTTGCAAGTAGTTATAAAAATTCTTGAAAAAAGTAAAATTATCCGATAGCCAATTTTGAGATGTTATATCTCCGGATTCAATGAACCGAATGCAATGACATTTTGACCATTTATGACTTATATAATGAGCTAAGAAGAACCGTTGACTTAAATTAAAATTCTTAACACGGAAAAAAAATATAACGATAAGTTTATTTTTCTAATAAAACACCAAATTATCCAAAACTTCATCATCGTTTCAAAATTCAAGATGCAAATTATAGTTCTTTTAATTTCCCTCCAATTCTAACCTATATATAAATGTGTTTTGAAGGAAAGCAACAACATAGCCGCCAACAAATTGAAAAAAAATAATGGAATACGTATTAAAAATAGACCAATTTGCTAAAAAATCGTGAAAAAATAAAATCGCTATAACTTTGTCTCTTGTTGAAAATTTCAAGGTTAGCCAAACGTTTTCCAGAGTTCATTATATAAGTCATGTATGGTCAAAATTTCATTGCAATCGCTTCATTAAATCCGGAGATATAATAGCTCAAAGTTGGCTATCGGATAATTTTACCTTTTTCAAGAATTTTTATAACTTCGTGGAAAATGGCCCGATCTTTCTCAAATTTGGACCACTGATACACAAATAGTTGATAAACTTAAAGTAAAAATTTGAGAATATTCGATGCACTTTTCAAAAAGTTACAGCTAGTTGAAATTTTTTTGGAAAGTGAAAATTTTGCCTGTCCCGATCATTTTGTCTATCCCCTGTACATGCGACGATCTATCTTTATGATTGTTCATATCCAACATCTTAGTATTACTAACGGTTAAACCGTTGTAACGATATCATGCGACGAATGCTTTATACAGTAAGGACCCGATTTTGTCAGCCCCATTTTGCAACAAACTTTTTGCTCTCATTATCTTACAGTCAAATTTTAACTTATTTTCTATTGTTTATCATCAACCTACAACTGAGATGCAGAACATACAGGGATAGAGTAAGGTGGGGCAAAAGTTCGACCCTAGTTGAAAACTCAACTTTTTTCAAGAAATCGATGCAGATATAAACAAATGAATACCGTGTGGTGATTCTACCATCCATGAGCTAAAATTTTGCTGAACAAAGTTACGCCAAATGTCTTCTCAATTTTGAGTTACAGCACTTTTAGTAAGTGTTTGACAACACTTTTAGTAAGTGTTTGAATCTAGTGTTTGTGGTATTTCGCTAACCGTAGCACACTATTTCGACACATTGGTAATTAGAACACCTAAAATCAATTAATAGTTGATGTTGGAACTGGAATACACTCTAAAGTTCGATCTGGATTTTACCCAAATCAGGGTTAAATTTACTTCACCAAAAATTAGTAGTTTTCCGCCAAATTCAGATAAAACAACTTTTTATTTCAACTTTGATAGAATTTTCTCACTGATTCCACAATTTTTAGAGATAATATGTACATATTGCAGAATTTTAGGGTTTTACCTAAAGTTGCC
Source organism: Aedes albopictus (assembly GCF_035046485.1). Lineage (NCBI taxonomy): Eukaryota > Metazoa > Arthropoda > Insecta > Diptera > Culicidae > Aedes > Aedes albopictus. The sequence continues at coordinate 90,304,525 of NC_085136.1, forward strand.
ACATGACTCGAACTCTTGCCCCACAATTCGAACTTTTGCCCCACTATGTGTAAAATATGATTTCCAAATCTTTTTTGCAAAAAGTTATACATGCTAAAGCATCTTCAAAATATACCTAGTTACGCCCCAAAATAAAATATCGAATTCGATTTTATTACAATTCCATTCCATGCGTTGGAAGGACCATCGCATATTACAAATTTTTGATCAAATACCAACATTTTGCCATAACTTTTCGAAATATTGATCAATTTTCATAATTTTTGGAGTGAAAGACTCTTTTTCAAAAAGGCTACGAACAACCTTGACACCCGAAAAATATAATTTGAATTGAGCTCAAAAACTTAAAAAGAAACTCTTGCCCCACTCGAACTTTTGCCCCACTTTACTCTATAAAGTTTGAAAAACTGTTTAAGTTTTTACAGAGAGCAAACCATGTGTTCCGAGAAGGGGCTGACAAAATCGGGTCACTTATGTAATTAAGCCATTCATGCAGCTGACGTGCTACCTATCGGTGGGTGTAGGGACTGTTGAGCTTTATGAAATTCAAGTTACACAACGATTTACCACCGATTTTTTTTTTGGCTGGGACAACATCTCACCAATATACCACTCACGGGTCGATCAAGGAGGAAAGGGTGCCCAGAAAAACTCTGCCCCCCCCCCCCCCACGAGAACGCAAACCATGGAGCACCTCGGGCTTACCCATGGACTATAGTCCATGTTATAACCACCCAACCAACGAATCCATCCCGGTCGTGGGCACCTCGGACTCTCGGACCCCCTGGGACCCGAGTGGTAAGCCCCACCCCAAGCGACCCAGCCACTCAACCAGCGCATCCCTACGACCAACCCGGTCGGATACGAGGAAGAAGAAACCCCCCCTCCGCCGTTGACACCCAGTCATGGCAACCGAGCTAGCGAGGCCCTCGGGCCAAATAACATTGACAGCAACAGACAGCGAGACAAACCCCAAAACTATGTAGTAATTGAAACTTTGTATTTTTTCTCTCCCGGTGAGCCCTTCTGGCTCACTAGATTTTAGAAAAGAGACGAACCAGCCATGGGCTGAAAGTCTCTATAATAACGATAAATCAATCAATTCTCACATTCCAAATGGTCGCCTTTCTTGTGAATGGGGCAGATTACCCCTTCCTTCCACTCCTCCGGTAGCTGTTCGGTTTCCCAGATTCTGACTATCAGCCGATGCAGACAGGTGGTCAACTTTTCTGGGCCCATCTTGATGAGTTCAGCTGCGATACCATCCTTACGATACCATCCTTACCAACTGGTTTTGAGCTGGTGAATGGCATCCTTAACTTCCCTCAGCGTGGGAGTTGTTTCATTTTCGTCCTCCGCTGCACCCGCGTCGTCGTTTCTTCCGTTGCCGTGGGCTCCCTTCCCTACGTTCTCCACGCCGTTCAGGTGCTGATCGAAGTGTTGCTTCCACCTTTCGATCACCTCACGTCCGTCCGTCAAGAGGCCTCCGTCTTTATCCCTGCATATTTCGGCTCGCGGCACGAAGCCGTTGCGGGATGCGTTGAGCTTCTGATAGAACTTCCGTGTTTCTTGGGAACGGCACAGCAGTTCCATTTCTTCACACTCCGTTTCTCCCAGGCGGCGCTTTTTCTCCCGAAAGAGGAGGGTCTGCTGTTTCCGCTTCTGCTTGTAGCGTTCCACGTTCTGTCGGGTCCCTTGCTGCAGCATTACCGCCCTCGCTGCGTTCTTCTCCTCCAAAACCGTTCTGTACTCTTCGTCGAACCATTCGTTCCGTCGATTCCGTTCCACGTATCCGATGGTGCTCTCAGCTGCGTCGTTGATGGCTGCTTTCACTGTATTCCAGTAGTCCTCTAGAGGGGCCTCATCGAGCTCACCCTCGTCTGTCAACGCGGCCTCGAGATTCTACGCGTATGCTGAGGCGACATCCGGTTGCTTCAGTTGCTCTAGGTTGTACCGTGGCGGGCGCCGGTACTGTACATTGTTGATGATGGAGAGTTTTGGGCGCAGTTTGACCATCACCAGATAGTGGTCGGAGTCGATATTGGCGCCACGATAGGTCCTAACGTCGATAATGTCGGAGAAGTGCTGTCCATCAATCAGAACGTAGTCGATTTGAGATTCTGTCTGCTGTGGTGATCTCCAGGTGTAACGATGAGGGAGGCTGTGCTACGTATGGCCATATTTTTGGAGGCGGCGAAATCAATGAATCGTAGGCCGTTTTCGTTCGTCTGCTGGTGGGCGGTGAACTTACCAATCGTCGATCTAAATTCCTCCTCCTGGCCTACCTGAGCGTTCAAATCTCCTATGATGATCTTGACATCGTGGCTTGGGCAGCGATCGTACTTGCGTTCGAGCTGCGCGTAAAATGCGTCTTTGTCATCATCAGTACAAGGCCCGGATTAAGGATTGTGGGGGCCCGGGGCCCGAGGGGATGTGGAGGCCCCTCGGAGAGATGACCAAAAATGTTTTTCCTTATTTTCAGTATAGTACTTGAGTAATATGAAAAATAAAGCTAGTGTTAGCAACCAAAAAAGGTTTTAGTGGGGGCCCCTAAAATGTGGGGGACCGCACCCCCCCCCCCGCCCCCCCCCTTACATCCGGCCCTGATAGTACTTCTGGAGTGTGGACTGTGCACGTTTATTATGCTGAAGTTTAAGAATCGGCCCTTGATCCTCAACCTGTACATTCTTTCATCGATTGGCCACCAACCGATCACGGGCCTCTGCATACCACCCATCACGATGAAAGCTATTCCCAGCTCGCGTGTGTTGCCGCAGCTCTGGTAGATGGTATACCATACCAATCAAATATGATTATCTCTAAACGTTCGCACCATGGATCCTGTCCAACACACCTCAGCAGCGCTACGATGCCGAACCCCCGGTCCTTCAGTAGATCGGCGAGTATGCGGGTGCTTCCAATGAAGTTGAGAGATCGTCATTTATACGTACCAAGTTTCCAATCGCAAACCCTTTCTGTTCGCTGGGGTCGTTGCCGTTGGTCTCGGTTCGTATTATTCTGTTGCTGATTTTGCGTTACAATGGTTTTTTTTACGGCTGGCTCGTAGGGCCTGACACCAACCCCCTACTTTCCGGAGGACCATAGTGCACAGTTGAGCTTAGAGTTCTTCCCTGGCACTCGGACGTAGATCAGTCGCCCCTAACATGGGGATCAGACGCTGTTGTGAGCCGCTCCTCCTGGAGAATAGACGCTCAGGTTTGCCGAAGCAAACCCCCCCCCCCTTCCTTGTCAGCTTATGACCAAAGTTCCCACCGGGGTTGGTTACTCGATCTTCCCTAAGGTTGCTCATAGTTTCCGGCCGGTACCACGAGAAGGCAGGGATAGGAGCTGCTGGGCAGAGGCTAGAGGATCACAATGGGATCTGAATTGCGCAGCATACCCAGCCTTTACCGTGCCGGCTGACAACAACGTGAGTCGTGGAATTCGGAGGCGCATCATCAGTGGCAGTCGTGCCTACTACAGGGTCCAGAAGAAGCTGGGGTCTTTAAAGATTCACCCACGAACCAAATGCACCATATACAAAACGCGAAAGAGACTCTAATAAGAGCATGCATGCTCGAGGAGGACCTGCAAGCACTCGGAATTTCCGAGCGACGCGTGTTGAGGACAATCTTCGGCGGTGTGCAAGGCGAATGGTGTGTGGCAGAGAAGTGGGTAGAGCATGTTGCAAGAATTCTGGACGACAACCCTGCAAAGTTGGTGTTCGCAACTGATCCGATTAGTACAAGAAGGTGTGGAGCGCAGAGAGCACGATGTGCGGACCTGGTGGAGGGTGACTTAGCGAGCATTTGGCGTGACCAGAGTTGCTTTCTGTCACTATCAAAGGTAGGCAAATCGCCGATATTGATAGGTTATCTGCGATCCAAGTCAGCGTGTACTCTGTTGAGTCACTGTCACTTTGCTTCGTCCATCACAACTCAACTGACAGTGATGGCGTGTAGATATCACTGATAGGCCAGCTTTAAAATTCGTTTAAAAATCGAATTGAACACCTACAGTGATGATATTTTAATATATGGCATAAAATTTGAAGTTATGTTGGTCATTTAAAATTTTGAGATTTGGAATCGCCAAAATATCAGTTCAATTCCCATGATAGTGATCTGGAGTGCGGGTCAGTATCAAGTCGTTGTCTGTCATTGTCGTCCTGATATTGATCGGCCTGCAGTGATAATGACGGTAGTGCAACATCAGTAGCCAACTGACATTACTGATAAAATGCAGCTCTGGGCGTGACCGAGGATGGAGAGCGGCAGCCACAAACTCTGTGTTATAGAGAAATAAGGCACACCGGGGTATGGATGGCGTAAAATGAAACAGCGGGTTAACCTTCACGTACTCGCCCCCCAACAACTCATTTTCAAAATGCTGGCATTTCATCAATTCTCATCCGATATTTTTGAAGTCACCCTCAATCGATCATAAATTGGTACTAGTTTGTTATACTCGAGTGGCCATGCAATATCCGGAACCATTGTGGGGATATTCCGGATTGTGCTGGGGTCAGGGGGTTGCCGAAAGAGCTAAAAAGTGATAATTTCGTGTGTAAATTTGTTTGAACCATCGATTTTCAGCGATTTTTTTTTACTGCGAACAGTAAAGCACAACTGCGATAACCAAAAATGAATACGTTGACTCATCCGGATCCCCGTGACAGGCTCCGCGGGGCCTCATTGGGGACACTTCTGATTTTCAACCTAAACATGCCGTGCGACGTATGGGGCAGAAGAAAATGACTGAAGTGTGTATCAACTGATATGGCTACTTCGGAACACCTGGAACAAGTTCTGCGGGGGCCTCTCAAACACAATAACACACGAAACAAGCACTTTTAGATATTTGGCAAAACAGACAACCCCCCACCCCCTGTCCCCAGTAAAATCTGGAATATCCCCGGAATGGTTCCGGATATAACATGGCCACTTGAGTATAACAAACTAGCACCAATTTATGATCGATTAAGGGTTAATCCAAAAAAAAAAATCGGATGAAAATTGACGAAATACCAACATTTTAAAAATGAGTTGTCCGGGGGCGGGTACGTGAAGGTTAACAAGATCAAATCTAATGATAACACTAGTTTACCAAATCAAACGAAAGTCGTGAACTTCCGTCAACGACCAAAATTTTTGAAGCATAATTTAGCGCTGATTTCGAAACCGTGCTTCAAAAAATTTAAAATAGAACAGTTTTTGAGTTTTGGCTCAATATCGAGTTTTACAACTTTTTAAAATATGGAATTTAATAAAATTCAAATATTTTGCGTTTTGTTCAACCAATTTTTAATCTTTTTCCATAAATTAAAAGCTGAATATAATACAATTCGATCATCTAAATGCAGGTTTTGCGTCAGATTGATAAAATTCAAGATATTGGCGAGTTTTGGGGACGATCTCCTTAAATTTTAGCAAATTTTCCAAAAAGATATGAAGACATGTATTTTTTTCAATAAGAAAAAAACAGTTTAAAAATTCTTTCTCAACGTTTATCTGACATATCATATGTAGACGATTTACAGTAAAAAATTCAGCTCAATCGGAGCATTAACTACGAAGAATGAGATGTGTGAAGTGAGCGACTTTGCTTAAAAATAGAACAAAAATGGATTTCAAATCATCAACCTTGTATGGAAAGTCGAAAAAAATTCCACTCTACTGTATTTTTTTCCCTCGTGTTTTCGAACTCAGGGCATGATTCTACACCAAAAACGATCATCAGCTTACCAAGTTCAAAAATGCTGTAAACTAGTGTAATAAACAGTTTGAAGGCCATAACATCTAGTTTTTGATTCAAACAATCTTTTTAGTGCAGGATAAATGTCCAAATTGTATTGAAATCTATTTCAAAATTTCGCGTTTCATCTTGTCCCTTATTCAACGATCAACGATCAAATCTGACTATACATGTCAATGGTTGCTACTCCGTGATTGATCTGAGCTGGTACCAATTGCACTGAGATCCAAATGAATAAGGGCTGTGACACTCCACTTATTCTCAAGTAAAATTTAAGCAGCTCATACATTTTGGATCAATAACGGCGCCAGCCACGTCCTTATAGTCAGTTGGGAAGGGAAAGGAATGTTAGAGTGTGCTGGTTGTTGCTAGTAAAGACCGAGATCACCTCTGCATCCCCACAACCAGCACGGGCCGGGGTATTAGTTAGACGGAAAGGATGGGAGATCTGGGAGTCACCGTTGGGTCGGTGATGCGATCCATGGATAGGGGGTTATTTATAGTGTTCGTTAGGTGATAGATTGTGTGGTGAATATGGTCAAGCGGCACAGCACGCTTCGGTTGCATAACTTGTAGGCGTTATATACACTGTGCTGTGAATGGAACTTGGAAGGGAGGGAAACGACTTTGTTCTCCAATTCGTTTCTGGTTCTAGCGATGGCTATGAACATATGAATATACATGAGTTGTATATGTAGAGAAGAGAGAAAGTGGATAGAAAGATACAAAGATGGATGAAAGGGACGGGCCAGGGATTGAACCCATGACCTTCTGCATACGAATCAGAAGCGGTAGCCACTAGACCACCAAACCCGTTTCATCTTGTCCCTTATTGTTGATTAAGTTTAATCTTGAATATGATGTAATACTAAATAAATGAAAATGAACTTTGCCGGTTCTTTTTGCTATTTTCAATTCTAATGCAAGCTGAGTGTAGAATTAGCATCTAAGTTAAAATACACAAAAATAAAAACTAAAAAAAAAATTCTAATGCAAATTAAAAAAGAATCGTTACCATGGGTATCTGTAAGCACGAATTCATCTATGCAACAAATATCATTCAAAATAATTCGCATCTGTTCTTTCTCTGCCTCTTTCCACCAGATCCGCGAACACTACGGCATCCAGCGGGCGGAAGTCACGTTCAAGACCATCGACGAAATCAACCAAAACTCAAACCTGCTGCCCAACATCACCCTTGGCGTTGAAATCAGAGATTCCTGTTGGTACGCTCCGGTTGCCTTGCAGCAAAGTATAGAACTGATCCGGGACTCCATATCGCCTCCATCCGGGGCTAGCAACATTGGCGCCTCTCCGAGGTTCCCGCTGGACGGTGGTGGTTCGACGGGTGGCATGTCCAATTTCATTAAACCGGACATGTGTGTGGTAAGTGCGGTTTAGAAATTTGAGACATTGAGTTTTATCAATTTCCCCAATAACAGGCACATCACAATGCGTCGCTCGGCTACATCGACGGTCCCGTCAAGCCATCGAACAAGTTTCGTCAAACGTTGATTGGGGTTATCGGGCCCGGGTCCAGTTCCGTAGCACTTCAGGTGCAGAATTTGCTGCAGCTGTTTTCGATCCCACAGATTGGGTACTCTACCACTTCGAAGGATCTCTCCGATAAGGCACGTTATAGCACTTTTATGCGGGTGGTTCCTTCGGACTACTACCAAGCGCAGGTCATGGTGGATGTGGTGCGGCAGTTCAACTGGACCTATGTTTCTGCTATCAATACCGACGGTAAGTACGCGGAATATTCAAATGTGTTACGAAAATGCTGGTGGAACTTATTTAAAGTTTTTATTTTGCGCCAATCTTTCAAACAGAAAACTATGGTCAATCCGGAATCCAAGCGTTTCGGGAACTGGCAGACAGATACGGAGTTTGCATTGCTCGTGAGGATTCGGTAATTACCAACAGACATGTGCGATGTCAACTAGTAATCCATTTCCCCTTCTGTTCTCTTTCCACCCGGTAGATCCTGAGCAACGCCGAAGACGAATCGTTCCTGGACGTGCTGCGGAACATCGTCCAGGACGCCAGCGCCAAAGTGGTGGTGTGCTTCTGCGAAGGAATGACCGTCCGCGGTCTGCTGAAGGCGATGAAGAATCTCAACATGACCGACCGGTTTCTGCTGATTGGAAGCGACGGGTGGGCCGATCGGGCCGACGTCGTGGAAGATTACGAACGGCAAGCGCTGGGTTCCATTTCGATTCGAATCCACAGTCCGTACGTTAAATCGTTCGACGACTATTATTTCGGGCTGAGTCCATTCACCAACAAACGCAACCCGTGGTTCCGGGAGTTTTGGGAGGTAAGTTTTGAAAAGTGGGAGGGTTGGTAACCGGTGCGATGGGAGGATGATGACAATGACGATAAAGACGAAAATTATAGTCCCTTTCTCTACTTGAAGAGCTACTCAACCTTCGGTTGGCTTATTGTGTTTTGTTAATTGAATATCTGCTTCTTGCTCGTCGCTTTCACAGGCTAAGGAGACAAGAGGAGCGCGAGTTTTGATGTAGCTACAAAAAATCTTTTGTCTCTGTGATCCTGATCCCAGCCAACCGACAAACGGTCGGTTTCCGATGCCAGACGATGTATTATGAATTGGAACGATTATCCTAACCACCGTTTGGGACGGGATGATAACCTTAATCGATTGTCTACCGTTTGTTCGTTTAAAGCCCATATTGCTCGCATAGTAAAGTTATCCTATTAATTATTTAAAACGAAATAAATTAAATGAGGAATGTACACAGGAACCTCCAATTAGGTAATCAGTAAGGCTTGTCTAAATAAATTGTTTTGCTAATTGTATTTCAAGGTTACAAGAAAGTTTAAAAAGGGCGAGTGGCTGCAAGATTTAAAGGGGAGCAATGAAGGGTTTCAGAGGCCTTTTAAAGGGGTTTCAGGAAGGTGGAGGGCGGGGGCGTTTCGGAGCTTTAGAGGGTTTTAATTGCGTTACAGGGAGTTTACGGAGGCATGTCAGGAAGATTCAGATGATTTTCAGTTTATTAAAGTGGGCCGTGCGTCGTATGAAGAAGCAAAGAGTTTCAGACCTATCAGTTTGACCTCTTTTCTTCTGAAATGCTTAGAACGCATTGTCGATCATCCAATTCGTGATGTTCATCTGGCCAATATATCTCTTCATGTGAACCAACATGCTTACCAATCTGGAAAGTCCACTGTGACTCTTTTACACAAAGTTGTTTACGATATCGAGAAGGCATTCGCTCAAAAACAATCCTGCTTGGCTGTTTTCTTAGATATCGAGGCAGCCTTTGACAACGTGTCTTTCGATGCCATATTGGAAGCCGCACGCGGTCATGGAATATCTCCAATGATTTCCAATTGGATTCACCAAATGCTCAAAAACCGACATCTCTTCTCGACATTGCGGCAACTCAATAAAAGCGGTTTTCCTACTTATGGTTTTGCCGACGACTACCTAACATTGTTAGTGTGCAACAGCACCCTTTTCGATCTTATGCAAAACGCTCTTCAGGTAGTTGAGGGTTAGTGTCGCCAATATGGCCTTTCGGCAAATCCGAGTAAAGCCTGTATCCGGAATACAGTCGACTCTCTACATCTCGATATTGAAGGGACCATCGAGATAGGGAGAGATTGAAATGCAGAATCAATTTGTAATGCACACTAGATTGAAAAACCCTCCGTAACTAGGAAAAACCGTCAACAAACAAATGTCACTTCGCGTTTCCAGAATGTTTGCACCCACAAAACGAGATCTAGCAACCTGTGAATATGGGCATATCGACATGTGGAGAGAAAATCTAGAACAAAAACGAACGAAATCACATCGAGATAGAGAGATATCGAGATAAGGAGATATCGACATACAGAGAGGTATAATGTATGCAGAATGAAGGGACCGATCAAACCATCGAGATAGGGAGAGATATCGAGATGTAAAACATCGACATGTAGAGAGTCGACTGTAATCGGGACACAGAAATATGGCTGTAACTCTGCAATAGATACACTGTGGTGCATAATTGATCGGACAAACGCCGATTTTCATACAAAATGGCCAAGTTTGAGATGCTGTAACTATGGTTTGCTTTGATGGATTGAGCTCAATTTTTGACACGGAACTACAAATATGCTGAATTTTGTGTATACAAAGTATAAAATGTTTTCGTTCACAGGTCTGGGCGTGGCAAGGCGTTGAAAAAATTGCAAAAGTGATCGGACAGCGGCACGCGTGTAAATCAAAGGGGTACCGCTGTCCGATCACTTTTGCAATATTTTCAACGCCTTGCCACGCCCAGACCTGTGAACGAAAACATTTTATACTTTGTATACACAAAATTCAGCATATTTGTAGTTCCGTGTCAAAAATTGAGCTCAATCCAACAAAGCAAACCATAGTTACAGCATCTTAAACTTGGCCATTTTGTATGAAAATCGGCGTTTATCCGATCAATTATGCACCACAGTGTACATTACAATTGCTCAAATTTTGCCTGATATTATCTTAAGATGTGTTCATTTCACCTGCAAAATTTCATGTGAATCGGTGAAGTACCTTTTGTTGTAGCAATGAAACAGTAGAACGCGAGCAATTGAATTTTGTACAGCCCCTGGTTTAGCTTGTCAGCGCTGTAACTTTTGAATTTGATAAAGAAAATGGCTGAAATTTTGAACACAACCCGGCTAGATGGACATTACAAAATTATAACAAGCTGTGTTATTTTGTTACAATAAATTTTTATAACAAGGGTTGTTATAAAACATGTACCGTTAGTAGTTGAAAATAACAAAAATTCTAACAAAGTTCCCACATGAACAGAACAAAAATGTAATAACTTTTGTTATGATCATAACAAAAATATTACAAAACTTGTTCCATGAAATATGGTATAATTTAACAAAATTATTATAAATTGTGTTATAATTCCTTGGCAACTTTTTAGGGTAAAAACTAAATGTTTATACATACTCATTTTTTGATAAATATTTTTAAGTTTGTTATTCTATTTTTAGAAAAAGTAGGTAACACAAAAAAAGTTTCCAGGACGTTATAAAATTTTCGGATCTGAACGGGATTTGAACCAACACACCTCCCATCGGTAGCAATCTGACGCCTCTGCCAATGAGGCCATCACAACACTTGAAGAGGGCGGTGATAGAAGCTTTATTGGTTCTACGTATTGCCAGTTTCCTCATTTAAATCCTTGTTTGTCAGACGCACACGAGCGGGGTAGTACGACGTCACATTGAACTCGTTGACGTATAATAGACTTGAATGGTCGTACGTGATTTTGTTTTAATCTATCACAATTATATCATATGCAGATATGATAACAGCTGTACAGGGGATAGACAAAATGATCGGGACAGGCAAAATTTTCACTTTTCAAAAAATGTTCAACTCGCTGTAACTTTTCGAAAAGTGCATCGAATATTCTCAAATTTTTACTGTAAGTTCTTCAACTAGTTGTGTATCAGTGGACAAAATTTGGAAAAGATCGGACAATTCTTCACGAAGTTATAAATATTTTTGAAAAAGATAAAATTATCCGATAGCCAACTTTGAGCTGTTATATCTCCGGATTCAATGAACCGATTGCAATGAAATTTTGACAATTCATGACTTTTATAATGAACTCTGGAAATCATTTGACTTAACTTGAAATTTTTAACAAGCGAAAAAGTTATAGCGATTTTATTTTTTTCGCGATTTTTTAGTAAATTGGTCTATTTTTAATATGCATCCCATTACTTTTTCAACTTATTGGCGGCTATGTTGTTACTTTCCTTCAAAACGCATTTATATATAAGTCAATTAGAGGGAAACTAAATGAGCTATAATTTGCATCTTGAATTTTGAAACGATGTTGATGTTTTGGATAATTTGGTGTTTTATTAGAAAAATAATCTCATCGTTATAATTTTCTTCCATGTTAAGAATTTAAAGTTAAGTCAATGGTTTTTCATAGCTCATTATATAAGTCATAAATGGTCAAAATTTCATTGCATTCGGTTCATTGAACCCGGAGATATAACAGCTCAAAGTTGGCTATCGGATAATTTTACCTTTTTCAAAAATATTTATAACTTCGTGAAGAATTGTACGATCTTTTCCAAATTTGGTCCACTGATACACAACTAATTGAAGAACTTACAGTAAAAATTTGATAATATTTGATGCACTTTTCGAAAAGTTACAGCTAATTGAACATTTTTTGAAAAGTGAAAATTTTGCCTGTCCCGATCATTTTGTCTATCCCCTGTAGATATAATTTAGTTATATTCCACATTATTTTTTAAGCAATGAAATGGAATCTATCACACAAGGGGTCATCCATTAAGTTCATCGTCACGTTTGGAGGAGGCAGGGAGGGTTAAAAATTTCCAATTTTAGCGTGACGTACTTAATAGATGCTCCCTAAGGTCGAAGCAAAATAGTAGAGTAAACAAATTCCATGTTATATTTTTGGCGAAATTAGAACAGCAGTTCTGTTTAGGTATTTATTATAATCGATCTAATGTTACGCGTATAAAGATACGTCATTTGTGTAAAATTCAACTCAAAAGTATTGGACGGCATACAAAACGTAGTTTTATGTAACGGAAACATTGTTCATCCGGTCGCAAATATCAGCACATGCAATATCCGTCGTTTAAGAAAACTTTGGGTATTATCGACAGGTTTGTTCTCTTCGTCTTGAGGGTTGTATCGGCCAAATTGCCTGGAACATCCCGGTCAACCAGTGACAGATTTTCGATATCGATCGATATCGATTTGTATTGAATTTCAAACGTCCAATCAAGTGAGTGATTGTTTTTGGGATATACAAGTGAGTGATTGTTTTGGGATATGTTGTTGATTGAGCATGGACTAACTTATGAAAATATCGCATTTTCTTACATATTGACAGACTCATGAAGTTAAATTCCGAATATCTCGGAAACGGTTACTTTCAGAAAGATTATTACCAATAGGCTCCCAAAGCCCTATCGGGATTCTTGTTTTAAACCACAATATATGGTTCAAAAGTACATATTTACTCATATTTTGACGTTTTTATTAACCGTAGTTGAAAATATATAATTTTTATTTTTTTAGCCTTTTGTCTCGTCCCTAGCTTATAACACATACTTTGAGTGATTTTTTTTCACCGTGTATGTCAGATAGGAACATTTTTGAAATCCCAGTGCGAAAAATGTCGAGCTCAGTCACACAAGGTTGACCTCAAATGTCAAAGTAGAACTATTTTCCATTTTTCTTATTTCGAATTTTCTCATTATTCCTTTGTTTTTCAAGTTCGAGTAAAGTACAATTCCGATTAGAATACCATGCTTGATCGTATTATTCAATATAAGCGAGATTTCGTCTTTAATTTTAGGACCCTATTATTACAGTAGACGTTCGGTTAGTGCAAGCGGTTTAACTGCAATGCTTTTTAACTGCAAGTCCGGCAAATGCAACAAATTTGCAGTTATCGCATCGCCAAATGTCAAAATGGTGCGCCATGTTAGCCAACATGAACAGACGGATGAAGTTTACGTTCATTTTACGTAAGTTGATGGTTTGTTAACACTGTCAGGCGTTTCAGTTATCGGATTTTTGTTCGCTAAGTGAAACGTAAACATGTTGCAGCTATCGAACGTCTACTGTATCTTTGACATCCTACCAAAATTTGAAAACGATCTGATAAAAAGTTCCAAGCCTTTTTTCACGTTGTTTACCCAACTATCTATCGCGTAAGAATAACAGTTAACAGAGAAGAAAGAAAAACTAATGAAGGGGAAGTTTGTCAATGTTTACTTGTTTTGTTTCACACCAGACAAGACTTAACAATTGTGCCACAAAACTAACTCAACATCATCTAGAAAATACTGTGCTGTTGCGTCAACAGGTTCTTCGCCACAGCTTCCAGCAGAAATAATGTTCTTTAACCCTTATGTGGCCGACAGGGTACTCGGGTACCCAGCGCCCATTTAAAAAGCACGGTGTAGAAAAAAGCAAAAAGTTTGTCGGAAACATAACGGTTACAACCCTACAAAGGGCTGTAACAGTAGGTAGGTATCTTTATTAGAGAGATTTTCAGCCCGAGGCTGGTTCATCTCTTAAAACTGTAACAGTACTAAAACGTACTCTATGAAAGCAGTTGTTTTGTTGGTGAGGATTCTTATTCGATTGGCACATCATCCGGGAACTATTTCGGCTTTGGATTAGAGTGCAATAAAAGAACCCCAAAAAATAGATATAAGATAGCTGTGGGGCTGTTCATAAACGACGTAGACCAAAATTTGCGCCATCTCATAATTACACCTTCCAGCTGTAATGATATCGTATAACGATAGTAGCTTCAAAGCTTGAGGTTTAGGAAGAATATTTGGCAGATTACAACTAAATGTTAACAAGTGTTTATGTTGCATTTTTTTTAAACAAATATGACGGCGTCCCCAAATTACGCGTCCGCCAAGGGAGAGGGGAAAACACAATCGAGCGTTGCGGCCCATACAAAAATTTTAGGACTTTCATACAAACAGCGTAATGGAAGTGGAGGGAGTTTTTACATGACGATTTTAGCGTTGCGTTCTAAATGAATGCTCTACTTGATGTTATAAGTTTGTTTTATTGCTTTTGGCTCTAGTGGTCAATATTACAAAAATGATCAGGTGCTGTTCATAAACCACGTGGTCATTTTTTGGAAGATTTCGAACCAAACCCCCCCACCCCCCGCGTGGTCTTCCGTTCATACAAAAAAAATTAAATTTGTATGGACCGTGGTCTTTGACCGACCCCCCCAACATGACCACGTGGTTTAGGGATGGCCCCTCAAATTTGAAATTATTTTGTTACAAAAAATGTAGCAAAAACTACAATAAATGTGTTACGAAATTTTGTTATAGGCAATTATTTTAATATGCATAATGTAACAAATGCTGTTATATATCTGTTTGAATAAATAATACAAGTTTTGTTATAGTTTTGTTTTTAAAATAATAACAAATTTTGTAACAATTTTGTTATGGTTATTCACATTTAGGAATCCTTACAACAAAATTATATCAAATTGTGTTATTTCTAACAACGGTTGTAATAATTTTGTTATAATCTTGTTAGGAGCTTCTGGTCGGGAAACCTCTCAATCTACTTTACTTACATAGGCAAAATTTCAAAAAAATCGATGCACTATCAACAATTTTATAGTCGAAACATATATTGGGGCTGACCGTGATTTTAGCCCTTCAGACAACAATTATTGAGCAACCCTTATTGTTTCGATTGTATTGTTGAAAGTACTACACCAATAATCCTCAAATTTTGCAGGTATAATATACACATAATCAACTACCTTCTGTGAAAATTTCATGAAAATTGACGGAGATATTCAAAAGTTATGAATGGGCAAACATAGCACATAAAAAACATGAAACATTTTCACTAACACTATCCCCTATCAACACCAGTAACTTTCAATCAAATTGGTAAAAGTTGATGACATTTTGCAAGAAAGTGTCTCTATAAGTATCATAACTGCTCACAAAGTTTCATAATTATCCTCACAGAACTTTGAATTGTAGCGGAAAAGAACCATCTAGTATGCGAATGAAAATTGGTGATGATTGCACAAAATCTTAAAAACATCGTCTGTTTGTTTCTCATCCACAGTTAAAAGGAATGCATCGATTTTTATAAAATTTTGCACAAATAATAAACATACATCAAAGAGTTCTCAGTTATTTTTTGGCCAATTTTTATTGACTCAATACAGAGTTACTGCCGTACTATTGCTACTGCCGTAACATCTATTGTTTTTTTCACGGAAAAGCGAAACCGTAATAGTGTTCGACCTTTGCGTCTATTTGATTCTGAAATCAATGTGACTGCACAGGTAAAGTACGTTAGAGTCATTCTTGATTCCAAGCTTATTGAGTTCAGAATCAAGAAAGCTTGTATGGCCTTCGGAAAATGCCGGCGAACCTTTGGTACAACTTGGGGTCTAAAACCCAAGTATATCAAATGGATTTACACAACTGTAGTTCGGCCAATATTGGTCTATGTGGTGGCAAATGGGCGAAGTGACAACGGTCCAATCAAAATAAGGCCATCTCCAAAGGATGTGATTAATGGCGATGTCTGGAGCGTTCTCTTCAACTCCTGCGGTAGCGCTCGATGTTCTTTTTGACGTTGCCTCACTACACATTCATCTCGAACAAGAAGCACTTTCTTGCACTCACCGCCTATGGGTACTCAGTTTACTAGCTCCAAGTGAACTTACAATTGCTTGTAATTTTCCATATCTCGCGATTAGTATAATACAGGCGTATCTACAATGATCGATTTCTCTTCATCGATTTTCTCTTAAGATTTTTCCGGGAAATACGATCAGTGTTTGGATGATCTCTTGATGTTTTTCGGCGCCGGACAGCTAGGACTAGCATCTAGATCAATAAAAATAACTGGAAATGACTTGTCAGCCGAGTTATTGACCAAAGAGAAAGTCGATGAAGAGAAATCGATCATTGTAGATACTCCCGTATGATACTAAGATATTATAGGACATTTTCCACGAAATTTCCTTGCTGGGAAGTCCACTCTTATATGGATATCTGGAGAGAAGTATTTCAGACGGCATCGTATGTTACACAGATGGCTCCCTTCTCGAAGGTCGAGCAGGTGCTGGTGTTTATTCTCGCATGCACTAAAATCACTCTAACTTGGTTTGTCACAAATTCTCGCAAAAAAGTTCGATAGCATTCAAAAAAAGAAGAGAATAAACTAGCATCCTAGACCGGTTCCATGTCGAATACGGTCGAATAATCCTACTTAAAAAAATGGCAAATAAACCGTAAAATATGAGTAAATATTGTAAAATTTATTTTTTGGCTTAAAGTCTCAATTGAGATTCGTTTTTTTCATTAAAATTCAATTGTATAACAAAAAAAGTATGAAAATATTCAATAAACAATTTTTTATGCATCCAGTAGAAAGTAGGAATTAAATGGTTTCAAATGCAGAAAACTTCTTCTTAATAGCATTGCTGGTTTGGTTGCTGTGCTCTATTGAAGACATAGTAATCAAAACAGTTTCGTTCTTTGAAGGTTCTTCCAAATAACAATGCAACCTAATGCAAATTTTGCATAACAATGATGTTAAAAATAAAAACATTGCATCCGATTATTATTAAATAAGGTGTACCATAACATGGAACCAACTTTGTTGAAAAAATAATAATAACAAGATTCGCTAGAGTCGAAAATCTGCATCAATGGAGCCAAAAGAATGAAATTTTTTGATATGAATATTAGTGTGGGTCATCGGAACCGTTTTCTCAGATCAAAGCTTTTTTGGTTCCGTTTCGGGTCCTGAGTATCTGTGCAAAATTTGAGCACGATCAGTTGCGTCTACACTTTGCGCATTGCAATTGAAATTTGTATGGGATTTTGTATGGGGAAACATACTTTTTTTGCATTTTAGCCATAAGTTAAAAAAAATTATCTGAAACTTTTTAACCGATACTGTAAAATGATAGCCTATGATGTTCTGGAGAACTTTGTTGAAGACCGCAAAGCGATCCGATGCTTGTGAAAATAGTTATAACCAACGAACCGCATGCATGTGTTTATGTTTTAACATGTAAAGGAATAACAATAGCAACAAAATCATGATGTTTCGCCAAGCAATGCCAACGCTACAACTTTTTTCATAAGCATCAGATCACTTCGCGGTCTTCGACAAAGTTTTTCAGGACACCCTAGGCTATGTTTTCACTTTAACGGTTACACGGTTTTAGAAAAATTCGAGCTTGTTATGAGAAAAATGCAAAAAAGTGTGTTTTCCCATGTAAAATCCCATACAAACTTCAAACGCGATGCGCAAAACGTAGACATAACCGATCGTGCCCAAATTTTGCACACTTATTTGGGTCCTGAAATGGGATCGAAAAAGCTTTGATCTGATGGGATACCATTGAATTTTTCACTTTTCCATATAAACGATGACCCACTCTAATGAATATCTTTATTGAATAAATTTTTGATGAAAAATGCAATTGTAAGTATTTTTTTTTCTTCTGTATCATTCAGAGAGCAATATAGCAATAGAGCTGCTTGGTGCATTATTACTGACCAACTATTGAGCTTTACCTTTAGTAGAATAGTATAAGATTCCAATAGATTGAAAACTTTATGAAAGTGTGCATGTTAAGTATGTGGAAAGTTATGTCGAATTTTGAGAAATGCATTTTTATTGATGTTTTACGAAAACCGGCTGCAGTTACATAATAAAGAACATTTTGCTTAATGTTATATTTTTCCTACATTTGAGAATAGCTAAAGTTATGCAAAAAACTGATAATGATTTTATTGAAAAACAAAAAAGATATCGCACACGCAAGTTGTCCGTTTTATAAATTGAACAGTCCTTAATATGTTATAATTGAAATAGCATTGCAAAACTTTTTGACGATACTGTTTCAAGAATCCACCATGTTGCATATCTCAAATTGTACTCGAAAATCTCATAAAAACCATAGAGATGACAAAAACCTCCCTTCTTGCTTTCAATCCGATGGGAGGCTAATTAATTCATGCAGAGTGAATGTGTTTATTTCACCATAACTTTTGAATGGCACATATTTTTAAGTCATAGCGACCAAACATCGTGATGGTAAATTACAAATGAAATGTAAGGCTTGACAATTATTTTGAGCCATTACCAAATATCACATGTCACATTTATTTCCACAGTGTACGATTGACAAAGAATAATTTTCCTGCTAGTAAAAAGTAAGTTCTTACGATGTTGCTGAGAACATATTCGATACTTAATTTTATGTTATAATAATGTATTCAAAAGCATCTTTAATAACATCAAAGATTTTTTATAAGCCGCCATTTTTTGCGCTTTTTCGGTGATATAAGTGTACGAAAATAAGTTTTCCATATTCAGAACAAAACATGGACGGTTGTATGAATCATGTATTATATACAGTATTGTAACAAGTTGTGTTACTTGGGTCGGAAGCTACTTCCAGAATCGAGTACTAGTTGACGACACGGAGGTGGGTCGGAATTGCTTTCACATAACCTCAGGAGGTGGGTTGGTGTGTATGTCACCTGACATTCCACGAGCCACCAGAGGTTTGCTTCAGGTGTCTGGAACCAGGACACAAGTCGTGGGACTGCAAAGGCCCTGACAGGCGCAAGCTGTGTAGGCTATGCGGCGCTGAAGGTCATAAGGCCCAAAGCTGCATGAGTCCACCCATCTGTATGATCTGTACCGGGAAATCCTCGATTAACAGACATCCGATGGGTGGTCCAAGGTGCCCGGCCTTCAAGAAAGCCGCAGTGAACAACAAATCACAGTGCAGGTAACGCAGCTGAACCTGAACCACTGTGATGCGGCTCAGCAACTGCTTTGTCAGGCGGTTTCTGAGTGGGACACGGATATCGCCATCATAGCGGACCCATACCGAGTACTCGCCGGCAACGGCAACTGGGTCGCGGATGGGTCCAGAAAAATGGCGGCGATATGGACGACGGGTAAAAATCCCGTCCAGGAGTTGGTGTCAACTACCTATGAGGGCTTCGTGGTCGCCAAAGTAAAAGGGGTCTTCTTCTGTAGCTGTTATGCGCCTCCGGAATGCTCAAATTGAGTCCGTGATCGGTAAGGCAACAAGTGCGTTCTGGTTATGCTCCAAAACTATTGGCAGGAAGTGGGGCTTGAAACCAAAAATGATAATGTGGATTTATACTGCCATCAGTGCTGCAATTTTTCGACAGGCGTTTATGATAGCGATATTTTGCTTTTTTCATTTTCTCCGTTTTGGTTTTCCTGTCACTGTTGTTTTCCGATCAGCAACACGGGAGCGAAATGAAATAGGTACTCACACTCGCACGCAGCGTGCTGATAGCGAGAGCTGACAGGGCTAAATTTCCATTCAATTTTCTGTAGTTGAGTGTTTTCACCCTTGGTAGCGTATAGGGCACTCACTCTCACAAGCCACCGCTTGAGACGAATGGCCTTTCAGCATGAGTAGTGTGTGGATGATTGGGAATTGATCTTGATGGGTCGCTCACGAATGGAGCTCACGGACTCTGTCAGTTCTCACATCGAGGAACTGAAAACGACCGCCGCAGTCATTCATTTTCAGCTGAAAAACAGGCACTGAGACTGATATTTTGCAGGACTGACTGCCATAATCCGCCCAAAAGTGACGTATGCTTCGTTTGTCTGGTGGCCAAAAACAAAAGAGGCTACCACGCAATCAAAGCTTGCGAAAATTCAACGTCTTGCGTCCATTGCTGTTACAGGAGCGATGCGAAGCACACCATCAAAAGCTTTAGATGCGATTCTCAATCTGCTACCTTTGCACGAGTACGTGCAATTAGAAGCAGAGAAGGAATTGCTGAGATTTGAACGAGTTGAAAAGTTTTTGCCAGGTGATCTTGTAGGTCACCTGAGCATTTCACAATACTTTCAAAATAGGCCAGTAATGAAAATGATTAAAGACTGGATGAAACCTGTGGAGAACCATGATGTTCCTTACAAGTTGCACGAAACAACTCGTGCAGATTGGGAAGTCGGAGGTCCCACTGTTCGTCAAGGATCAATCAAATTCTATACAGACGGCTCAAAAGTTGGAATAAAAACGGGAGCAGGAATCTACGGCCCTGGAACAGTGCTGCAATTTTTCGACAGGCCTTTATGATAGCGATATTTTGCTTTTTTCATTTTCTCCGTTTTGGTTTTCCTGTCACTGTTGTTTTCCGATCAGCAACACGGGAGCAAAATGAAATAGGTACTCACACTCGCACGCAGCGTGCTGATAGCGAGAGCTGACAGGGCTAAATTTCCATTCAATTTTCTGTAGTTGAGTGTTTTCACCCTTGGTAGCGTATAGGGCACTCACTCTCACAAGCCACCGCTTGAGACGAATGGCCTTTCAGCATGAGTAGTGTGTGGATGATTGGGAATTGATCTTGATGGGTCGCTCACGAATGGAGCTCACGGACTCTGTCAGTTCTCACATCGAGGAACTGAAAACGACCGCCGCAGTCATTCATTTTCAGCTGAAAAACAGGCACTGAGACTGATATTTTGCAGGACTGCCCTGGAATACAAATTTCAGTGGCGATGGGACACTATCCTACGGTGTTTCAAGCAGAGATTCTTGCTATTTTGAAATGCGCAAATATCTGCCTTGAGAGAAAATACAGATATGCAAATATTTGTATTTTCTCAGATGGTCAAGCTGCACTGAAAGCATTGTGCGCTTACAAATGTACTTCAAAGCTTGTCTGGGAATGCATTCTTTCACTGCGCAGGCTGTGCCAAGGGAATTCAGTAAACTTATACTGGGTTCCAGGTCACTGTGGCATTGAAGGGAATGAAATGGCAGACGAGCTTGCTAAAAGTGGTTCCAATTTACAGTTTGCTGGCCCAGAACCATTCTGTGGTATATCAAACTGTACAATTAAAATGGATCTGAAACGCTGGGCTGAGCAGAGGGTGATATCCAATTGGATGGACGTCAAAAATTGCAATCAGTCAAAACTATTTATAAGACCAAATGCTTATAAAACCAAAAAGCTCTTAGAGCTCAACAAGAGAGCTCTATGTACATACACTGGCCTAGTAACTGGACACTGCCCGAGCAGGTATCACTTGAAAAATATTGGCCATATTCAGAGTGATATCTGTCGTTTCTGTAATATGGAACGTGAAACCTCGGAACATCTGCTTTGCAGTTGTGGTGCTTCATACACGCACAGACAAAGATTTCTAAATAGTGGTTGCTTGCAACCCAGTGAGATCTGGTCTGCAAAACCTGGGAAGGTCTTGGAGTTTATCAATTCCATTGCACCTGACTGGGAGACGACGCGTCGTGGCAGTAGCTGATTACTTGACACATGGTAATTAGCTGGCTAGATGCGAATATCAAAACGGGACATGCCACAAAAGTTCAGCCTATTGGACGCAGTGGCTTAATTTCCCCAACAGGGGAGGAAAAAAAAATGCGCCTCCGCGGTAGCCGATCGAGCAGTTCACGCAAATGCTGGACCGCATAACGACCGTACTAACAGGGCGAAGGCCGGTGGTAATAGCGAATGACTTTAATGCCTGGGCAGTGGAATGGGGAAGCCGTTACATGAACCAGCGGGGTCAGATCCTGCTAGAGACACTGGTCATCTGGGATGTCGACTTGGCTAATGTCGGTACCAAGAGTACCTTTAGTTGGAACGGTGTGTAGTCAATTATTGGCGTGACTTTTTGTAGTCCTGGCCTAACAAGTAGTTCGAACTGGAGAGTAGACGATAGCTACACTCACAGCGATCACCTGGCGGTTCGCTACAGTATCGACTATAACAACAGCAGGCAGCGAATAGAAGAAGAGGCGGCTAGGTCTAGGCCAAGCCCTCGCAGGTGAATGACATCATACTTCGACGAAGGGGTATTTAGGGAGGCGCTCCGCCGTGAGCGAAACTTACTTGGTTTAGACGGCGATGAGCTGGTAACGGTGCTCTCACGTGCGTGCGATGCGATCATGCCTAGGCTAGTCCACCCTACAAATGGGAGGCCACCGGCTTACTGGTGGACCGACGCGAATGCGGACCTGCGTCGCGACTGCCTACGGGTTGGACGGACGCCTACAGGATCGTGATGGTCAAGATGAGAGGTGTAATGGCTCCTACAGAGCAATCTTCAGAGATTTTGGAGGGGATTATCGGAGTTTTTCCGCGTCATAGTCCTAGTCCTTTGCATCTTTTCGTAGGACAGCCGGGGACTGAGGCTGGCGATAAGGAACTTGCGGGGATAGCAAAGTTCCTCAGCGTAGATAAGTCCCCAGGTCTCAGTCCCCAGGTTGACTGGGTAGGATCCGAGCCCGCGGTTCGAAAGGGGTCCCCGACAAGGGTAGGTGGAGGCCCCATGTCGGCATGTACTTCCGTGTGCTGGCTGATATGCCCTTACTTACGGGAAGGTGAAACCTCTGTGTACGCGGTATCAGTTCTTGATACTTGCTGTGCAGTCGGAAGCAGGCGTGTTTTCGACCCTATGTCCACCTTCCGAGGACAGAGGGAGTGGTAAGTGCCACTTGGGAAACTAGACCTTGACGCGTCATCGATGTTCGTTGCTGCAGGCTACGCAGCAAACCTTGAGGGTGGGATGTGCACTAGCTTCTCTCTGAAGCAATTCCTTTTTGGCAGTTCCGGAGAGACGAAAATTTTGGCGGCCATGGGAATCATTGGGGAAAGATCGCATGAGGGCTTGAATTGAGGTTTCCTGTTTGATGGACTTCTACCCTCGGAAAAGGTAGTTTGTATTGCTATTCTAAGCCAGCAATGTGTTCAGCTGATGTGTATGTATAGTCACCCTTATGTGAGGAAGGAAGCTAGACATGTTCACACCTCAAAAACTACACTGAAGACGTCGAGACGATTCGAAGAAAATGTGCACTATTATAATACTTTTTGGGAATAATAAAAGTTGTGTAATAGTTCAACTTGAGGTGAAATTTGCTAACTTATACCGTATTATGCGATTGCTCTAGCAAAAATCTAACTTAATTCTCTATAAACTTTTTTGCAAGGTAAACAGACAACGTGCGTAGGTTATATTCTCACTTAGTTTTCCCATTTTTTCCAGGTCAGATTCAACTGTACCCTTCCCACCAACGATGCGAACCCCCTGGAGGCAATGCATTCCAATGAAGGAAAGCCATTTTGTACCGGTAAGCTTTTCATAGATGATTAAATACAAAATTTGATTTATTTAATATACAACAGTTTATAATAGTTTTAAGTGAATCTGAAACGACCCGAAGTATAATTTTGAATAGTGCTTCAATTGAGCTTATCGCTGATGGTTTCAAGCGTGGTGAAACTATATCGTGCATCATAAAGTCCTAAAACGTTATTCACAGAGTTCAACATTTCTATCCGGAGTACCAGGCTATGATGGCAGCACCCTAACCGAACGAGGACAAATTCAACTCGAAGGGTTTCTGCATGTCGTTATCTCTGTACCGTACAGAAACTTGAACCTTTGCGCCTCGTTGTTGATGGTTGTCGGATGTGGTGAAAGTTACGTGACCCACATATAGGTAGACATAGTGAAACGAACCTACACTACACACCACACGGATCGGTGACGACGGTGGCAGAAAGGAGCACAGTCAGTGGCTGGTCACAAATAGCCCCAAGGGAACATTGGAATCTCTTTCCCTATGACTGCGGAATGTCAGGTTGTATCTACAGACAGTTGCTTGCAGTAGTGGCAAAAGTAGTCATCATCAGTGTTTAACCCATTTCCATAACTGGCTGGTGCACGTGGATGGAAACAGAACGGGAAAGAGGAACTCCCGTTTGTTGTGCTGTGGTGCTGGGCTACTTTTTCGGTACGCTGCATATCCGTTGTCCGATCCTGACTGCGACTGGTCGAATGTATACAAACTATAGTGAGTGAGGGCAGTTGTAATTTGAAAGGGATTCCTCTTTTATGAGAGCAAATGGGAGGTTGTGAATTCGTTAAAACAAAGCAAAGCTTTTGGTCTGAAAAATGTTAAACCAAAAACGGCCCCAGGACAAGTTGTCTCACTGTTTGTTGGTTGACAAGAGCCGGACCAGATTCTGGAGAAAAATTAGGGTTTAACAGTGCAGATTATTTGGGGAGACCAAGTTTAAAAATGTATGGTTATTTTGTACAGTCAGCGTAGAAACAAAAATATGAAATCATCAATACTCAAATAAGAGAACTTTCTACGGTAAGCTTTCATCAAGTTAAGGTAATGGTCACCAGAGATCACTTTCAAAATAACGCAATTTGCGTCGTATTTTCGCGAGCACAAATTTGTGGACTTGTCAAACGCATTAGTTTGAAAATGCTACTTGGTGTACACTGCGTGCAAGCAAGCAACAAGTTGCATTTACAAATCAATTTGCTTGATAGATCTCCAGATTTGTGCTCGAGAAAATTCGAGTATGTAAAATGGAAGGCGGCCATCTTTCCACTTCAGCTACCGTGTCCTTAAACGCTTTGTTTTAATTGTTTTAAGTTTTGAATTTACATTAGGTTAACAAGGTCGAAACTGCTGTAATCGATTCAGTCCAAAAATTTCTATTAAAATTTCTCCAGGAGTTCCTCGGAAATTCCTCCAGGAAATCCTAGGAAAATTCTCCAGGAGTTTCCCAAGAATTTCTTCAGGATTTCCTCGGAATTCCTCCAGGAGTTTCTTGAGATTTCCTCTATATTTAAGCTCCTCGGGAATTCCTCCAGAAGTTCTTTGGGAATTCTTTCAGGAGTATCCGGAGAATTCCTTCAGAAATTCCTCGAGAACTCTTCCAGGAGTTCCTTAAAAATTCCTCCAGGAGATCCTCGAGAATTTCACCAGCATTTTCTCGGAAACTTTCCCAGGTGCTCCTCGAGAATTTCTCCAGGAGTTTCTCACGGGCATACCTTCTGGGGTTGCTCGAGATTTCCTCCATCATTTTCTGGGGAATTCCTCCAGGAATTCCTCAACAACTTTTCCAAGAGTTTTTTTTTGAATACCTTTTGGAGTTCCTCGAGAATTCCTCCATCATTTTGACGGGAACACTTCCAAGAGATTCTCGGGAAATTCTTCAGAAGATTATCATAAATGAATCTAGATATTTGCTTTAAATGCCCCCAGGAATTCTTCGGGAATTCCCGGGGAATCTGGAGGAAATCCCTAGGGACTCCTGGAAAAAACCTCGAGAAACTTCTTCGGGAATTTCCGAGGAACTTGGAACCCCTGGAGAAATTCATAAAGAACTGCTGGAGGAATTCCCGAGGAACTCCTGGAGGAATTCCCGAGCAGCAGCTGGAAAAATTCCTGAAGAAATCCTGAAGGAATTCATAAGGAATATCTGGATGAATTCTGAGGATTTCCCATTGAAATTCAGGAAAAACTCCTGAAGGTTTTCCCGAGTGAGGAATTCCACGGAGTCATGTCAGTCGATCCTGAGCGACCATTTCAAAAATATCTGAAACTTTGCACAGTTTTTCAATTTCATATAAATCGCCATTTTTTGATATTAAACCTTCATATTCACTCACGACTAACTTTTCAAAAGGGTGTATGCGAAAATAGTTCTAAAATATTCTAAAAGCTGTACAGCAAAAACGGATTGTTCGATTGTTATAAATTTTTCAGCAAAGTTAGATAACTAAATGATGATTCCTTAGAAAATATACACTGTAAAAAATTTCTTTTTCTACTTTGTAAAAATATGATATTTGTCACAAAAACTCAAATATCTCAAAACCCTATCTTTTTACCAACTTCAATTTTTTAGGGGAAATGGCCCATTATATCAGCTATCTACCATAAAATTTTGGTGATGGTAAACTGATAAACAAAAAAGTTATGACATTTCAAACATTTCACAATTTTTACATTTAGTAACAAAAAAAAAATTTTTCCTGTGTAAATTATTTCGAGAATTATATTTTGATGCTGATTTTATTGTAAAGGCTACCGCCTGAATTAAACAAGTTGTTTTCATGATACTTTAGTTTGATTATTCGTAATTACTATAGTATCTATTTGAAACTTAGACGCGATCCAGTGTTGTGATCAAAAATATTGAGATTGTCATACTTTTTATTGTACGTGACTGGTGAAAAAATCCCTTGATAGTGTTGAAAAGCTGTTGATTATAAGAAAAATGGAATTGAATTTATTTTTAAGACAAAAGCTGTATAATAAAAGTTTTTTTATACGCGTATACGTCTAGTTTATCCGCAAAAAAAATCCCTCTTACACACTTATTTCTGAATTGCCTGTTCGGTACTTTTTTGACGAGA
Source organism: Aedes albopictus (assembly GCF_035046485.1). Classification (NCBI taxonomy): domain Eukaryota; kingdom Metazoa; phylum Arthropoda; class Insecta; order Diptera; family Culicidae; genus Aedes; species Aedes albopictus. Next base: position 90,331,091 of record NC_085136.1, read on the forward strand.
TTATAACAGCAGTACGATCTCGGTAGTTTCGGTAATCGATTTTACTGAGGCTCAGTAAAACAACTGTCAAAATCGTATGGAAAAGGTAAACAATGCATTTTTGCTGAACGAGTTCGGTGCTCAGCAGTTTTAATCTCGTCAAAAAATTACCGAACTCGGTAATCAAAATTAAGTGTGTAGAGAACAGACTTTATGATCGGAAGAATGCGAGTAACTTCAACAACAACAAATGCATAAGAGGTACATACCACAGACAAACAGACGAAACGCCTAGAACAATTTTAGTGAAAATTCATCGCCCAGTTCACACTATCACCACCTGGTGGAAATGTTTCACGAAACACTGCGTTGTGCAATATCGTCATCAGAAGGCGCTAGTGTGAAACGTCAAACGCAAAGAAAAACGATGGGCGCTCTTCTTGTTATGAAAGCCACAACCAAGATTCAAAATGATCGTTGAAGGCGTGGTCAATGAAAATTTCGCCAGTGTTACGTTTGTTTGTCTGTATACATACCTGACAATGCTCACGAAAAAAACAAAAAAATTCTACCGCTATGAATATTAAAAATTGTATAGTATTTTTTTTCTTCAGCCACCAAGTAAGTTAAAATTAATAAGTGATTTTGTTTATTATAATCTAACGAACAAGATGAACAGTCGCTTTCTCAAAGGTCTTCAACTCAACGCTCTCTTGTAGACCGTTTGATGAAAAAAAATGTTCAAAAGAGTTACGAAATCTCACCGAAAGCACCATAGATAAACTGAAAGAGACTGGTTATGCCCAAATGTCCACATTGTGTACAAAATTACGCATTTGCACGTCCTGCCGTCTAGAATTTGACAAACGAGCCATCTGTATATCATCGGTAAAGCAGGGCGCAGGAAGTTCGAAAACGACAACAACTGAGAAATTGCCATCAGCGACATCTGTTTAAGGACAAGGTATTTGGAGTACATAGCTCAAAATTTCTAGAGCACCGTTTTTTAGAACCGTTGAACGGATTTGGATGAAAATGCATCACGCTAATTGTTCAGTGGTTGTCAACAGCGTGATGCATTTTAATCCAAATGAGTTCAACGGTTCTAAAAAACGGTGCTCTAGAAATTTTGAGCAATGTACTCCAAATACCTTGTCCTTAAACAATTTAATTACGCCCCTTTTCAAAAATGCCCTGTAATATTCTTCAACATCTATACCCATTTCAATATTTTTAACGTTGCAAAACACGCTTTCAACATTAATCTTGAAGAAGAGGGAAAACACTTGTCCTCAAATGTAACAGCAAATTAATGAATAAACGACTAATGCGCGGAGGGCGTGATAAAATCGGAACATTACGGTACATAGTATATTATATTATATGTATATATAATATATAATAAAAACAACTTGTTTTACTCACGCAAGGCCATTAACAATAAAATCAGCATCAAACTTCAATTTCCGGCCGAAATAATTTACACTAAAAAAAATTATTACTAAATGTGAAAATTGTGAAATGTTTGAATTGTCATAACTTTTTTGTTTATTTTCATGGTAGATTGCTAATACAATGGACCGTTTTCTCTAAAAAATTACGTTGGTAAAAAGATAGGGTTTTGAGATATTTGAGTTTTTGTGACAAAAATGATATTTTTTTATGTTAAAAAAGATTTTTTTCACAGTGTATATTTTCTTAGGAATCGCCATTTAGTTATCTAACTTTGCTGAACAATAAAATCAGCATCAAATCGCGATTCCCGGCCGAAATAATTTACACAGAAAAATTTTTTTTACTAAATGTAAAAATTGTGAAATTTTTGAAATGTTATAACTTTTTTGTTTATTAGTTTACCATCACCAAATTTTTATGGTAGATTGCTAATACAATGGACCGTTTTCCCTAAAAAATTCAAGTTGGTAAAAAGATAGGGTTTTGAGATATTTGAGTTTTTGTGACAAAAATGATGTTTTTCAATGATAAAATAGATTTTTTTTCACAGTGTATATTTTCTTAGAAATCACCATTTAGCTATCTAACTTTGCTGAAAAATTCATAACAATCGAACAATCCGTTTTTGCTGTGCATATTTTTGAATATTTTTGAACCATTTTCACATACACCCTTTTGAAAAGTTAGTCGTGGCTCTAAATAAAAATTTGATATCGAAAAATGGCGATTTAGATGGAACTGAAAAACTGTGCAAAGTTTCAGTTCAATAGAAAATCATGAATTAAAAATTTTCCTTAATTTTGATGCTGTTGCTTGGAATCGCTCGAGTGTCTTCTGGTGGAGTTTTTGATGACCTGCTGTAGGAATTCCCAAAGAAACTGTTTTAGAAACTCCCGAGGAACACCAGGAAGAATTTCTGGAGGAATTTTCGAGGCATTCCCGGAAGAATTCCCGAGGAACCCCTCGAGGAACTCCTAGGGAAATTCTCGAGGAACTCCTGTGGAGTTCCTGAGGAGCATCTAGGAGGACATCCCGAAGAACTTCTGGGAGGAATTTCCGAGGAACCTGGAGAAATAATTCAAGAAACTTTTGGAGGAAATCATGGAGAAATTTCCGCTGAACTCCTGCAGGAAGTCCCCAAAGAACTACTGGAGGATTCCCCATTCAACTCCTGGAGGAATTCCCAAGGAACTCTTGGAGAAATTCCTTAGGATCTGCCGGAGGATTTCCCGATGAAGTCTTGGAGGAGTTCTCGAGGAACTCCTAGATAAATTCATGTGAAACTCCCGGAGGAATTTCCGTGAAACTCATGGAGGAATTTCCGAGAAACTCCTGAAAAAAAAACCCAAGAAACAAATAGTAGAATTTACGAAGAACTCCTGGATGAATTACCTAAAAACTTGTGTAAGAATTTCCGTGTAACTCTTGGAGAAATTCCCGAGGAAATCCTGAAGGGGAACGTCCATAAATTACGTCACGCAAAAATTGCCTATTTTCAAAACCCCCCCTCCCCCTATGTCACACTTTTTGTATGAGACCTCTGAAATTTTTGTATGGGTTGTCACACTTTACTGAACCCCCCTCCCCCCTAAAAGCGTGACGTAATTTATGGACGGTCCCAAGGAGTTCTCGAAAAACTTCTGGAGTAATTATCGCGAAGCACCTGGAGGAACTCACGAGGAACTCCTGGAGCAATGCCCAAGGAGTTCTAGAGGTATTTCTGTAAGACTTTTTCGAGGAAGTTCTGAAAGAATTCCCAAGGTACTTCTGTAGAAATTTCCGAGAAATTCCCGAGGATTTCCTCTACCAACTACCGCGAATATCTTGGAGGAATTTCCGAGAATCTCTTGGAAGAAATCCCAATGAAGTCTTGCAGGAACTCCCAAGGAACTCCTGCAAGAATTTCCGAGGAACTGCATCAAGAGTTCCCAAGGAACTCCTGGAGCAATTCCCGTGGAATTCTTGGAGGCATTTCCGGGGAACTTCTGGAGGAATTTCCGAGAAACTCTTGGAACTAACCTCGAGAAACGACATATCAAATTTACAAAGAACTCCTAGAGAAATTCCCGATGAACTTAGTAACACGAGCAGAAGAAAAAAAAAACTCAATAAAAGCATATTGTGATATGGAGATCAAAAAGTTATATTGGTTTGCTTGATGTAAGAGGTAAAAGTACTGGAAATAATAGCTAAAATTTACTCCTCGACCAACATCATCATAACAAATTTAGCTCTTTTGAGAGCTAACCAATAGCAGCGAGCTATTCGGTTGATCTTCAAATAGCAAATTTTGCTATTGGTCAGAAATCCTAGGACCATTTTTGCCTTTCTCGTACTGGAAAGGCTATATGTTCACTCCAAAAATGACTTTTTGATGAGAGGCCCGGAGGGTCGAGTCACATATATCAATCAACTCAGCTCGACGAATTGAGGTGATGTCTGTGTGTGTATGTGTGTGTGCGTATGTGTGTATGTGTATGTACAAAATAAACTCACATCACTTTTAGACAGTAAACCTCAACCGATTTTAATGACCGATGGTTCATTCGACGCAGAATCTGGTCCCATTGTTTCCTATAGAAAATGGTTCGGATTGGTCAAGCGGTTCCAGGGTTATGGCCATTTAGGTGTTCCGGACCGGTACCCCTGGAAGGGGCCAGATATGAAAACGCTAAAAACCCATCCATGCGACACATCAAACTACGACATTTTCGTAAACTTGATAAATGGTAAGCAAAAAAAATGGTCTCAGACCATATCTGAAGTGATAGTGTCCCGGAACCAGTTCCGGGTGTCCCGCCGGAAGTGGCCAAATATGAAAGTGAACTAAACCCATGCAAGCGGCATATCAAACCACGGCTTTTTCGATAACCTGATGAACAGTAAGCAGGAAAACATTCTCAGACCATATCGGAACCGGCAATGTTCCGGAACCGATTCCAGATGTCCCGCCGTAGATGGCCAAGTATAAATGTTACCCAAACCGATGCATGCGACACTTCAAATAGTGTTTTTTTTTTATCCTTATGAACAGTAAGCAGGAAAATATTCTTAGAACATATCTAAACTGGTAGTGATCTGGAACCGGTTCCGGGTGTCCCGTCGGAAGTGGCCAAACATAAAGTGAACTAAACCCATGCATGCGACACATCAAATCGCGCCTTTTTCGATAACCTGATAAACAGTAAGCAGGACAACGTTATCAGACCATATCGGAACCGGTAGTGTTCCAGAATCGGTTCCAGATGTCCCGCTGAAGGTGGCCAAGTAAAAAAGTTACCCAAATATATGCATGCGACATATCATATAGTGGCTTTTTTAATATCTTGATGAACAATAAGCAGGAAAATATTATCAGAACATATATGAACCGGTAGTGATCCGGACCGGTCCCGCGTGTCCTACCGGAAATGGCCAAATATAAAAGTGAACCAAACCCATGCATGTTACACATGAAATCGTGGATTTAGGTATCTTGATTTGGCAAAAAAAATCCGGCCATATTTGGGACAACCGGTAGTGTTCCGCAACCGATAACGAGTGCCCCACTGGAAGTGGTCAAAAATAAAGGAGAATCAAATCCACTTTGGCGGCACTTCAAAGCGTTTCTTAAACGATTCAGGTTGCTCAAGAAAGTTCTTAGGAAACCTTAAACAGTCCCAAACCAACCTCATCCCACCTCATTGCTCCCCCCTGAGCAGGCGCTGAACTTCCCTTAACTCCACTTGCAACTTAATTTCCTTAAACCAACCTTATCCCTAATCTAAAACACCCCAACTGCTCTGAACACAATCAGATTCCATTTAGGTAACGTTACCTAAATGGAGAGACCTAAATAGATTTTACATAAATGGATTCGACCTAAATGGAAGTTTGAGTGTAACAAATTCCATTAAAAAGTGATTATTATACTTCGGCAGATTACTTACAAGATGTGTAATGAATGCTTTCCAGTGCAGTCACAGTAAAATCAGATCTAGTTAGTCAAGGATCCCCGATTCCAGCGCCCCTTCACTGGTGCATTCCCATGGATGATACCTAGAGGCATCTCTGAAGGAACCATATGAGCAATATCTGAATAAACTGTTGAAACCACTTCTAAAAGAATCCGTGGAAAAACTTTTTGAAGAGCTTTTGAAATTTCTGAAGTAATTCTAGAAATATTGAAGAAACTTCTAAAGATATTTCCGAAAGTATCGCTGAAAAGATTTCAGAAGAAATAAAGAAACTCTGATGAAACTGGAAACTCCTGGCGGAATACCTAACAAAATATCTTGAGATATTGTTAGAAAATAATCCTGAAGAAATCCCCTTATAAAAACTCTCAACAGTTTTTAATGAATTTCTGGAGGAATCCATAGATAAATACCTAGAGGTATGCTTGGAGGAAATCATGGAGGAATTTCTGAGAAAATACATCTCTGTGTGAATTTCTGCAGGAATCCCTGTAAGAATGTCATCCAGTTTTTCCGCCAGAATCTTTAAAGAATTTCTGAAGGGATGCTTGGAGGATTTTCTAAGACTTTCTTAAGAAATCTTTGGAGCAATTTCTGGAAGAGAAATGTCTTGAAGGAGTATCTCCAGTTAGCCTAGTGGTTAAGGCTATGGATCGCCAATCCGGAGATGGCGGGTTCGATTCCCGTTCCGGTCGGGAAAATTTTCTCGATTCCCTGGGCATAGTGTATCATTGTACTTGCCTCACAATATACAAATTCATGCAATGGCAGGCAAAGAAAGCCCTTCAATTAATAACTGTGGAAGTGCTCAAAGAACACTAAGTTGAAGCGAGGCAGGCCAAGTCCCAGTGAGGACGTCGAGTCATTAAGAAGAAGAAGAAGAAGAAGAAGAAGAAGAAGAAGAAGAAGAAGAAGAAGAAGAAGAAGAAGAGTATCTAAAAGAATGTGAAGAAATCTTGGGAATTTCCTGTATAAGGCCGGAAAAAATCTCATTTTCTTCTTTTGTCACTTTGTTCGTTGACTCGTCAACGAGGATGATAAAAAATAAATGTATTTGATGAAAAATTATCCAAACAATTAAGTAAAACCGTTAAACTCATCGGATTTGTTAAGGAATTTTTTCGACGACTCTAATTACACTTTAAAATTTTTAAATTTCTTAAATACTTTATTCGTGTCCCCCCTCAAAATATCAAAAAAAAAATTTTCGAGGGGGGGGGGGTGACATAAGAGAAAGTCGAAATTTGTGTCAACCTAATCCCTTGTAGAATTTCTAAACCAATCCTTGTAGAAAATTCTTTAGAACTTTAGACTCTAATTACACTTTAAAATTTTTAAATTTCTTAAATACTTTATTCGTGTCCCCCCTCAAAATATCAAAAAAAAAATTTTCGAGGGGGGGGGGGGTGACATAAGAGAAAGTCGAAATTTGTGTCAACCTAATCCCTTGTAGAATTTCTAAACCAATCCTTGAAGAAAATTCTTTAGAAAGCTTCAGAGAAAATTTTAAAAGGGTTGTGAATCTCTTATACTTAATTACTTATCCGTGAATCATTTTCCAAAAAAAAATCCACGTAGTATTTTTGATAAATTTCATGGAAGGTTTTCTAGTCTAGATGAATGCTTCGAAAAATTTCTAATTCCTCCATGGAAAATAAACTGAAGAAATTCGTAGTTGAATTTCTGGAACAATATATGCAAGAATTTTTGATAAAAAATCTTGAAGTATTTGTAGACTTTCTGAAGAAGTTCTGAAGGACATTCTAAAGTCTAACGTCTAAAGGAATCCCTAGAAGATTTTGTGAAAGAATTTTTAACTGAATTTCTTTAGGATTTCCTCCAAATTTGTAAAGAAATCTCTGGTGGAATATCTGGAGATATTTCTGAAGAAATAATTAGTCAAATTTATAATAAAAGCCATGGGAGATTTTTTTAAAGAATCACTCGAACGATTTGTGAAGGGCAGTTTCTATAGAAATCCTTGAAAAAAATTCCCGAATGGATCTTACATTTTTTTAAAGAGTTCTTGGAGGAATTTCGGAAGAAATCCCAGGAAGATTTTATGACAGAAATTGCGAATCCTTAGTAGAATTTCTGGAGATATCGGAAGTTAATGGGGAATTTCTGGTGAAATCCCTGGTAGAATTTCCAAAGTAACCCCAGTACAAATTTTTCAAGGAACTTTTGAAACATTTTCTGAACTCGGGAATAGTTTCTGAAGGCTTTGCTGAAAGTTTTGTTAAAAGAATCTCTTGACATTTTTGAATAAATGTCTAAAGAAATTTCTGGAGAAATTTTGAAAGGCTCCTTGGAGGAATTTCTGCTCAAATTCATGGATATTTTTTTTTTGAAAAAATGAAGGAATTTCAGAAGTAAATCATGCAAGATGCCTTGCAAGAATTCTTTGTATAATTTGTAGAATAAGAGGAATTTCTTAACAAATCACTGATGAAAATTTCCGAATGAATCGATGGAAGATTGTTTTAAAGAATCCGTGAGGAAATTATTTGTCGAATACTCAGACCAATTTCCGAATTTTTTTTTTTCCAAAAGATTTTTTAAAAGAATTTCTGAAGAAATGTTTGGTTAATTTTTTAAAGGAATCTCTAATACAATCTCCGAACGAATGCCCAGAGAAATTTCTGACATTTTCAAAGGAATCCCTGCATGAATTTCTGAACTTTTAGAACTTTTTAAGACATTTATATGTTTGCATATGTGTTGGTACATTTTGGTAAAAAAAATCAAATAAAAATAAAATATTTTTTTTGTTTCGATGCTAATTTATAGACATTTCGAAAATTGAAATGTTCACTAAATCGAAGTATAACTGTGTATAAGATTGATTTCCAGAACATGAATGGTTTCCAAAGGGTCTTAAAACTTTTTGAGATTCAGATTGGTGACTAGCCCAACTTTTGTAGCGATGTACTGTGCGTTATCCTGCCCTCACATACCATACTTTCAGGGAAGACAGCGAAAAAAGTGAATCCTTCCTTCCAACGTTGTTGGTTGGTGGTGGGTCACCAGCAAGTCGTAACCTACAACACGAATGCTTTCATCCCTCCTTCGTCAACATAAATATCAATTAAATGGCCCTCGGCGATGCAGGATTGAGAAGCATCTAGCAACTCACCCAACCCAAGTCATGCGACGACCCAATCTGCAGCTAGGCGTTGAAATCCTCTCTCTGGTATGCATGCGGAACAGCATGTTTGAAGTGTCTGTTCTGAGCTCGTCGTCGTTCCAGCAGTTATTCAAACGCGCGTTGTTTGACGACATCTTTTTATCCTGCTGCTGGTTGGAACGGATGACTACGGCGACGAACGACGCGGCGACGTTTGGTTTCCTTCTCGGTGGCCCCTTTAGCTTTAATGATGTGACATTGGGTGGCTCACCCGGTTTACCACCAGTGTACATAGTGCATATTTCTACACTTTTTGGTGTGACCGTACCACGACGGCCGAACGGAAGGATTCTGTTCTCTCTGAACTACCCGTCTCATTCATCATTTATTTTTCCTGAAGGCAAACGTCCATCGGTTTTCGGTGGGGGAAATCGCGCCCATTTTTTTCAGCCTTCATGAATGCGTTTAAGAATGCATTCTTAACGTTTCTGTAATTCTTAATTGTATGGAAACTTTGATTCCCGCTTGAACACGAGCTTCAATATTATTATTATAGAGTTTTGGCACTTCTCTTCAAAAATTGCTGGAAACTTTCACCTACCCCGGGCAATCGGAATGCCAAAGGGGATTAGGCTCTGTGGATCTCATTAGCCGGTTTGTTAAGCTTATCCTAATGAGTCTGCTTCGGATGTCAGTTGTGGTGATTCAGGAACCGCCTAACTGTACTACAGCTTCCAAGAATCACCGCTTTCAGGATGCTGTTCAGGTCCTTCTTCAATTCCAGCTCGTCTGCGGACCTTAGGAGAGATTTAGGGACAACTCCGGTTGCCGAAAGGACAACCGGAACTATACGGCCGTCCTCCAGGTGCCACATCTGCTTCAACTCCTCCGCTAGGTCGTGGTACTTGGATATCTTGCCGGAGAACGTTGATTGGACATTATGGTCTAACGGTACAGCGATGTGGATGAGGGTTACCCGCTTCATCCTTTTGTCGTAAACCACAATGTCGGGCCGGTTGGCACGAATGAGGACGTCCGTAATGATCTCGCGATCCCAGTACAGCTTTATGCAACTATTTTCCAGAACCGGGTCCGGCTGGTACTTGTAGTAGGGTACAAATCTGTCGACCAAGTTGTGCTTTAAAGCAAGCTGTTGGTGCACAATCTTGGCAACTTCGTTGTGACGATCGAGGTAGGCAGATCCAGCTAACACTGAACAGCCTGCAACGACATGCTCGATCGTTTCTCCTACTGAATTGCACTTCCTGCAGTGGTCCTCCACGTCTTCGTACAATATGTACCGCCGATAGTTCTTCGTCGCAATTACCCGGTCCTGGATGGCTACCATGAAACCTTCTGTTTCTGAGAACAGGTCACCCCGCACCAGCCACGCGTTTGACGCCGCCTTATCGATGTGCTCGAGTTCCAGTTGATGGGGGTGCGTCCCATGCAACTCCTTTTGCTTCCACGTTACGATCATCTCGTCGACGGTCTTGATGTCGCAGTTCAGCTGATAATCCTCCTGCGCCAGATGCAGGGCGCTGTAACCGTGGTCAGCTTCACATACAGTGCGGTACATTTCGTGACGGTTCTGGCTTTTTACGAAATATGCTCGCAGCTGCTGGATCTGGGAGACACATAGTGCCTGGATATCGGTGACGCCTCTTCCTCCTACTGCGCGTGACAGGGTGACTCTCTCAATGGACGACTTTGGATGGCGCATGCGGTGCTTGGTGAACGCCACTCGTACTGGTCCACTTTACCATCCCAAAGCTGTAGGTCAACAGGGGCACAGCAAACGTGTTGATCGCCTTCACCTTGTTGCCGGCTGACAGAAAGCTCCTCAGAACACAGTTGACACGATGCATGAACTTGTCCTGCAGTTCCTTCTTGATCGCTGTGTGGCGAATACCTCTAAGTTGCAGGAAGCCGAGGTACTTGTACACTTCGCCTTCAACCATATTCCGAATCTCCTCCTGTTCGTTGACGCGGAAACAGCTGGCGTCCACTACTTGACCCCGGCGAAGACGGACTGACCGACATTTGGCAATTCCAAACTCCATCCGGATGTCGTTGCTGAGCACCGTCACAAGCTGCAACAGTTGATGCAGCCTCTGTACTGATTCCGCAAACAGCTTCAGGTCGTCCATAAAGACGGTGTGGGTTATTCTTGTACTCCTTCCCCCACTTTTCAGTTGGTAGCCATAGTTGCATTGTTTGAGTGCTCTGCTGAGGGGGTTCATTGCAAGGCAGAACCATAGCGGACTGAAGGTATCGCCTTGAAATATCCCCCTCCTGATGCTGAGAGTTCTGGGCCGCCACACAGCTGTTCCGTCGTTGATTTGTAGGGACGTGCTCCACATCCCCATCGCGTGTTGCATCAGCCTGATGACGTTCCCGTCTACCTTGTACAACTGCAGCACCTTAAGAAGGTACGAGTGCGGCACTGAGTCGTACGCCTTCTTGTAGTCGATGTACGCCATGCTCAGGTTCCTCTGCTTATCGGTGGCTTGACCCACAATGACTGCATCTATAATGACCTGATCTTTGCAGCCTTGCCCTTGCGTGTTTTTGCGACACCCTTTTTGTTCTTCGGTCATCACGTTGTTGGCATCGCAGTGGGTTTGTATCCTCCTCGCTATCACCGACGACAGCACTTTGTACAGACTCGAAAGACACCTTATTGGTCTGTACTTTGCTGGGTCAGCTGTGTTTTGGTCCTTCGGCAGAAGATAAGTGATACCCCTGGTAATGAACTCTGGTAGCTGCGTGGGGTCTTCTAGCACCATGTTGAAGCATTCCGCCATCCGCCCGTGGATCGTCGTGAACTTTTTATACCAAAAATTGTGCACGAAATCGGGTCCTGGTGCAGCCCAATTTCTGGTATACCGGGTAGCCTGCGTACATCCTGAGCGGTTACTACGACCGCGGTCATGTCTCCAACTCCATTACACTGTCGCTCTTCTTCTGCCAACCACATCCCATCGTCGCTGTGCTGGACAGGGTTCTCCCATAGATTGGCCCAGAACTGTGTGACTTCGCCAATCTCCGGAAGGCCTTCTCCATAGTCAGGCTTGTCGTTTCGGATGCAGTTGTAGAACTCTCTTTCGTTAATGTTGAACATCCGGTTTTGTTCCTTCCGCTTCGAACATTCTCCATAACGCCGCAATCGTTTCGCAAGAGCACTCAACCGCTGTACATGGGTGTCGAGGATCTCCGTAATATTGACTTCTGTGAGATCTTGGAGTTCTGCGGGCTTCACAATTTCTGCAACATAACGAACTAGCCTCGTTGATCGATTCCCCTGCTTGTACTGTGTTAATCGACCAATCTTGGTCCGCAATGTAGCGATCCGGTTCTCCAAACGTCGCATCCACGCGGGTTTTTGTGTGCTGGGGCGTGTGCGACCTTCATCGTCTCCTTGCGGGCGCGTTCGTAATCCCAGCGTCTTGACAACAGCCACCGCAGCTGAATACACCGTAAACTGCAGATCCTCGAGGTTCTGTACGGCCTCCAAGTACTGTGGCAAAATATCCTGGTTTAGGATGCTTACTGCACTTGTTAACCGATAGGAATTCCGCAGCTTTGGTATTCGGTGCCGGGACATGGGATCTGTCCCACGGAACTGCGTGACTGCTGTGGCCATGTTGAGCGCTAGTTCGTCTCGTAGTTGCTGTCGTTGTATATCCGCTGTTGGTCCTGGAGCAGTGGGTGCAGTCGAATCACGACTCTCACTCGCGTTCGATGCATCCAGCCCATCAGAACTCGATCTCGACGTATCGCTTGCTCTTGTCCTCTCCTCTCCCAATTCCCTCTGCGCTTCCAGCTTGATGCACTCCACTTCTGCAGCTGTGAGCATATTACGCTGTCGTGTGTACAGCTTGTTCAAGTCAAGCTGGTTCGCAAAGCGAGGGAATCTCTCGTTGAACATTTCCAGCATCCCTGATCTGCCGGACATGTCCATCTCCATCCTCGTGCAGACAAAATAGCAGCGAATCATCCTTCGTCCACATGATCCGCTGCCGTCGGCCGCCTGCTAGCGTGAGTGACTGACGTCGATCAGCCACAGCAACATTGGCAGGTGCAGCATGGCCTTGGTGATTGCTATTGCTGCCGTTTCTGCTCTGCGTTCGTGGTACGGGCTGTGCCCGTTGACTGGAAGGCCGCTCTTGCACCACTTCCTCTTCCAGCCGCTGGCCGCTCACTCTGTCTCCCGTTCCAGGACCAGCTCCAGTAGGGGCTCCCTCCTCGGGCGATCGCATTCTTCTATTTCGTCTAGCTCGTGTCTCCATATGGGTGTGCTTTCATTCCCGGAAGCTACGGGTTCTGCATTGGCATTTACTCCAACACGCAGAAAAATAAATTGTAAACATAATTAAATTCTAGTTCAAATCAACCAATTTTTCAGTTTACTATAGCGACAAACTGATTTCTCGCTTAAACTGAACTGTTGCATTTTTTGATAATACAAATGTTTTCATTTGACGAAATTTTTGACATTTTGTTAGAACAAACAGAGATTTGGTAGTTTCAACATAAAATAACAGATTATTTTAAACGACTGCACTTTTGTGACTAACAAAGCCGAAATGTGATTGTGTTGGTGACGGCAGCTCCTGCGGCAGCTCGGAAATCTATTTTTAGACCGTCGGTGAGCGGATGGGGAGGAGAACGACTAAAAAAAAAGACAAAAAAGGCGAAGCCGATCAACTTTTTGTGGATGCTGTCGTGAGTACCTGCGCGTTATCCATCACGACCAAAGCTGCACTTGGAAGTTGGCGTGATGGATTTGCTGCACCTTCCTCGTTGTGGCGATGTTGGGGTAAGCATTTCATAGGTGTGTGAGTGATTTTGGACCATGTTTATGGTTTTTATTTTGTTGAAACAAATGAAATGTTTGACATTATATGAAATGATGGTAATCGGTTGTTTTTATCGATAAACTCTAAATGAAAACAATTAAATATAACTTTGGAATAAGTAAATTCTCAGTTTGAAAATCAACCATGCGTTTTATTGTTTTAAACAAGCGCCATTTTTCTGCGTGAAGTACAGTGACTGCTAAATAGCTTGGCTCAAGCGCCGCTGCTCGCCGAGGGTGGTTTTTCATGGACGCCCAGGAGTTATTTTACCTGAGCTCCCACCATTATTATTATTATTATTATTATTATAATTATTATTATTATTATTATTATTATTATTATTATAATTATTATTATTATTATTATTATTATTATTATTATTATTATTATTATTATTATTATTATTATTATTATTATTATTATTATTATTATTATTATTATTATTATTATTATTATTATTATTATTATTATTATTATTATTATTATTATTATTATTATTATTATTATTATTATTATTATTATTATTATTATTATTATTATTATTATTATTATTATTATTATTATTATTATTATTATTATTATTATTATTATTATTATTATTATTATTATTATTATTATTATTATTATTATTATTACATATTATAATAATTATTATTATTATTATTATTATTATTATTACATATTATTATTATTATTATTATTATTATTATTATTATTATTATTATTATTATTATTATTATTATTATTATTATTATTATTATTATTATTATTATTATTATTATTATTATTATTATTATTATTATTATTATTATTATTATTATTATTATTATTATTATTATTATTATTATTATTATTATTATTATTATTATTATTATTATTATTATTATTATTATTATTATTATTATTATTATTATTATTATTATTATTATTATTATTATTATTATTATTATTATTATTATTATTATTATTATTATTATTATTATTATTATTATTATTATTATTATTATTATTATTATTATTATTATTATTATTATTATTATTATTATTATTATTATTATTATTATTATTATTATTATTATTATTATAGAGTTTTGGCACTTCTCAGCAAAAATTGCTGGAAACTTTCACCTACCCCGGGCAATCGGAATGCCAAAGGGGATTAGGCTCTGTGGATCTCATTAGCCGGTTTTTTAGCTTATCCTAATGAGTCTGCTTTTGGATGTACTTTCAGTTGTGATGATTCAGGAACCGCCTAACTATGCTACAGGTTCCAAGAATCACCGCTTTCAGGATGCTGTTCAGGTCCTTCTTCAATTCCAGCTCGTCTAGGGACCTCAGGAGAGATTTAGGGACAACTCCGGTTGCCGAGAGGACAACCGGAACTATACGGACGTCCTCCAGGTGCCACATCTGCTTCAACTCCTCCGCTAGGTCGTGGTACTTGGTTATCTTGCCGGAGAACGTTGATTGGACATTATGGTCTAACGGTACAGCGATGTCGATGAGAGTTACTCGCTTCATCCTTTTGTCGAAAACCACAATGTCAGGCCGGTTGGCACGAATGAGGACGTCCGTAATGATCTCGCGATCCCAGTACAGCTTTATGCAACTATTTTCCAGAACCGGGTCCGGCTGGTACTTGTAGTAGGGTACAAATCTGTCGACCAAGTTGTGCTTTAAAGCAAGCTGTTGGTGCACAATCTTGGCAACTTCGTTGTGACGATCGAGGTAAGCTGATCCAGCTAACACTGAACAGCCTGCAACGACATGCTCGATCGTTTCTCCTACTGAATTACACTTCCTGCAACGGTCCTCCACGTCCTCGTGCAATATGTACCGCCGATAGTTCTTCGTCGCAATTACCCGGTCCTGGATGGCTACCATGAAACCTTCTGTTTCTGAGAAGAGGTCACCCCGCACCAGCCACGCGTTTGACGCCGCCTTATCGATGTGCTCGAGTTCCAGTTGATGGGGGTGCGTCCCATGCAACTCCTTTTGCTTCCACGTTACGATCATCTCGTCGACGGTCTTGATGTCGCAGTTCAGCTGATAATCCTCCTGCGCCAGATGCAGGGCGCTGTAACCGTGGTCAGCTTCACATACAGTGCGGTACATTTCGTGACGGTTCTGGCTTTCTACGAAATATGCCCGCAGCTGCTGGATCTGGGAGACACACAGTGCCTGGATATCGGTGACGCCTCTTCCTCCTACTGCGCGTGGCAGGGTGACTCTCTCAATGGACGACTTTGGATGGCGCATGCGGTGCTTGGTGAACGCCACTCGTACTGCTCGTTCTAACGCCTCGAGGTCAGTCTTGGTCCACTTTACCACCCCAAAGCTGTAGGTCAACAGGGGCACAGCAAACGTGTTGATCGCCTTCACCTTGTTGCCGGCTGACAGAAAGCTCCTCAGAACACAGTTGACACGATGCAAGAACTTGTCCTGCAGTTCCTTCTTGATCGCTGTGTGGCGAATACCTCTAAGTTGCAGGAAGCCGAGGTACTTGTACACTTCGCCTTCAACCATATTCCGAATCTCCTCCTGTTCGTTGACGCGGAAACAGCTGGCGTCCACTACTTGACCCCGGCGAAGATGGACTGACCGACATTTGTCAATTCCAAACTCCATCCGGATGTCGTTGCTGAACACCGTCACAAGCTGCAACAGTTGATGCAGCCTCTGTACTGATTCCGCAAACAGCTTCAGGTCGTCCATAAAGAAGGTGTGGGTTATTCTTGTACTCCTTCCCCCACTTTTCAGTTGGTAGCCATAGTTGCATTGGTTGAGTGCTCTGCTGAGGGGGTTCATTGCAAGGCAGAACCATAGCGGACTGAAGGTATCGCCTTGAAATATCCCCCTCCTGATGCTGAGAGTTCTGGACCGCAACACAGCTGTTCCGTCGGTGATTTGTAGGGACGTGCTCCACATCCCCATCGCGTGTTGCATCAGCCTGATGATGTTCCCGTCTACCTTGTACAACTGCAGCACCTTAAGAAGGTACGAGTGCGGCACTGAGTCGTACGCCTTCTTGTAGTCGATGTACGCCATGCTCAGGTTCCTCTGCTTATCGGTGGCTTGACCCACAATGACTGCATCTATAATGACCTGATCTTTGCAGCCTTGCGTGTTTTTGCGACACCCTTTTTGTTCTTCGGTATTATTATTATTATTATTATTATTATTATTATTATTATTATTATTATTATTATTATTATTATTATTATTATTATTATTATTATTATTATTATTATTATTATTATTATTATTATTATTATTATTATTATTATTATTATTATTATTATTATTATTATTATTATTATTATTATTATTATTATTATTATTATTATTATTATTATTATTATTATTATTATTATTATTATTATTATTATTATTATTATTATTATTATTATTATTATTATTATTATTATTATTATTATTATTATTATTATTATTATTATTATTATTATTATTATTATTATTATTATTATTATTATTGTTTGTTTGTTATTATTATTATTATTATTATTATTATTATTATTATTATTATTATTATTATTATTATTATTATTATTATTATTATTATTATTATTATTATTATTATTATTATTATTATTATTATTATTATTATTATTATTATTATTATTATTATTATTATTATTATTATTATTATTATTATTATTATTATTATTATTATTATTATTATTATTATTATTATTATTATTATTATTATTATTATTATTATTATTATTATTATTATTATTATTATTATTATTATTATTATTATTATTATTATTATTATTATTATTATTATTATTATTATTATTATTATTATTATTATTATTATTATTATTATTATTATTATTATTATTATTATTATTATTATTATTATTATTATTATTATTATTATTATTATTATTATTATTATTATTATTATTATTATTATTATTATTATTATTATTATTATTATTATTATTATTATTATTATTATTATTATTATTATTATTATTATTATTATTATTATTATTATTATTATTATTATTATTATTATTATTATTATTATTATTATTATTATTATTATTATTATTATTATTATTATTATTATTATTATTATTATTATTATTATTATTATTATTATTATTATTATTATTATTATTATTATTATTATTATTATTATTATTATTATTATTATTATTATTATTATTATTATTATTATTATTATTATTATTATTATTATTATTATTATTATTATTATTATTATTATTATTATTATTATTATTATTATTATTATTATTATTATTATTATTATTATTATTATTATTATTATTATTATTATTATTATTATTATTATTATTATTATTATTATTATTATTATTATTATTATTATTATTATTATTATTATTATTATTATTATTATTATTATTATTATTATTATTATTATTATTATTATTATTATTATTATTATTATTATTATTATTATTATTATTATTATTATTATTATTATTATTATTATTATTATTATTATTATTATTATTATTATTATTATTATTATTATTATTATTATTATTATTATTAGTATTATTAGTATTATTATTATTATTATTATTATTAGTATTATTAGTATTATTATTATTATTATTATTATTATTATTATTATTATTATTATTATTATTATTATTATTATTATTATTATTATTATTATTATTATTATTATTATTATTATTATAGAGTTTTGGCACTTCTCAGCAAAAATTGCTGGAAACTTTCACCTACCCCGGGCAATCGGAATGCCAAAGGGGATTAGGCTCTGTGGATCTCATTAGCCGGTTTTTTAGCTTATCCTAATGAGTCTGCTTTTGGATGTACTTTCAGTTGTGATGATTCAGGAACCGCCTAACTATACTACAGGTTCCAAGAATCACCGCTTTCAGGATGCTGTTCAGGTCCTTCTTCAATTCCAGCTCGTCTAGGGACCTCAGGAGAGATTTAGGGACAACTCCGGTTGCCGAGAGGACAACCGGAACTATACGGACGTCCTCCAGGTGCCACATCTGCTTCAACTCCGCTAGGTCGTGGTACTTGGTTATCTTGCCGGAGAACGTTGATTGGACATTATGGTCTAACGGTACAGCGATGTCGATGAGAGTTACTCGCTTCATCCTTTTGTCGAAAACCACAATGTCAGGCCGGTTGGCACGAATGAGGACGTCCGTAATGATCTCGCGATCCCAGTACAGCTTTATGCAACTATTTTCCAGAACCGGGTCCGGCTGGTACTTGTAGTAGGGTACAAATCTGTCGACCAAGTTGTGCTTTAAAGCAAGCTGTTGGTGCACAATCTTGGCAACTTCGTTGTGACGATCGAGGTAAGCTGATCCAGCTAACACTGAACAGCCTGCAACGACATGCTCGATCGTTTCTCCTACTGAATTACACTTCCTGCAACGGTCCTCCACGTCCTCGTGCAATATGTACCGCCGATAGTTCTTCGTCGCAATAACCCGGTCCTGGATGGCTACCATGAAACCTTCTGTTTCTGAGAAGAGGTCACCCCGCACCAGCCACGCGTTTGACGCCGCCTTATCGATGTGCTCGAGTTCCAGTTGATGGGGGTGCGTCCCATGCAACTCCTTTTGCTTCCACGTTACGATCATCTCGTCGACGGTCTTGATGTCGCAGTTCAGCTGATAATCCTCCTGCGCCAGATGCAGGGCGCTGTAACCGTGGTCAGCTTCACATACAGTGCGGTACATTTCGTGACGGTTCTGGCTTTCTACGAAATATGCCCGCAGCTGCTGGATCTGGGAGACACACAGTGCCTGGATATCGGTGACGCCTCTTCCTCCTACTGCGCGTGGCAGGGTGACTCTCTCAATGGACGACTTTGGATGGCGCATGCGGTGCTTGGTGAACGCCACTCGTACTGCTCGTTCTAACGCCTCGAGGTCAGTCTTGGTCCACTTTACCACCCCAAAGCTGTAGGTCAACAGGGGCACAGCAAACGTGTTGATCGCCTTCACCTTGTTGCCGGCTGACAGAAAGCTCCTCAGAACACAGTTGACACGATGCAAGAACTTGTCCTGCAGTTCCTTCTTGATCGCTGTGTGGCGAATACCTCTAAGTTGCAGGAAGCCGAGGTACTTGTACACTTCGCCTTCAACCATATTCCGAATCTCCTCCTGTTCGTTGACGCGGAAACAGCTGGCGTCCACTACTTGACCCCGGCGAAGATGGACTGACCGACATTTGTCAATTCCAAACTCCATCCGGATGTCGTTGCTGAACACCGTCACAAGCTGCAACAGTTGATGCAGCCTCTGTACTGATTCCGCAAACAGCTTCAGGTCGTCCATAAAGAAGGTGTGGGTTATTCTTGTACTCCTTCCCCCACTTTTCAGTTGGTAGCCATAGTTGCATTGGTTGAGTGCTCTGCTGAGGGGGTTCATTGCAAGGCAGAACCATAGCGGACTGAAGGTATCGCCTTGAAATATCCCCCTCCTGATGCTGAGAGTTCTGGACCGCAACACAGCTGTTCCGTCGGTGATTTGTAGGGACGTGCTCCACATCCCCATCGCGTGTTGCATCAGCCTGATGATGTTCCCGTCTACCTTGTACAACTGCAGCACCTTAAGAAGGTACGAGTGCGGCACTGAGTCGTACGCCTTCTTGTAGTCGATGTACGCCATGCTCAGGTTCCTCTGCTTATCGGTGGCTTGACCCACAATGACTGCATCTATAATGACCTGATCTTTGCAGCCTTGCGTGTTTTTGCGACACCCTTTTTGTTCTTCGGTCATCACGTTGTTGGCATCGCAGTGGGTTTGTATCCTCCTCGCTATCACCGACGACACTTTGTACAGACTCGAAAGACACGTTATTGGTCTGTACTTTGCTGGGTCAGCTGTGTTTTGGTCCTTCGGCAGAAGATAAGTGATACCCCTGGTAATGAACTCTGGTAGCTGCGTGGGGTCTTCTAGCACCATGTTGAAGCATTCCGCCATCCGCCCGTGGATCGTCGTGAGCTTTTTATACCAAAAATTGTGCACGAAATCGGGTCCTGGTGCAGCCCAATTTCTGGTATACCGGGTAGCCTCGCGTACATCCTGAGCGGTTACTACGACCGCGGTCATGTCTCCAACTCCATTACACTGTCGCTCTTCTTCTGCCAACCACATCCCATCGTCGCTGTGCTGGACAGGGTTCTCCCATAGATTGGCCCAGAACTGTGTGACTTCGCCAATCTCCGGAAGGCCTTCTCCATAGTCAGGCTTGTCGTTTCGGATGCAGTTGTAGAACTCTCTTTCGTTAATGTTGAACATCCGGTTTTGTTCCTTCCGCTTCGAACATTCTCCATAACGCCGCAGTCGTTTCGCAAGAGCACTCAACCGCTGTACATGGGTGTCGAGGATCTCCGTAATGTTGACTTCTGTGAGATCTCGGAGTTCTGCGGGCTTCACAATTTCAGCAACATAACGAACTAGCCTCGTTGATCGATTCCCCTGCTTGTACTGTGTTAATCGACCAATCTTGGTCCGCAATGTGGCGATCCGGTTCTCCAAACGTCGCATCCACGCGGGTTTCTGTGTGCTGGGGCGTGTGCGACCTTCACCGTCGCCTTGCGGGCGCGTCCGCAGTCCCAGCGTCTTGACAACAGCCACCGCAGCTGAATACACCGTAAACTGCAGATCCTCAAGGTGCTGTACGACCTCCAAGTACTGTGGCAAAATATCCTGGTTTAGGATGCTTACTGCACTTGTTAACCGATAGGAATTCCGCAGCTTTGGTATTCGGTGCCGGGACATGGGGTCTGTTCCACGGAACTGCGTGACTGCTGTGGCCATGTGGAGCGCTAGTTCGTCTCGTAGTTGCTGTCGTTGCATATCCGCTGTTGGTCCTGGAGCAGTGGGTGCAGTCGTATCACGACTCTCACTCGCGTTCGATGCATCCAGCCCATCAGAACTCCTTCTCGACGTATCGCTCGATCTTGTCCTCTCCTCTCCCAATTCCCTCTGCGCTTCCAGCTTGATGCACTCCACTTCTGCAGCTGTGAGCATATTATGAGACATAATTGCTCGCTGTCGTGTGTACAGCTTGTTCAAGTCAAGCTGGTTCGCAAAGCGAGGGAATCTCTCGTTGAACATTTCCAGCATCCCTGATCTGCCGGACATGTCCGTCTCCATCCTCGTGCAGACAAAATAGCAGCGAATCACGTACATATTCATCTCCCTCGTCCACATGATCCGCTGCCGTCGGCCGCCTGCTAACGTGAGTGACTGACGTCGATCAGCCACAGCAACATTGGCAGGTGCAGCATGGCCTTGGTGATTGCTATTGCTGCCGTTTCTGCTCTGCGTTCGTGGTACGGGCTGTGCCCGTTGACTGGAAGGCCGCTCTTGCACCACTTCCTCTTCCAGCCGCTGGCCGCTCGCTCTGTCCCCCGTTCCAGGACCAGCTCCAGTAAGGGCTCCCTCCTCGGGCGATCGCATTCTTCTATTTCGTCTAGCTCGTGTCTCCATATGGGTGTGCTTTCATTCCCGGAAGCTACGGGTTCTGCATTGGCATTTACTCCAAGTACAGTGCTAAATAGCTTGGCTCAAGCGCCATTATTATTATTATTATTATTATTATTATTATTATTATTATTATTATTATTATTATTATTATTATTATTATTATTATTATTATTATTATTATTATTATTATTATTATTATTATTATTATTATTATTATTATTATTATTATTATTATTATTATTATTATTATTATTATTATTATTATTATTATTATTATTATTATTATTATTATTATTATTATTATTATTATTATTATTATTATTATTATTATTATTATTATTATTATTATTATTATTATTATTATTATTATTATTATTATTATTATTATTATTATTATTATTATTATTATTATTATTATTATTATTATTATTATTATTATTATTATTATTATTATTATTATTATTATTATTATTATTATTATTATTATTATTATTATTATTATTATTATTATTATTATTATTATTATTATTATTATTATTATTATTATTATTATTATTATTATTATTAGGGACAATGGAAATTCGCGGCAAAATTTCTCAAATTTCGCGGGCCACCAGTGAGAATTTCGTGGCAATTTCGCGGACTCACATTTTTGACCGTTTTGTTGAGAGAAACTTGATTTTTCAGGCCAAATGAACAATTTGTTTGATTTTATGAAGCGTTATCATAAATTCATCAAAAAAGTAACAAATAAAACCAGATAAGAGCATAGATATAAAATGCAATTAATTTGTATCATGCAGATAAGGAATCGTAAATTACTCTGCACTGCCAAAAGCTCAATGCCGAATTCTGCTTGAAAGTTTGAAAATAATGGAAATTTGTAGGGTGTTTTCTCAAATTTGCCAGATTTCGCGGCATTTCGCGGGATATTACAAATTTCGCGTGCAAGACCCAATTTCGCGGATTTCGCGGCTTCCGCGAAATCGCGAATTTCCATTGTCCCTAGAATTATTATTATTATTATTATTATTATTATTATTATTATTATTATTATATTTTATTATTATTATTATTATTATTATTATTATTATTATTATTATTATATTTTATTAAAAACACTTTACCAGATGAGCTGGCATTCGCGTCCAGGAACTCGAACTGCTTCTTTATCTTTGTATCTTCTTCTTCTTTATGGCTCTACGTCCCCACTGGGACTTGGCTTGCCTCGCTTCAACTTAGTATTCTTTGAGCACTTCAGTTTTTAATTGAAGGGCTTTCTTTGCCTGCCATTACATCAATTTGTACATTGTGAGGCTAGTACAATAATAGTGGAACGGATCTGTTGTGATGGTTAGAACACTTGGCTATCACGCCGAGGACCTGGGATCGAATCCCACTCCCGACAAACTCGCAAAATGTGAGTTCTTCCTTCGGAAGGGAAGTAAAATGTGGGTCCCGAGATGAACTAGCTCAGGGCTAAAAATTTCGATGACCTTCCGTAACTCGCGCGGTTGATTACCTGCGTCAGCACCACGCTAATGCTGAGTACAAAAAGCGAGATTTTTTCAACGTGTTGTACAAAATACAACAGCGCGATCGCTCGAGGGTTAATACAGGTAAAATAAAAAAAAGTACAATAATACACTATAGTCGAGAAAATTTCCCCGATCGGAAAGGGAATTGAACCCGCCGTCTCCGGAATGGCGATCCAGCCTATACAACTAGGCTAGCTGAAGTCCCCTAAGATCTTTGTATCATTATTATTATCAATTTTTAAATTATTTAACCTTTGGACACATTCCAGCGTAACGGGACACCGCGAGGAACTAACTTTCGTGAACAAATGACGTCTGCAATCGAATATAATGTTCATGACCATATGGTTTAACAGGTTTTATAACAAGCCTATTAGATGTACTTTCTGGTGCAATACTTGTTTTATGGGGTTTTGGTTCCAATTTACATGATATAACATGTTACATTTCGTAACGGGACACCATCGCAGAAATCTTGTTTTTAAAATTTTCAAACTGAAATGCGTATATCAGCTCTGTAATGAAGTTTTGAATAAAAGAGTCTTCTAGACATTTCTTCTTCGGATTGATGTGAACAAGTTTGCCGAAGTGAGTTTTACTGAGAAATGTATAGTTTTGGAAATATTCTTGATTTAGTTTTGGGAGCGCAGCGTTACGCTCGCGTGAAAACAGTGTTCTGCAAATGGTGTCCCGTTACGGCTAAGGACATCTGGTTGTAGATCAAATGTTTTGCTAGATAGAATGTTGGTGTCTTCGGCAATGTTTTTCAGACAGATAGTAGCTGTCCGGCAGGACACAAATAGGCCTTCAAACCCGCTCTGGCCCTACAGTGACCATCGGAATGAGCCCTGGGGAACCTGTTTCGAGATTTATTTAACCTATACGTACCCGATACCGACAACTTATTTTCAAAATGCTGACATTTCGTCAAATTTCATCCGATTTTTTTGAAGTCGCCCTCACTTGATCATAAATTGGTGCTAGTTTATTATACTCAAGTGGCCATGCAATATCCAAAACCATTCCGGCGATATTCCGGGTTGTGCTGGGGTCAGGGGGTTGTCAAAATGGCTAAAAGTGATTATTTTGTGTGTTGTTGTGTTTGACCCATCGGTTTTCAGCCAAACAGTGAAACACAACTGCTATAACCAGATTTGAATAAGTTGGCCCATCCGGATCCCCGTGACAAGTTCCGCGAGGCCTCATTGGGGACACTTCTGATTTTCAACCTAAACATGCCGTGCGGCATATCAATCTTCATGATTTCGAATGACTGAGTCAGAAACGATAGACTGAAGTATGTATCAACTAATATGGTCACCCCGGAACATATAGCACAGGTTCCACGGGGGTGTCATCGGGGACATTTCTGGTTTCCAACCAAAACATACGGAGCTGACTTAAGTATGTATCAACTGATATGGCCGCTCCGTAACACCTGGAGCAGGTTCTACTAGTGCCTCTAAAACACAATAACACACACGAAATAATCACTTTTAGCCATTTGGCAAAATAGACCCTTTCCCCACCCCCTGACCCCAGTAGAATCCGGAATATATCCGGAATTGTTCCGCATACTACATGGCCACTTGAGTGTAATAAATAAGCACCAATTTATGATCGATCAAGGGAGACTTAAAAAAAATCGGAGGAAAATTGACGAAATGCCAGCATTTTTAAAATGTGTTATCGGGAGGTTATCTCCAAAACTCTGATTGTGCGGAGTATCTATCTTAGCGGTTTTTCCACATTCTACATTATAATGATCCGAAGAAGATTCAATGATACATATCTACAGTACATTCATTCAGAACAGTCTTTTCAAGCATATGTCGCATGTTTCTTTAAACCTTTATTTGAAGGCTCATGCGCCTTGGGAATAAAGGAGCCAATTTCATTTGAAATAAATTTTACATTTTTAGGGGATTTTTCCTTTATACTATGTTAGTTTTGGGGAACCGTTAAACTCGCCGTTTGGTCAAGGTTTGAGAGAACAATGTTTTTTTAGAAGGGATGGGATTATGGGGGCTTTCCGTTGATATTTAACTAACGACAACCAGTAACGATACAAGACACGGACACGTTCAATGCTTCCAGTGAGCTTTTCGCCCTTTGAAGGAAGCACGACACTAGACAACGGACTAGCATGCAACGCCCAGTGGCACAGCCGAAAACTTTTCCTGACAGCTGCGGCGGGAATCGAACCCGCGCTCCTCAGCACGATGCGACTAAGAGCTTGGTGACCCTAGCCGCACGACCACAGAGCCACACATGATTCTTTAAACCTTTTTATCATCATGGTAATTTATAGTACATGTTAAAAAGGTTATAGCATTTAAAGAGTATGTTGTCACCACAAAACTTCATAAAATATCACTTGTTATGCTGATCCACCAAAATACCTTTGTTTACGTAGTTTTCCTAAGCTGAGAAACGGGTTTTGTTCCAGTAGGGGCGTTACACCAAGAAGGATAATGAAAATACATACACCCTATAATATCATTTCATCATGGTAACGTTTTTTGGGGTAAATATTAGATGAAACGAAACTTCTCAGTCAGCAATTTGGTTGCTATATCGAAATTGCAACTGAAATAGTCACACATATATAACACCAAAGAAATCGTATTCAATGCCTGAAACAGGCATATACATACTAAAGTGGAGGCCATATCGAAACATATATACGATTACTACGATTCCGTCCGACATAATTTACGATTTCTCGAAAAATTTCTACGATTTCGCCGATTTTATCCGTCTAAATATACGATTATGCATGATCTTATTACGATTGAGAGTACCAATATACGACTCAAGGTTTTCAAATAAAAAAAAACAATTGGTGTTCAGTGGGAATCGAACTTAGGTCCTTTGATTGAGAGCTGCGCGTTATCTCTATTGGCTATATTGCCAAGTTGAAAATAGAGAGTTCAAAGTGAATGGCATGAAACGAATAAAAATTAGCATGATACGGTGCGAGACTTGTGGTGGGAGCGTTGTTGTTATGCATTGAGTGGCACCAAAAGTGGTGCCCTGAAAGAGGCCCGGAATTCACATCGTTGTTGGAATCTATACATCACTTATTGTAAGTCATCTGCTAGTATGAAAACCTATATATTTGGTTAAAATTTTTGCTACCATGGTTGGAATGTGTCAACAACAACAAAATACAAATTTGTGATGAATACCCTTTTTTTTCTCCATCATACAAATATGTAAACAAAACCATTTGCGATTTCCGAGATTAAGATTCGACTATTAAAAGTACAGTAACAATCATATGCGACTATAAAAATGAATATACGATTTCTACGATTTCATTCACTTCGTATACGACGCAAGTGTGACGCAAACGATCCATATACAACATTGTTATAGTTGTATACGATTTCACTGATTTACATCATACCTTTAGGTAGCAAGCTCGATTTAGCAGATTCATATACGATGTGAAGCGACGATTTCCACGATTCAAAGAAATCATATATACGATGCTAGCGAACTTGCAGCTTGACACTAAGAATGTATGTTTTTTTTCACGATTCTATCCGATTCTGTGCGATCCTACCGATAGTATCTCGCACCTTTTATGATCGGAGACGACTATATGAAACAAAATCGCAATTGAAATTTAATTTGGCATGAAGTGCGATTTTACGCAATCATTGTCAACAAACATACATATTATTATACGATTCTGATTCAATATATGAAAATATACGATTTTTTCCACACCATGATTTACGATATGTGGTTGGCTAATTATTTATCCACTTATGAAAGTCTTTAAAATTTTCGTAACGGGACACCATCTCTACGTACCCATTGTAACGCCTAAGATAACGCGTCGATCAAGGTAACCCTTATGTTGGAAGAAAGGTCTCCACGAATACTAAGAGAATCCAGAAAATTATTTTTCTAGAGTTCGTAATAAATTCGTTATTACAACAAATGTGCTATTTTCGTAACGGGACACCATTAAATTGCGGCTATTGCAAAAAGTGCTTAAAACTTGTTAAAGCCCATTTGTATCAAAAGTTACCTTTTGGTGTATAAAATATACATTATTATACTACATTAACAAAAAATAGGTATAATGTTTTCAAACTTCAACATGCAAGCAGCCATATTTGAAAATTATCAATGAAAAATTTCATTTTTCTTACGTAAAATGCTATTACTTCACCTAGCTGTTTAAATACGTTACCAGTCAAATTTTAAATAAAACAAATGATTTTCCTAAGATTGAACCTACCCTTTTTCATATGCTGGAAAGCTTGGGGCAAAACAATCACTTTGAAATTTCACACCCTTGGCTTAGAAGTGCGTGGAATGTGTCTTTGGAGCTGAGAGGACTGATATATTTCCTAAACATATGTGATTTAAAGCCAAAAGTGGAGTAAAAATATAGCGGATGCTGTAAATAGCTATTTGAAGCAACAGTAACAATAGTTGTTTAAGATGCTGGATTCGCTGTAGAACGCAAAAATCGCTTCAATACTCCGTATGCTTGTACATCCCACTTGAGCATGGTCCGGGTCTTTTTACCGTAGCACAGAGGTGCAGTCTTAAGAAAAACTGGTAGAAACTTAATTTTAAACATGTATTTTAGCGGTTATTATATGTTGAAAAGTTTCTTACGTTATTAGAATGATTGATTACCTTTCGACGAATTTGAAGACAGTGTAAGGAACAGTGGGTGTTTAGGTGGGAAAAGGAATTATGGGAGTATAATAGATGTAAAACAGGTAAGAAGAGGAGTTCCATGGGAATTTTAAGAGAGTTTTAAGGGGGGAGGCAAAGGATGCAATTAGGTTCCATGAAGAGAGGGGGGGGGGGTTCTGAGGGACTTTTAAAGTGGTTTCATAAGGTTTTCGAGAGTGGCTTCATGGTGATTATAGGGGCCTTTAAGTGAGTTTCAGAAGGATTTTAGAGGAACTTTAGAGTGCCTCAGGTGGATTTCAGGAACATTTCAGGGGGTTTCATGGGGTTTCAGTAGAGTTTCAGGGCTTCAGCAGATTCAAATTGGTTCCAGATGAGTTTCAGACGGATTTAATGAGGGTTTTGATGAATTCAAAGGGCTTCAAGTGGTTTCTCAGAAGCTTCAGAGGGAGCTCTCGGAGGAGTTTTAAGGAGCTTTCGTGAGGGTTTCGTGAAGGAGAGCCGCAAAGAGTTTCAATTGCGGTTGGAGAAGCTTTCAGAGGGTTTCTAGAGGAATTTTACGGGGTCTCAGATAGTTCCAGGAGCTTTTCAAGGAGTTTCAGAGTTTCTTGAAGATTTCGATATATTTCCGGGGTTAGGTGGTTCTGGAAGATTTCAAACCCAAGTAACACACATGTTATATTAAAGTTACGACAGCGCAAGTTTTGGTTGTATAGAAGTTTATTTTACGTAATTTTAACACAATGTTAGAATTACGTAAAATAAACTTCTATACAACCAAAACTTGCGCTGTCGTAACTCTATTATAAGCCAGTTTCAAAGC
Organism: Aedes albopictus; assembly: GCF_035046485.1. Classification (NCBI taxonomy): domain Eukaryota; kingdom Metazoa; phylum Arthropoda; class Insecta; order Diptera; family Culicidae; genus Aedes; species Aedes albopictus. The sequence goes on from NC_085136.1 coordinate 90,360,006, forward strand.
CATTTTATCAGAGTTTCAGCAAAGCTTCAGGGGGCTTTGGAAAGTTTCACGAGGAGCTGAGGCGAGTTTCAAAGGACTTTTTGGTGGAGAGAGGGGAGGGGGTAAGGAGCTTTCACGGGAGTTTCAAAAGAGTATTAGAAAAAGTGTGGGAGAAACCATAAGGGGATTTCGGCAATTGGTCAACATAGGGTTTAATTTTAAGGGAGGATGTTTCAGGAGGTTCCATGGGAGTTTTGAGAAATTTCTGGTGATTTTAATGCAAGTATCAGGGGGTTTGATAGAAGCATGGCCAGAAGCCCCATTGAAACCCTCTAGAAACACCCACTGATAAATCCTAGGAACGCCACATCTTCATCGGTGTACACTGAAACTTTTTTTATGCCATTGGCTGGGGTGTATAAATTTAATAAATTTATTGTTCGGTTTATTTACCGCATGATGAACCATCCCCTACGGATGCTTTCAAGCAAGTCATTGCATACTGCACTTCAAAAGGCCTTCCGCTAATTGTTGGTAGTGATGCTAATGCTCACCATAGAATCTGGGGCAGCTCAGACATCAATTTGAGAGGCTCCAGTTTGATGGAATACTTAAGTAGTACAGATCTTGGATTACTTAACATAGACAACCGCCCAACCTTCATGGTATCTGGTAGAGAGGAAGTGTTAGACATAACGCTTTGCTCTAGCAGAATTAGTCATGAGCTGACCAATTGGCATGTGTCAGATGAAGAATCTTTATCTGACCATCGTTACATCTTGTTTGAACATGTGAATGTTACTTCGCAAACTTTGCGTTTCAGGAATCCCCGGTCAAACAACTGGGATCTCTTTACCGATTTGGTTGCAGCCAAATTTGATGGATACTCACCATCAATTGACACTCCAAGTGATTTAGATGATGCCGTTGATACTACAACGGCCTTCATCATGGAAGCTTTTGAAGAAGCCTGCCCTCTGCGGTCTGTGAAGACCACAAGAGGACCCCTTGGTGGAACTCCGATCTGGCGAAGCTCAGGAAACAATGTAGAAAGAGTTGGAACAAACGACGTTCGGCTGGATCGGAGGCTTTCAGGTCGGCTCGCAAGGCCTACCAGAAAGCTCTTCGGTCTGCTGAACGATCCGGCTGGAAAAACCTTTGTACAAATGTTTCCAGTCTGAGTGAAGCCAGTCGATTGAACAAAATCCTTGCAAAATCTAAGGATTTTCAAGTGAACGAACTTCGTTTGCCAAATGGTGATTTCACTTCCTCTGATGAGGAAGTTTTAGAATGTTTATTCAGTACACACTTCCCCGGATGTGTGGATATTACATCTTCGGATGAACCTGATGTCTTTTCTTGTAGTTATGATTCTTTAGCTTCGGCTCGGAGTATCATAACTTTAGAATCGATTGAATGGGCACTTAATAGCTTTGCTCCTTTCAAATCTCCTGGGGCAGATGGGATTTATCCTATTTTGCTTCAGAAGGGATTTGATCATTTCAAACATGTTTTGAAACAACTACTTGTTTGCAGTTTTGCTACAGGGTATATTCCCAAATCCTGGCGGGATATAACTGTAAAGTTTATTCCGAAAGTGGGTCGTGCGTCGTATGAAGAAGCAAAGAGCTTCAGACCTATCAGTTTGACCTCTTTTCTTCTGAAATGCTTAGAACGCATAGTCGATCATCACATCCGTGATGTTCATCTGGCCAATGTGCCTCTTCATGTGAACCAACATGCTTACCAATCTGGAAAGTCCACTGTGACTCTTTTACACAAAGTTGTTTACGATATCGAGAAGGCATTCGCTCAAAAGCAATCCTGCTTGGGTGTTTTCTTAGATATCGAGGGTGCCTTTGACAACGTGCCTTTCGATGCCATATTGGAAGCCGCACGGGGTCATGGTATATCTCCAATGATTTCCAATTGGATTCACCAAATGCTCAAAAACCGACATCTCTTCTCGACATTGCGTCAAGCGGCGATTAGGAAATTGAGTGTTTGTGGATGCCCCCAAGGGGGAGTCTTATCACCACTTTTATGGAATCTCGTAGCAGATACGCTATTGAGGCAACTCAATAATAGCGGTTTTCCTACTTATGGTTTTGCCGACGACTACCTAACATTGTTAGTCGGTATGTGCATCAGCACCCTTTTCGACCTGATGCAAAACGCTCTTCAGGTAGTTGAGGGTTGGTGTCGCCAATATGGCCTTTCGGTAAATCCGAGTAAAACATCTATTGTTCTTTTCACGGAAAAGCGAAACCGTAATGGTGTTCGAACTTTACGTCTCTTTGATTCTGAAATCAATGTGACTGAACAGGTAAAGTACGTTGGAGTCATTCTTGATTCCAAGCTTTCCTGGACACCTCATGTTGAGTTCAGAATCAAGAAAGCTTCTATGGCCTTCGGGCAATGCCGGCGAACCTTTGGTACAACTTGGGGTCTTAAACCCAAGTATATCAAATGGATTTACATAACTGTTGTTCGTCCAATATTGGATGTCTTGTGTGGTGGCAAAAGGGCGAAGTGAGAACGGTCCAATCAAAGTTAGGCCATCTCCAAAGGATGTGCTTAATGGCGATGTCTGGAGCGTTCTCTTCAACTCCCACGGCAGCGCTCGAAGTTCTCTTTGACGTTGCCCCACTACACATTCATCTCAAACAAGAAGCACTTTCTTGCACTTACCGTCTATGGGTACTCGGTTTACTAGAGGAAACTCCTGTGAACCGCAGTTCAACACACCTCGTTGTTTCCACTTTTGGTGAATTGAGACAAAGTTGTCCTTGCTCCAAGTGATCTTACAATTGCTTGTAATTTTCCATATAGGACATTTTCCACGAAATTCCCTTCCCGGGAAGAGTGGACATGTGGTTATCTGGAGAGAAGTATTTCAGACGGCATCGTATGTTACACTGATGGCTCCCTTCTCGAAGGTCGTGCAGGTGCTGGTGTTTATTCTCGTGAGCTAAGGCTGTATCAGTCTTATTCACTTGGCAAACACTGCACCGTTTTTCAGGCCGAAATCTTTGCTCTTATGTGCGGAGTGCAATCAACACTTCAGCAGCACGTAATGGGCAAAGTAATATACTTCTGTTCAGATAGCCAGGCTGCTATTAAAGCACTTGCTTCGGCCAACTCCAGGTCAAAGATAGTTATCGCTTGTCGAACTCAAATTGAGGAGCTGAATTCGGCAAACGCTGTTCACCTTGTATGGGTACCTGGCCATTCTTCCATCGCTGGAAATGAATTGGCTGATGAGTTAGCTCGCACTGGAGCATCACATGACTTCATTGGCCCTGAGCCAGCTATTCCGGTATCCAAATGTTGGGTGAAGCTTCAGATTGACACCTGGGCTGCCACTCAGCACAAACAATACTGGAATAGTTTGGAGTCATGTCGTCAAACAAAATTGTATTGTACTGAGCCATCTCTAGGGGTGGCAAAGTATCTAACAAATCTGTCAAAGCAGAATTGCAGCATGCTGGTCAAAGCATTGACTGGCCACTGCGCACGGTGTGTTGAAACAGGATTATTATCGCACTTTCATGAACCTAAAATATTGTTTCGTTATAAGTAAGCCTTAGCTGTATAAACTAAGATTCTGGAGGTTAAAAAATCTTTCATCGGGGAAAATTAAAATAAATTCGATTTTAGTAGTTTACCACTTTTCCCACATGATAAGATATTACGTTAATCTGATGAACCTAAACTCCGCTAGAAAAAGTCCCCTTTCTATTAATAAATTTGAAACCATTTAGAGAGAAACGAATGTAAAAGTCTTTACAACGAGTTATATTTTTTTGGCGTTTGTTTCATGTGTCCAGCCCACTACAGTCTGCCGAAAGTCATAAATCATAAAAGTCTACATTTCTTCCATTTGTCTGGCACATAGATATTTGTAATGGAGGTAAACTAATACTTCCCATTAATACGACTCATATATTTGAGGAAGCGCCATATACCTGAGACTCATACAATTTGCAGCACATATCCTTCATGTGCTAATTTGCCTGAAATGGCGGTTATTTGTTGCACATACTTTGCATGTCAAACCACATCCACATGGATATTTGCCAAAAAGTATGAGTCGACTATACTGAGCGCGCATGACTCATTTATAAAAGTTCTGCCTCTGATCTGTTGAGGACTTTTGCCCATACAAAATCTTAAAATTATGATACCTTTAGGGTTAAGTGGGCTGTTGAGTCTCAAACAACAAAAAGTTGACGCAAAATACATAAGATTGGCGTTGTTATATTATATTGATGCATTCAAAAATAATTATTCAACATTTGGTTTAGAATAAGGCAAACCGGGCCAAGTTAAAACGGGTGGGGCAAGAAGAAACAGCGGGTAAACGTGATATTATCTAGTCATGCTAAGCGATTTGAATGTCATAACATTTTTTTTAACCAAACAATTATTTAGTCAAGAATAATTATAGAAATTGTATTGAAATCTTTTACAAAACATCACAAGTTTTTATTAAAAATTTACCGAATGCAACGCATGCTTAATATATGTCAATGTGAATGACATCTTATGGTATAAGCCTAGAATATATTGGAAACATATCAATTTGCAAGTAATCTGGTGAATTTTAATAATGATAGTCTTGTACAGTGATTTTTTTTTCTATGTTCGACTGGGTTATCTGTAGTTTTATTTTATAAGTCACTTTGGTCTTGATAAACACTTCATGTATTTTAATGGTTTCAATGTTATGACTGCATAAAATAAAGTTTCTTTTTCCCAAGTAAAATCTCTTCATTTTTGCAAAGTGAGGTTGACAACAGATTTAGTATGGGGAGAAATGTGATAAAAACGAATTAAAAAGTCACCCGTACACTCGATACCTTCCAACCATATTCTATATGTTATAACTATTTAGCAATCAAAATCTATTCAATGATTCCGAAATAAAGCATAAAATAACTAATAACAGTTCTTAAAAAGTTGTATTAAAACCTCAAATTGCGTCAATCATGCCTCGCTTTACACATCACTGTTCTTGTTTTTTTTTAATATATTTTATGACATTCCCAGAGCATTAATGTCTTCTTAATATTGTTCTACATTTTCAATTTTCATTTTATCTGTAGATTTAGTTAAATTTGTTCTCAGTATAAACAACAATGAACATACATATCTGAAACTAAGTAAAAAAGAAAATAGAGCTAAGAACTGTTCCTTTTAATTGCACTACGATTTTGCATTCTTTGATGGATACGTATTTCGACCGCAATTGTTAGGTCATCTTTAGTGTCGCGTACTTAATCCGATTTTCTATTTACGTACATGTATTGCACAAACATTCCCAGGTTCATCATCATCAAATCTAAAACTGTTTCAATCAAACATTGATTGATTTCACAATAAAAAAGTGATTACATATGCTTACCTTAAAGTACGTGTATCAAGGGCGTGTGCCGAAAGAATAATCAAAAGCTATTCTCTAAGGGCTGATTTCTTCACCTCGGATTAACCGGTAAACCAGGCATACCCATATAGTTAAACCTTAAGCCAGGATGAAGAAATCGGCCTTATGTGTCCTACATGCAAACAAAAGTATTCATAGGATGAATTTTCACTTGTTAGTAAAACATCGAGCCCTGCAAAATCAGAGCACAATATACATAAAACTTCTTATTATATTCGAAGAGATATCAGTATTTCTGCTAAACTAGCTCAAAATAAGTAAATGTACAGTTAACATGAATGTTAAAAAATACGCGCGATTAAGTCACCATATTCGTTTAACCCTCCTTTGGTATTAGGGTCATTTTTGACCCAAACCGTATATTACGTCAGCGAGCTGCTGCCAACGTGATGCAAAAGGAAGGTTAATGATTTCCCAATCGAAGCATCTTGCGTGGCCGTGTGATCGTCGTTTAGGTGTATCGTTATATGGTTTGGCATGCAAAGTATGTGCAACTAATACCCAACATTTCAGGCAAATTAGCACATGACGAGTATGTGCTGCAAATGCTACGAGTCACAGGTGTATGGCGCTTCCTCAAATGTATGAGTCGCACTAATCGGAAGTATTTGTTTACCTCCATTACAAATATCTATGTGCCAGGCAAATGGAATAAATGTAGACTTTTATTATTTATGACTTTCGGCAGACTGTAGTGGGCTAGACACATGAAACGAACGCCAAAAAAAAAAATTAAACTCGTTGTAAAGACTATTACATTCGTTTCTCTCTAAATGGTTTCAAATTTATTAATCGAAAGAGGACTTTTTCTAGCGGAGTTTAGGTTCATCAGATTTGCGTAATATCTTATCATGTGGGAAAAGTGGTAAACTACTAAAATCGAATTTATTTTAATTTTCCCCGATGAAAGATTTTTTAACCTCCAGAATCTTGATATATACAGCTAAGGCTAACTTATAACGAAAAAATATTTTAGGTTCATGAAAGTGCGATAATAATCCTGTTTCAACACACCGTGTATGCCGACTCAGTTATCACATGGCGAATATTCAGCAAGCTGATTCATTTGCATGTGATAGCTGTGAATCCGATTATGGAACTTCGTATCATTTAATATGTAACTGTCCGGTTTTTGCGCAATTGCGTTTCCGAGTACTCGGGAAACACTTATTAAGTGAAACTGACTTCAGAAACCTGAATCTTCAGGACGTTCTGTTGTTCTTGACCCGCTGTGGTAAAGAGCTATAGGCTCTCTTGACGCTTTATGCATTATCACAGTGCCCTTCTCAGGGCGCTGTTCGAACCCATTGTGGCACGCTTATGCGTTATTACAGTGTCCTTTTCAGGACCCATTGTGGTACGCTTTTGCGAGTATGACGATCCTATTCCCTTACCTGTCCTTTCCCATGTCCTATCCTTTTTCCTTCCCTTCTCCGTCAGGTAAATGATGAATAGGCTCGTGTTCATGGCGATGGCACAAATTTCCCGAATGGAGGAGAACGTGCCTCTAGAGCCGACCTACTGATACCTGATACCTGGGGTGTATAAATTTAATAGGGCATAAAAAGAGGGAAATTTGTGCATAAATTATGTCAGGGATGGAGGAAACCTAGTTAGCAGAAACACGTCTTGCTCCTGGGCATTCGAGATGGGGCCAAGAGAGTTTCCAGGAAGTGCATAAAGCTCTAAAATAAGGGGTTCCAAGTGGCTCACGGCGAGTTTCAAGGAGTGCACTCGAGTGGTTTCAAGGGATTTCAGGAGTCTTTGAAGGGCGCTCCGTCAGGTTTCGTTAGCATTTTAATGAGATTACGGGGATTTGAGGGATGTTTCAATATTATTAAGGGGGTTACAGGGACGTTTCAAGAGGCTGCAATGGCGACTCAGGGGGTCGCAGGAGCCTTTAAGGACAAACGTCTTAAAAGTCCGCTCCAACCGTGCATGAGAATTTCAGACGTACAAATCTTAAAAAGCAAGCTTCAAATAACAGTGCATTTTATTATTTTGCTCTTACTCACTCGTAATAAGCTTAAAATAAGAAGATCAGATGCGCTAGTTTTGTTTACGAAGAGATTTGCGCACTCAAAACCGTGAGTAGGTGCCAAAGTCGGCCATTGTGGCGGCCATTTTGGGATTCTAACAAGTCTGTCCTTAAAGGGCGCCACAAGGAGTTTCAGTGGCGTTTCATGGCATTTAAGAGAGTTTCAGGGGCGTTCCAAGCGGTTTCAGATGGCATATAAATTTGATTGTGATGATAACGGAGGTTCCAGGGGCGTTTCGAGGTATATCAGGTAGGATCGTATCAGGAGGTTCCAGGAACACCCTTAAATCTAAGGAGTTTCAGTGCCATTTCAAATTGATTACGGGGATATAAAGGGCAATGGGATTAAGGAGGTTTCAGGGGCATTTCAAGGCATTTCAGGGTCAATGGGTTTCTGAATAATTGTCCCATAAAAGTGTAAATTTTTTGTTAAAATCAAAACTGAAAACCAGAAATTGAAACTGTAGTGAAGTGGTTCATCAGGAATATTTAGGACGTATCATACAATTGAAGATTTGTGAACACCCGAGATCCAGAGCAAGTGCTTGTTAACTTTGGCGTGTTCAGGTCAACCCGGACCAATGATGGCCGACAGAGAAAGAAGATTCATGTGCCACGTTCATCGGGAGCAGTGCTTTTAAGACGATGCGGTTCAAAGAGGAAAAGCAGCCAAAGTTGATAAGCAATGAAGAGCTCAAGTTGAACGTGCGATGGCTGACGCACGCCTAGGCATTGACCCACTTCTTCCCGGCGACCGGAAAGGGCAAGCGGTGTTTCTTCAGGCTACCGTAGATGACGAATCCGTTTCAAAATTGGTGAGAACGTTCCTTTTATATTTATTTGTTTGGCGATATGACGTATTAGGGAGCGTCCATAAACGACCTAGCATTTTTAGTCAATTTTTTACTCCCCCTCTCCCCTCGTAGCATATTTTCCCATACCTAAAACATGGCTCGTCACACAATACCAGAACCAAAGACCCCGTGTAAATCTTCTTAAATGCTCCTGAGACCTTGGACCCCTTGAAACGCTCTTGGGATCTCCTGGAGCCCCTTTGAGATCCCCTGAGACACCATTGAGATTTCCTTAAACGCCCCTGAGTTCTCCTGTTACACCCTAGTACGCCCTGAAATACCCCTTGAGACTCCTTAAAGCGCCCTCGAAATCCTCTTAAACGCTCCAGAGATCACCAGGTAACCCCTGAAACCCCCTGGGACCTCTTGAAACACCCATGGGATCTCCTGGATTCCCTTTTGCGTGTTCGTTTGTAATGATGGCTGGCGTTGATAACTAATCGCATTATTCATATTCATTCAGATTCAAGCCTTGTCTCTAAAACTCCCATTGACCTCTCCCATCAACAAACTTCTCTACGTTTTCCCAAAAAGCTTAAACCTATATAAAAATCCCATTGCTTCCCCTTTATTGAAATACCTTTCAGTACTTCCCTCTTTTCTATCCACCTAAAATCTCCTATGGTGATCTAACACAATATTTGCCACCGCCCCTTAAGCCTTCCTGATACCCACTATTAATGCAATTCAACTCACCTATCCCAAGTTTTCCACTTTTGCCAACGCCACCTATCCGCCTCCCATATTTACTATGAAACTTTGAATACCTCTCTCAATCCATCCTGTGGCTCCTTTTTGTCGCCTCTTTCTTATTCACTCTGAAAACTTTGAACACACACAAACCTCTTGTAACCTCCTTATGTCCCATCTCCCATCCCATTCAATTCCCCAATGTCTCCCTTAAGTTCGTCCGCAGAGTGAAGATAAGAAAAATGGGAGAGAAAGAGAGAAAAGACAGCGAGAGAAGAAGTGTGGAATTATACACCTATTTTCGTTTCCATTTTCGATAGTCTGAGGGATAAGCATATAATCAGCCTTATATTGGGCCAGAACCTGCCTTTAACCCTTTGAAGCCAGATTTTTTTCAAGCGTTATTATGGTGTTTTTCTACGTTTTTCTGTAGTTTTGGTGTTCAATAGCATAAAAACGGTAGAATATTATGTAGAATATTTTTTCTGGATATCTAAGGTCATCCAAACTATTTTTGAGTTTAGATCCTTGAGGCTATGGGTGTAACGGTAACTTATTTCATTATACAAAGCTACGATTTGTGATCTATCATGTCCAGTGAGGCTTCTGAAAGTTCCACAAACAGTATCAGATCAGTTGGGATATCCTAGATCATCCAAACTGTTCTTGAGTTAAGATCCTAAAGTCTACGGGTGTAACGGTAACTTCTTTCATTATACAAAGCTACGATTTGTAATCTATAATGTCCAGTAAGTCCTCTGAAAGCTCAATAGACAATATCAGATTAGTCGGGATATTTTTGGTCATTCAAACTGTTCTTGCGTTTAGATCCTGAAGTCTACGGGTGTAAAGGTAACTTCTTTCATTATATAATGCTACGATTTGTATCCTATCATGTCCAGTAAGTCTTCTGAAATGGTAATAAACAATACCGGTAATTTCTTTCATTATACCGAGCCACGATTAGTAATCTATCATGTCCAGTAAGTCTTCTGAAAGGTTAATAGACAATGTCAGATCAGTCGGGACATCCTAGGTCATCCAAACTATTCTTGAGTTTAGGTCCTAAAGTCCACGGGTGTAACGGTAACTTCTTTCATTCTACAAAGCTAAGACTTGTAATCGATTATGCCCAATAAGGGTTCGTCCATAAATTACGTAGCATTTTAGGGGGAGGGGGAGTCTCGGAGTATGCTGCGAACCATGTATTAGGTATGAGAAAACAGGCTACGTGGGGGGACGGGGGTGTCAAAAATCGTCAAAAAATATCCTAGATCATCCAAACTGTTCTTGAGTGAATATCCTAAGGTCTACGGGTGTAACGGTATTTTTTTTTTTCATTATACAGAGCCACGATTTGTAATATATCATGTCCAGTAAGTCTTCTGAAAGGTTAATAGACAATATCAGATCAGTCGGGATATCCCAACTCATCCGACATGTTCTTGAGTTTAGATCCTAAAGTCTACGGGTTTAATGGTAACTTCTTTCATTATACAAAGCTAAGATTTGTAGTCTATCATGTCCAGTAAGTCTTCTGAAGGTTAATAAACAATATCAGATCAGTCGGAATATCCTAGATCATCCATACTGTTCTTGAGTTTAGATTCTAAAGTCTACGGGTATAACGGTAACTTCTTTCATTATATAACGCTACAATTTGTAATCTATCATGTCCAGTAAGTTTTCTGAAAGGTTAATTGGCAATAACAGTTCAGTCGAGATGTTCTACGTCATCCAAACTGTTCTTGAGTTAAGATCCGAAAGTCTACGGGCGTAACGGCAGCTTCTTTCATAATATAAAGCTACGATTTGTAATCTTCTTCTTCTTCTTTATGGCTCTACGTCCCCACTGGGACTTGGCCTGCCTCACTTCAACTTAGTGTTCTTAGAGCACTTCCACAGTTATTAGTTGAAAGGCTTTCATTGCCTGCCAAAGTTCCCCCCCCCCCCTTCATTAAACGCACCGGCACCATTGCCTTTGTTACTTTCCGTTATTTGCAGAATGACTGTGTATAAAAAAAGATGAATAATCTGAATCTGCGAAAAAAAAATACTTTATAAAGAGAGGCTTCGTTGTATCGTTATGGGGCCTTACATTGTTGACCCTGGCTCATATGTCAATAATTCATTATAAATAATTGAAATTGCTTTGAATAAACCATTAACCGCAGCATTCAAACCACAAATCATCGGATCGTTTCAGCTTTCGTCAATTACATTTTTCAATCCTAATTGTAAATCAATTCGATTCACCTTTACCCAAATGTAACCGCAAAGCTCTCATTTCATCCCCCACTTCCCCACAGGTAAGGAAAAGCTATCGGACCGGTACAAACAGGAGCCCAAGATGAGCTTCGTAATCAAAGCCATCTACACGATGGCCCGGGCCCTGGAGGCGCTGCAGCGCGATTTGTGCGGCCAGAATAGCAGCGGCATCTGTTCGGCCATGTACCCCTTCAATGGAACGCAGTTTTTCGTAAGAATTTGCAAAATGTGTTTCAATGCTGGCTGGGCGCGCTTTGCAACAACGATGCAAAGAGGGAAACTATTTTCGCTTTTCATAAAATTTTCCTCTTTTTTCTCCTTTGCTTTATTTCTTCCATTTTGGATACCGGCTCGACAGAACTACCTCATGAATGTTTCCTTCTCGCACGAGGGCGACATTGTGGAGTTTGACAATAGAGGCGATCCACCCGGAAGGTAAGGTTATAGATTTTATTACACGTAGCTGACGATGTATAGGGTCGTGGGTTGACACGTTTATGAATTTTGGGACAGAAAAGGTTTCATTGAAAACGATTGGGACGCATTGTTTTATATGTGTGTTTTACAAAACCTTCCAAAAAAGATCGGAAAAAATCCTCGGAATCAAATTTACGGTGCAAAGCAGATGAAAGTAACGAAAAATAATGTTGTGGTTCAAAGGCAGAATGCTTTTTTCCAAATGCCAAAAATGATCAGTTTTACCCATTCTGAAATTCAAGGACGTTGCATGGGGTTTCTAGGCATTTCAGAGAGTTTCAGGGGATTTCAGGAACGTTTTAAGAGCGTTCATAGAGGTCTTAGGGTCGTTTGATAGCATTCCAGGAGCGTTTCAAGTGCGTTTCAGCGGGTTTCTGGATCCTTTTAAAGGCGTTCCAAGGAGTTCAGCATTTCAAATTGATCTCGGGGATTTCAAGAGCGTTTCCATGGGATTATGGAGATTTTAGTGGCGTTTCGAGGCATTTCAGAAGCGCTTCAAGTGGTTTGAAAGGTCGTTTGAGGGGGGTTTTTAAGAGTACGCATGACTTTATCATAATTAATTTTAATTTCCTTTTTTTGGTGATATTAAAACTACTCGAAGTAAGAGGGAGTAACGAAAGTACTGTAAGAATACGGTGGATAGATATACGCAAGCGAGCGATAAGAGAAATTGAACAGAATTTGAAATTTACAGAGGGTCATTGTTGAGCAACACTTTTTGCCTGTCTAGGGATAGTAGTATTCATCTAACTACTATTACCTAGCCGTTCAACTCGAGAACGCATAGCAAGAAGATCGTTGTTGTGATCCACCATGAAGACTCCAAGAAGAACCTTCAGAGAGGGGCTTGTGCACATCACATCCTCAAGCTTAGCTGCGTAGCCTGCAGTAACGAACATCGATGACTCGCTTTGGGGAGTCCCTCAAGGTAGCATGCTGCACTTAGCCAGTTTCCCGAGAGGTCCTTATACCTTACCACTCTCTTTGTCCTCCGAAGGCAGGCAGGGTCGACACCACGCCTGCTTCCAACTGCACAGGAAGTATCAAGAACTGATACCGCGTGCACAGCGATTTGACCTTCCCGCAAGTAAGGCCCTATCAGCTAGTACACAGAAGGACGTGCCGACATGGGGCCTCCACCTGCCCCGTCCTTTCAGAGGATCCCTTTCAAACCGCGGGCTTGGATCCAAACCAGTAGACCAACGCCACGACAGCAACGCAACTAGGATGTTCTCCCCGCGACCACTTAATCGCTATAAAGGGTCGATTTGGACCGCAGGACGCTGGTGTGACATACGTAGCCGACTTCGAACCCCTGGACCACCTTTTGTATAGCGTATGCACTAGTCATTCTTCGAGTCTACGCGCCACCTCCGCTGTAGCTCCAAGACGATGTGGACGATAGCCGTTGAAACGGCATTCCAGTCAAACTCATACCTACACATCCTCTGGACAAGATTGTTCGAAATTATGTCCACTCCACATGTGACAAGCATGCGATCACGCATTACGCGAAAACGCGGGCACACGAACAAAACGTGTTTCGCCGTTTCCTCTAAACCAGCACAAACCGGACATTCGTGAGAAACCGCATGGCCGAAACGATTAAGATACTGTCGGAAGCAACCATGGCCTGAAAGGATCTGAGTCAGGTGGAATGTTACTTCCCCTTGGCGCCTGTTAACCCAACTATCTACTCTCGGGATCAACCTATGGGTCCACTTTCTTTTGGTGGAACCAGGGACGTACAATTTCGTTTCAATGATACACTTTCATGCAACATTTGAATGAGTCACTTAAACCGTTTCATACATTTTTCTAATCACTCTTTCGTTTAAAAAAACCTTTCCGCTCATCGTAGCACTCGGTAGTCTCCCACCCGGTCGCATTGCTTGTGCTTCACCCGGCAGAGCATTAGTGTCTCACTGGTGCGCGCTAGTCTCTCAATGGATATGGGCGCCGATTAATTTGATTTAAGTGGTCGAATTTGTTATCCTCTCTCATAAAACATAATTATCATTCTATTGGCGTGCACCACTATTGAAAAATGCGGTTTAAATAGTGTTTTTAGCATGTTGAAGTATTTCAATGACTCATAAATGAAACGAAAATCCAAGTGTATCATTCCATGTTTCATACACACTTGTTTCTGTAGCAGCAGCGAACGAGTGTGTTGCTGGGTGAGAGATGAAGCATCACAGCAGTCCGTTCGTATGGGAAACGATTTGCTACAGCTTTCGCACGTCATGTTTTCCTTTCGAAATTGCACGACCCTGGGTGGAACTGCCTCAAATGCTCTGCTATTTGTACTTTATGTCTTCCACGCAGAGTGCATCATGTGACACGGTACGCACGCAACCCTCAGGCACATTATAGCCTATGAGTACTTTCAATCTTATCACGGTAGCTTTTGGTACTAAAGCGCCGTGACCCAAGCCGGGCCGCCATACCTTAATATGAACGAGGCGACACTAGCCAGAAGCTTACGCTTGCTTGCAGTGCCACTGTAGCTGTGGAGACTCTTTTGCAGGCGTAATCAACGTGGTTACCGAAGGTAAGCTGAAAGCGTTCCTTACATCCAAAGACACTACTGCACAGTAGCGAATCTCCTTCCTCTTACGCTGAAGCGCTATATCGGCGGTTTTTGTAACCAACAGGATACCGTTTACGGTCAACCTTCCCTTTTCCGGAAGCCGAGCTGGTTGCTCGAGAGATCATTTTACACCCACGGTGTACCTCAACATTTTTTTTGATGATGCTCTTTTCGAGCACCTTCTCCGCCGTGTCGATCAAGCATATCGCCTTTGGCAATAGAACCAGGCTCTGCCGCTTCGATACTTCTGGGAAACTGTCTCGTCCAGGCATTTCTGCATAGCAGACCTGAACAATTCGGGAGCCTCTGCAATAGCTACTTCGGAACACCGTTACCTACGCTGAGGGACTTTGCTATCCCCGCAAGTTCCACATCTGTGACTCTCTCCTCATCGCCAGCCCCAGTCCCGGCTGTCCTACGAAAGGAGTCCAAGGACTAGGATCATGACGCGGAAAAATCTCCCCGATGATCCCCTCCAAAATCTCTGGAAGTTGCTCTGTAGGAGCCATTACACCTCTCGTGTTGGTCATCATGATCCTGTAGGTATCATCCCACGAATTCGCATTGGCACACTGACAGAGACCCTCAAAGCAGGCCTTTTTGCTTGCCCTAATCTCAGTCTTCAGCGTGGCTTTTTCAGAGGCGTACACCATCCGCCGTTCGTTTTGCTCTTCCTCTGATCGTGCTCACTGCATCCACCGCCTAGCCCATAGACATGCGCGGCGCAGGTCCGCAATCGCGTCGGTCCACCAGTAAGCTGGTGGCCTCCCATTTCTAGGGTGGACTCGCCTAGGCATGGTTGCATCGCACGCACGCGAGAGCACCGCTACCAGCTCGTCGCAGTCTAAACTGACTAAGTTTCGCTCACGGCGGAGCGCCTCCCTTAATTCTCCTTCGTCGAAGAATCATGTCTTCTACCTTCGAGGGCTTGGCCTTGGCCTAGCCGTTGTGGTAACCGAGTTTCTTCTCAAACGGTACAACAACGCGGACACACGTCTTTCCGCTCCTAAAGTAGTTCACCGAATCCCCAACCAGGGCAGACCCCACTTCGGCCAAGCAGGTGCAACCATACCCTCTTACACATCAATGGATCGAAGCGCTCTTTCTCTTTCGCTCTCACATTTTCATTCCTTCTATCGTTCTTTCGTACAGCGAATTCAAGAACGAGTATCTCACACACACACACATTGAGAAGCTTGTCCCGCCATTCAATGGAAGGTGGAGAACTCGTGTTCGAAAAAGCTCGAGGCAATGCTTGACAGTTCTCATGCACTCTCAGAATATTTCAAACACAGTGTGTCGACCTTATACACTCTCAACATATATCAATGAATTTTTACATTCTTAATTATTTACATCACATCTACTACATTCTTTCCCTTCTCTACTCTAGAGAAATTTAAAGAATCAAATCACACGGTTTCAAATTATGGTCATGCTTCCCGATTGCACCCAGCTGGCCATACCTACGATAGGCACCCAGTTTTCATATCTGGTCATGATTTCCGAAAGCACCCAGCTGGTCATGCCTAAAAGAGGGACCCAGTTTTCATTTCTGGTCATGCTTTCCGAAAGCACCCAGCTGGTCATGCCTAAAAGAGGCACCCAGTTTTCATTTCTGGTTATGCTATTAGAAAGCACCCAGCTGGTCATGCACCCAGTTTTCATTTCTGGTCATGCTATTAGAAAGCACCCAGCTGGTCATGCCTAAAGGAGGCACCCAGTTTTCATTTCTGGTCATGCTTTCTGAAAGCACCCAGCTGGTCATGCCTAAAAGAGGCACCCAGTTTTCATTTCTGGTCATGCTTTCCGAAAGCCCCCAGCTGGTCATGCCTGAAAGAGGCACCCAGTTTTCTTTTCTGGTCATGCTATTAGAAAGCACCCAGTTGGTCATGCCTAAAGGAGGCACCCAGTTTTCATTTCTGGTCATGCTTTCCGAAAGCACCCAGCTGGTCATGCCTAAAAGAGGCACCCAGTTTTCATTTCTGGTCATGCTTTCCGAAAGCACCCAGCTGGTCATGCCTAAAAGAGGCACCCAGTTTTCATTTCTGGTCATGCTTTCCGAAAGCCCCCAGCTGGTCATGCCTAAAAGAGGCACCCAGTTTTCTTTTCTGGTCATGCTATTAGAAAGCACCCAGCTGGTCATGCCTAAAAGAGGCACCCAGTTTTCATTTCTGGTTATGCTATTAGAAAGCACCCAGCTGGTCATGCCTGAAAGAGGCACCCAGTTTTCTTTTCTGGTCATGCTATTAGAAAGCACCCAGCTGGTCATGCCTAAAAGAGGCACCCAGTTTTCATTTCTGGTCATGCTATTAGAAAGCACCCAGCTGGTCATGCCTAAAAGAGGCACCCAGTTTTCTTTTCTGGTCATGCTATTAGAAAGCACCCAGCTGGTCATGCCTAAAAGAGGCACCCAGTTTTCATTTCTGGTCATGCTATTAGAAAGCACCCAGCTGGTCATGCCTAAAAGAGGCACCCAGTTTTCTTTTCTGGTCATGCTATTAGAAAGCACCCAGCTGGTCATGCCTAAAAGAGGCACCCAGTTTTCATTTCTGGTCATGCTATTAAAAAGCACCCAGCTGGTCATGCCTAAAAGAGGCACCCAATTTTCATTTCTGGTCATGCTATTAGAAAGCACCCAGCTGGTCATGCCTAAAAGAGGCACCCAGTTTTCATTTCTGGTCATGCTATTAGAAAGCACCCAGCTGGTCATGCCTAAAAGAGGCACCCAGTTTTCTTTTCTGGTCATGCTATTAGAAAGCACCAGTGTGTGGATTTTTATCGCGAACCACTGAATGGTCCATGCTCAGCAAGTGATACATTCGCGAATGTAACATTTCATGAACCAACATGCTCGGGAACGCTCCCCGAAATGCTGTTCATTCTCTTGCCCGGTTCGATACGAGAGCGCAATCAAGAGAGAAGATGCTCGATGACGCTAATGAAAGCGATGCATTCGGTAAGAATATTTTATTGCCATAATTCTTTTTTTATTGTGACTACACAACCTGCAACGTCATGAATACAGTTAAATTAAATAGTATTTCACGTTTTTAAAGCGAAAACGCATTAAATACTGATGAAAATAACGATTATTCACAGTTGCCCCAAGCCAACGATGAGCGATCATCGGAAAGTGTTACACTTAGCGATGCCCGCTCATCGCCGCAGCTTGTTTATATCGGAGTTTCTTCTTTGTGTTCCTTCGTGAACCATGCGACTCGACGAGAGAACATACACCGCTTGGTAATTGAAACAGAACCAACAGAAGGGAAGAAAAACTGCCGAGTAATTCACTGATCACTTTTTCGTCCAAACACTGGAAAGCACCCAGCTGGTCATGCCTAAAAGAGGCACCCAGTTTTCATTTCTGGTCATGCTATTAGAAAGCACCCAGCTGGTCATGCCTAAAAGAGGCACCCAGTTTTCATTTCTGGTCATGCTATTAGAAAGCACCCAGCTGGTCATGCCTAAAAGAGGCACCCAGTTTTCATTTCTGGTCATGCTATTAGAAAGCACCCAGCTGGTCATGCCTAAAAGAGGCACCCAGTTTTCTTTTCTGGTCATGCTATTAGAAAGCACCCAGCTGGTCATGCCTAAAAGAGGCACCCAGTTTTCATTTCTGGTCATGCTATTAGAAAGCACCCAGCTGGTCATGCCTAAAAGAGGCACCCAGTTTTCATTTCTGGTCATGCTATTAGAAAGCACCCAGCTGGTCATGCCTAAAAGAGGCACCCAGATTAAATTCTTGTTATACTTACTCCTACCGGCTGCGCCATTGTGGTAACCGAGTTTCTTCTCAAACGGTACAACAACGCGGACACACGTCTTTCCGCTCCTAAAGTAGTTCACCGAATCCCCAACCAGGGCAGACCCCACTTCGGCCAAGCAGGTGCAACCATACCCTCTTACACATCAATGGATCGAAGCGCTCTTTCTCTTTCGCTCTCACATTTTCATTCCTTCCATCGTTCTTTCGTACAGCGAATTCAAGAACGAGTATCTCACACACACACACATTGAGAAGCTTGTCCCGCCATTCAATGGAAGGTGGAGAACTCGTGTTCGAAAAAGCTCGAGGCAATGCTTGACAGTTCTCATGCACTCTCAGAATATTTCAAACACAGTGTGTCGACCTTATACACTCTCAACATATATCAATGAATTTTTACATTCTTAATTATTTACATCACATCTACTACAGCCGTCTCTTTCTCTACCCGCTGTCTGCTGTTGTTGTAGTCGATACTGTAGCGAACCCGCAGGTAATCGCTGTGAGTGTAGCTAACGTCTACTCCCCAGTTCAAACTACTTGCTAGGCCAGGATTACAAAAAGTCGCGTTAATAATCGACTCCGCACCGTTTCGACTAAAGTTACTCTTGGTACCGACATTAGCCAAGTCGACATCTAAGATGGCCAGTGTCTCTAGCAGGATCTGTTCCCGCTGGTTCGCGAAACGGCTTCTCCATTCCACGGCCCAGGCATTAAAGGAACCCGCTATAACCACCGGCCTTCGCCCTGTTAGCACGGTCGTTATGCGGTCCAGCATTTGCGTGAACTGCTCGATCGGCCACCGCGGAGGCGCATAACAGCTACAGAAGAAGACCCCGTTTACTTTGGCGACCACGAAGCCTTCATAGGTAGAAGACACCAACTCCTGAACGGGGTATTTACCCGTCGTCCATATGGCCGTCATTTTCCTGGCCCCATCCGAGACCCAGTTGCCGTTGCCGGCGGGTACTCGGTATGGGTCCGATATGATGGCGATATCCGTCTCCCACCCAGAAACCGCCTGACAAAGCAGTTGCTGAGCCGCATCACAGTGGTTCAGGTTCAGCTGCGTTACCTGCACTGTGATTTGTTGTTCACTGCGGCTTTCTTGAATGCCGGGCACCCTGGACCACCCATCGGATGTCTGTTGTTCGAGGATTTCCCGGTACAGATCATGCAGATGGGCGGACTCGTGCAGCTTTGGGCCTTATGACCTTCAGCGCCGCATCGCCTGCACAGTTTGCGCCTGTCGGGGCCTTTACAGTCCCACGACTTGTGTCCTGGTTCCAGACACCTGAAGCAAACCTCTGGTGGCTCATGGAATGTCAGGTGACATACACACCAGCCCACCTTTATACTCCCTACTTTAACGGACTTTTTAACGTCCGCCACATCGCACTGTTGCCGCAGTGCCGTGACGAGCTCTTCCACTTCGGTGATCTCATCAATGTCCTTGACCTTCAGAGTCGCCTCATGTGTCAGAGCCCTCACCTGCACACCCTCACCAAGGACCTCTTCTGCCAGCCTCTTATAGGCAGCACCCTTGTGCTCCTTCTGGCGCTTAAGCTCCAGGATCATCTCGCCCGTACGAGTAGAAGTCTAATACTGCGTACGTCGGCTCCAAGACCCTCAAGCTTGGCGTCGCTTCGCATCGTCTTCAAGACGTCCGAGTACTTGGACTGTTCCGTCTTGATGACGATCGCGTCACCTTTCTCGCGCTTGGCACCTGCCCTCCTACGCCTTGGCTTGGTGTCCTGCGCTACTACCTGCGGATTCGCCTTCTTCTTCCTCTTCCGCTCTACCTTCGTCCAAGGGGGTCCTCCCCTTGGATCGCCCTGCTCTGTGGCTGTTGAGGGCCCACCAGCGGTCGCAACCCCTTGTTCCCATCGTTCCGGGACGGGCCAGCCTTTTCAGGCCCACCCTTCCCAGCTTTCCGGGAACCCTGGCTGGGGTCCGACCTGCCGGCATTATTACCGACTTTCGGGGTAATGATTCGCCTGGCCTTGCGGGCACCACCAGACAGCTCCTCGCCTGACGGTTGC
The DNA here is from genome assembly GCF_035046485.1 of Aedes albopictus. Classification (NCBI taxonomy): domain Eukaryota; kingdom Metazoa; phylum Arthropoda; class Insecta; order Diptera; family Culicidae; genus Aedes; species Aedes albopictus. Next base: position 90,380,165 of record NC_085136.1, read on the forward strand.
CTCGCCCGCTTCTGCGATTGCTTGCCCCGATTGTCGTGAGCAGTCGCTTCCACCTTATTCGGACTTCCTGCGAAGGAGAAGGCCTCCGTTTGGGTAAACTTCGGCACGTTCTCAATTGCAGGTTCCGCTGCTGCAGCAGTCAGCAACGCGAGTGCCGCGTGCTCCTGCTTGGCATCGTCGATCGACACCCTAAGTCGAAGCAAAGCCGTTTTCAGGTCCTTGCTTATGTTCGACTTAGTGGACGCAAAGTCGATGATTTTGCTAAGCTGCTGCTCAGCCACCTATATTGCGGACCGTTCTTTGGATTCTTGGTTGACGGCCCTCAACAACCACGCTCGGTCCATAACCTCCACCGGCTGGCTTGCCGGGAAGTGGACTGGAGCACCCACGCTTGAACTGCGTACGCAACTCCCAGCGTCTATCTCCTCACTTCTCCTTGTCGGAGATCTCATCAACCCGCTTCTTGCGAAGGGGTTGATTCCACCTAGATTCTGATTTTGTTTATTTGAAATAGCGAAAACAATATTCAGCAGAGAACCCGGTAGAGGTAGGCGACTTCGTGGGCGGCCGCGAACTCGCAGGCTGCACGCGGTTGAAGAAGATCTACGATCCCTACACGTTCGGGGAAACTGGAGGAACATCTCCCAAGACCGACGAAGATGGTGCTCTACTATACGCTCGGCATTGGAGTAAAGATACTTTGTAGCCAACAAGGCAAGGTAGGTACCAGGAAAACCTCTGGAAGAAATTCTGGGAAGGAAGTTATGTAGGATTCCCGGGAAAAAATCCAGGAGAAATCGGCCCAATGCTTATTTTTTATAGGAATACAATTTTCCTGAGTGTTCAAGAAATTTTCTGAATATTCCAGGGTTTTCCCTGTTGAATAAAATTCGCAGAGGATTCCCGCTTTCCCAGGGTTTTCCAGGTAGTAAACACCCTGCGCACATTGTTGGACATAATATCATCGATATGCACGTAGGGGGATTAGGGGCATAATGGACACCCGGGGCGAAATGGACACCCCGGTTTTTGCCGAAACCGTTGACTTTTATGTAAAACTTTCAATGCATAAGTGTAAAGGAACAAGTCATTGTTCTATTTATCAAAAGTACCATTTATATTCCTTCAAAATAACCAAAATATCATTGAAATTGAAGTATGTTTTTCATATGGTGGATTTCTTATAATTTCGAAGCAGCAGCAAATAAGGTATTACGAGTGATTGAGTGTGTCCACCATACAAACAAGTGAATTTTTAGCTTATCTACATGTATTCGCAGATTTGGCAATGGATGCAGTATTACATTTTTGATCAGAACTTACTCAAAATAGCAATTTCAATGTTGTAGTCTATTCGGGGCGAAATGAACACTGGCAATTATGAATGGATGTACGCGCGTTGCATACTGTTAGGCGTTTTAGAGAGTTTGAAAAAAATCAATCCGATTATTTTAGCCTAAAATTTATTTAATTAACTTTGAAGTTATGTAAACTCGTCTTAGATGGAGTATCATATCTGTGGTATTGATCTCCGATGGCAAATTACTTAACTGGTCGATATTCTCAAAGGTACAGCATAAAATATGCAGGGGTGTCAATTATGCCCCGATGGGTGTCCATTTCGCCCCGCCAGCTCCAAAAAACACACGGTTTTCAATTCATTATTTCTTCACAATAATGACATTCTACCAGCTGTAAATGATTGAAATACGTAGGAAACAAGTTAAAGTAGCAAGTCAACTGATAATATGTTAAGTTTTTGCCTGTTATACAAGCCTAACATACTCATTTGCTTAGGGTGTCCATTATGCCCCTAATCCCCCTACCTAAAAAGATTCGGACCAACGATAGCCATCCATGGCTAACTCGCGATATGCGCTGGATGAAGACAACGATACGAGCAGCACTTAAGCGTTATTCGAAATGCCGGACCTTCTCTCTCCGTGAGCCCTGTACAAGAACTCGGCATACAAGATCGCTGGTCGTCTGTGTTTTAATCGATTTCAGCGCAAACATCATCAAAATCTGAAATCCAAACCGAAGAAGTATTGGAGGTTCGTGAACGAGAAGAGGATAAAATCTGGTCTTCCTACGACGATGACTTTACATTAGCATTAAGCGAACCGCACAAATTCGTAGATGGTACAGTCCTAGACCGCTATTATGAGGGTTGCCTCCTTACCGTCCAACCAAAGCACAAAGATTTAGGGTTAATCTCTGGCTCTTAGACAAGACTTACGTATTTGGTTGTATTGGGTTGTTTGATAGTATTTCAGGAGCGTTTCAAGTGATTCAAGTGCGTTTCAGCGGATTTCTGGAGCCTTTTAAAGGCATTCCCAACGGGTTTCACGGGCATTTCAAATTGATTACGCGGATTTCAAGAGAGTTCAGTGGGTTTATGGGGATTTTATAGGCGTTTCGAGGCATTTCAGGAGCACTTAAAGGAGTTTTAAGGGTCGTTTGAGGGGGGTTTCAGGAACCTTTTAAGAGTGTTTAGCAGCAATTCAAATGACCTACGACCGCCTTTCTCAAACTATGGGTCGCGACCCACCAGCCCCATAAAGCATACACGCATCGATAAAGAAGTTTTAGAAAGGCGAGTCAACATGGTTTCAAGGGCGTTTCAATGGGATTATGAAGGCTTTAGGGGAGTTTTAAGTGGTTTCATGCCTTTTTTTCTGAAGAAATATCAGAAGTTTAAGGGCATTTTGGTGTATCCCAAAGGAATTACAAGGATGTCAAGATCGTCCCCCCCCCCCGAAACGTCCATGAAACCTCCAGACCCCTTGACATACTCTGAGAACTCTGGATACCCCAAAAAACTGCATTAAATGCTCCCAAAACCCCGTAAAACGCCCTTGAGTTCCTCTGCAGCAATCCCGAGATCCTCTGGAACTCTTCTGAACCCCCTGGGACCTCTAAAAAGTCCCAGATACTCCTGGAAACCTCTGCAATCCCCTGAGACCTCCGGAAACGCCCATGCGATCCCCCAAAAAGGCCCCTGAGATCCACTGAAGCGCTTTTGATATCTTCTGGGACCCCCTAAAGTGCCCCTGAGACCCATTGAATCGCCTCTGAGACTCCTGGAACTCTCTTGAGATGCCCTCTAGAATCTGTCGGAGACTCCCTTAAACGTTCTTGAGACCTCCCGCTACTCTCACTCAAACTTCCTGGAACTCCCTTGAAACGCTCCTGAGATCTCCTACCTTACAGGCCCTGTAATGCCCCTGAAACCCTCTGAAACGCCCCTGACAAACTTTGGAACTCACCTGGAACACCCTGTGTTGCTACTCGCAACGAAATGATACAGCCTCATAGCCGTGCGGTTAGGGTCACCAAGCTTCTAATCGCACCATGCTATGGGGTGAGGGTTCGATTCCCGCTCCGGGCGATGAAACTATTCGTGAGAATAGTTTCTTCTCCGTATCCACTGGTGCATGCTCCGTGTGTCCCTTGTCTAGTGTTTAAGTTTCATTCAGTCTGTGCAGCCTCTGGCTGAAGACGGTGTCCGCGTCTTTTAAAAGGCCTAAGGCAAAAACTATTTGAGTTTTATATGTGCAAAGCAACATCATTTTTTTTTGTTTAGAGAGACTTTACCCAGAAGGGAGCAATATCATATGCTTTCGAAATTCTAGTGGAAGCTTCTTTTTGAAACTTTCAAAATATTCTTACTGGGTAATGTCTAGAAATTACTTCTGGGAGTTTCTTCGAATTCATTGATATATGTTACAATGTCTACTAAAGTATTTTGAATGGAAAATATTCAGATGATCTTATTGTTATGTCCAGTAAATGTTTATTTGGAATGAATCTCTCGTAGATGTAGGAGAAATTATCCAAGTCGTTTTCACTTAAAAAACTATCAGTGAGTTTTTTTTTATTTCCTCGAAACAAATCCAGGAATTTCTTTTTTTTTATCAGGTAATTATTTTAATTTTTTTGCTGCTTTTTTCCGAAAAGTCTTTCAGAACTTTCCAAAAATTCTTTCAGGATTTCTTTGAAAATCTTCTTAAGAAACTTTCATAGAAACTCCTTCGGGGATTCTTAAGAATATCAAATCAAAAATTCTTCTGGAGATTCCTCTCGAACATTCCTTCTGAAATTCTTCCAGGAGGAGTTTCCAAATTTTTAAAGAGATTCTTGCAAAAATATCTTTAAGGTTTACTTCAAACCTTTAATTAAATTTTCTCAATAATTCTTCCATGGATTCTTACAGAAACTCCTGCTGAGATTCCTTTAGAAGCGCCTCCAAGAATTTGTTAAGAAATGCCTTCTGAGAATTCCTTCAAAAATTCTTTCGTAAATTTGTTTCTTTTAGAAAATCTTCTAAAGTTTTCTTTAGAAATGCGACCAAAGTTTACTTCCAAAAGCCTTCTAAAATTTCCTGTACAAAGAAGAAATCTCTTACACCGCCTGGAAAATCTTCCATTGATGCCTTCAGAACCGTCATAACGGACCACCCATACCGAATACCCACCTATAACGGCAACTGGATCGGCGATATGAACAACGGACTGAATACCCCGTCCAGGAGAAGGTGTGGGAACAGTACACTCAGACTTGCACTCAGATACTGGACTGTATGACCGCTAAGCTGATAGGGCAAAGACCGGGTGACAGGTGATTCCAACGCCTGGATCGTGTAAAGGGGATGCCGTTTCACGAACCAGCTTGGTCAGACTCTGCTAAAGGCTCTGACCATGCTAGGTTTCGCACTGGATAATGTCGGTACTGAAATGCCTTTAACCGGAAAGGAGTCGATTATTGACTATAAAGATTCATCCATGTCAATGAGTACTTGTAGGCCGCGCCTTTACAGATTTTGTCGTGCACGAGGATTTTTTTTCGAGCGCTGCGGCTTCAGAGTCCGCGAACTTAGCATTGCTCATCATCGCCTTCAAAATCTCTTAGTGCTTAGATTCGATTGTTTGGATGACGAGGGTGTCTTCCTTCTTGCCCTTGACATTTGCCCTTATACTTCTTCTTGCCTTAGCGTCCCTAAGCTCATGTTCCTCATTCTTCTTTCTTTTCTTCTTCTATCTGTCCACAAGGTCCAGAAAGCGTTCTCCTCCTTACCCGCCATAATCTGTGGTCGCTGAAGACCTACATATAGTCTTCATAGCTCTTCACTCTTCGTGTTAAAAGCAGGCCTTACGAACGGTGCCTGGTAGCACCTCTCCTGTCGGCTGCGCAACCACTTCCATTTTTCTGCACTCTATTCATCCCTATTTTTTATGGCCTTCATCAACCATGATCCATCCATGACCTCTCCCGCCATGCTAGTCAGGGAGAAAATGGGGGGAGCCCTATACTAGCACTTCGCGCAGAGCTACATCATACTGTCCCTACACTGCTTATAGAATTACCTATCTTACCCGCTTCTTGCGAAGAGGTTAAACCACAGACAACCAAGAGTTACATAAGGATGCATGCAGTACACCGTAAAAAGTACTATTTTAAGCTTCTATCGCATATATGTATGTTGGAGGAATGATTTTCATCGCATATGATGTTATTTGATGTATCTGGAAAAGTCGCATAAGAATACAAATCAATTTTTTAAAGTATTTTTTTATTTTTCTCAAAAGTGTGCGAACGAACTAGCAACGTATCAAATAAATTCGCTTAATACCATACTGCGATGATTACATATGAGGGGCCCAGAATCAAAGGGGTGTAAGTGACCATTTTGTCGATTTTGAGCTGAGCATATCATAAAATTCTTCAGATTTCAAGCTTTCAAGGACTTTTTTAAGATTGTTTCTACGATGATTTAAAAAAATTACAATAAATCAGAGAAAATTGGGTTAATTTTGAAGCTCTATACATTTTGTATGGGAAGGAAAATTGGCCAAAAACTTTAAACCTCATTTACTCGAAAGTGGGTTTTTGTCACTTACACCCCTCTGCTTCTAACCCCCTCATATACGACTTCTCTTGGTACTTGTCATATTATGCCAGTTTGACTCGCATTAGTGTACGAATGAAATCGCATGAATGAAAAATTAAACTCGTTAAAGGGTGCATAACAACTCGCATAAGCTAGAAACGTTTACGTTGACATAATGCGTTTTGATATGTGAGAACATTAAAATATTGAAAGAGGTACTGTTGGACTGCCCATGCAGTGCCAGCCAAATAACTACAAAACAGTGAATAGTCATCGTTATGGTTATAAACTCATTAGTTTTGTTTTGTGGCTCTTATAATCAACAATAGATGACGCTAGCCAGAGAGGGGACGTGGAAACAGTACTTTATCTCCAAATAGTCTGGCAAACACGAACGTAAAGTGAGGCTAGATAATTCAAATGTCATTAGTTTGACACCGAGATGACAATAAAGGTTTATTTTTCGAATATTATAAAGTCACATAAGGTGTTATGTGACGTCGCAATAAGGCACACCGTACTTCACATAAGATGTAGCTTCAAAACCTATGGCGTTATTGTTGTCCCGCCAATGCACGTATATTGGCTCCACTCTTGCACGCATAAGGCACTTTTGCTGCATCGTATGCGATGTAACTTAACTGTGTAAAAGTACGTATTACACGGTCATAAACTTCATTATACGGTTGTCTGGGGCTCGCCACTACCGCTAATAACTGATTTTTGATCATTGTTGTTATCAGTTTGCAATCCCACGAGTGGCAGTGGAAAAACTTCCACCACGCCATGTATTGACGCGTGAGGGACAAACTACTGTGATGGATGCATTGCATAGGTACCCCACAGGCTTCAATAACGATGGAGCACCTTCTTTACCACTTCGATCATTTATTCCTTAATTCCAAGATATCCAAGATATTAAAAGTTTTTGACCTTCTCTTCTACTCTTCCAGCTACTGTTAAGTTGGAGGGGTAGTCCGTGTTGACATCTAATGATTTGGTCGTGCTGACAATGATAGTTAGACCTGCCGCAAAGAAACGTTCGGCTAGGTCATTGAGCTTACTCTGCTTGACGAAGAACCATTGGTCTAGTAGGGCTACATCATTAGCCAAATGGAAGTCGTTCAGATGCTCCATAGTGATGGGCTGCTAATATAGCCTACAATTCGATGCACGATCAAATGCCCCCACAAATATCTCGTTGATTACGATTAGGAACACTAGCGGTGATAGTACATCCTTGCCTCACAACCCATGCGACAACCCGGTTTATCGAATAAAGCTTGACTCTAATCAAAGCGATTTTTTTCATACTCCCCTAATATTTTGATATGTTTCACTGTGTTTCAACATTAGAATCCGTACATTGCACAAGCACTTGCTCAAAGGAAGGGTTTTTAGGTATAATACCTTTGGTTTTACCTATTCCACTATAATAACATTAATACCAGAGCCGTAGCGTGGTCCCACGGCGCCCTTGGCAAGCATCCAGGTTGGCGCCCCGGACATTGTTAATATTTGCTAAGTTTGTAGTTATTTTTTTTTTTAAGTTTCCATAAAAGTTGCACTTAGTGTTTCTAAGACACAAATTCCCCTCGATTTTTTTTATTTTCTTATAATGTTTTTCATTCGTGTATTTTATAGGAATTTCAATGGGAGTCACCTAACAATATTTTGAAGTTGATTTCTCTTGTACGAGTAAAAGTACGAACATTACAGATTTATAACATAAATGATGCAAAATTTTCTTCAGCAAATCTTACAGTATTTTTTTAAATTTTTGTTTCTGGATTTTTCAACTGAATTTTGTTCTCAAATATATTTAATTGAGTTTTAGGGGTTTTCAAGAATCTTCAAATGATGTATTTTATAAATTTTCGGCGATTAGTTTAATAGCCTCCACCAAAATTTTCCTATAACTTCACCAAAGATGTGTGTCTGAAGTTTTTTCAAAACATTTCTCAAAAGATCTGTAAATAAATGTTCAGTAATTATTAGACAAACCATGGACATGGTTGAATACCAGCAAGTAGGGTATTGGTTCTCTTCTTAAGCATGTGGCTTCCATTTTTATCCTACGAAAAACAAAGGATTGAAGCGCTATTTGTTTTGGTTCTTATTTTTGTATTTTTTGTTAGAAGTGAGCACCCATGAAAACAAAGAGAACGGAATAAATCGGTGCCGTCATACGCGCCAACTTGTGACGTAGTTGGGGGGGGGCGAAGCTTCTCAAAATCAATGAAATTCGAAAAATATCGACGCAGTTCATCTAGTTTTGGCATATTCACGTGAAAACTAGTGCATTAAGCTGAAAAAAGTTGAACATTGTCCAATTTTGGAGAGCTTCGCCCCCCCAACTACGTCACAAGTTGGCGCTTATGGGTGCCGTAATCGCTTGTTTTCGAATAGGATGAATATGGGAGCGTGAGATTAATGATGGAACACATACCCTATTTCTAAAGGAATCTCTACATTAGTTTTTGTTGAAATCTCTGGAAGAATTCCCGCTGAAATCACAGGAACAAATTATGCTAGAATCTCTGGAGGAATTTCTGCGGAAATTTCCGGAGTAAAATCCAGGAGAAATTTCAGCAAGAATTTCAAATGGAATTCATGGACTAACTCTTGAAAGAATTGCAGGAGCTGTTCGTGAAGAAATACTTGATGAAATGTTAGAATTTGTAGAGAATCACTTTTGAAGAATTTAAGAAAGAAAACTTGGAAAGAAACCCTGATTTTTTTTCTTGAGGAATCTTTGGGGAACTAAAAAAATCCCTAGAAGATTTTATGAAGAAATCCCAGGAAGAAGTTCTGAAAGAATCCACGGAAGGCTTTCAAAATAAACCTTAAGAAAATTTTTGAATGGAACCAATGGCAGATTTTTCAACGAAATACCTGAAGAAATTCCTGAATGAATTCAAAATTAATGATTTTCTGGAATAGTTAATATGGAAATTTATGGGAGGTTTTCTACCGGAATTCTACCAGAAATATATGGAGCAATCCCTATTGAGCATGGAATAATTTCGGAAGGTATCAATGGAAGTCAGAAACGATGTGATAGATTTGTTTACAAAGGAATCTATAAATTGCTTTCTGAAGTAAACTTTGGTCGAATTTCTAAAGAATTCCATAGAAGATTGGAAGAATTGTCATAAAGAATTCTTGGGATTTCTAACGGAACCTATGCAGTATTTTACGGAAGGAGTCCATGGGGGAATTACTGACATAATCTATTGAAAGTTTTCTAGGCACCCAATCTTTAGAGATATTTTTGCAGGAATCTCTATACGATTCCAAAGAAAATTTTGTAACTCCGAAGAAATTATGGAAGATTATTCAATAAAATCCTTGGAAAAATATCGGGAAGAATCCTTTGACTAATTTCTGAATAAACTTCTAAATAACTGAAAGCCTCCCTGGAGGAATTTCTAAAGAAATTTAGAAACTTTTCCGTGATATTTCAAGAAAAATCTTCAGAAGAATTTATGATTTGAAATTTGTTTTAAAGAAACCTGAAGGAGTTTCTGAAAGAATTTCTAGATACATTTCTGATATTTTTTTTTTGAAAGATTTTCTGAAGAAAAAAATCCCAACAAATACCTGGTGGAATTTATGAAGGAATTCCTACAATATTAAATTTGTTTTGGGGAAATGAAAATTATAAAAAAATACTCACTGGTAGTTTTTTGGGAAAAAACAGCTTGAAAGATTTCTGCTAGATTTGCTAGTTTAAAAGTTTAAGCACAAAGAAACTGGAAATAAAAATTGGATTAACTTAAGAGCATTCGGAATTTTCAGAAAGAACCATTCACTAGACTTTCGAATGCTTATTGATTTGGTTTTGCTCATAAAACAAACTAGAATAGCTTCTCAATACAAAAAGCACATTCTTAAAATCGTCTAAAAAATCTAAATTTTTGAGAATACGGAAGAACGTAAAATACATGATCAATCTTAGATACTGTAAATAATAAAATCTAATAGATAACATTCAAGAAAAGAACAGCATCATCCTGTTTCCTTCTAGCCTTAGACCTTTGCGGCGCCCCTCTGAAGCTGGCGCCCTTGGCGGGGGCCAACCTGGCCAACCGCACGCTACGGCTCTGATTAATACATAGATTAATACACTACGTTCCCCTCCACTTTTTCCCAAACAACTTGCAGAAACCCCAATCTTTTCTATGCACTGGCCTGTTCCTTATTATCATTATTATCTGCTTTTTGTAATAGAATGACTTATTATTGAGTATAACACTGACAGATGAGACATTTGGTTTATTTGAGATTGGTTGCTTGTAAAAAATAATGCAAATAATTACAACAAAATCCGTCCCATACAATGTCAAATAACTTCTTTCTCCCATGGTGAATATTTTTGGCCCCATAGCAACTTTTCTTGTCTCAATTAGACCTTTCGAAAGAGCTATGGGTCATTGGTGTACATTCCGGGCCCAGACTCCATACATTTTTGCCCAGTCTCCTTTAAGAATTTTTGATGCACTCTATGAAAAGTTGCCTATCCCAAACATTTTGGCCAGGATCGGACAAGACACCGTTGTGCAGTATTCTGTTCGGAAATGCCCTGTACTATGCTTCAAAGAGGCCGATGATTTTCTCAGGGACACTCTTGTGCCTTGGGGCTTCCCACATATTTTCGTGATTGAGACGGTCGAAAGCTTTTTCGTAATCAATGAACATCAGGTCGAGAGATTCTTAGAATTCATTGATTTGCTCCAAAATGAAACCGAGCGTGACAATATGGTCCATACAGGATCGTCCGGCGTGGTATCTTGTGGTAATCTTCTTGTATCCGGTTAAGGATCACTTTCCAGATGGCTTTGAGAACGATACACAGTTACATGATGCCTCACCAATTATCGAATACAGTCGGATCATCCTTTTTGGGTACCTTTACTAAGACATCTCAGGTATTCTCATCAATTCAGCTGTTCGCGAGTGCGTATTTAAACTATAGAAAATCGTACTTTTTACCAGTACTACACAGCCCCGTACAGCTTTGAAACACAACAAACGGAACAAATCCGAAAAGTGAATAAATCGAATATAGACAATTGTATATATGCTTTGCACACCATCACGATTTGGGATGAGATGTGCCATAGCTTCGGTCGGTCGGTGCTCATAAATGTCCTCGTCTCCCCTAGTTGATAACGATGAGTGCTCCTCCTCCTACTTGAACGAGTTTAAAACCATCCAGCATGCTTTTGAAGTGCAAAAAATATGGCGTTTCAAATCGCTTCATCGAACCAATATGCGCGGGTTAGGTGGCAATGCTACATGATGCTGCTGCTGTGACTGCTAAACCACAATCGACGCAAAGACAGTCAGTCGTTCGTTTAATCACGTGGTTCGGTTCTGAGTGATAACGTACGAGGTTATGGGCTGTTGCTAGGATATGTTATGAAAAATTTATGCTTTCGACTCCTTTCCAATCGTTTCCAGCAACTGACGACGATGGCTTTCAAGCGCAATCAGTCGATTCACTTTGCTTGGTTTTTTGAGGTTTTATCGCACTTTTATCTATCTCTACAGTCAAAGATAGCAAATCAAACTGATCAACAACAAGGTTCTATAGGAGTAGTAAAAATATCACTTCTCTTAGAATAAAAAAAGGATGAATTATTACCAGTTCAAGCAAAAACAACTACGGAAATTCTTAATGAATTTTACAAAAAAAAATAAGAACATAAAGATGAAAGGCGTTTCAATTTTGGTGATTGATCCTCTTAGCATGAAGTCTTCAAAGCTATAAAGCTGAAAAGAATATTCTGCCAATGAGAAAGATTCATATCTGCATGGTTATGAAAGATTTCCATCCGACGACGGTTGTGGTTACATCGATGCATTCTGTATTGCTGGACTAAAGTGATTGATTTACTGTATGTTTCGATTCGTTGGGCGATTGCATCAGAGGCTGGCGCCCTGGATGTTTTTGTCGGATGACGCCCCCGCACGATTGATTGCGAAACGCTTCCATGAACAAATTGTTTGAAGTTGGTATGGTCCACACATCCTCGTTTTTCTCCTGACGACTCAGCACTAAAACTTGTACCATACAAGGATTCATTCAATTTCCACTTCCTTCCCGACAGGTACGACATCATGAACTTCCAGTTCATCAACGGGAGCTACGACTACGTCCCAGTTGGGGAGTGGAACAACGGTTCGCTAATCTTCACCCAGAGCCTTCAGTCATCGCCGGCGGGACCGGTGGAATCCGTCTGTTCCAGACCGTGCCCTCCCGGGTCCTACAAGGTAAATGATCTCACCTATGTTCCTATCCTATAGTTATAATACGCGGAGCAGATTAAATCACCTTCCGCTTATACTGTCTCATTATCGTTGAGAATCCTCGCCTCGCAGTTCACGTGCTTGCATGCGATCTCATTTGGTCATTCACAGTACTACACATAACTTGAATGGAGGAAATCCTCCATTCAGTTTTTTTTTTGTTCAGGTCCGACTGCGGTGAAAAAGTTCGACCGGAAAGCGCGAAGAGGAAACTTTTTATTCAATTTCTTTGCTCACAATCGCAATCCGCGCTGTGAACGTTGGATGGTGGATATAACGATATAAAGTATGTAGATAAGCGAATCAAAAGAAACTGCTTATGACGACTTAATTACTCCAGCAACCACTGCGAAGCGCTGGGAATAATCTGCCCAGAATTGTCACACTTGCAAAGAACATAATGTAATAAATGTTTAAGGGAAAAGCGAAACAGTTCACGCATGTGAACTGAATTACAGAAATATCTAAATCATATCTGAAATCGACTGGACGTTTCTCCACAACTTTGTTCCAGGAGTTTCTTCTAGGATTACCAGAAGCTCTTGATGTGATTCTTCCTGTTTTTTTTTAGGATTCCTTCAGAAGTGTCCTTTGGGGTTTTCCCAGCAGTTTCTTCTGATTCCTAAAGAGGTTCCGTCTGGGATATTATCAAAAGCTCTTGCCAGGATTCCTCCAGGAACTTTTCACGGGATTCTTCCAGAGATTCTTTTCTGTATTTCTAAGAAAAAAATCCCAAAGGAATCACAGATAAAGTTCCCGTAGGAACCCACGAAAGAGTTCCGGAAGAAATTCCAGAAGTGACAGAAGTCCAAAAGAAGCTCCCGGAGGAATCTCTAAAGCAATTCCCGGAAGAATCACGGGAGGAATTCCCGAAAAATATCTGGAAGTAGTTCTTGGAGGAATCCCGGTAGGAAATTTTTAAGCAATCCCAGAAGTAGATCCTGAAAAAAAAAATCCGTAAGCACTTCCTGGACGGATCCCGGATAAGATTTTGGAGGAATACTGACAGGAGTTCTCGTCAGGGCTCTTATAGGATTCCTGGAAGAATCTCAGAAAGAATCCCTAAAGAAATCCCTGAAAGAACTGCAGGAGGAATCTCGCATGGTATTCCTGACAGAATTTTGGAAGGAATTTCCGAAGGAATCTCGGAAAAAATCCTGTGGCAATCCCCGAAAGAACTCCTAGAGGAATCCCGGGTGAAATTGCTGGAATACTTTTTGGAAATCCAACAAAACTTCAAACGAAATTCCAATAGAAACTATTAGGAGAATCTCGGATGGAATTCCTGGGGGATTCCCGAAATACCCGGAAGAAAGCTCTTGAAGTCCCAAGAGGAATCTTTGAAGGAATCCTGGACAGAGTTTTGAGAAGAATCTCAGAAGAAACCTTTTACAAATCTCAGAAGGGATTCCAGAAGAAATTTCTGAAGGTTTAGGTTCGTTCATCTCAGATGGGGCTCTGTGTGAAGCTCCCTGAGGAATAGCAGAATAAATTTGTGGAGAAACTAAGGATAAATTTCCTGGAGGAATCTCTAATTATTTGTATTTCTCTACAAAGAAAGGAATTTTGAAAGAATCTAGGAACTCCTGAAGTTATTTCAAATTGTGTTCCTTAAGAAATCCCAGAAAGGAAAAATCCCGGAAGAGCTTAATCGAGTAATCATAGCAAGAGCTTTTGAAGGACGGAATCTCTTTAAGAAGCTCAGAAGGAATCCTAAATAAACCCTTTGAAGAATCTCACCAAGCACTCCCTGGGAATCCTAGAAGAAACTCATGTAACAAATTTGTGGAGAAACCACGAAGAATTTCTTGGAGGTATCCCAGATGGAGCTCCTGTAGATCCCCGAAGGACCACCTGAAGAGGTAGTACCATGCCGTCATCAAGTCATAAATCAGCATACTTCCCGACGCTCGCGTACCTCACATTTTGAATTAAATCAAACCACCCATGAAAAGCTGGCAAAAAGTTCGAAAGCTGACGATTTTTTTTCCAAAACAACAAGGCCACGAAACGTCGAAGACTTAGAGAAAACTTAATATGGCAACTGCCGATGCAGTGCCCTACACTTTCAACTGAACAGACCGTTTTTCATTATCAAGACAAAAAGTTATTGGCCCAGTTCGTAACAGTCCGTAACCGGAATGAAGTAGAAGACTCAAGATCAGTGAAAAGAATTGTCGGACTATAGAGACACAAAACAAGCAACAAAGGAGACGCGGTGATTTCTCTTTATATTGATCATGGGAGAGAAAGTTGGAACTTCAATTAGAATGCCGAAGTTTTTACTTCGGCGAACTTTTGTTGGGTATATTTGATTTCACGTATCGACGGCGGTCTAAAATAAATCAATATGTACAATACCAACTGGTAGCAGATAAGGACAAAATCCCGATTTTTTTTTTGTCGGGGACAAAATTTGTTGCGTACTTTTCAACTCGTACATAATCGATTATTATTGACCCATTGTTTGATGGTAGATATTCAATATTGTTGCGGTGTTTACCAATTCGAAGTTTCTTCTCAAAAATCGTAATGCAAGGCTCATAAATCACCAAACTCGTGATGTACAATCTTTGTCCCTATTTTGTTTAAGTTAGGACAAACCTATGTCGCATTGGGTGGATTGTCGCAACAAATGCAGGTTGCGACATTGTCATTATTGTTGCGCGATGAATGAATTTTGATTCACTGGTCAAGATGAATTCGAATGGCGGACGTTCAGGAATTCAAGACGGCGGGCGGCGGCAGCCAATTAATCGTCCCATAAGAAATTAAAAATTTTCCATAAATAATTCGAAAATTGCCAATAAATAAATAGGGGTGGAAGCAATAATAAACTATAAAAGTTCCATAAACAATTCAAAAAGCGCATAAATAAATCAAAACTTCCCATAAATAATTGATTTTCGAGCAATAAAAAATGTCAGAATTTCCACAAATAAATCAACAATTGCAATAAAAAACTATATTTTTTCCAACAAAAAATTTCGAACATACTAGATCATAGAACTATGATAGAAAAACTGAAACTATTGTGCAATTTAACAGACAATCGCTTGCTGTCCGAACTCGCTAACGCTCGTCGGACTTTAAAAAAGGATAACATCTCTGTTTGCATTATACCGGGCAAATTCTTGAATCTGTGGATTGCCTAGAACCGAATCGACGCAGTTACGGCGCATCGGATTTCGGAAACTTCGGCGGCCTTTTGCCGCCTCAGTTCCTCAATCCTCAATGCGGCTTCGCCGCATGGCTCGGCTGATACTTTTACTTTGCTCATTAGTTCGTATTTATTGCTAAATTTTCAATTGCTTTTTTGATGTTTTTCAATTGGAAATTTTTAAACTATTTATGGAAAAATCAGATTTATTTATGGAAAATATAAACTTTTTTGTTGGAAAAAATATAGTTTTTTATTGCAATTGTTTATTTATTTGTGGAAATTCTGACATTTTTTATTGCTCGAAAATTAATTATTTATGGGAAGTTTTGATTTATTTATGCACTTTTTGATTTGTTTATGGAAATTTTTTAGTTTATTATTGCTCCCACCCCTACTTTTTTATTGGCAATTTCTGATTTTGTTATGGAAAATGATCAATTTTTTATGAGTCGTTTATATTTTAGCCGCGGGCGGCAGAAATGGAAGTCGAACTGAAGCAGGAAGCGTTCGTGTAACGACGGGATCCATTGCCATGCCGGTCATTAGAAAGCTTAAGGGACTGAAGCTAGAGTGCCGTGGAACCTGCTGAAGTAAAAATCACTGCAGCTGATCTTAAAATACGACCGCTGGCGACAATTTCCATCAGCTTGGAAAGCAATAACTACTGCCTGGTTTCATATGCAGCCGATGCAGCTTAAGCTTGGAAGAAGCTGGCCGAAGTTTTTCAATATGTAGGTACCTACTCTGGCTTGACCCGGAAGATTGGACTCCTGCGCAAACTCACTTCGATCCGGCTCGTGAACTGTTCGTTAAAGACTACGTGAAAGGGATGGTGAGTACTTCTGGAGCGAAACTAACGTCAGATGCGATCAAAGCGAAAATTCTACAAGATGGAAAGAGGTCCGAAGACGTGTCGCGATTCTGGAGCTCCCTACGCTCGCGGGACGAAGCGAGCCACGGAGCGAAGCACGTATCCAGGTAAGACGAAAAGGCCTGAAAAGTAGTCGAAGGCAGGGAAGGCATGTTTCAACTGCGGAAAGCAAGGGCATTTCGCTGCCAAATGGCTGGGGCGCATCAAGTCGAAACCGAAAGGGCTGGGTAGCATCTTCGCGATGAGAGACGTTAAAAACGACTCGGGAGCAACGAGCCACATGGCGCGAGCAAATCAAGGATTCACCGATGAGAAGATTCTACAGTACAACATACAGAACAGTCAAAAACGGTAGCGTGAAAGCTGTGGTAAGAGGTACCGTTCTGGCGTTGAGGAAGGTGGACTATACCGTCTGGTCCAGCCGGAAAGGACGTTTTTAGCGAACGGAATCGAGCTGTTGCATCGCTGGTTGGATCACCTGAACGAGGCGAGTTTGAGGCAACTGAGGAAACCTTCCCAAGTAACAAAATTAATTTTATAATGCTTTTGAAGTATTCTTCAACGCCTGTTCTTTAAAACCATGCATAAACCAAATTGCTCTGCAACACGACATCAACTCAACCATAAACCCGCCATAAGATCAAAGAGGCCCATCCTAAGATGCAGGGTTGTTACAACAGCGCGGATTTCGCGAATTTCGCGGATTTCGCGATTTTCGCGGATTTGGCGCGGATTTACCCCTGGAATTCGACCCTCGCGCGGATTTGGCGCGGAATTGGTTT
Source organism: Aedes albopictus (assembly GCF_035046485.1). NCBI lineage: Eukaryota > Metazoa > Arthropoda > Insecta > Diptera > Culicidae > Aedes > Aedes albopictus. The sequence continues at coordinate 90,397,186 of NC_085136.1, forward strand.
TGATGTTCCGTCATGCAAATTTTGTACATGGTTTTACTCTGATTTGCATAATATTTTTTGTGTGAGATTGCCTTCTTTTGATCTACCAACCAGTGCTTGACGAATCCCTTCGACGAACTTTCTGTGAATCTTGTATATGAAAATACTGAGAGTTAAGTCATTTTAGTGCTTGAAATAATTTATTCCCGTTGGTATGAATCCTAGAGCCTTTGGGCAGTATGTTTCAGTAATAATTCAATACGAAATTGATCTAGAAAGCTCTGAAGTCTGAAACTACACTAGGTTAGTTACATTACATCTATGTAGTTTATTGTTGTAGCAATCAACTTCATTTCGCATAATTAGATTTTACAACATAGGTATTTATGAGTGTAGAATTAGCAACTAGTTAAAATACACATAAATAAAAACAAAAAAAAAACATAGGTATTTAAGTAAAACATGCTAGCCTTCTCTCACCTTTATAAATGATCATCCGACATAACATATTATCTATGGGATTTAGAGGAATAAACTAAACTTCGAGCTCTACTACTTCTTAGAAATTCTATAACAAAATCCAAGTAATCATCAAGGGTCTTCTTCAGGGTGTATCCCCGGAATTCCTCTAAGGATCTTTTCTGATATTGTTCTTAAGATCTTTTTGAATGAACCTTTTTTTCTTTTTTTGGATTAATGCTTTCATCTATAAATCCATCAGAAGCCACTAGAAGATCCCATAACCAAGGTTGCGACCATTCATTTGCAAAGATTTACATTCATTTGCTATTATCTCAGTTCAGAAGCATGCTATCAAAAAACAATGTATGGATGAATTTAACCTTGTAGTTTTATCTGAAAGTTTGCCGAATAACATTGGGGTCGCAAACGTATACCAAAGTCGTGAGCGAGCTGTGAAAGCAACTCTCAACGCGGTGAATGTAAATTTCATTCACGCTGTGGAAAGTTGCCTTCACAGCTCGCTCACGACTTTGGTATACGTTTGCGACCCCAATGTTATTCGGCAAACTTTCAGATAAAACTACAAGGTTAAATTCATCCATACATTGTTTTTCGATAGCATGCTTCTGAACTGAGATAATAGTAAATGAATGTAAATCTTTGCAAATGAATGGTCGCAACCTTGCCCATAACAATAGATTTACTGTTGGCATTTTCAAAGTGGTTCTCTGCTTAGTTATAACGCTATTTGTAGTAGAAATCCTTAGACCATTTTAGAACAACTGTCGTGGCACCATGAAGGAAATTTATAAAAAAAAGCATATTAATGAGTATTAATGGTGAAAACTTTGGAAAAAAAAAAACCCTGAGGAATCTTTGAAGGAATTCATGGATAAATAACTGGGCAAGTACCTGGAGAAATTCTAGAAGAAATCCTGGAGGAATTTTAAACCAGGAAGAAAAAATGCAACATCGTCTTTCATGAATTTTCCAATAATTACTGTAGGGATTTTTTAGTATTTTAACTGCGGAGGAAGGTATTTTCTGTTTGTACAGGCATCTCCCCATGTGTTCCTCTTGGCATTTTTTTTTAGTATTCCCTCAAAGCGCTGTCCATAAACTACGTAGACTTATTTTTGACCATTTCAGAATCACCCTCATGGAATTTGTTCATACAAAAATTTCGAAACTAGTATGAAGCTTAGATTTTGATTAGACCACCCTCGCTCCCTAACTGTCTACATAATTCGTAGACGAGCCCTAAGGTATTCTCCCTGAATAATATTTATTTAAAGTTTAAGCTTCTTTCTATAATGTCTCACTGGGATTCTCCAGACATTACTATTTTTTTTCAAATTTCTAAGAATTACCCTCACAATGTCCTACTCAAACTCATGCTCATTATTTTTAGAATTTCTCGTAAAATTTTGTATCAGGTACTGTATATAAAAACTTCAGAAATTCTTTCGGTTTCAGGTTTTTCAAGGTTTTTTAAGGGATAGCTGCATGATTTTTTTTTTGCTACAGCGATTTTACTAAAAATTATTGAAGGAATATTGCTGAAAAAAAAACATGAAATAGAGTTGTGACAAAACGGCTTCAAATCGCAGAAAGCTTAGAACATTTAAGATGAACTGCGTTAATTTACGAATCAACAGTTCAACTCCCACCCGGCACTCAATTAGTCCATTCCAGTTGAAAGTTCCTTTTCTTTATACACTATTCTAGATTGTTCAAATTTTATGTTCAATATATACGTAATGTAGAAAAAATGAAACTTTACTTCCACACTCTCGCGGATTTGGCGCGAATTTAATTTCACAATCGCGCGGATTTGGCGCGGATTCAAATTTTGCTCGCGCGGATTTGGCGCGGATTTTTTCCCACGCTTCTCGTAACAACCCTGAAGATGCTCTTGGAGAGTTGTTTTTAAATTTCTCTTAAACCTTGTTGTACATACTTCCCAAGAATTCTTCAAGTGCACGATAAAACGATAATAAATTTGTCAGTGTTGTTGCTGATGCAGCTTTTATGTCGACAGAAAAGTTTGGTGAATTAAATTGAAATTAACAATGAAAATGACACATTATTGTAACCGGGATTAATTTATTACACAAATTGGAAATATTTCCGGGGTGTAACAAGGATGCCAAATGCCAAGCAAAATTCATCGTATATATGTTGCAAGATACTTCCAAAAATTGTAACGCGCTTCCATTATAATGCACTAATAAAATATTTAAAAATATTATTCCTGGTCATGCGAACATTGCTCATGAGTTTTCGCAACATGGCTTCCATTGAAATCCAGGCCGGTGGTCGGTCCATCATCGTTCTCAATGCAGCCTGGTTGGCCTCCATCAAGAACATCTTAAATTTATTTCATCTTATGCAAGGGTAAGAAGTATTACTCAAGAGTACTCAGGTTTATAACGTTCTTGATGTAGGTTTATGCAAACTCCGCCGAGAACGTCATAAATCATGTACGTCAAATTGTAAACAAACAATAAATTATCGCACCGCGGTGGATTTTCTGAATCTCGTCCGATGAATTTAATCATCAGCCCGGTACCGCTGCCAACCAGGCAGACCTTTTTCGATAACCGGCCTTGATGCGGTGCCGTGCCTCATTTCTCCGGTCAGCACTTCCAACAGGTAAGTAGTTGTTGATTTTGAAGATCGATGATTGGAACCCCGATTGCACCGGAATCGACCTCCTGGATGACCATATCCACCTCATTTCGGATGCTGCAACCGGAGGAACTTGGCACTGCACCGCGTCGCGGTTGGGTTTCCGGGTAGGTGTTCTTGATTGGCAGAAATAACGGAACGATGAGAATCAAAATCTGATGCTTGAGTTTTTTCATGTATTTTTCATGTACCAAACTGTTCTCATGCGAGAACAGTTGCTCTTGATCAAGAACGGAAGATTGAAGATAACTACAAGAACCTTATAAAACTGAAAATAAGTTCAACAGTTATTGTAGTGTTTATGGTTTTATGAACTGAACCTCAAGTATTCTTGGAGGTGTTTTTATAACCACATATTGACGAAGAATAGTTGTGCTCAGCTGAAACTCCGATAAGATCAACTAGAATATGCAATGTTCCGATAAAACTATCATAAAAACAAATAAAACCAAATAGAATTAGGATTGTTACTTGGGTTACGAAGTGTCGAGTTTCCAAACGAGCGGTTGGCGGATTGCGTGATGTGTTTGGAAGGCGAGCAAGCTCGTCTACCATTCCAGTCAAGTAAAACCAGAACTACGGAAGTACTACAGCTGGTGCACTCCTACCTGTGCGGACCGATAGAGGTGCTGTCGTTGGGTGGCAGTCGTTATTTTGCCACATTCGTGGATCAAGCCAGCAAGCGAATCGCTGTGTATTTCTTGCGGACGAAAAACCAAGTATTTGAACCGTTCAAATCTTTTCAAGCGGAGCGTCATACCGCTAAGAAAATCAAGATTCTTCGAATCGACAATGGGCTAGAATACGTCAATGAAGAATTCCGGAAGGCTTTAGAGAAAGATGGAATCCGTCATCGGAAGACATGTCCGTATACACCGGAGCAAAATGGTACCGCAGAAAGGATGAATCGTACCCTGGTGGAGAAAGCTCGATGTCTATTGAATGAAACGTATTTGAAGAAAAAGTTTTGGGCAGAAGCACTGTCAACAGCAGCATACCTGGTGAACCGTCCCCCAAACAGGTTCATTGGAGGAAAAACCCCAGAAGAAATGTGGGCGGAAAGGACACCAAACTTGAAACATTTGAGGATTTTTGGATCGAATGTGATGGTCCATGTCCCGAAGAACACGCGTAGGAAGTTCGATTCAAAGGCCGTGAAAGGTATATTTGTTGGATACTGTGTAGATACCAAGGACCATCAAGTATTTCCTGATAAGCAGAGACGTAGTTGTCAACGAAAGTGTTGGCGATGGCATAGCCGCGTGCGTTAAAAAACTGCTCAAGTCGAATTCCTTTAGCTGTTCACAGAAGAAACTATAATTAAGAGACGATCCAGCCAAAAGCTGGATTTATTTTTTATAATAATGACAAATCAAGAAATTGTAATACCTACAAACTGTCCTGACGTAACCAACTTCGACGATGAAGAAGAAGCCACCAACAACACATAAGAGACGTCCAGTGATGATTTTGAAGATGCTTGCAGCGACGCGCTCCCACCGCAACTAAGAAGACCAGTGAAAGTATGTCCACAAGGATCCAAGCTATGAAGGAAAAAAGCGCTTCGTAGGGCAAGAATCGAACATGGACGTTGACCGATCTTCACGAAGGACGTAAGGCAATTCGTAACAATTGGATATTCACGATCAAGCGAGATTCCGATGGAAGCATACAGCGCACATTGGGCAAAATCAAGCCCAAAGGTGGAAAAAAATAATAACTTTCTTAATACAAGACCCTATGTGACCATCGATGGCTTATTCGAAAGCAAATTTTCTCAAGAATTGATTGGTGGATGATTCATGTACGGGCAACTACTCTGAAGCGAGTTATAGAGCCCGTTTTACCCCAGTTCCCCCTAGAATTTGAGAATTTCTGCTATTTTACGGCATTTGTTATGATTTTAATGATCTTTTCGCTGGGATACCATCGCCCCAACTCCATTAAGTAACGTTACATAGAAAAAGTTATTAAAATGTTGGAATTTTAGGGTATTGTGGGGTCAATTAGGCAATGGTATATTTTCAAGGTAAAAATTCATTTTTTATTTTTAATAATGATTTTTTACGTGACAATAACTAAATAAATGATCGAATACACATGGATTGTTTCTGAAGAAACCATTTTTGGGGAGTTTCATCCCAAAGTATTGGTAATATTTGAGTTTTTACGCATACAAGTATGAGTATTTCTCATCCTAATACCGCCGATTCCAAACATTTCCAAACGATGAGCCATTGCTTATATACTCCAAAAACATCCTAAATGTTGTTTGCGCATAGCCTCATAGACGGTAGGTGGCGGCAGCATATAGTTTCAGAGCTTAGTTTATCCAAACTCCCCTATAAACTTATTTTTATATTATTTTTCAGTTAAAATGTCTTTTACTTGAAATTTCTATGCATGATGTGAGTTAATATTGATGAAGAGCCCATCAGTAATATTTCTGCATCTTATGAAATTTGGAAATTTAGGGTACAATGGGGTTAAATGAAAAAAAAAACAACCCAAAAGCTTGGATGACCATTTAAGTTGACAAATAACTTGTTTGAAAGAAAATATCTATACGAGTTCTGATGATGCACAGGTAGAACACATATAGCCGGAGCAGTAAACTCGCGAGTATTCAACAAAACCATGCTGAGGGTGATGGGTTCAATTTTCGATCGGTCCGAGAATTTTGCGATTTTTTTTGTGGGAAATTCCCTTGACATAATGCAAAATGAACGATAGCATTTCCTCAAAATTGCTGTGTGTATCAACATACTGGCTTGATTTTTCGGTACAGAGATAGTACTAACCGTGTCGCCCTGTGTACAAATTTTAATGTGGATTGGTTAAAAATTGACTGAGTTATGGCAAAAATCAACCCGTGCAAAAGAAGAATTGGGTATATGCAGTGTAGGGTGCAAGCCCTTTGGACAGGGTGTCCTATTTTGCCCACTTTCTGCTACAACTCATTCAATTTGATACAAACCGAGTAAGTTTTTGTACACAGTGCATACTGTAAACTACAGGGGATGGCCAAAATGTTTGGGATAGGCAACTTTTTTTCTCTCGCAAAAAAGTTCAACAACCTATAACTTTTCATAGAGCGCATCAAAAAATCTCAAATTTTGACTGTTTGTCAACCTATTATGTGTGCATCATTGGTACAAATTTGGGCTCGATTGATTAATATTTCGCAAAGTTAGAACCGTTCGGGTAAAACACTATTTTTCAGACATCTCATTTTTGAGGTGTCATATCTCCGAAACCAGTGAACCGAATTGAATGAAATTTTGAACGTACACTAACAATATGTAAATGCTTCACAAGCTATTATTATTAGGTACTTTTTAAACGTTGAAAAAAGTTATCATGGATTGACACTTTTTGGATTTTTCTCGAAAAAATGTAATATTTTTACATCAATGTCAATAAATTTTAGTGTTGATATCAAAAGATTTTCCACTTCTGTTCCCAAGTTATCTCTAATCAGATATATTAGAGCCTATTTAGATTGAAGGAAGGACACATTTAGTAATTTTTGTGTGGTATTGTAAATTTAACTTATTTGCCTCTATATGGGTAAAAATTTCAATCTGGTATAACTTAATTCGCCGTGAGAAAATATTACATTTTATAACGTCGTATTAAGTATCAATATATTGTTGATAAACGTTAAAAAATTCATTCAATTCGGTTCACTGGTTTCCGAGATATGACAGTTCAAAAATTAGTTGTCTAAATAATATTGTTTTACTCGAACGGTTCTAACTTCGCGAAAAATTAATCAATCGAGCCCAAATTTGTACCAATGATGCACATATAATAGGTGGACAAACAGTCAAAATTTGAGATATTTTTATGTACCCTATGAAAAGTTACAGCATGTTGAATTTTTATGTGGGAGAAAAAAAGTTGCCTATCCCAAACATTTTGGCCATCCCCTGTATCTAGCCGAATACAAAAAATAAATCAATATAAACATCTTGAGGAATTTATATTTAACCTTAAGAGTTTTGTCACTTGTTCAATTGAACCTGATTAATTACCAAGACACACTCTACCGTGACGTTACAACGATTTGACGCCTTTTTGGTCAGAGTTTTCACTATAACTCGTAAATTCGACCGTAAACCCTCAAATATTTTTGCATATTTGGATTCTTTATAAAATTTTCAATAATTATGATCTGTTGAACAGTTAGTTGTTATCGATAAAAAATGTTAAAAATGGGAATGAGTAGCGTGACGTTACAACGTTGTAACGTCACGCTACTAATTCCCATTTTTAACATACTTTTCCAATAAAAACTAACTGTTCAACAGATGAAACTTATTGGAAATTTTACAAGGAATCCGAATATGCAAAAATATTTGAGGCTTTACGGTCGTATTTATGAGTTGTAGTAAAAAATCTGACCAAAAAGGCGTCAAAATGTTGTAACGTCACGGTAGAATGTGTCCTAAACTTTCTTTTGTATTTGTTTATATTCTTTGTTTTATAAGCACGCGAAAGGATGCATAATCGACATAAGTTTGTTCGAGAGCATCTGGTAAGGAAATCGTCCCAAATCAAAATTTGTCAAATATAATAACAGATGTATTATCCTGGACCCAAAACTATCATCATTCGCATACCGCTTTAGAGCTGCTAGCTCAAAATATAAGGACTATGCTGACGTGTGTAGCATTGCTGTCCCATGTTCTATGGTAGTCCAAATTAATATGGGATAACTTTGCTGCACACGGCAGTATGTCTCTATAAAAACGATGAAACTGTACTACCGCCACAAACGGGAAGATTCTGCTTCAATGAACGCAACGCCAGATGATGGTGACTCCGATTATGATCAGATGTACTCAGGAAATCTAGTATCGAGTTATAGTGAAAGACATACATACATGACTAGGTGGAATAAGACTGTCAAATTATTGGCATATAGCAAAACAAATTAAATACCTATTTGATATTTAAGCTGAGGCTGTTTCGTTTACAAAAATATAACGAATGCATTTTGGAATTTTTTTTACTAGTGTGTTACTACAACCCTCATAAAGTCTTTCAGCAAGCAGCAGTTTGGATATTCTCCGTTTCACACTACAGCTCTTCATCATAAAATGCTTGGAATGATGAATAATGGAAGTGTACGACATGGATTATTAATATTTTTTCACGAATTGATTCTAAATTTCCTCATCTTCAATATCAACATTCTCAGATATAAGCAGCAGCATATTTTGCCCCATTATCCCCCAAACTTCGTATTTTCAACATCTTTTATGTATACTCATTGAAATCAGAATGTTGTAATCTGAGTGACATATTATATTCACTGCAATGAAACAACTTGACTACACTTTTAGGGAAATTGGGGTGAAACAATCTTCACACCCCACTGAAAAGATTATTATTATTATTATCTTCATTTAAGAGATTTTTTTATCTGTATTAACGAGATTTTTAGCCCTGGGCTAGTTCATCTCGGGACCCACGCTTTACTTCCCTTCCGAAGAAAGAACTCGCGAGTATGTCGGGAGTGGGATTCGATCCCAGGTCCTCGGCGTGATAGTCAAGTGTTCTAACCATCACACCAGATCCGCTCCCTTATTTAAGAGATTTGCAGCCCTAGGCTGGCTCATCTCTGAAAACCCACTGGAAAGATGTCGTAAGTGTAAGCTTCGTAAAATCATTCGTTTGGAAATTATCTACCAAACAAGCTAGTGGTCAACTTATCTGGTCATCTAAGCTTTTCGGTTGTTTTTTTTTCATTTAACCCCATTGTACCCTAAATTTCCAAATTTCATAAGATGCAGAAATATTACTGATGGGCTCTTCATCAATATTAACTCACATCATGCATAGAAATTTCAAGATAAAGTTATTTTAATTGATAAACAATATAAAAATAAGTTTATAGGGGAGTTTGGGTAAACTAAGCTCTGAAACTATATGCTGCCGCCACCTCCCGTCTATGAGGCTATGCGCAAACAACATTTAGGATGTTTTTGGAGTATATAAGCAATGGCTCATCGTTTGGAAATGTTTGGAATCGGTGGTATTAGGATGAGAAATACTCATACTTGTATGCGTAAAAGCTCAAATATTACCAATACTTTGGGATGAAACTCCCCAAAAATGGTTTCTTCAGAAACAATCCATGTGTATTCGATCATTTATTTAGTTATTGTCACGTAAAAAATCATTATAAAAAATAAAAAATGAATTTTTACCTTGAAAATATACCATTGCCTAATTGACCCCACAATACCCTAAAATTCCAACATTTTAATAACTTTTTCTATGTAACGTTACTCAATGGAGTTGGGGCGATGGTATCCCAGCGAAAAGATCATTAAAATCATAACAAATGCCGTAAAATAGCAGAAATTCTCAAATTCTAGGGGGAACTGGGGTAAAACGGGCTCTATAACTCGCTTCAGAGTAGTTGCCCGTACATGAATCATCCACCAATCAATTCTTGAGAAAATTTGCTTTCGAATAAGCCATCGATGGTCACATAGGGTCTTGTATTAAGAAAGTTATTAATTTTTTCCACCTTTGGGCTTGATTTTGCCCAATGTGCAGCGGTACAAGGTACACACTCAGATTCTATTTCGCTATTCGGTAATTATTTTGCTGAAAAAAATCGGTAAAGTGAAAAAACTACCGGTTTTCGGTAATTATAATTTATTTTACAAGAGTTCGGTAAATTGGTTACCGAATCGTTTGTGATTTGATACTGTGACAGCATCATCTGTCAAATAATTTACCGTACGCACTGTAAAATCGTGTTTTTGCATATACTGTAAGAAACAGTACCGAAAAGTTTGTAAACCAGACCAAAGTTTACCGAAATTCCGTAAAGTTGCGAGCAACGATTGCGAAGTGTCAAATTGGTGACAGATTACATTTCCATGTCGGTTTCTGTAGTTCTAAGTTTGGTGCCCTCTGAAAAAAACTAGTATAGTGACCAGAGAAATACGGTAATGCTGAACGGAGCATCGCATTAGTGGCTGGAGTTGGGTAAATATTCATACATAAATTTATTCGTGCTTTCTCCCATTTTAATAATCAAACATTCCTCTTCAGTTGTTTTCGTGATTCAATGAGTGGAAACTCGTTTCAAGTGCAAGTAACGGACCAATGCTAAGACGAAATAAGTTAAAGTGGAGCGGTTTGCTTATAAGCATAAATATACATAAATATAAATATAAATATAAATATAAATGAAAATGTTAAAATGTTACCAAAAATTAGACAAATAAAAACCTACAGGCAGGAAAAATGCGAAAGTGTTTTTCACGTCCATTTGACGTAAACCAATCTATGTTTCAACTTTCCATGATCTCTAATAGGCTAGTTTTCTGAAAAGTTAATTAAAAATTTTCAAATTTTGGTCACTAACCTTTACTGGGTGGCGCCTGAAGCTGAAGACAATAAGAATTTTTAAACCGCAGAAAAGTACACAGGTCGCTAAATTTCGTATCTGATAAAATAAAATTTTTAATTTTCACCACAATATCATCAAATATATGTACTTATTACATCTAGTATGTGAAACTACATGGCTCTGGATCAGTGTGGACTGGTTGTTCATCGAATTCAAGCTATTTTTTTTAACTGTTATAGTCATTTTGTTTAATGACCATTGGGCGCGCAGTTTATTGATACCCGCTTATTAGGCTTACATTATCACATGTTAAATATCAAATATGTTCATTTTTATTTTGCAGTGCTAGAATATAGACAATGACTGATCCACTGTCATGAAAAAATAGTCATATATATCCCATATTTAGCGAGTAATAGTGCCTTTAACTTTTCGCATTTTTTCCTGCCGCACCCTGTACTAAACCCTACTGCATCTTTCATTTTTATAAGTACCGAAAATCTGTAAATTATCCAAAAGAAAACAATGATTTACCGAAATCCTACGGTGATTCTGCAACTCAAATTACCGGAGAAATTCGGTAAATTGTGACAGCATTTAAAAAACATCAAGTACCGAGTTTGGTACTTGCTTCGATTACCGAACGTTCAGCTGTTGAGAATTCGGTAAAAAATTACCATATGCTGTAAAAAAAATCTAAGTGTGATTGTTACAGTCCAAATCCTCGTAGCACGGCGTCCAGTTTCTCGTTCCATACGCGACTTGACTGTTTGACGCCGCACAGCGCTCTATGGAGTCCGACCATTTTTGTCCACTTCTTCCATCTGAATCAGATACCTTAATGCGTGAACTTGTTGTTAACAGTGATTGATGTGAAGATTCTCTGTCAGAAAGTTGATTTTGAACGAGTTTACTACACCTAGTCCAGCGCCAATTCCCGGCATCAGTGCCGAACTTTCACCAAAATCAAATAGGAAATCACTTCGGCACCCATCTTTGTGCTGAAGAAGTGCACCCTTCTGCGTGTAATAGTTGTATTGAGCACTTGTGCGGCTTCAGAGTGAACGTGTAGCTCATTGACTGTGGATCCCGTTGCGGAAATGTTGCGGGACATGATTACCTACAGAAGTGCTTTTGAAAAATATGAGGCAAGTGATATTTTGACTTGCTTTGCTGTGAGGTGCCGGAAATTGACGCGGGTGCCAAAGTAGTTAGAAACCCTAGTACCATTCAAGGAAGCAGTCGGCTGTTTGTCTTTCGTGGCGCAAACTACACGTTCAGACATTGCGTATGCAGTAAACGCCGTAAGCCAATTGTCTGCCAAACCTGGTAGAGAGCACTGGGATGCAGTCAAGTGTATCATCAGATATGTGAAAGGGACATCCAAGAAAAAGCTGGTATATACACCCTAAAACCGATCAGCACTAAAGTGCATAATTTCCCGACTACACCAAAAATGTGTAACCCTTGCACATTCACAAAATCAGCTCCTGCGTCCACAAAATCGTGAAATTCGCAAAAAAAAATTGTACGGCAATCTAGCTAGGTTTACTAGTGACCTTGGTGAACAAAAAAAATATCCACATTTCGCATCTAGAAGAATGTACGAGCTGTTTTTGTGAATGTGTTACTGTTACACATTTTTGGTGTGGTCTGGAAATTATGCACTTATGAGTAGGTCTTACACATTCTAGGTGCTGAGCGGTCTTAGCGTGTACACAGGGCAAATGTGGAGGATTGCTTGGATACAGCGATGCCGAATGGGGAGGAGAACCTGATGATCGAAGGTTGGCGGTTTCAGTACAGTCAGTTTAACGAGGATAGTGAACGACAACGACTCCCTCTTTTATCCCGCTCTTTTTCGTGTTTGTTTAAGAGAGTAAATGAGAAAAAAGAAAAAGCTATAGCTACGCCAATGGCACAAGCCCGATAATGCTACCTATGACGGTTTGGCTGGAGCTAGCGTCCTTTTGGCCAATCAGCGTGACACTGCAGCGGAGGAGCTAGAAGAACATCAGCCGGGAGATGCAGCATTTGCTGTCCCATCAAGCTCTCTCCCTTGGAAACCACAACGTCTTGAAAGGACCAAGGAAGACAAACAACTTGCTTCCTCGAAGAGAATTCTGCCCTTACCGCTGTCGCCAATATCCAACTTCCTCCGGTGGCCGGGCTCCACCGGATCGGACTCAGAAGCTGGTCGGCCAAAAGACCCCAGATAGCTCATAACATTAAGATCTGTTTCCGGAAGTAGTGCAACCCCACGGAAGTTCAGACAGCTTTCAGAGAGGTTCTTAATACAAAATTCGGTACGTATGAAGTTCGATACACAGACGGCTACAAGTTAGCTGGAGGATTGCCTCTATACTCAGTGCTCTATTTTTTCGGCCGAAGCTGCGAAAGGTACCCGCGATGATGTTAAATCCTGGCTGAATGAGCGACTGTAGACCATCTGGTCCAAGGTCAGAACTGTAGCATGGCATCGGAACAGAGAGACCACGTGACAAGATTAAGCTGTTCGACGAGAACAAGTTGATCTCTCCCGATTGTACATGGGACATTCACGGCTATCACACGACATGTGTAGTACAGGGGGTGGTTTCCACCGCCAGTATGAGACATGTGGAACACAAAATACTGTCGATCGTTTTCTGATCAACTGTCCCATTCTGAGCACTCACTTAAGATCGACCTACGAGATCACCGGTATCGGCAGCATCCTCCAACTGACAAACTGCAGGACTTCGGACCTGCAAAAGGATACAAAACTAACACATCCCTCAATATTATGACGACCCCTGCTACGACCCAAAGCTCGAATAACGGACATTGCATACCATTTGACAACTTCAGCCAAACGACAAATATCACAAAGTTAAACTCTGTTTAAAAAAAAAAATATGTAATTGCAACCTTGTAACTGGCGTCTCCAATTAGCCTAGTGGTTAAGGGTAAGGTTCGCCAATCCGGAGACGGTAGGTCAAGAATTGAATCCACCCGTATTGATGGCTTCTGAGATCTGGAAATTCCGCATACAGTTCAAAGAATTTGGCTGTTATTGTAAATATGTTTATTTTTGGACTCATTAGAACAAGAATTGGGTCTCAAGTTAGCCTAGTGGTTAAGGCTATGGATCGCCAATGGGACGGTGGGTTCGATTCCCGTTCCGGTCGGGAAAATTTTCTCGGTTCCCTGGACATAGTGTACCATTGTACTTCCCTCACAATATACAAATTCATGCAATGGCAGGCAAAGAAGACCCTTCAATTAATAACTGTGGAAATGCTCAAAGAACACTAAGTTGAAGCGAGGCAGGCCAAGTCCCAGTGGGGACGTAGAGCCATAAAGAAGAAGAAGAACAAGAATAAACCTTCCGCCAGTCGCGAAGTTGTCCACGTTAATGCTAAGAACAAAAAGCGATTTTTTTCATCGCGTTGTACAAAATACAACAGCGCGATCACTCGAGGGTTAAGTAAAAGGTAAAACAACGGCATTGAACACAAGCCGATAGCAGTTTGCATTTTGCATGTGAAACACTTACACTCAATGCAAACCGTAACCTTCACTAAGATATACTTACTTCGCGGTACACGGCGAAGAACGGAAATGAGACAATTTATTTCTTGAGCAGAGCAGAAACAAACGGTAAAACAGTTATGGCTTATGATGGTTAACGAGCCTGGATAAAACAAAGAGGAGAAACGTCAAAATTGGAACAGTCGATCTAGTGTCATCCCCATAGTTCCAATCGAGCAGGAGACCTGTCAAAACGACAAGGATTCTCCACTTTGGTATACTCGAGACACTTTAATGATGGTATAAAAATATCGCTGCACAATACCAACTAGCAAAGCGGTGCGAGCTATTTAGGGGCTGTCCATAAACCACGTGGTCATTAGGGGGGGTTGGGCCAATGACCATTTTGTATGGACAAATAAAAAATTTTGTATGGACTAATGACCACACGGGGGGTGGGGGTGGGTTTGAAAAGTCCAAAAAAAATGACCACGTGGTTTATGGACAGCCCCTTATTCACACTTTCAGCGCCCCAGATAGTAGGAAGACGACTGATTGAAAGGAAATTAAGTTTCGTCGCTTAAATCAGCGCACGTTTTATTCTGGGCTGTTTTTTTTCTGCAAGAAGTTACTTTCACTTTGAATCATTGGAAAAAACTTATAATGATGTCATGGACATTATTGTATCTCCGTGAACAGTTCACTGAGACAGAATACAGTCCATATTTAGTTTTAGTTTATTTGAAAGGCTTAAATGACTAATTAAAACTCGACAGAGCTGAGGTTCTGTCATGAGGTTCTGACATGAATAAATTTGATGTTATTCTATTTCCAATAGAATACAATAAAATTAAAAGTTGGGTTACTGGCCGCACTACTTTTTCTCAGTCCATTATTCAGTATTTCATTGTGCAACGATATCATATCGACACTGATTTTTCATTTGGGCCTAACTGACATTTTCGAGTTCATCGATTCTCTCTTTGTGTTATCACAGAATGTGTATTGAGTTTTCCAAAGATTTTTTGGCTGAAATGCGAAGAAGACGACTACATGTTGCTATAGAAACAAAAAGAATAATGATTTTGTTCGTTTTGATCAAGTTATTAGCGAAAGAGAGAGTCGACGAAGAGAAATCGATCAAGTTAGTTAGGCCCTTATGAAAAATCATTGTCGATATATGTATGTAGTGTTGAAAAATTGCTGTTAATGACGGCCGACCATGCGATGATTAGAGTGTCAATTCAATCATATTCGTTGATCCTTCAGAAAATCATGATTCAACATGACACATTATGCTCCATTCATAGTACCTACCAGAATGAGGTGCAATCCCAAGCGTTACAAATTAATAGTGTCTCCATTCGTACCCTCTTCATATGCGGTCCCGGAAGCAATGCCTTGGTGCGGTAGGAGTATGTAGCTACGGACCCGTACCACGCTTGTCATATTACAAAAGCGAACCGGGATCCCTTTCCTCCTACTATTTCTATCTAGTATGAAGCAAAAAAGTGAAGATAATTAAATCATTTGCATATTTAAAGCTTGTAATATGGGAGATAAAAAAAATGGGGGCCCGGCGTCGCCGTCGGGAAACTGAGGTGCGGTTTCCGCGTTCGTTAGCTCGTCTAGCGACCGAAGACCGCCTCACATCCTTTGTTCTCGCTGCATATTAGATATAAATCCAGTCAGGAGCTCATCATCACTTTTCACACCACGGTGCGTCCTATCCACCACACCTACCTATGTAGCACACGATGTGAGTGATGATATGTGAACATATGCGAGCGCAATGAATGGTGTAAAATTATTGCGTTCGCATATGAACCACAGTTTTCCGTACCTGATGCGTGCTTCTAAATCTTTTTACGTTCTCGTCAGGTGTGTCGGATGCATTGGCATCAACAGGATAATCGGTCCATGAAAAATGCATGGTTAGGTAAACGCAATATAGGGGAAGTCGGCAATTGTTGAACAGTTAAAACTGGATTTTTCTTTTCATTTTCATTTTCCGTGAAATTATTCGACATATGGGTTCGATTCCCGGTCGGGTGA
This sequence comes from Aedes albopictus, assembly GCF_035046485.1. Taxonomy (NCBI): domain Eukaryota; kingdom Metazoa; phylum Arthropoda; class Insecta; order Diptera; family Culicidae; genus Aedes; species Aedes albopictus. Next base: position 90,413,264 of record NC_085136.1, read on the forward strand.
GTCAAGCAATAATGAATTGATCAATGCCTTGGAGCCATGGTTGGGTTGGGGCTTTAGTTCTAGCCACCTAATAAGACATACCCAAGTAACATTTTCAGAGCTCATTGGATTTATTTTATGTACGATTTATACCGGCAATTGACAATGCTATCAGTATAACTTTTGTTAAATACTTAAAGCGTTTTATAAAACATCAATACAATTCTCACAAAACTAACCAACGCAGCAACTTACTGGATCTACAAAAGGTTTCATTGCAGTTGTCAAGGGTGCATTAAAATAAACCTCAAAAGAGTTATCGGTGTGTTGTTGTCATGCTAGCGCAGTGTTTCCCAAACTTTTAAGAGGTATCGCCCCCTCGGAGCTTGAGAAAAACATTTTCGCCCCCCTAAGTGAGTTTTAATTTTTCTATGGTGATATTCTGAAAATTTGCTTAGCGGAAGAATAAAGCCTACTATTTGACACTACTGTGGTAAAACTGGTATGTAATGCATCTAAGTTAGTATAGCTATCATTTTCATGCAGTTGTTTTGCAAATGCATTGATCATCTGCATTTAAAAAAGCTGCATTATTGCATGTAAAAGCAATACATGTTGAAATCATGTTTGTGCTATACATATTCTTGAACAAAATCGAGCAAAACAGAATGTTATCTTCATCCAGATGCCTTACCAATGTTCTAAAAGGAGGTTCTTCAACACCTGACATGTTTAGTCACAAGTACTCAAATAAGACTGGTGGGAAATCGAAAAACAATTACAAACGTATATTTTATGCAAAAAGTACAACTCAGGAATTCATTATTGGTGTATTTCCAAATGTACCCAGCTTCGCTCAATAATTGAAAATTAAAAATAACCCAGTGATCCGACCGAATTGACAAGCTTCCTATGAATTGCAGAACTTTGTATTGTCAAATAAGTAGATATGCATCAGTCATTACTCGGTTTTGAGGGAATCCAACACTGAATTTATGGAAAATTGTCAAAATAGCTCCTAGTAATAAGCAGGAAGCTTCTCAGACGTATTTTCAAACAATGTGGGACGACTTTCATCCGAAAAGTGTTCTAAGATTCTTCTTAAACTTCATGTTTTTAATGATATTTCCATAAAAAAAACTCATATCAATTTTTAGAACTTATTCATCAAGTAAAAAAAAACTTGTTATTTTCCTTATTTTTGCCATTAAAGTTTCTTCATATATATTTCATTAGATCTCCAGAATCCCTAGAAATTCTTTCGGAAATTCGTGTGGCAGTCTTATTTGCTTTTTTTCTTAAAATTTTGCCAAAAAGTCCCCATAAACATAACAAATTCTTTAAATTTCAGTCGATCTCAATACAAACATTTTTCAATAATCCTAGAAAGCAAAAATATTCAAATGCCAGAGAGATTTGATGGTTCTGTAGGCGAATTCCGGCGTACATTTTCTTCGAAGAGAAGAAAATTTTCTTGCTGGTGAGCAATGAAAGAAAATTTCTTCTCTTCGAAGAAACTGTGCGCCGGAATTCACCCACTGGACTTATAATTTAATACTTTTGATATTTCTCAATCATTTAAAAAATCGCCCCCTTTTTAGTATTTTCGCCTCCTTTGTGCAGATTTTCGCCCCCTGAGGGCCGATTTCGCCCACTTTGGGAATCACTGTGCTAGCGGATGCACTATGCCATATAAGGTAGTCAAAACTATTTGTTATTTGAATAATTGTTGATTCATAATATACCGTGATTTCTTCCTCAAACGACTGTTGTTTATATGCTACATGATCAATTATGATACGCTGAAACATACCACATAGATTTTTTGGCCATCCGTTGCCGATCATAGTCATGTGTCATTTATGATCGATTTGATGGCGCAGCGAAAACTACAGACGGATTTGTTGCGATCTTAATATGATAGTGGTCTTTTCGGGACAAGTTGCTGCTGCTATATTGGAATGTCTAACTTTTCTCCACTGCTTCGAATCACGGAATCGAAAAAATCGGCTAAATAATACTTACCTTGATCATTTGAAGCACGCTTCAAAAAAATGTCATGAACTCTTATTGCGAGAGGTAGTTTTTTGTCGTATTGGTTGAAAAACTTTTGATTCCACTTTTGTCCGAATTATTAATTTTCTTTAAAACATTCACTTTTTGGGAGGCACATTAGTTTTCTGCACCCAAAATCACTTCTTTCACTGTAAAACTGTTTTTGCACATGCATTATGCCAACATAAATAACCACAGAGTCACATATAATTACACAAATATTCACTTGCGTTAATCTAGGGAAAATTATCCATGGATAATATCGATGTCAACATTGCACAATGGGAAAAATTGGTATAAAACGCGAATAAATTCAATATCTCTACTCGGAGTGGAAGGATTCTAATGAAATTTTGGCACTGAAAAAATCTCTACAGTTTCAGATAACGAGGGTGTCATTCGCAGCACCAGCATCGTACTCAATGTATCGCGCCCGTTTTACCCCACTCTCTCTGTTTTCACCTTTTTGAAAAAAATCCTGGAGTGCAAAATGAATTATTTATTTAATTCGTGTTTGTTTATATTTAGTATCAAATGGAGCTGGTTTGGCTCACCACACGGCCTTGAAAATTGAAATACCTTCAATTACCCCGATATCCCCTATTTCTTTAAACTTTCACATGCATCTCCACCCGGAGTGGAACGCTATTGATAATAGCAGAACCCACCTTATGTCAAATTGTCAACACTATGGAAGTTTTCACACAAATACGAGGTAAATAATTCATATATTCTGCACGGCAGTCGGGAATAGATAAGGATTTTCTCAAAAAGGTGTGCGAGAGAGTGCGAGGTAAAACGAGCTCAATACAATAATTTACAGCATCGTGCGGCGAATGACACCCGCCCTATCTGAAACTATAGAGATTTTTGCAGTTTGTATCAAAAATTCATTCGAATCCATCTTTCCGAGCAGAGATATTGATTTCATTCGCGTTTTATACCTATTTTTTCTCACTATGCAGCGTTGGAGGTTCCACACAGCCTGTTCGTCGTCGTATATCGCTCTTCCAACAATTCCTCGAATTGCTTTCTCCTCTTGGTAGCCACCATTGTTTTATCTGTCAACAAGTTTCCACCACGGTTGATTTACATGAAGGGAAAGGCGACAGTTTCGTAAAACCTCCGCATATCATTCTGCTCCATACTTCCTTGCGCGTTGATAATCACAACTTTCTATTGTTTTTTTCTCTTGCTGCGGTGGACTGCAAAATTTTGAGCCCATAAGGAGAGCGTCCAACATAGTTCTGGTCCTCACAAGTTCCTACCTCATGCTTCCACGGGTTAAGCGATGATAAAGACCACCAGCTAAGAGTAGTGCAGCCTGGACACTGTTGTCCGTCTGACTTCAGCTAGATTGAGGAGGTACGTCTCAAGCGTCTGCTCACCAAGAAGATGCGGCTCAAACAGCGTCTGTTCTGGCATCCAGCGTCTGAAATGCTCCTCCACCGGAAGCTATACCTAAGGTGGCAGCCTCACCACGGTGGATAGGGGACCTTAGGCCAACAACCTACTGTTTCCGAAACCCAAAAACCGTTAAAGAAACCGAAAATGAAAGATTAAGAACTGATTCAACGGCAACAACTTTTAACGCGAAACAACGGATAAGAATTGGAACTTGGAATGTTTTAACCCTAGTCAAGCAGGGTAAAATGGCACAACTAGCCAATGAGGCATGCCGTATGAAGCTTGAGATCCAAGGACTGATCGAAGTCCGTTGGCCGAACTTTGGAGAACACAGATTGGCATCGGGTCAAATTCTGCTATACTCTGACCTTCAAGGTGAACACGCTCCTCGCCACCTTGGAGTTAGTTTCCTGCTCAGTGCTCATGAAGTGGAAACCTATTAATGAGAGGATAATTGTAGCCAAATTAAGAACACGAATTCGAAATCTTAACAGGATTCAATGTTACGCGCCAACTGATGCTGCTGAAATGCAAGACAAAGAGAACTTTTACAGTCAACTGAATGCTGTCGTGGACAAGATTCCGAAAGGTGATATCAAGATCCTCATGGGCGAATTCAACGCAAGGTTGCTTCCGACAACTCGGACTATGAGCACGTCATGGGACGCCATGGTCTCGGAGAAATTAGCGAAACGAAGAGCTGTTTGCAGAGTTTTGTGGCAACAATGACGCGGTGATTGGGGAATCGCTCTTACTGGGACTAAGATGAATGCTACGACGCCCATGAAATACACATCTGGACAGCTATTGACCGACCCGGCGACCAGCTGAAACGCTGGTTCGAGCACTTCAGACACCGCCAACATCTCAGCATGATCCGCCAAGGGTTCGACGCATTACCCGTGTCAACACCGAAGCTCCATCATTGCAGGAGATTGAAACAGCCTTCCGTAGCGTGAAATCAAACAGGGCCCCGGGGGTCGATCGCATATCAGCCGAGATGCTCAAAGCTGACTCCGTAGTATCTGCACAGCTGCTGTATAAATTATTCTGCAACATATGGGAAACCGCGACTTTTCCGGTCGACTGGATGCAAGGCGTCTTAGTAAAGGTACCCAAAAAGGTGACCATGCGATAATTGGCGGGGCATCATGTTACTGTATATACAGGGGATGGCCAAAATGTTTGGGATAGGCAACTTTTTTTTCTCTCACAAAAAAGTGCAACAAGCTATAACTTTTCATAGAGCGCATCAAAAAATCTTAAATTTTGACTGCTTGTCAACCTATTATGTGTGCATCATTGGTACAAATTTGGGCTCGATTGATTAATATTTCGCAAAGTTAGAACCGTTCGCGTAAAACACTATTTTTCAGACAACTCATTTTTGAGATGTCATATCTCGGAAACCAGTGAACCGAATTGAATGAAATTTTGAACGTACACTAACAATATGTCAGTGCTTTACAAACTATTAAAACATAGGTACTTAAACGTTGAAAAAAGTTATCATGGATTGACACTTTTTGGATTTTTCTCGAAAAAATGTGATATTTTTACATCAATGGTTATAAATTTTAGTGTTGATATCCAAAGATTTTCCACTTCTGTTCTCAAGTTATCTCTAATCAGATATATTAGAGCCTATTTAGATTGAAGGAAGAACACATTTAGTAATTTTTGTGTGGTATTGTAAATTTGACTTATTTTCCTCTATATGGGTAAAAATTTCAATCCGGTATAACTTAATTCGCCGTGAGAAAATATAACATTTTATAACGTCGTATTGAGTATTAATATATTGTTAATAAACGTTAAAAAAATCATTCAATTCGGTTCACTGGTTTCCGAGATATGACAGTTCAAAAATTAGTTGTCTAAAAAATAGTGTTTTATCCGAACGGTTCTAACTTCGCGAAAAATTAATCAATCGAGCCCAAATTTGTACCAATGATGCACATATAATAGGTTGACAAACAGTCAAAATTTGAGATTTTTTGATGCACTCTATGAAAAGTTACAGCATGTTGAATTTTTTTTGTGGGAGAAAAAAAGTTGCCTATCCCAAACATTTTGGCCATCCCCTGTACATAGTTCTCAAAGTCCTCTGCAAAATGATCCTTAACCGGATACTGGAGAAGATTGACGCAACTCTCCGACGACAGTAAGGAGGATTCCGTGCCGGACGATCCTGTGTGGACCATATTGTCACGCTTCGTATCATCTTGGAGCAAATCAATGAATTCCAAGAATCACTCTACCTGGTGACCATTGATTACGAAAAAGCTTTCGACCGTCTCAATCATGAGAACATGGGAACTGGGGAGCCTCCAGGCGCGAGGATGTACCTGAGAAAATTATCGGCCACATTGAAGCACAGTACATGGCATTTCCGTGCAGAGTATTGCACAACGGTGTCTTGTCCGATCCAAGGCAAGGATGTATCCTATCACCACTACTATTCTTCATCGTAATCGACAATATCTTGGTAGGTGCGATCAGAGGCGTAGCGTGGTCTCATGGCGCCCTTGGCAAGCATCCAGGTTGGCGCCCCACAACAATTCAACATTGTTTATTTGCTTAAGGCAAAACTGGAAGCATTTCCATCACTTTTTGGTTTTTGTTTTTTTTTTATTAAATAACGAAGCAATATTTTCAAAATCGGTTTTCGTACACAGTTATGGGAAGGATCAAGTTATCTCCTGATTTTTTCAGGTGTAAAATGTTTTTCATTTTTAAGTAAACCATTTTTGAATAGCATTTCGAAAAAATATGGTTTTTGAAAAATTAGTATAAGTTTTACACCTGAAAAAATCCAGGAGATAGCTCGACCCTTCCTCTAACTGTGTATGAAAATCGATTTTAAAAATCATGCTTCGTTATATAATAAATTATTCATTTTTTTTCTCGAAAACTTATATTTTGGTTTTATTTTCTTATAGTATTTTTCATTCGTGCATTTCTTCAGAAAATTCATTGTATATGTACGAACACATTTTGCCTTTCAAAAAGCTCACTAACACTAGCACAACAATAAAAATTGACATTTCAGATTTATAACATAAATTATTCATAATTTTCTTCAGGAAATGTGACACCCTAAACTAACTGTTTTATCAATTTATGGCGATAAGTTTAATTGGTTATGCCAGAATTTTCCAAAGATATTAAAGATATTTTTGCAGAAATCTCTAGAAGAATTTCAAAGAAAACTTTAAAGCTCTGAAGAAATTGTGGTATTCAATAAAATCCTTGGAATAATATCGGGAGGAATCCTTTGACTAATTTCTAAATAAACTCTTAGATAAGTTCCTGAAAACCTCCCTGGAAGAATTTTTTAAGGAATTTAAATTCCTTCGAGAAATTTCAAGAAAAATCGCCAAAAGATGTTTTATTAGAAATTTTCAGAAGCTTATGAAATATTTTTTGAAAATTTTTAAAAATTTTGGAACCCAAAAAAAAACAGGAAAAATGCCTTGTAAAATTAATGAAGCAATTTCTGGATTATTGAAATTGGGAGAATAAGAATAAAAAAGGCACTGGTAGTTTTTTTTGTCATAACGATTTGAAATGTTTTTGCTAGATTTTCAATATTTTAAAGCCCAAAGAAACATTTACTGGCAACAACAATTGGATGAACTGAAAGAGCATCGCCTGAACTTTTTGTAAACACTGTGAAATATTTCAAAAAATGCGAAGAAAATCCTCGGACATAACGTCAAGACCTTTCCCAGTACGAATGTTTACAGCAGTTTACAGCAAAGAAACTTTCACCAGACTTTCGATGATTTTGTTTTGCTCATTTAAAAAAACTGAAATAGCTTTAGAAAACAAAACAGTATATAAATTCTCAGAGAACATTATTATAAATATTCATACTAGATTATTCTAGAGAAATCTGATTTTGTTTTTGAGAATACGGAAGAACTTAAAAATGCACACACTCAGTTGAGCTCGGCTAATTTTCATTCTTTTGTCGAGATCCGCACAGCCGAGCGCTCGGCAATCGCAATTTAACTGAGATATCAGCAAAAAGTCAAGTTTATTCATAGCAGCACCCATGGGTGCCGCTATCATCAAACATTAAACGTCAAGCGTTTAACCGAGATTTCAGCAAATGAACTTTAACCGAGATCCGCACAGCCGATCTCGGCATTCTGTTTTAAGTGTGCATAATCAATCTTATATATATCGCAACTAATGAAATCTTGATACCATTCAAGAAAACAATAGCATCTTCCTGTTTCCATCTAGGCCTTTTCGGCGCCCCTCTGAGGCTGGCGCCCTTGGCGGGGGCCAACCTGGCCAACCGCACGCTACGGCTCTGGGTGCGATTGATTGTGAACCAAATCGTGGGTTGCTGCGGTAGCCCATTACCATGGAGCACCTAAATGACTTCGAACTGGCTGATGACGATGCTCTCCTAGCTTAACGGCGCTCTGATATGCAGAGTAGCCTCGATGATCTTGCCGATCGCTCCTCGGCGGCAGGTCTCATCAACGTCAACAAGACCAAATCGTTGGATGTAAACACTGTCAACCCTTCCAGCTTCACGGTAGCTGGGCAAGTAGTGGAGAATTTTGAAAGCTTCCATAATCTTGGTAGACAAATGGCGGCTGATGGTGGCACCAAGATCGACATATGTAGGTGCACGGATCAAGAAGATGAGGGCTGCCTTTGCGAGCTTAAAAAATGTATGGCAATACAATCTTCGGTGCTTGCAACGTCACCATTGAGGTGCTCATCGTAATGCTGCCGCCACCTCTCGACCACCTCACGCTCGCTCGTGAGAATATTCCCGTGATTATCTCGGCACATGTTGACTTGTGGCACAGAGCTTCTGCGCGAGCGGTTCGGCTTATTGAAGAACTTCCGTGTGTGCTTAGCGCGGTGCAGCTCTTACATCGCTTCGCGATTTCGTTCTTCCTGCTGGCGCTTCTTCCTCCGGATGATTGAGTTCTGCCTGTTCCGCACCTGTCTATAACGTGCCTCATTCACTCTCGTATGGTGTTGCAGCATTCTCACCCATGCTGCATTCTTCTCGTTTTTCAATTGTTCACATTCGCCGTCGTACCAGTCGTTTCTGTGATTCGGAGTCTCGAAGCCTAGTGCTGCAGCCGAGGTACTACCTATGGCAGATCGGGCGGACCAGCCATCTTCAAGTGTAGCTGCGCCAAATTGCTCTTCCGTTGGTAGGGCCACTGCTAGTTGCGGCGCGTAGTCTTGAACCACTTTTACGTTACGCAGCTTCTCGATGTTGAGCCGCAGCGTTCGACTTCGACGCGTGGTAATAACTGTCGAAAGTTTTGAGCGCATGCATACAGCGACTAAGTAGTGATCCGAACCTAAATATATTGGTACAGCGGTATGTGCGGACATTGGTTATATCCGAGAAGAATTTACCGTCGATTAGAACGTGGTCGATTTGATTTTATGTTTGTTGGTCGGGTGATCTTCAGGTGGCTTTGTGGATATCTTTGCGGGGGAAGAAGGTGCTTCGGACTACCATACCACGGGAGGCTGCAAAGTTCACACATCGCTGGCCGTTATCATTCAATACGGCGTGTAGGCTGTTTCGCTCGATTACCGGTCTGTACATTTCCTCCCTTCCTACCTGCGCGTTTATGTCGCCGACAACGATTTTCACGTCATGCGGCGAGCAACCATCGTATGTTTGCTCTAACTTCGCGTAGAACGCTTCTTTCTCATCATCGGGTCTCCCTTCGTGTGGGCAGTGGACGTTGATGATGCTGTAGTTGAAGAAACGGCCCTTAACTCTCAACATGCACATCCTTGCGTTGATCGGCTGCCACCCGATCACACGTTGTCGCATCTTGCCCAACACTATAAATACTGTTCCCAGTTCATTGGTGGTGCCACAGCTTTGGTAGAAGGTAGCCGCTCGATGCCCGCTTTTCCACACTTTCTGTCCAGTCCAACAAAGTTCCTGCAACGCCACGATGTCGAAGTTGCGGGGATGTAATTCGTCGTAGATTATCCAGTCACATCCTACGAAACCAAGTGACTTGCAATTCCATGTTCCAAGTTTCCAATCGTAGTCCTTATTTCGTCGCGTGGGTCTATGCCGATTGTATCGAGTCGTATTTTCTCCTATGTTATTCGCAATGAGGATTTTTACGGGTGGCTTATTGGGCCTACGCCAACACTCCTGTTTCGCCGGAGGGCTATCGTGCCAGTTTTGTTGACCGTCCCAACGAACACTGGGACGATCACGCTGATGGGGCTACCACCTTGGATCTAGCTGGGCGTGATGCAATGTTTCTTACTCAGCCGTTGGATGCCAGAACAGGCGCTGCTTGAGCCGCACCTCCTTGATGAACATGAACAGACGCTCAGGTCGTACCTCCTCAATCTAGCTGAAGTCAGAAGAACAACAGTGCCCAGGCTGCACTACCAGCTAAGCACACACCTCTTAGCTGGCGGTCTTTGTCATCGCTTGACCCGTGGAAGCACGAGGTAGGAACTTGTGAGGACCAGAGCTAAGTATGTTGAACGCTCCTTATCGACTCACCGTTTTGCATCGTTTTTAGAAATTCCATAAATTTGAAATTGAGAGCTAAATAATGTTACATTACATTTATTACTGCTAATACCAGCAGGCTACTATGATTTGGCAATTTTTGCCAGGTATTTTCAAATCTGGACCACTGTGAGCCACATGTTACCATTGTTCTATCAATTGGAGAGTTTAATGGTTCTTAAAGGACAACGTATTTGGAGTGCATAGCGCACCATTTTTAGAACCGTTCAATGGATATGGCTGAAAATGCATCATACTGGTACTTCAGTGATTGTCAACATCGTGATGCATTTTCATCTGAATCCGTTTTTGACGGTTCTAAAAAACGGTGCTCTAGAAAATTTGAGCTATGTACTTCAAATGCCTTATCCTTAAGGGTCTCCAACAACTTTTCTGAGTAAGGGTCATCGAAGCATAAAGAATGAGGTTCATAGTCTTACAGCCTCTGGCATCTTTGTTCTATCAAGTGATTGGTTCAACGATTGTATAGAAGTTTCCGAGAACTCACTGGAGTTTAGGCCCTCTGATCTACAAGCGTTTCCAGTCATCTATTGGAGTATTATAAATGAAATTTATGCTTGCATATCCTCATGCAATCATGTGCTGTCAAATGGAGTGTTCATTATCTGTTTGAGGATCTCCATGAAACCTCCGTGATATTCACCTGAGAGCCTCTGAAGCCCCTTAACCCTGTGAAGCCTGATTGTTTTGCCTTCACTGACACTACCTCGCTGGCCTTGAATACGTTTCTTATGCTCGGTTTCATCGCCGGAACCATATTGACCCCTCCCGCTCCGAAGGATTAAAACCCCTCTGAAATGCATCCGTGAAATTCGTCTGCGAGCTTCTGAAGCCACCTTGAACACCCCCCCCCCCTCCCCTGAAACCTCTTGAAAACACCCTGAAACGCATTGAAAACCCTTTAACCACTTTGTTATACCTCTGGAACCTCCATGGAATCTCCGTGAAACCTACCTGAAAGCAGGGATGGTATTAAACACAGAAAATGTGCACAGTGCAGCTCATTTTCATAATAACTCACGATTGCACATTAGCCTAGTACACGTGTTATATGGGAAAAAAATAAAAAAATGAAAAAAAAAAACTCCAACTCCTGTATACTTTTTGAGTTCCATTTTGGTCTCATATCATCTGTCAAAATTTCAGATCGCCATTCTTAGTTGTTCATACCATTTACTATGGGGAAAATTTACTTCTTCAAAGAAAAATCGCTCGAAGTCACCCATCGATCTCTAAAAATAAGTCTTTGAATGATTTCTGTAGTTAATTTCACAAGAAATCAAACCTCCGAAGACCGCAAAGCGATGCGACATTCATGGAAAAACTTATTTAGCCTTACCCGATCAATAAAATGACGAGATTTTATTATTGTTATTCCTTACAAGTTAAACAGCGTTGGCATGTCATTCGGTTTTCAGTCAATAACTTTTTCCACAGGGATTAGATCGCTTTGCGGTCTTCAGAGGGTTTATTCCTCGTAAAATTTTCAACAGAAATTATTCATCGATTTATTTTTAGGGTTTAAGGAGCAACCTGTGGCGATTTTTCTTTGTAAAAGTTACATTCCCCATAGTGAATCGTATGAAAACTTAAAACGACTGGCGCTAAAATATAGTTTCTCCAATCGAGCTGAAATTTTGCACAGATGATATGGGGCCAGAATGAAACACAAAAAGTGTACAGGAATAAAATGTCTTTTTGTGTCCCACGCTATTGCACATATACTGAGGAATATGTCATCTCTGCCTGAGAGCCTCTGAAGCTTCATAAAACCTTTCTGAAACCTCCTGAAATGCCTTGAAACGCATTGAAACTCCTCTGAAACCCCCATGAAATCTATGTGAAGTTCACCTGAGTACCTCTGAAGCCCCCTAAAATCCTCCTAAAATCCCTCTGAGTCCTACTAAAATGCCTTGAAACGCTTTGGAACGTCTCTAAAACTCCTATGTAACCTCTGTGAAGCTATCCTAAGAACATCCGAAGCATCCTAAAACGACTAAAATATTATTGCTAAATTCTAATTTTTAATTGAGCGATTATATAGCTGCCATCCTAACACACCTCTCAAACGTCCTGAAATGCATTGAAATGCTTTAAGACGTCTCCGAAATCATCGTGAAATTTTCCTGAGATCCTGTAAAGCTCCCTAAAACGCCTCCGAAACCTCCTGAAACACCTTGAAACGCATTAGAACGTCTTGAAACGCCTCTGAAACTCCCGTGACGTTCACCTGAATGCCTATGAAGTCCCCTAAAAGCCCTCCTGGAAACACCTGTGACCTTCCTATAAAACTCCCTTGAAATTCCTCTGACTCTCCCTCTTTACATCTGAAAGGCTTGACCTCCTCCCCTTTGCATCTGTTGGCTACTTGCCATTCTCAAACTTCTTCATAACCTTGAAATCCATTTAGGTTATGAACTAACCCATTTAGGTACAAATTTTTATTTAGGCAGTCCCAGCTCATTACCAAAATAGAGGTTCGGGTGTAATGTAATTCGTTTGTCTTGCGGATGACACACGTCCTTGTAACGTTTTGCCAATCACGTACACAACACAACTGAAACACATGTTGGATGAATAAATCTAAAACTAAAACGTGAAAAAAATCTACGTGCTCCAGTGAGAATCGAACCCAAGAATCCCTTATCGCAAAAGAAGTACTTCGTTATCATCAAGCTTCGGGGCGTAGAACTGACTCCGATTTCCAGTTTTCGCAATCTAAAGCTCCTTCTGATGGGATGAAAGGATTAGAAGGTACACTGAAGTTTTTTACGCGGTACCGCGTAAAAAAACGCTTTATTAAAAAAAAAAACGTCGTAAAAAAAACCGTGTTATTTCAAAACCCGTCGTAAACGAGTTTTTCCAAAAACACGCGCAAAATACAGTACCGATTCGTTCGTTGGGGGCTCGTTAGATAGGCTGTCTCGTTGGTTGAATCTTCACTGGTTGGGGCAAAACCCAACTAAGAAGCACTGTCAGTGTCAAAATCGATGTCAAAACGAGTTTGACGTCTGACCCCCGCTGCATCGCAGCTCCTATATACAGAACGTTTGTGCAAGTATGTGAGTGTTTCGTGACGTATTTCTCGTCACTTGCGTGTGTCTAGAGCATTCTGATCAGTTGTCAGTTGCCCCAACGAACGAACACGGTTCGCTAATCGGGGCGCAGTCGTGACCCAACCAGCGAATCCAGGCTGTAGTCAGGATTGCATCTAACGTGACTTGACTTTTTTTTACGACGTTTTTTTTTTTTGAAATAACGCGGTTTTTTTACGACGTTTTTTGAAATAACGCGGTTTTTTATATGCAGTACCATTACCATCGTGAAAAAAAACTTCAGTGTATAGTGTATGTCTTTGCCTGGAAATGTTAAGTTTTGTCTATTTCAGACATATCAGCCGACTAAAAGGCGATATAATAGTTGACCAATAATAGGCAAGCTATTTTCAACTCAACCTGTGAAATATTCGTGGGACCCACACTTTCTGAACAGCCGGTGACAACTCTCAACAGCAGTAATCAACTAGAAGGGTGTACTCTACCAAAGCTTAATGAAAAATTTCTCATCATAACCCAATGGTGTTTAAAAATTGCCACTGAATCCTAGTTCAAGCGCAAGTGCCATTCTATCTAGGTGGGAAATACTCCACGCTCAATGGCACCGGGCCGGGGTCACCAGAACGTCAGGTACGACGACAGACATAAGAGGGCCCTCTTCATAACTTTTTCTCTCAAGGTGAGCGCGCGCGTTAAGTAGCCTCGAAGCACAAATTCATTGTTGGAGGCAACAGCTCAACAACCAGCTGCGAAGAGATTCTCCCAACAGTAGCTTTATTCTCAATTCAATTTGGATGCTTTCTTACTTCAGGGCGCAAAAATGCAACTCTACGATTATTCTGCGGGTGGACTGTATTAGGTGTTGGCTTTTTCCCACCCGTCACCCGACTATAAAAGAGGAGTTGTCGCGCACGTATAATTAATGAGACAAGCACGAGAAGTGTAGTAGGGGAACAACAAGTAAAGCGGACATGCAAAACAGTCGCTTAGAAAGCAAATGTGACAGAATTGACAGAGCAGAAATACAAAAACGAAAACTGAGCAGCGTAGCTTGACAATCTTGTCTCCATACGATTGTCGAAATCGAAACGCCTTCATGTATGCAAGAAATTCACATGGAAGATTTCGTTTACACCACGACATGTCCGATTAACCTCACTCTCCACTGATACACACCACGTTTCATTGGCGTACATTAGAAGCATAGACTTTGCTATGGTTTTGATACCAAGTAATGATCACAAATAGAGCAAAAGACGTTTTTTCTACGTCGCTTCGTTCCTCATTATGGACATTTTACCTCACATGCCTCTATCTAGTAGTGTGTAGTCAACTGCACAAACGGAAAGGACAACAGTACCCATGAATTCAAGAACAAATTTCAAACAGATAACTTTCTTGTTGTTTGGTATATTTTTTATCGTTACAGAATCTTCAAACCGGTGGCCAGGAGAAGCAGTGCTGCTGGGTTTGTGTACCATGCGAGCGTCACCAGATTTTGTACAACGAGACTCACTGCCGGAATTGCAAAGCAGGATATTGGCCGGATTTGGCGAAAACCGGTAAGGCTGTGAAAAACTAGATTACCAGAGTTTGATTCGACTAATCCGAGTATTTTTTGTAGAATGTCTTCTAATCCCGATCGAGTACATGCAATGGGGAGACACCGAAGCCATCGTTGCCATGTCCTTCTCGATTCTGGGCTTCCTCACGACCGGACTGGTCTTTGCGGTGTTCGTACGACACAACGACACGCCCGTGGTCAAATCTTCGACTCGGGAACTGTGCTACCTGATTCTAGTAGGAATGATCATATCGCACAGCTCTATCTTTGCCATTCTGGCGAAACCTTCGTCGAGCACATGCTTGATGAGTCGAACCCTGCCGGGCATTTCGTTTGCAATGATCTACGCTTCGCTGCTGGTTAAGACTAATCGAATTGCAAGGATCTTGGCGGGGTCCAAGAAGCGTTTTCCTACTAAGAAGCCCAGGTTTATGTCGGCTGCTGCTCAACTGGTCATAACGGGGATGTTAATATCGGTGGAGATCGCCATTGCCGTATTCATGCTGGTTTTAGAGTCGCCTAGTACCGAACACCAGTATCCTACCAGACAACGAACCGTACTCGCTTGCAATACATCTCGTGAGGGCATCCTGGTACCGCTGGCCTTCATCTTCCTACTTATCATACTGTGTACGTTGTACGCGTGGAAAACTCGAAACGTTCCGGAGAACTTCAACGAAGCCAAGTTCATCGGTTTCGCAATGTACACAACCTGCGTCATTTGGGTAGCCTTCGTTCCCATCTACTTCGGCTCGGAGTCCAAGATCATAACCATGTGTATCTGCATTTCACTCTCAGCCATGGTCACTCTAGTCTTCCTGTTCTTCCCCAAACTGTACATCATCCTTATCCGACCGGAGAAGAACATCCGAGCGCTCTTCACCACTTCCAAAAGCATCCGATGTCACATCGGCTCTCGAGTAGCTTCCGCAATTTCTCACAAAACATCCTCTTCCTACTCTAGCGGTCCTGGACCTCCGGACGACTTCGGAGACTACAGCTTCGACGCCCCAAAACCGATCATACGATCCTCATCCTGCCAAACCTCACTGGAACTCCTTCTGGAACTTCTGGAACTTCAGTTCTTCGAACCCGACAAACCATCCCCAAGATCCACCCCTACAACGCGTCAACGAACTCTCTCTTCCACCCTCAAACAAGTCCGCTACAGTCTCTCCCCGATAAAGGCCTCCGTCAGGAGGCCTCTACTTGTTCCGGAAGTCGATCTCCTAAACACGACCAACAATAACATCAACCCCCCGCCCGAACGACGCACAGTGACCTTCGACTACTCCCGCAAAACCTCCATCAGCGACCCGAGCGATCAGTCGGAAAGCTCCTGCCCGCACTGTACCCAGCTGGAAACCGTTCGGCACAAGTACGATCTGATCGATAGCCTACACTCAGCGAAGTAAACTACCGAATTTTATCAAAATAGCTTATGAAATTTAGCCATAACTGTAAAGTATGGATGCCATAAGAATACCTTATGAAAATTGAACATGCTTATTATGACCTAATTACATAAGATAAACTTATGAAAAGAGCAGAAAAATCACAAAATTATGCAGACTGGGATCGATCCATGAACGTCGAGATCACTGAGCTCGTGCCCAACCCACGTGGCTATCGACGCTTGAGAATATCGTGTTGCTAAATGTGTATAAAAGCCAAACTGTGAGTCGATTCTGCGTCATATACCGACCTTATGAAAATTGTTCTAGCCGTTATGAATTTTTTAAAGGCCATTTCATAATCTAGACCTTATGATTATCTTAGGTTTATTTGCCTGAGTGTAGCCGTTGATCGCCAACCGATCGCCGAGCCCCAGCAACCCAACGGATCTGTTTACATGATCCATTCGGGTACGAATGGAACCACACTGGGGAAAGCGTACGGCAATGGTGGCGCTGGCGGCAAGTACGCCAAGACCATGATCAGCGAGGAAAGTCTGTCGGAGTGTTCGATCAGCACCCTGTCGGAGTCGTGCGATTGCAAGTACAAGAGCATTACCATAAAGCTGCCGAAGCCACAGAACGCGAACCATCAACAGCAACAACAACAACCGGTTATGTACTTTTGATCAATCGGTAGCAACAGATGAATTTATAGGGCTAGTTGGAGGGTCAATATTATGGTTAGAGTTTTATATTCAATTGAAGTCTTCAAAATAGTAGGACCATTTAATAAATTGATAGCAACTATACTAGGCGAACATAAAGTGATATAAATTCTTAATGTTTGACGCGAAGAGATCTCCTATCGTATTATGTCGATGTTAATAAATAGTATAAGAAGTAAAATAACTTCGATTGTAAGGATAGTTTGTTAAAGAAAGTTGATGTGAGAAATCCTTTATGAAAACTTAAGTTGAGTACGTCTAATGGATTCAACAAGGCATCCAAAATATCATGGAATCTCGAAGATTAAGACCCATGGGCTCACTTTTGAGGTAAAGTAAGATAAGTGTTTTACAATCAGTGTATATAGGAGAACGGTCGCAATTCCAAACAACTCGTTAAAAGATGTTGTCCTCGGCAGACGGGTTCTTGAATGTTAACCCTTTCCTCTCCACGACTTTGAACGACTAGATACTAGATGGGCTACAGCTCGTAGCGATGATCGCTTCCAGTCGCCCTGGACATTGAAAGTCCTTAGGTCCTCCCTAACTGGAAGAAGCCAACGAGTGCGCGACCTTCCACGAAGCCGACGATCCCTTCCTGGTTCGCTGCTGGATATGGTTTTAGCTTGTCATTCGTTCCTGCGGCATGCTAGTTACGTGTCCAGCCTATCGCAGCCTGCCTGCCGTGTTTTATACGCTTTACTTCCAGTTTACCACCGAGTATTGTTCGAAACACTTTACGTTCGAAGACTTCAAAGGCCCTTCGATCCAGACATCTTACACTGAAAGGCGGCTTGCAGTAATGACAAGCATAAAAATGTTTTTAAATTTACCATGGCAAAACATGATCATCGACCCACCAACGCTTCTTGTGTGCGTTTTGTTTCTTCTCACATCAACCGGTTCGATAGCCGAGTGGTAGTGTGCGAGCCTGGTGATGTCAAGGTTCTTGGTTCCAATCCGGTTGTCAACAGAAACTTTTTTAATTAAAAATCGAGTCCATGGTAAAATTGAAAACATGGATAAGGTTCGTCGGACAAGAACGAAAAAAAATATTAACTTATAAATTAAGAGACATTTTCTGAAAATTTAATTATTTGACAAATGATAATTTTTAGAAAATATTATGTTTTAAGCATGAAATTGTTTTTAAGTACTTAGTATTTGTACCTATCATAAAGGTAGGTTTATATGCCTTCATCGACAAAAAATTGTTTTGAAAAATGTTCAAACAGTGTTAAGTTTTTTATTAATTTATCTTAAACTAGCTGTCCCGGCAAACTTTGTCTTGCCAAGTTGTGGTGGTTTGACAAATGTAAAGGTCATTACAGCATGGCATTCTAGATTGGTATCATTTCGTTCATGTTGATTTTCTTCCCCGGTCATGATAAATCAGTACTTTATCAATTTTCCTCCTTTTTTAGTTGTTTTTCATTACTTTTTCTACTTATAAACACTGTCACCATGTATACAAAACTAACCACGCAAGGGTCACCCTGATCGGTTCAGCCGTTCGTGAGTTTTGTTGCCTCAAAGGGACTTCAAACTCATTTTTATATATATACTAGCTGTCCCGGCAAACTTTGTCTTGCTAATCTTGAGGTGGTTTGACAGTTTTTGAACTCATTTAAACACCGCACTCTAGATTGGTTTAATTTCGACCGTGTTGATTTTGTTCCCAGCTCATGCAAATTCAGTAATTTCATATTTTTCTTCATTTTAAGTCGATTTTCGTAACTTTTTGTACATATAAACACAGCCACCATGAATACGAATCGATCCGTGCAAGAGTCGTGCTGATTGGCTCATCCGTTCGTGAGTTTTGTTGCCTCAAAGAGACTTCGAACTCATTTTTATATATATAGATACGGTTTTTAATATATGTAGTACCCTTTTTAGTTTTTGTTTCCTAAACATTTGAAATTATTTTAAAAATATTGTTCAAACATGGGCGTATCAAAGAGTACATATTTCTTCATGGTTTTCATGTGTTTAAAAGTTTTAATCTTAGTTAATTTCGCTCTGAAAATAAGAGTAAAACTTGATAACAATGACCTCCTTATTGTATCCTAATCCAAACAAGTTTGTTTCATTAGGATTATTTCATTAAAAATCATCAAATACCGCAAAAAATGGAATTTCGCATTTTTTTATGGGTCATACTGTATCCTTTTCAAATCGGTAAATCCGCATTTATCTATTCCTAACCGTTGCTAACCGCTGCGAACTGAGCAGCAGTTAGACGCGGTTAACGATGGTTAGAAATGGATAAATGCGGATTTTTCCGGTTAGCAAAGGAAGTTCATTCTTCCTGTTTACTGTTGAAGATCTCCCGAAACCACTTCTAACCGAGCAGGTATCGAGGTCGGTTCTGCGATTCCGTTTGGATGGCAACTTCCGGTTCGCAGGCGCCCCGTCGGCCAAGCTCCAGAGCGCATTCGGGAAATGCGCGGTTTAGTCTCCGGCGGGGAACCTAGCCTACTCCGACGGAGAAGACCCCGGCGATGGAAGGTTTCCCAACACCGACAATACCAGTGCACCGATGACCCAGAACCGGTACTATTAAACGAACTACTTTCGGTCATATCCCCGATGATTGATCAGGCCTACTCTGCTCATGACCCGAGGCCCTTTTTTGTTCACGCAATATTCGTTGTGTCGGCGACATGATCTGCACGACTGCTCGTTCACCGTGTTCCACGTATTTTTGTTCTGGCACATCTTTGCTAGCTGTCCAACTGACACGTAGCAGCTCCATATCGAACGCTGTGATCGCCTTAGATCCCCTCTCGCACACGTATCTGACGTGTCTGTTGAAGTTTAGCCGGTCATCAACCATCAACGCAAGATGCTTCACTTTTCATTTCGTGTCGATGGTGGGCTCTCTGACTAACCTGCTGTACTGTCCTTCGGTAGCTGATTATCAATTCGGTTTTGTGATGGGCTAATCAGCTTCTACTCGAAGATTTCTACAACTCCGACCGCCTTCGTGCCGTGTCCTTCACTTCATTCCGATTACCATGAGCACGACTTCGTCTACAAATCCTACAATCGTCACTCATCTTGGTGAGCTTAGCTGCAGCCACTCATCGTACATCAGGTCGGTACCCGTTCTTTTAAACAGTATCGAATTCAAGGTAAGTTTAAACTTACCTTGATCGAATCACTTGACAGACTAAAAAGGTGATCGATGGGAGGCGATCAGAGTGTGACGTCTGTTTCTCTGTGCTTGATTTTTAAATCCAAGATGGCGGACAAAAATTAAATATGGCGATTTTTTTGTTTGCACTGAACTGCCCATATTCGCATAGGTGACGTAAACGCCACATAGGTCAAAATCCACTTTTTTAGCTTAACATATCCTACACCATGCATAGCATATGCTCCAATTATTTAAAACATGTGAGTATATTGAAAAGAACGTTTTGACGTAACCACCATGTGGTCGCAATACTGACGTATGTGTACAAGAAAACTAAAATCTCCCCATAAAACGTGATTGAACATAATTTATTGAGATAATTTATTAAGATAATTTATTGACACAAACATAATTTATATTTGAGATTTCTAATTGTTTTCTAATCATTTTCAATATCAACAACTTTCATAGTGAATATTATCAATTATGTTTAATACTTATTATGGATGCAATGTAGATACTGAAACATTTATGATGCTTTGACAACAACATGCTAATAATATAACAAATTGATACTTGATAGCCTACAACTCGTAATGGTGAGTCTACGCCGATTGAAGTAATCGTTTCCACTGGTCTTAGTCCTGGATCAATCGCTTCCAGTCGCCCTGAGATTTTGGAGCTTAGGGCCGCAAAATGCAGTTGAGGAAGACCTAAAAGGCCAACGTGCGCGCCCCTCCACGAAGCCAACGGCTCCTTCCTGGTTCTCTGCAAATATGGTATAAGTTTGTCATTTCTCTGGCATACGAGCTACGTACCCAGCCCACCGCAGCCTGCCGTGTTTTATCCGCTTCATTATACATCAGTTAACCGATTTTGTCAGCCTGTTTCGGGGACACATTTTCTGTTCTCCTTAAATATCCAAATAGATTTTCAAGCAGTAGTTTAGTGATGAACATGATTGAATTAGTTTAAGTTTGACCCTAAGTTAATGAGAGCAAACAGTTTGTGGGGCTGTCAAAATTGGGTTCATACTCTATCGATTTATTTACATACTTGGTACAATTCGTAGTTCATGCAACGCCGCCATATGCCGTGATCCTGGTTAGCGGCGAGTATTGTCGCAGTTAACGTGGTTACTTTAAATTACTCTAAAATGGGTGTTTGTCAAATCTCCTAAGTATAGAATCTAAACAACTCATGTATGAACAGTTATATTTTTTGTATGGATGGTTGTGGTAGATCTCTATCACTTCCTCTGAATTACGACGTAAACTCCTCAAACCCCCTTTCAGCTACTTACTAAGCGATTGAAGCAAACTCATTGAAACCCGAAACGTGAGTTTTTGTGGCACCTGATTGATTAATGAAATAGTTAGTAAACTCATGATTAGCCACGAGTAAAATCATTCCACAGCAAAACTATTATAAGTTTTACGTTTTGTTTCAAAACCACCATTGAAACAATACTACTGAACTGTTGTGGCTTTTCAGTCTAACAAAAGTGAAACGGTCAGGAGTTTGGCATAGCCGTTTTAATCCTGTTAGACTGAGAAAGCCACAACAGTTCAACATTTCTTCCCAGTCGTAAACATCCTCCAAAACTTAGATAAACTAAATCCATATCTATCTGATTAGGCGTTGGGTGTATGAGCTTTTGATGTTTACTAATTTAATTGTAAAAACTTAGTGTAGAGAAATTATTATATATTATAGTATAAGGTTATTAAAATGAAATTAGCTTCGTAACATTTCGTGATTTGTCGAATATGAGAAAAAATAAATGAGCGGGTGACACTTAATGTTTCAGTTTATCAAGTATAGGGTAATGGTCGAATTTTGGACCCCTAGAGGACATTAGTTTGAATTTAAGCTAAAATCAAACAGATTCAGAGGGTGTTACACATAATGATGATGTTGGTATGACCGTAAAAGCCGCCACTGTCCGTCAAAAAATACCCACAAGGTCATTTCTGGCCGAAAATTTGATGAAAATAACTGATTTTTGAAGCATCAGTTTTCACTATTTTAGACACCCCAATTTATTTTGGACCCCCTAAAGTATATATTTTGGACACCCGGTGTTTAAACCAACTTGAAATTATTTTCGAAGAATCTGCCACTTGGATATGCTCGACCACATCCTAAATACTTGATTGACAAAGGCTGATTAGACGAACTTTGCAAATTTAATGCGCTAGAATGATAAAAGTTTTTGTTTACATCTGCAAGTTTCCCCGGCACCATTTTCTCTTTTCGTAAACATGCCGCGACACTCGCACGGATGACGAGATTAATAAAAATAATTTAAAGGCAAATAATGATATTTCCAGTGAGCAAATGATTGCTGCTCGTGCAGAAAAATCTAATTTAACGAATGATTCTAAAAATTGTCGTCATCTCTTCATTACATCTGTGAAAATTATGAAAATACGACCCAGGGGGTCCAAAATATATGAGGGTCCAAATTATATTGGTTACCCTATCTAAAAAAATTGTAAATATTACTAAGGTATTTTTTAATAAATAGTTACGTACAACACCATATTTTGGATAAGGCATAAAATAACCTTTTCAACATAGACTGCCTTAATTGCATGGTGCATTGGAAGAAGCCGTTAGGATCCATCGCAGAGCCTGGGGATTAATGTCAATTCCGGTATTTTGCACACATTAAACGAAATAAGAAAACTGGTCGGCGTAAAGTCAAATTGGACTAGGCGATTTTTTGGGCAGGTAAAGATAAGCCAAGGAATCATAGTATTTCAAGAAATAATGCACATGCTTTGATATCCCAATTTCTTGCAGGACATTTTCCCATAATCATTGAAAAACAGTTGGTCCGGTCTGATTTAAAGCCGACCAACTGTGAATCTTACTACGATGCCCACGCTTTATGGTACGCTCGACCGCACTATCAGATAGTTCACATTTTCAGAATGTGACGTGTTAGCTTTTTCCCTGAAACGATGGTTAGTACATCTTCTTTCGAGCCGGAACTGCTGCTTATCAACAAAGAATGTATTTAACGCACGAATACGGACATTCAGCCAGAGACCCGGGTTCGATACCCGTTCCGGTCGGGAAATTTTTTTCGACTCCCTGGGCATGGTGTATCATTGCACTTGCCTCACAATATACAAATGCATGCAATAGCAGGCAAAGGAAGCCCTTCAATTAATAACTGTGGAAGTGCTCAAAGCACACTAAGTTGAAGCGAGGCAGGCCAAGTCTCAGTGGGGACGTAGAGCCATATAGAAGAAGAAGAAGACGGATAATCCGAAAAAAAATCTAACACGTGTTCAGAAAACGGGTACCGTAATAGCTAACATAACGGTCATAGCAATCTGGTTGTTACGTCAACTTATCCGTGTAATCATTCATCAAAACGACTGAATGGTCGCATAAACTGACGTACACGTTTTAAATATGGAAAAATTACATGAAACATCTTAAAATCATTGCGGCTCACTTTTTGTAGCTGTAATCCACGAAACTGACAGATTATTTCATTCAAATAGTCGGTGCATATGTAAATCCGGAAAAAATCTATGAAATCGTGTTTTCCCATCAGAGCAGACGTTGGTGGTTACATCGACTATGCGAATATGGGCAGTGAAGTCATGTATTTTGGGTATGGGAGGGATGTCCAAAGTCTAAAATTATTGACTGGACTCCTCTTGAGAGTCTCTCAGGGATTCCTTTAGGATTTTTTCAGGGTCTCATACTGGGATTTACCCTTCACGGATCCGTTCCGGCAATCTTCTTCTGGATCCCTCCAATGATTCTTCCATGAAATCATTCAGGGCTTTCTCTCGGGATTCTTTCATTGATTTTCCTGGGATGATGCTTCAAGGATTTCTGCGGGAGTTCCTCCTGGATTCTTTCAGAGATTTATCCTGGAATTACTGCAGAGATTTTAAGCTTCAGATATTTCCCTTGGGTTTTCTCGTGGATTCTTTCAGAGACTTCTCCCGATACTCTGTCAAAGATTCCTCTAGAATTCTTTTTTTTTTTCAGGGATTACTTTAAAAAATCTACTACGAGTCCATCAGGGATTCCCCATCAAGAGTCTTCCAGGGATACCTCTAGGGTTCTTCAAGGGATTTCTCCCAGGATTTTTGCGTGTTTTCATAAGAGAACTCTCCAGAAATACCTTCAAGTATTATGAGCTCTCCTACACGGAGAAAAAAATAAAGTCATATCAATCATATTACGGTCGCGAACAAGCATATTTGTGCACTGACTTTTATATAAGCCCTTTTTGAGATTGTACTACGCATAATACCATAGATCGAAGCAGACCAGAAGCTTAAAATGATTAGAATTGTTGAACTGAATGGAATAAGACATATGCTTGACTCAATCATATTATGCATGCTTCAACAATATTTATTGTTGATGGTTTGACAGGTCATTTATTGTCATGATAGATTCAATCATGTTCATGTTTAACTTAACCCTTCACTTGAGGGCCAAATTAACCATATCGGATGGTTGCTTGGAGCATGTACAAAAAATCGTTCGAATGAGGTTATGTTGCATTCCTAGAATCATCAAAAGCTTTTCAATTTAAAATAAACATTCTATAATGGTCGTATTTAAGTGCAATATGTTCAAATTGTAACATGTTGCACTGAATACCACCATTACAAGAACGGTCAAGTAGCAAAACAAAAAATGATTTATTTTCCTAAATAATATTTAGATAATATCGCCACTTCGGTCCATCAAGAGCACCCCGGTCACGTCGTCCGTCATAGGGACCTTTGGTCCTGCCTTCGGTAAAGTGAACTCTTCGTGATATGGCCCGGCAACTGTCGTCGCATCCGAACTCCAGCGGGGCATCATGTCCGGCCTAGAGTTTTTCCAGCAGGTCGTCCAGTATTTCGATTTCCACAACCGCCCAAAAGAAACCGCTCACGAAGAATCCATGTTTGCACATCGGTTTGTCCAGATCGGAGTCGATCATGTCCTCCCAGCGCCAGCTTCCACTCTTCCACTCGCAGCATGTATTTGTGGCCATCTTTCAATCGGTGATCTGCACCTGGAAAATATTAGAAAAAAAAATACATCATGTGTTTTCAAATTTATGTCCATTACCGGTGGCACACTTACCCGAAGTGATGAATTCCGCACAGAGGAAAAGCACACTTCTGAATCTACCAGGAAAAACAATTCAAACAATGACAAGCAACTGGCTTTTCAATTAAATGAGAAGAAGACGACAATATCGCCGTCGTCACTTTTCCACCGCCGCCATGATGAATAATGCATGAGTTGACAGCAGTCAGGAGGCTCGCTCAACACGGGTTCAAGTAATGACATATTATGCTTGATTTAAGCATTTGATGGTTGGTATTCAGTGATGTCCATTTTAATGAAACATATGCTTGATGTAGACATCAAATCATTGTGAAACAACCAATTGAAGCGATTATGTCCAGCATGTCTTCGATGCTTGAGAGAACTATGGAGAAGGTTATATCAATCAGAGAACATTTCTGCCCGTGTACAATTCTTTCAAGGGTTCCTTCAGGAATTCCTCCAGAGAAATTCCACCAGGATTCCACATGGAAAATTATCTGATGTTGAAGAACCTACATTGAGGATTTTTTTTTGGAACTTCACCGTTATCATCCAATTTGTTAGTAAAATTATGTTTATTATCTTTATTTCATTGGATCTTGACCATTGATAATAAATTTATTTCAAGATTTTAGCTGTGAGATACCTTGAGCCTTAAATGAAATATGAATGCTGTCAAAACAAACATTTTACAAGAGTAGAACAAACCACTCATTAGCAAACTTTAGCTTAAGAAACTGTCATTCAGCTAGTTTTGTTGTTTTTTTTTTGGTTTTATGAAGTTTTAGGCTCTTAAACCATACCATTTGAGTATGGAGCGTATGCAGACATAATATTTGCTGTGATATCGTTCACCACCATTAACCGTTCGCCTCCGTCTTGTCTTCTGTAATGTTTATTCTCTTGTCCGCGCAAGTTCTTACATTTCCGCTTCGATTGATTGCATTCGAGGTCGATTAACATAAAGAAAGTACACAAATGCAGAATAATCTCCTCTATTTCGGAACTATTGATTAGTTGTTTTTTTTTCATTGATGAATGTGTATGATTTGCTGTGAGTCTGTTGGATTGATTTCGTAGTTTGTTTTTGTTGGTTATGTTCTGTTTGATTCGTTCTAGCTTCGTGATTCAAGGTGTAAAAATCTTTTGTCGTGTTCTGTCATTCGCGTTTCTCTTCCAATCACATCGGCTCAAATGCTTTATTTTCCGCTCTATTTTATTTCATTTAGTTTTTTTTTCTTCTTTTATCTAAGCATGTCTCTATAGAACTAGGTTTCAGCGCCTATTAATAAATGATAAACTTTATGTTACAGGATCCGGACCCCGCTTCGTCCATTCAAATGTTTCCATCGAAAAATACTCTCGTCGTTTTCTGTTCGGACTCGTCATTTTATCTTTTTTTTTAATGCGAGGAAGAAAATATCATCCTTGTCTGATTCCTCGATTTGATCCAGTTTTTATTACTCGTTTGATCCACACAGTTTGCTCAAATATTTCGTTCTTTGTTGTTTATTCGTCTTCAGATCATCGATCCTTTCAATTGTTTCAGTGTTTTGTAAATAAATCTGTCCCTCTGCCTATCGTTATTTAGCTATGCAATTACATTGATTTAGGGTTGTTGAATTAGACATAGTTTCGCAATTTAATTACTTCAACTTTTATTTTAGTTGGTTTTGCTAAAGAGTGATGGTCTGATTTAGATGATCTCATATGTGGATGACAACGATGATGGTGAAAACTGAAACGAACCGGCAGTGTGATTTCCATTGATTTTCTGTATGAAATGTGATGTGATTCGGATGACGTGACACATAATAACGAACAAACATTTCGAGTTTTCACCGCGATTTTCCGCGGGAAACGGGGATGTTTGCGATTTGAATCCTTTTCCACCTATCAGGATTAGTTAACAACAAAAGCAATTTCTTTACACGTTGTTGGCTCATGATTGTTGCTATATTGTAGTAATGTTGCTGCTCTACAGGGTTTTCTTCAACTAGAGGTTGTGCGACAAATCACATTCTCAATATACAGTTATCTCGTTACAGATAAGTAATTGGGTCATCGTTTCTTTTTTCGTCTGTTCATAAAAAACATCCAACATTGAATTTAGTCTGGTTGTTAATTGTTATGTGTTAGTAAACTTTTAGTTTTGCATTTTATTTTTTTTACGATTTTTGTGTGCTTTCCTTACAAGACAAGTGTTGAGAAGCGGAAACAGATAATTTCAACTGTACATGGTTTCGATAGAGCGTACTTAAAGCTACTTCTTGATTAGATAGAGATAGAGCAAACAAAGTGATATAAATGTAATCAACATGACTCATTTACACGGAAAGTTTCGATAATAAGCGTGCAACTTTGTGTGAGTGTGTTTTTTTTATCCGAAATGGGGTATCTTAAAAGCACTTTATCTTTTTTATTCGATAATAAAACATGTATTCTCAAAAAATATCATTACTCGTCTGAAAAGCAGCAAAGTATAACAAAATATCTTTTGTTATTTACGTGATTCTTTCGGGCTTACTCTGGTCGCGTGCAATCATGGATTTCTGTATAAAAAGCACCTCTTTTCCTCTGTATTCTTCTCTGCACAGGTCATTCCCATTCGTCCATTTGTTCTACTTATATAAAGCCTAGCATAGCTAATCCTTACCTTACTAATCTAATGTTCTGCATGCCTTTCCGATGAAGTTCTTGTTTCCTTTCTCCCAGTTTTTTTACAACAAGGCAAAAGCGAAAGCCTTTCTAGTGATTAGTCTGAAAACGCCCAATTGTTAATTGTTTATACTCCTAATCATAATTCTAAAGCAATTTTCAAAGATTAGAGTATTACAGTGTTCAATGACAACAGAAACAAGCATTTCTCAATTTTTTGTTTTTGTATTTTCATATGTTTTGTTTAGCTTACAAGTATGACCAATGAGGGGAAAGCAAACTTAATAGTAATGCTAATACTACTATACAAAGACCTTGTTTCGTCAAAGGTAATATTTGGACTAGGACCCTGTGTGTTCTTTCGTTTGCTAGGTTCATTCTAATCTCGACTGGTTTGCAAATAAAAAATAAATTGAGAAATTGAAAAACTTATACAATTTCCAAACGATGTTTTAACTTCGATGTGTAATGGACTGCTTCATGGAACAGACAAGGTCAATTTCAACCAAGACTGATGATGCCAAGAATCGCCAAATAAATGACCTTCCGTATCCTACACTACTCTGGATTGATCACCAGAAAAAGCTGTCCCAGTACCGCTTGATCAGATGCACATACAGGGGATAGACAAAATGATCGGGACAGGCAAAATGTTGCCTTCTCAAAAAATATTCAAATAGCTGTAACTTTTCGAAAAGTGCATCAAATATTCTCAAATTTTCACTGGAAGTGGATCAACTAGTTGTGCATTAGTGGACAAAATTTGAAAAAGATCGGGCTATTCTGCACGAAGTTATAAAGATTCTAGAAAAAGGTATATTTATCCGATAGCCAACTTTGAGCTGTTATATCTCCGGATTCAATGAACGGAATGCAATGAAATTTTGACCATTTACGACTTATATAATGAGCTCTGGAAAACGTTTGACTCAACTTGAAATTATTCACAAGAGAAAAAGTTATAGCGATTTCATTTACTTTATGATTTTTTAGTAAATTGGCCCATTTTTAATATGCATCCCAATACTTCTTCAATGAATTGCCAGCTATGTTGTTACTTTCTTTCAAAACATATTTATATTCGAGAAAATTAGAGGAAATATAAATGAATTATAATTAGCATCTTGAATTTTGAAACGATGTTGAAATTTAAGAAAATTTGATGATTTATTAGAAAAATAATCTAATCGTTATAATTTTCTTCGGTGTTAAGAATTTTAAGTTAAGTCAAAAGTTTTCCAAAGCTCTTTATATAAGTCATATATGGTCAAAATTTCATTGCATTCAGTTCATTGAATCCGGATATATAACAGCTCAAAGTTGGCTATCGGATAAATATACCTTTTTCTAGAAGCTTTATAACTACGTGCAGAATAGCCCGATCTTTTCCAAATTTTGTCCACTGATACATAACTAGTTGATCCACTTTCAGTAAAAAATTGAGAATATTTGATGCACTTTTCGAAAAGTTACAGCTATCTGAATATTTTTTGAGAAGGGAAAATTTTGCCTGTCCCGATCATTTTGTCTATCCCCTGTACACTGAAATGTAATGAGCTAACTGCTCACTATAAATAGGCATCTGTAGTGTAAAAGTGAAGACGATCTTCTTCCCATTGGTTAACCCTTTGGTAAGGATATCAGTCTCCCGCTTCTTCAATGAAACGTAGTTCAACTCGATGCTTCCACTGTGCACCAACTCTCTTACAAAGCTATGCTTGGGATCAGTATGCTTCAGCTCAATCCGATCCCTTGGTTCTCCCACCACCTTGATGGCAGATTGATTATCTCCGTAGTACGGAACCTGTGTGAAGATCTGGAAGTCCAATTCGTTGCGAAACTGCACAATCCATCTGCCTTCGCAAGTCGTTTCACAGTGCCTCGGTTGACGACAGTCAACCTCTCCAGAATCCGGCCGACCCACGACAAGAAACCATTCCTGGGCCCAGAACCTAATGGACAGAAAAATTTGGACGAAGGAAATTACTCTTCGAACATATGTACAGTTTGTTGTGTTGATGTGTGTCCCAGTGCTGCTCATTTGCATCTTTTTCACTGAACTGCGACATCAATCCTTTCCACCACAACGCCTCTTCCACCGCAGCTGCTGACAATACCATGTATATCGCCTCACACGTTGAGAGCACCAGAATACTGCTCCTCCTTGCAGCAGGAATACGTACCCTCTCTCTCGTTGCCATTTGGCCTTGGTAGGGCGACTAGTTCCCATGCATCGGAATAATCAAAGAACTTAGAGTCGTCGGCCGCAGAATACTTCAGTGTTATCGTTTTTTATCCCTTCCTGTTAACGGAAGGGGTGCTTGACTGTTCCACACTGCTTCGGTCTAAAAAAAAGCAAGTGTTGAAACGACTTAGGAAGTTCACAACGAAAACTATATCCTGATGCGCACAGCATCCTGATACAGCACATTCTTCATCCGAAGTCTTCTGGGATCACTCCTTCGATTGCTTATCTGCGGTGTTCATCGGAGTTCTTCGGAGTTGTTCAGGACTGCATTTTGTAAGAAAATTAGCATGTCCTAAACATACACTGGATTGGTTAAGACCGTAAAGCGCCTTGATCAAGTGATCAAGCTCCTGCTCCATGTCTATTTCCTCTTCTAGATCTTCTTGGAAAAACGTGGGAATGGCATCTATAGGATCCACTGGGGGAGATTGTAATCTGCTTCGAAGGCGAACAATTACCGTGAACTGTGACGAACGACCGTGGAACAGGTCTCATCGTAGTTCATCCCCTTCCGGCTGCGAGAATGTACCTCTTGATCAAAAAGTGAGCTGATGATATGATATGATACATAGATATCATATGGCAGACCTGCTTTTCGATAGCTGCGTCAACTTCTAGGTGTTGTAGTACTCCTGCATTGACGTTTTCCAGCGTCCAGTCGCCTCTGGAGAGTATCTTCTGGTGCATCACCGGATCATCGTTGCTCTTCTCTATCTTCGGCGTGCGTTGCAAATTCCGTCATTCCACTGAACTGACCCTGGTTGGCGGTACTCGTGGACATCTCGATACCATCGGCATCGGTACAACGGGTGGTTGACACAAACACCTCTATTCTTGCCTCTATTCCATAACTGAAAATCATCAGACTTGCCTGGTGGAGCTTGTGATCCCGACCACTGCTCCTCAACATCTGTGGATTTGAAGATTGTTACGGTGCGGTGGAAGCACGGAGGTTATTTAACGGTATTTGTTACTCTCACTGCCACTGTCTTCATTAGCATCGTTTTTTACAGTTTATATCCTTTTACTGCGGTTGTAGCGGAGATTCTTCAGGAGATAGGGAAACAACTTCCTCGATGTCTTGCTGCAGCATCGTACGTCAAACTTCCTGCTTTGCTTCATTTGATTCTCGTTTGCTTTCGTTGATGAACGTCACCTCTTGGCTGCTTGATGATGTTCGTAGATATTGGATCGTATACAGCAGTGCACTCGTGGAACGACGAATCCTCTGCTTCGGCTTCGGAATGAATACCATTGTTTTGGTTCCGAAAGCCCTCACATGAGACAGGTTCAACTTCGTTCCCGTCCAGGCTTCTTCGGAGGAGTAGGGGACCAATTCAGCAAACATACGACCGCCGAGACAGTTTCCGCCCAGAATGCTTTCGGTAGTCCTACTTCGAACAACATGCACCGACTACGCTTCACAGTCGATCGGTTTGCAAACTCCCATTCGTCTGGTCCAAAGTGTAGTCGTTCGCCCTTTGGTTTAGTCATGGTGGCAGGTAACGTGCAAGCTTGCACCTGAATCGAAGACCCGCTGATTCTAGTCGCTGGCGCTGAACGTCGGACGGAAGCAACGTGCCCGAGCTTGTGGCATTTTCGATACTTCGGAATTCTAGGAAGATCCACTTTCTTGCAACATTCCTGCTACTGCTTTTACCGGTATTTAGTGCCGAATCCACGTACGGAACCTGGAATTCTTGGAGCAATTTCCTGAGCTATTCCTGAGCTCTCCAGGACCATGGTCATGGGACGATACCGTCGCTAATAGGTGATGACGGAGATTCAATATGGCATTTTTGTTAATTAGATATACTAATCTAAGGTCGAGATCTACACTATGGTGACGTGGACCACCAAAGGTGCTCGGATAGGATTTGAAGAACACTGGACTAGACGATAGACTTGGTGTTATAACCACGAAGGCCACAGCGCCACGCCAGCATGAAATACTTCCTTAATTTGCTCTAGTCATAGGCGGGTTTCAACGAAATTTTTCTGCCAACAATCCCTCCATTCCTCTACCGAAGGTGTTAAGGAGTCAACGCTACCAACACATCTCCTAAGCATGGCAATTTTCGAACCACGATCGTCTGTTCAACAGCTTTTTGCTACTTCAAGCCTAGCGTTGGACGGCTTACCACCGAGGAGGCGAGTTTCTACCTGACACCCCGAAGCCTTTCGTTCGTCAACTTGGAAATAAGCCAAGGATTCCTGCGGAAATCGTTGAAACCTTCTGCTCGGCGACCAGTTCCAGACCATGACCATGTTCCACGCACCGGTGAATGCCAACCGTCTCATTCATTCAACGTTGCCACTGGTAGAGGCACCTGAAGATCCCACTGATCAACGGGAGATCAGTATAAGCAGAACCCATTTTCCTGGACTAGAGGATCTACCACCATAATCCGCTATGGAGTGCCCGTCATAGGTGGTCGAATCGAATTTGGAGTACCCATCATAGGTGGAGAGACTAAGCGGATCGTCCACCTCCGTAAACAGACTAGACTACCCGGCATCATCGGCAACCAGAAGAGAAGGGAAATCCAACCTGTCAAAGGTGAGCTCGTCACTCCTTTGGGGGAATACGAGAAGAAGTAACTACAGAGAATTTTGGACCATATCCCGGCATAGGATCTTGAGGAACGCACAGGATGAGCTGCAGATGAACTTTGGCCGGTTGCACGCGCACAGAAGCGCTGCTAAGGATAGATTATGAGCTCACTGTGAGCCAATTCGATGAATCAGGAGAAGCTATCTGACAATGCCTATGTAAAACCAGTACTACACGTTAATAAATAAGTGGATGACTCTGGATAAACATGGACTAGGATCAGCTGTGCAGACATTAAGGTCAGATGGTTAGTGGATTGTACTGTGGACGCGATCAATCGTACACTGAGTAGCGGAGATCATCTCATGGGATCTCCCGTTTTGCGTACACAAAAGGCAGTGTTTTTGGAAGATTCCATATTCGGCACCAGGAGGAGTCTATCACATAGCAACAACTTCAGTCGCACAGTCTACAGCTGTCAGAAATCACTGCGACATCCAAAAACCAACCAAAACTCTTTAGAGGGAACTCGATAGCTCGACGCCGCATCACGCAACGAGAGCTTACTAACCATCCAGCGAGGATCGACTCGGAATGGAACAGACCTTTCAACCAGACAAAAATTGCACTGGCGAAGCTCTCCAGTCGTGTCTGTGTGGGTATGTTGAAAACTCGAGCGATATCCGTCCTGACTACCCAACAAACCAACGAGGACTGCCGACCTTCAGTAGAAACTCGAAATCATCAACATTCGTAGTGTATTTACGAGGAGTTCTCCAACGTGTACAGAGTAGCATCACTGATTAAGAAGACGCTCCACTGATTCTGACGCATCAACAGTCCGAGACCTGCTGTGGTCGTAAACACCGTCCGGAGTCCGTTCAGGAGGTGGACTTATATCAGTAAAGTAAGGAACTTAGTTGTATTGCATATACAGTAACGCACACTTGCTATCCAGAATCCACTCAGAGAAAACATAATGAGCCATCCGGGACGAAGCAGCCATATCGTGCCAAGACTTGCACCGAGATCAACCGTGAGGAACCAAGAGCTCACTCAAGAGGAATTCTTTGTATACCTACTTGCCTATGCACACTGCAGCACCTGACGAGCAACCCAACTTCACTACAAAGTTTTACACCATGCCGATCTGAATAAAGGCAGCGTACCAGATAGAACCTCGCAATATGACTACTACCGAACTCATAGCAACATCGAAGGTATCATAGTCTACTCAGGAGTTATCTGGTTATCTGGTATGCCGAGAGTGGAACATCTTCTTCACGCTGCGACATTAATCGCACAACCGGAGTTTGCTGATAGGGAGGACTTCTTGCCGTTCCGTGGAGAATACTAGGACATACAAAGCCATCACATGTAGCGGTTACCAACCGGGTGGAGCCTGGTAAGAAGAACCTCTTCAATATATCGTCATGTTGCAGATTTAAAATGGCGATTTTGATTGGATACTGATCAACTTCTTCGGGATTGGCTTTCTAAGTCATTAAGTCAAGACAAGTATTTCAAAGTATTGCAACGTTTCGGCCTTTTTGTAGTGACCTTCTTCAGGAACTGTATTGTCTACCCTCTACAGTAACTGTCATGAATAATTTCTCCTGACCATGGGGGTTACCATGCCTGCTGATCGCTAATATAACATTTTTGTTTTTGTTTGACTCCACAAAATTGTTATATTAGCGACCAGCAGGCATCATACAGAGAGATAATCTAGAACAAAAATGAACGAGATCGCATAGATAGGGAGATATCGACATATAGAGAGGTGAAATGTACGTAGGTAGAAGTGACCGTCAAAACCATCGGGATAGGGAGAGATATCGAGATGTGGAGAGTTGAATGTATACGGAACTCTGCTGAAGGTAGCTAAAACGGGAAAGTTACGGTGGATCACGGTATGTTGTGTGAATACCGAACAATAACCGTACAAAGGTCGTATTCGAAAGTATATGGACGACTGGGAAATCCAAGAGATTCTCGATAACGACTGAGGAGAATAGGATAAAGGAGGATTACTATTGTTGCATGGCATAGTATTCTTGCAAAGTCAATAGGGTGTCCGTAAAGGATCGTTACATCAACCAGTCATGCCTAGTAGGATAGCCTTCCATGAACGGCCGTCTATCAGTGTACTGGTGATATTGGCTGATGGTGAACGTGATGTCGAAAACCACAGCTGACCAATGATGTTTGTTAGCATAGAGGTAGTCAAGGATGCTTTCACTCACCTGGCAATCGTTTAACTTAATTGTCTATAACTCAGTTCAGAAGCTT
The DNA here is from genome assembly GCF_035046485.1 of Aedes albopictus. Taxonomy (NCBI): domain Eukaryota; kingdom Metazoa; phylum Arthropoda; class Insecta; order Diptera; family Culicidae; genus Aedes; species Aedes albopictus. Next base: position 90,447,991 of record NC_085136.1, read on the forward strand.
GTTATTACAATGTGATATTCAGCAAACTTGTAGGGTAGTGTCGTAGTGTTTTTCCTACAATTATAACCAAAGGTACTATATTCTAATTCTCATATTTATGGCGTAAGAACGCTAGTATTACCTACTCATACTAAACGATCGAAAAATTCAATAATTTAGTAACAGTAGGTGGTACTACATGTGGTACTAACACTTTTACGCCTTAAATATAAGAGTTAAAATATGGCGCCCTTGGTAATAATTGTAGAAAAAATACTGCCCACAAGTTTTCCGAATATCACATTGCAGTAATAAGCTGCAAATGAATTAAACGATTGCCAAGTGCGTGAAAGCATCTTTGGATGTAGTATGTATCGAGCCTTTAGATACTAGAAAGAGTGGCCGTCATTCTATGTAATCTAGACAAGGTTATAGAGAATCAGCCCTACGAGGTATTCAATAAGTTATGGCCTCAGAAGTAGTTCCTGTCTTGTCTTTCTAGAGAACGCATCATTTACGTGCTGCAGAAGGAAGTCATCGGGTAACGCACCATGGGATACGATAGCGAGCGACAGCGATAGCAGTAGAGAAGAAGGACGTTGGTATGTTGGTAGGATAGAACTAGAGACAAGCACAGATAGGCAATTGACAGCTACTAGATAGAAATCTAAAAAGGGAAGCTGGGGCTTGCTCGATACTCCTGGGAGCAATGGCTACAGATGAAAAGGGAGCATCTATTAAATACCTCACGAGAAATAGGGGAATTTTCTATTAACTGATTCCTACTAAACTGACATTGCTATCTTTCCATAATCGCTATCGTTCGCTATGGGATCCTGGGCTGAGTTACCGAATAACTCCTTTCTGCAGCACGCAACTGATGTATCGATCTCTAGAAGAAAACACACAGGAACCGCTTCCAGACTCATAACCTACCTATTAAATACCTTAGTATGCTGATTAAGGTGGCCCACAGTTATATGAAAAACAAAAATTTCGAAAAATGCCAAGCCTTACCTCCTAAATCAGTTGTTTTGGACTCCCAGAAGCTACGTTCAAAATTTGAGCAATATCAATTAAGCCTAAGGGGGCGCTCAAAACGCTTGAAGTTTGTATGGGAAAACTGAGCCAAATGTATGCAGAAATTTTAAGTTTTCGAATTTTGTCGCTAGGTGGCGCTGTAAGCGTTCAATAATCAAACCCTTTGGTATTATTGTAGGTGACTATATGCCAAACAACTTTGTTGAAGACCGCAAAGTGATCCAACGTTTGTGAAAAAAGTTATACCCTAGGTAAAGTGAGGATAAACTTAATTTTTGTTTTTCCAATACACGTAAAGGAATAATATCAATAATGAAATCTCAATACTTTGCCTCACTTTGCCTAGGGTATAACTTTTTTCACAGCCGTTGGATAACTTTGCGCTTTTCGACAAAGTTGTTTGGCATATAGTCACCTACAATAATACCAAAGGGTTTCATTATTGAACGCTTACAGCGCCACCTAGCGGCAAAATTCGAAAACTTAAAATTTCTGCATACATTTGGCCCAGTTTTCCCATACAAACTTCAAGCGTTTTGAGCGCCCCCTTAGGCTCAACCGATTTTGCTCAAATTTTGAACGTAGCTTCAAAACAACTGATTCAGGAGGTAAGACTTGGCATTTTTCGAAATTTTTGCTTTTCATATAAGTGTGGGCCACCCTAATGCTGATTCTTCATAACCTAGTCATGAAACCAAAGCGAATGGCTACTTTCACTATGCTAACCTAAGGGTCTGCTACGGATTGTGTGTCGTTGATGCTCTTAGTCAGTAAATCTATCGTTTTTGATGGGTCTTAGGTATCGAAATCATATATTGTTGCTGAACAGCAGTGTCACTTAGTGTTCCAGTATCTCAGATGCTTGCTGTATGGTACTGCGCGCCAAAGCCATGAGATCACACCAAGGGGCGTTGTAGGTTTTTTGACACATAATCACCGACGATTTATAAGGAGACACTGTCAGTTCGATTTGGTTACGACCTTAGAGGCGTTCGGCCATAATACAACAGACGTAGCGTTACGCCATTGGCGCACTAGGTTTTAATCTCTGAGAACCATCTGTCACTGAGCTGAGCTAATAAGGATTCGATCCTCTTCCAAAAAACAGTCAATTTCCCACGAACACATCGAACTAAGAACTCAACAGCGAACTAAAAATTAACCCAACGGAAATAAATCTTCAAAACTAAAATCAATAAACAAAAACCCACTAGAACAAGCGAAAAAAAAATAACAAAAAGATCGTTTGTAAAGAATTTCTTTATTACAAATAAAATTGTGAACATTTAGCTTTGATTTTCGCACTAAACAATTAAAACTACGCAGTGATAATAATAAAGATTCGAAGGAATTCGCGTGATACTTTCCATCAGCATCACCATCATTAGTGTTATACGGTCAGTTTGACCAAACAAAAACGAAAAAAAAGAAAAGAAAAGTAGAGAATTGCATTCTAACGTTTTAATCATCGTTTTCGTACGTTCTACCCCGCGCGAATGGGGGCATTTCCCTCCAAGAGTAGATTTGCATTTAGGGGACGTAAACATATAAAATATATAGCTTTTGTTTTGTTTTCTAAAAGTAATAATAGCAGCACTTGTTGTTTGTTTTGCTTTATATACAGACATGTCGGTCCATCTCTCTCGTTTTCTCTCTCCCGCTTGTTCGATCGGATTGTTTTGCAAGTATTCGTTTTTTTATGTCGTTTCAAAGAGTGTTTGTGAATGTTTGTGATGTCGATTCTTTTCGGGCTGCCACCCTATCTCCAAGAGGGGTGGTTTCTCATTCGTGCTTTGTGCTAACCATCGTTTCCTTTTCTCGATTGTTCACATCATTCCAATTTGTTTGCACTAATTTTATCATCCTGGTATAAAATTAACAACAACCTAGGGCTTTCGACTTTTTTTTCCGAATGTGGCAGCTTTTTAGTTTTTGGATTCTGTCCCATAGTAGTGGTACGAGAGCGGAGAGAGTGGATCATTTTTGTTTTGTTTAATAAACGTTCTTTTTTTAGAGATTTCTTAAGCATATACAACTAGTACAACTAAACAAAGAGATTCATTCTTACTGGACGAAATTGATTCATGAATAATGGTAGTTGCAAGTTTCTTTTCACAGACGGGGGTACGTCAAAAACAGAAAATAATCAGATCTAGTAAGCGACGCTCAGAACAAACATGTACTGTATAACAGTTTACCAAGCCACGGGCGTAGCCAACTTTTTCCTTTCCTTTAGCTCACTCTACTAAAAACACGAGAAAGTGTGAGATGAAAGGGAGGGCGAATGTCCCCTCCCTTCATCGAGTTTGTTTAGGATAATGAGCAATGAAAAAGGAAAACCTGGCTACCTGCCGTATAACATGCCAAAACTGTTATACAATTTGGAATCCACGCTAACAAATTTCAACTCAAAACCTGAGATAATTTTACACAGATTGTCCCACTTCAAGTGAAAAAAAAAATGAGCAAAAAGAATACTCGATCGCTGTGTAAAATTAGCTCAAGAATTGATAGAAACTTACTAACGCGTGTTTGTCTAACGTATGAGATAAACTTAAACAAAGGAACGAAAGGAAATTAAAAATAATCCTAATCGGACCGGACTACAAGTCAAAGTAGGCGTTACTGCAGGGTTTTTAAGCAGAATTATAGCTGCAACGGAAACCGACCGAACTCTTTGAGAGTCGATCGTCGGCGTCCATTTTTCCAGATCATCTCGATGCGACAATATTTTTACGGGGGAATTTTAAAGCACGTGTAGATGGAGACGGCTCTCTCTCGTTTTCTAAAGAGTCACGAGAAGAGCCCGATCATTCACTCGCTGCGAAATGGAAATTGTTGTAGTTTTGTACTGAGATTGTTATATAGTAGTAGTCGTAAAGTGATTTTCCTGTTTTCTAATAAATGAATGCAGTGGAGATTTCCAGTTTGATGCTTGATTTTCGTTAAAAATTTGCATTGAACACATTTGTTTTGAGTTTCATTATTCCTTTTTTGCAAAATAAAAAAAAACAGTGATGGAGTCATGTTGCGATGTAACCACGTTGATCATCAATATGAACGATTGGAACAGCCCGCGTAATAATCGAGCCCATCACCCAGCTCGGGCGTACGTCTTAGTCTATTGTGTTGCATAACGGTAATCAGATTAGTTCAGAAAAGAACATTAAAAATTCTCCAAAAATTAATTGTTGCAAGTGTGTTTGTGTACGTGATGTATGTTATTTCTCACGATTTGCTGTTCAGTGCTCCTGTTTCCAGCGGTGATTCGGTCATCCCGGGCAGCTTTGCAGGAGAATGAAATGCAGCAACGGTCGTTTTGACGCACTCAGCTACACTAGCGGTCGTTTAGACGTACGTTGCCATGCCAGCGTTAGCTCCTTGCAGCGAAGGATTCTGTGGCGTTGACTGAGCGCTGACAGGTGGCTTCCCTGGCACGTACTGACCAATAAACGACCCATCTTCAGTGAATTGACCGCCTAAAAGTATGAAAAACAGTTATTTTTCAAGCTCACTGAATTCTCGAACCAAATTGAACTAAAAATCAACAACTAAAATTACCTTCGGAACAAAAGAAACTAAAACTGCATCCGAAACTTATTAAGCTGCCCGGTAGCAAGTGAACAGCAAACTCACATGACGTCGAATAAATTACAAATAATTTACAAAACAAAAATGAAACTATAAATTATGCTGTCAAAATTCAAACTCTCAAAAACTTACTTAACCAATAGTAATTGCTAAAAACAAAGCGAACAACGTTCCTCCTAAACATAAAAAAATACGTTCGACCCTGCCTACGTTTGTGATTTCGTTTGATTTTCGCTCCTACATAGTACAGAAAATAAAAGAATACTCGAAAAATTTAACCCTACATCTCCTGCGTTACAGTTCAATACATTTCTGGCTAGTGTGTTGTGTGATTTAATTGGCTTCTCGTCACGATACAACTGTTGCGTTGTATGCCTCGCGTCCTCCACTATTATTAAAATCATGATAACAATTCAGGATTTTCCCTCCTGTTTGGAACGATCCCAATATCATCTTTCCTACTAAATCGATCGTTCGCTACCGAAGCTACCTAGAAGGTACCTAGAGTCACTAGACTCGGACTAAAGGAAACTTCTCCTTTTTGTTTGTTTGTGTTGTTTCTCGCTGCCTAATATGTATAGAGAATAAGGAAACCTAAACTAAAGTCGCAAACGCCTGTGAGTTGCTGTCCGCGTTCTTGCCCTTTCGGCCGTACTGTCCGATGAAGGAACCGTCCTCATTCATACCTTCTAAAAAAATTGAATTGAGAGAAAAAGAAAGAAAACAAATCGGAAACAAAAAGAAACAATGGTAAATAAAAAAATAGTATAAAAATGTGCTGAAAAACTTAGAATGTACTAAAAACCGTTATCAAAATTTGATTAGCAAGGTTTGCAACAGATGAAATTGAGTCAATAGTCGTTTTATCGTTGACTTTACTGCACAGGATCAGCAGTTGCGAAAAAATATCATCTAATGAGATTGGTTTTCTAATTTCCCTTACTAAACTGAACCATACGGCCAAGTTCGAGGTAATTAGGCTGACAAGAGCTAAATAAAAAAAAAAAGAAAATTGCGTTAAGTACTGTTCCGTCTTCACTGAAGACGACCTTACAGTTGAGGTCGAAATACGTATCTGTCAAAGGATGCAAATTCTTAGTGGAATTCAAAGGAACAGTACTTAACGCGATTTTCTTTTTATTTACAGATAGGGTATGTGTTCCATCAGTAATCTCACGCTCCCATATTCATCCTATTCGAAAACAAGCGATTACGGCACCGATTGATTCCGTTCTTTTTGTTTTCATGGGTGCTCACTTCTAACAAAAAATACAAAAATAAGAAACAAAACAAACAGCGCCTCAATCCTTTGTTTTTCGTAAGATGAAAATGGGAGCCACATGCTTAAGAAGGGAACCAATACCCTATTCCCCTAACAAGTCCAGGTTAATCATCATGACAAGAGCTGCTTCATGGCGAAGAAAACAACTCTGCCGAAAATACCTACCTGTATAGAATGACCTTTCGCCTATAATCGATTTGATAACATTTTCGGAATGAAAACGTGGAACGAGGTCACGAATTCTTTTTTAAGGCAAGCAACGACTAGGTTTGTTTTCGGCGAACCTGCTGCTTTAGGACACAATAGTCGCATGTCTCGATGCAGTTTGGAACTATCCAAAGCTTCTCATACTTAACATGTTAACAGATGTAATAGTCACCTAAGATGTCACATATTGCATTGAAGCTTGGTTATCGATACAACTTGGAAGTCTATGGTGTAGTTCTAAAAGATTTCTACGATGCAGGTCTCCACCACATCTGATAATTTCCTAAAGATAACAAAATTTTTTTTTTTTATTCTTGATCACTTAACCTAATTTACAGCTCTATTGTCCACCAGGGTACTACGTGAGCGATTTCATTTGACAGCTGCACTTACATTTTGTACAGCGCCTAGATGTATTCTATTCTATTCTACAATATTGAACTGGTTGCCTTTCTGCTGCTTTCACTTTTCTACTCTATGGTAGAATGATGAGCACAAGGATAATGATTCCTTTCCGGTCCGATTGGGGGTCCATTATGAGTAGCAGTACGCCGATGTCCAGGTATCCGGGTCCGTTTGAGCCAAAGGGCTCAGAAGAGGGTCAGTGTCAGTCGCTCTCGGGAGAAGAGCAACTGACGAAAAATTGCAAGTGCCGGGCTGGGAATCAAACCCATGACCATCCGCATATGAAGCGAACGTGTGTACAACTACGCCACGGGCCCCGACAACGATAACAAAATTATCTAGTCCTGGATGGAATATCGAGAGGAATCCCGGGAAAAATCTCTCAAAGAATTCCGGGAGAAACCCCTCAAGAAATCCTGGATGAAATTCCTGGAGGAATCTCGGGAGAAAGGTATCACGGGATGCATTCTTAAAGGAAACCCAGGAAGAATCAATGAATGTATAACGGAATAAATTTTTGAAGGAATCCCTGAAAGGATCCTGGAGGAATCACAAAATGGTCCTCTAAATGAATCTCAGGAGAAATAACTGACAAAAATGCCGAAAGAGAGTAATCAAGAAAGGACTTTCAGAGGGAATCTCTGGATAAATCATAAAATGATTAAGTTGTAAAAGACGAACCCGGTTAGAATGGTGCTTCGAATCCAGTTTGACTTTCTATTCTACAGAATTGTAACTTGTTCTGTAGCTTAGTTGGTTAAAGCGCCGGACTAGCGATAGCGGAGTCGTGGGTTCGAATCCCACCAAAACAAGTGGTAATTTTTTCACAAATTTATCTCTCAATTTGCTAATTAAACGTACTTTGCCTAAAAATACTTCAAGTTTTTACGTCTAGTTCTGGAAGAATCTTTGAAAGAATAGTCGAGTCGAATGAATCTCGGGAGGAATGTCTAAAGACAGCCTGGCAAACATCAATAAAGAAATCCCAGAAGGAACCAAAGAAAGAATACCAGGAAGAAAACCTTGAATGAAGTCCGAAAGAAATTCTTAAAAGACACGGACACGTTTAGTACTTCCAGTGAGCTATTCGCTCTTTGATGGAAGCACGACACTAGACAACGGACTAGCATGCAACGCCCAGTGGCACAGCCGAAAACTTTTCCTGACAGCTGCGGCGGGAATCGAACCCACGCTACTCAGCACAATGTGACTAAATGCTTGGTGAAACTAGCCGCACGACCACGAAGCCACAATCCTTAAAGAATCTTGGGAGAAAGCTCAGGAAGTATCCTGGTGGAAGGTATCCTGAGAGAAATCCCTAAACTAAAGGAATGCCATGAGGAATCCCTGCTGGAATGCCAGAAAATAACCATGAAAGAATCCCTGAAGAAATCTTTGGAGGAATCCAGGGAGAAATCCTGCAGCAATTCCCGGAAGAAATACCTGGACGAACCCTTAAAGAATCCAGTAGGAATTCTGACATAAATCCCTCAAGGAATGCCGCGAGCAATCTCTCGAAGTATTCCCAAAGGAGATGATTCAATAAAGGAGTCCTGAGAGAAATTTCTGAAGGAACACTTGGGGGAAGCCTGGAAGAAATTCCTGAAGGACTCCCAGGAGAAAATTCAGGAAAAAAATCTGAAGAGATACCTGAAGGAGTCACTGAAGAAATCCCAGAACAAACCCTAAATAAAAGCCTGGGAGAAATCCCCGAAAAGGATCTTTGAAGGAATTGACAGAATCACGGGAAGAATCAATAAAAGAATCACGGTTGAAATTTCTGAAGGAATCCCTGAAAGCATGTAGGAAGAGTCTGATACCTGAATACCTGAAAAATGTCAGAAGAAGTCCTCGGAGAAATCAAGAAAGGACTCTCAGACGAAATCCGTAGGATCCCCAGATCCCCAGAGGGAGTATAATCCATGGAAGAATACCTGAATCAATCTCGGGTGAAATCCCCGATGCAATCTCGGGAATAACCCGTGAAAGAACCCCGGAAGAAATCCCTAAAGGAATACCGAGAGAAATCTCTGATGAAATGCCGGAAAATATCCCTGAAGGAATCAATGAAATAATCCCAGAAGTAGTTACTAATGGAATTCCAGAAATAATCCTTGCTGGTATCCTTGACAAAACTTTAAAAGAATCCTAGAAAGAATCCCAAGAGAAATCCCTAAACAAAACATTCCGAGAGCACTCCCAGAAAATATCCAGGAGAAATCTTCAAAGGAAACCCTAAATGAATCTCGGGAGGAATACCTGAAAGAATTCCGGAAGCAGTCTCGAAAGAAAACCCGGGAAGAATCCTCAAAAGTATCTCTGAATGAATCTTGTGAGGAATCCCTAAGGAAACCCGGGAAAAAACATTGGAGAAATCCCGGATCTTTGGAAGGAATCCTGCAAGCAAGCCCGGAAGAAATCTCTAAAAAAAAACTTGGGAGAAATCCAGGAAGAATCCTGGAGGAATCTCTGATGGATTCTCAGGAATAATCCATGAAAGAACCCGAAAGGAATTCCGGGAGAAATCCCTGAAGAAACACCGGGGGGAATCCCTGATTAAACTCGGGAGGGATACCTGAAAGAATTCCGGAAACACTCCCGGGAGAAACCAATTAAGAAATCCCGGGAAGAATCCTCAAAAGTATCTCTGAATGAATCTTGTGAGAAAATCCCTAAGAAAACCCGGGGAAAAACAATGGAGAAATACCGGAACCTTGAAAGGAATCCTACAAGCAAGCCCGGAAGAAATCCCTGAAAAAATCTGGTGGATTCTCGGGAATAATCCGTGAAAGAATCCGAAAGGAATTCTGGGAGAAATCCCAGTAGGAACACCTGGAGCAATCCAGGATGGAATGACGTAAAGTATTCCTGAAGGAATCACGGGAGAAAACCCGGGAGGAATCAAGCATTTCTGGATGAATCCCTCACGGAGTCCCTGAAGGAATCCCAGCAGAAATCCCTAAAGGCAACTCGAAAAGGGTTAATGGATGAAGCCTGAAAAGATTCCCGAGATGAAATGACTGAAGCAATTCGGAAAAATGATGGAAGAAATCCCTGAAACTGTCCCGGTAAATCTCAGCAGGAATCTCTGAAGGAATCCCGTGATGAATCCATGGAGGAGTTCTTGATGGAAACTCAGTAGAAATGTTAAAAGGAATCCCTGGAAAAATCCTAAATGAATCTCGTGAGAAATCAATGAAGAAATTCCGGATGGCATCTCTGGGAGAATCCCGGAAAGAAATCCGGGAGGTATTCCTGAAGGAATTCAGGAAAAAAGTCCTGAAGATAATATAGAGAAATACCTGCATTAATCTCGGAAGACACCCCTAAAACCATTGATCCCGAATGGAATACTCTGGGTCGAATTCCTACAGTTTCCTAGGGAGGTGAAGCCTGGTAGGAGAATCCATAGAGAAATATTGGGAGGAATTGTTGAATATTTGCAGCCAAAGGAGATCGTGCCTTCACAAGATCCAATCCAACAGATAGCTCTGGCTGAACAATCCACGTCGTTCTCCAGTCACATCAACTTGCAGCACGGCAGATAGCGACGACAATCCAATCAACTGGCCAAGTGGTCAATGGTTATCAATAGCTATTAACAACGACCTATTGCTGCTTGTGGCTACAACATGAACGTTGAAAACCTAATACGAGTTCAGCAATGTTTGTCAGATTACGCGAAAGAGTCAGTTTTGAGCAAATTTCAGCAGTCAGCGAGCGCTGCTATCGAGGCTACTGAGACGCTGCGTAGGGCCGACCAGAGCTTTCACTCAAAAACCTTTCGAAGATTTTCGGGCGCGCTTCATAGAGAAGGTCAGACCATCGCCGGTTACTGAAGTTTGTTGCGGTTCGAAAGCGAAATTTTGACTTTGAGTGATCCTCTCAGTACTGAGATGGGTCCCGATAGAATAACTACATTACAATGAAGAACATTGGCCGGAAAATCGTCAAAATATTTCGATTCAAGGGCAACTTTGTCAGTCCATACGCACTGGTCGTCAGTCCCGCTAATTGAGCCCACAAGATTCAGCCGTTACGAGGCAAGATGACGCAGATGGCCGTCATCAGTGGAGCTTGTGGAAAGTAGACCAAGCTGACTGCTTTCCTGGAGAAACTGCGATCCAAGCCAAGTTCGATCTTCAGAGTGTGACCATTTCTGAACGACCAAGGGACACTTCAAATGTGTGACCACATATGCGCGAAATTCGGCAACTGTTTGAACTGCCAAAGCTGCGAAGTCTTGTCCAGAAGATTTCAAGGGGATATGCTTTTTGTCGCGCGAAGAAACCTTGTCAGCAACCTCCACCAAATGGCTTCGCTCCAGCGATTCACATGCGTTTGGACTAGATTCTGGTCCAACGCATGTTAATCGCTGGACGAAAGCTTGTAGCCGGAGAATTCCTCGTCAGATTTAGAATGAACCAAGCGAAACGATGGCTAGCAGTATGCACTTGCCTGACGGTTCGTGCGGTGCACATCAAGGTAGTCCACTGAATCCACCGAGAGGATCCACCAGCTCAAATCAACTGCGACAACGGAACGTGCTTCCAGGATGCGAGCAAAGATTTAGAGCAGCAGCGTAAGATTACAACTTTTTGAACAAAATGGTTCTAGACATCATAGAGAGCCGTGAATTCGAAAAAGATCATAATGGTGGCTCCAAAGAGGAACCCTAGCACGTCAACCAGGCAGGGTGGATAATACTCCCCAAAATCAGAAGAGTTTTGGAACATACTTCAGGTGATGTGTTGCTTCTACCTCATCGAGAGGGAGCAAAAATACCTCCGGTGGCGCCCAACATGGACGATAACTGGGAACGTCTCGTACACTTGGCGAAAATCGCAAATAGACTGGTAGCGGACGCTCTTCGAATACCAGGCAGTGAAACCCTGGCAACAATCTTAGTGGAAGCCGAGTTCATCATGTATTCCAGACCTCTCACCCACATTCCTCATTAGTCGGCGGATGAAGAATTGCTCACTCCTAACCACATTCTGTTGGGCAGCTCTGGTGGCCTGAAGTTTCTGCCATCCGAGTCAATGCTACAGTGCGAATACGTACGGAGTAACGCAAAACTTGGCTTAATCGTTTTGCGTCGAGTAGGTGGAACGGCGCGTCATCAGTGGAGGGTTCGTCGACGTGTAGAATAGATTACATACATACATTTATTTGTTCAACATCATTACGACAAGACATAATCAACAATAGTACGTCACAATACTCGGTTTGTGGCTGCCGCTCTCCATCCTCGGTCGCGCCCAATGCTCGCCAAGTCACGCTCCACCTGGTCCGCCCATCGTGCTCTTTGCGCTCCACGCCTTCTTGTGCCAACCAGATCCGTTGCAAACACCAGCTTTGCAGGGTTGTTGTCCGGCATTCTTGCAACATGCCCTGCCCAACGTATCTTTCCGGCTTTGGCCACCTTCTGGATGCTGGGTTCGCCGTAAAGTGCAGCGAGCTCGTGGTTCATCCTTATCCGCCACACACCGTTCTCCTGCACACCGCCGAAGATCGTTCTTAGCACGCGTCGCTCGAAAACTCCGAGTGCTTGCAGGTCCTCCTCGAGCATGGTCCATGTCTCGTGCCCGTAGAGGATCACCGGTCTTATTAGCGTTTTGTACATGGTGCATTTGGTGCGTGGGTGAATCTTTTTCGACCGCAGTTTCTTCTGGAGCCCGTAGTAGGCCCGACTTCCACTGATCATGCGCCTTCGAATTTCTCGGCTCACGTTGTTGTCAGCCGTCAGTAAAGATCCGAGGTAGACGAATTCCTCCACCACCTCCAAAGTATCCCCGTCTATCGTAACATTACTACCCAGACGGATCCGGTCGTTTTCGGTTCCGCCTACCAGCATGTACTTTGTTTTTGAGGCATTCACCACCAGTCCGACCTTTGCTGCTTCGCGTTTCAGGCGGGTGTACAGTTCTGCCACCGTTCCAAATGTTCTAGCGATAATGTCCATGTCGTCCGCAAAGCACACAAATTGACCGGATTTTGTGAAAATCGTTCCCCGGCTGTTGAGCCCGGCTCGTCGCATCACACCTTCCAACGCGATGTTGAAGAGTAGACATGAGAATCCGTCACCTTGTCGCAGTCCCCGGCGAGATACGAATGAACTGGATAGTTCACCCGAAACCCTTACGCAGTTTTGCACACCGTCCATCGTTGCTTTAATCCGTCTAGTCAGCTTCCCAGGAAAGCCGTTTTCGTCCATGATTCTCCATAGCTCTGCGCGGTCGATACTATCGTATGCCGCTTTGAAGTCGATGAACAGGTGGTGCGTTGGGACCTGGTATTCACGGCATTTCTGGAGGATTTGCCGTACGGTAAAGATCTGCTCCGTTGTCGACCGGCCGTCGATGAAGCCGGCTTGATAACTTCCCACGAACTCATTTGTTTTAGGTGACAGACGATGGAAGATGATCTGGGATAGCACTTTGTAGGCAGCATTCAAAATAGTGATCACCCTGAAGTTCTCCAATTCCAAATGGTCGCCTTTCTTGTGAATTGAGCAGATTACCCCTTCCTTCCACTCCTCCGGTAGCTGTTCGGTTTCCCAGATCCTGACTATCAGCCGATGCAGACAGGTGGCCAACTTTTCTGGGCCCATCTTGATGAGTTCAGCTGCGATACCATCCTTACCAACTGCTTTGTTGGTTTTGAGCTGGTGAATGGCATCCTTAACTTCCCTCAGCGTGGGAGTTGGTTCATTTCCGTCCTCCGCTGCACCGGCGTCGTCGTTCCTTCCGTTGCCGTGGGCTCCCGTGCCTACGTTCTCCACGCCGTTCAGGTGCTGATCAAAGTGCTGCTTCCACCTTTCGATCACCTCACGTCCGTCCGTCAAGAGGCCTCCGTCTTTATCCCTGCATATTTCGGCTCGCGGCACGAAACCGTTTCGGGATGCGTTGAGCTTCTGATAGAACTTCCGTGTTTCTTGGGAACGGCACAGCAGTTCCATTTCTTCACACTCCGCTTCTTCCAGGCGGCGCTTTTTCTCACGAAAGAGGCGGGTCTGCTGTTTCCGCTTCTGTTTGTAACGTTCCACGTTCTGTCGAGTCCCTTGCTGCAGCAATACCGTCCTCGCTGCGTTCTTCTCCTCCAAAACCGTTCTGCACTCTTCGTCGAACCATTCGTTCCGTGGATTCCGTTCCACGTACCCGATGGTGCTCTCGGCTGCGTCGTTGATGGCTGCTTTCACTGTACTCCAGCAGTCCTCTAGAGGGGCCTCATCGAGCTCGCCCTCGTCTGGCAACGCGGCTTCGAGATTCTGCGCGTATGCTGAGGCGACATCCGGTTGCTTCAGTCGCTCTAGGTTGTATCGTGGCGGTCGCCGGTACCGTACATTGTTGATGACGGAGAGTTTCGGGCGCAGTTTGACCATCACCAGATAGTGGTCGGAGTCGATGTTGGCGCCACGATAGGTCCTGACGTCGATAATGTCGGAGAAGTGCCGTCCGTCAATCAGAACGTGGTCGATTTGAGATTCCGTCTGCTGTGGTGATCTCCAGGTGTAACGATAAGGGAGGCTGTGTTGGAAAAAGGTGCTACGTATGGCCATATTTTTGGAGGCGGCGAAATCAATGAGTCGTAGGCCGTTTTCGTTCATTTGCTGGTGGGCGCTGAACTTACCAATCGTCGGTCTGAATTCCTCCTCCTGGCCTACCTGAGCGTTCAAATCTCCTATGATGATCTTGACGTCGTGACTTGGGCTGGGCAGCGATCGTACTCGCGTTCGAGCTGCGCGTAAAATGCGTCCTTGTCATCATCAGTACTTCCGGAGTGTGTGGCTGTGCACGTTTATTATGCTGAAGTTCGCCCTTGATCCTCAACCTGCACATTCTTTCGTCGATCGGCCACCAACCGATCACGCGCCTCTGCATATCACCCATCATGATGAAAGCTGTTCCCAGCTCACGTGTGTTGCCGCAGCTCTGGTAGATGGTATGATTACCTCTAAACGTTCGCACCATGGATCCTGTCCAACACACCTCCTGCAGCGCTACGATGCCGAACCCGCGGTCCTTCAGTAGATCGGCGAGTATGCGGGTGCTCCCAATGAAGTTGAGAGATCGGCAGTTCCACGTACCGAGTTTCCAATCGCAAGTCCTTTTTGTTCGCTGGGGTCGTTGCCGTTGGTCTCGATTCGTATTATTCTGTTGCTGATTTTCCGCTACAATGGTTTTTTTTACGGCTGGCTCGTAGGGCCTGACACCAACCCCCTACTTTCCGGAGGACCATAGTGCACAGTTGAGCTTAGAGTCCTTCCCTGGCACTCGGACGTAGATCAGCTGCCCCTAACATGGGGATCAGACGCTGTTGTGAGCCGCTCCTCCTGGAGAACAGACGCTCAGGTTTGCCGAAGCAACCCCCCCCCCCTTCCCTGCCAGCCCACGACCAAAGTACCCACTGGGGTTGGTTACCCGATCTTCCCTAAGGTTGCTCATAGTTTCCGGCCGGTACCGCGTGGAGGTAGGGATAGGAGTTGCTGGGCAGAGGCTAATGGATCACAATGGGATCTGAATTATGCAGCATATCCAGCCTTTACCGTGTAGAATAGATTATCTCCGGAAAAGAAGAAAGATTGCGGCTAATACGCACAAGATCAGAAGTATTCAGAAGATTTGCGGCGAAAGCTGCTACTACACATCGTGGAGATCCATGAATTCGAAAACGATCATGATGGTGGCTCCAGAGAGGAGCCCTAGCATGTCATCCAGGTTAAAGGGTGGCGGAATGTTACGATGAAGCTCCCCACTGCACAGATGATTTGGCCAATGAGACAAACGATCATATAGTCCGTTTTACGAGCCGTTTTAATGAATGAAATTTTGACAGAAGCTGGCGTCCTAAACCCGTGAAAATCAATATCATCATCAACATTGTTGTCATTTCGTGAAATGACTCATACGGAAAGCGATAGCAGCGGTGTAAACAAATATGCAAATATGTAGGAATAATTTAATAGCAAGGGACTGGGACCGTTTGGGCAGGATGACCTATTTTGAGCACTTGTTGCAATAACTCAGTCAATTTTTAACCTATTGACTTGACATTTGGGATCTTCTTCTTCATCTTCTTCTTTGTGGCTCTACGTCCGCACTAGAACTTGGCTTCAACTTAGTGTTCCTTGAGCACTTCCACAGTTATTAATTGAAGGGCTTCCTTTGCCTGCCATTGCATGAATTTGTATAATGTGAGGCAAGTACAATGATACTCTATGCCCAGAGGAGTCGAGAAAATTTCCCGACCGGAACGAGAATCGAACCCACCGTCTCTGGATTGGCGATACAAAGCCTTAACCACTAGGCTAACTGGAGATCCTAGTTAACTGGTGACATTAGGAATACGTTTGGTTAAACATGGGCTGAGTTATAGCAGCAACTGCCCAAAATAGGCCCCATGCCCAAACGGTGCCAAACCCTATTTATGCATAGCACAATTGAATTCTAGAGTGAGATTGTGACATGATTTTCGATACTTCTTCATTTGATTTTCTACTACCTCAAAGGGTTATCATTGAATTTTGAATAAGCTACAGAAAAAGAAGTTGCATACACTGCTGAGACTTTTGGGTTTAGCCAGATCCGGATTAAGGATTTTGGGGCCCGGGTCCGGAGCGAATGTCGGGGTCTGTCGGACGTACAAAAGCGATGCACAAATTTTGTTTTGTGTTTGCGAACAGTATTTGAACGGTGTGAAGAATAAATTTGATGTGTAGCAACCAAAAAAGTTTTGGGGTCTCAAACGTGGGGTCCCGAGGCCCTGAGACTGTATTAAATTCTAGTTTTACCTGTTGGTATTTGTTTATGATGTTTGTTTCTTTCCTTTCATATCACTCATACCTGAAAAAAAGATTAAATAACGACTATTGACTCATTTGCAACTGAAAAGAACCTTGCATTTATACCCTATTGATTAAGAATTAAACTTCGTGATTCATTCTCGAACAATTTGATGTCATTGGGTTTGGTAGCAATGGGTCTGGAGATAAATTTAGCCAACCAACATTTATTTTTCAAAAACAAACACAAAAATCAAAACAACAAAAGAAGTTGAAGGTAAAACAGAAAAAAAGAGGACTTCAAAAAAACACTAGTTGTTATTAAAGGAAAAACAGAGAAGCTGTCAAAACACTCTTCAATCTTCGAAAAAACGGTGATGACTATTATATTATAGAGTAAAGAACAAAAACATAAAAGAAAGTGGGAGTGTGGACGATAAAGCTGACAGCGCATTTTCCAAGAAAACAATAAGTTTCTACCGAACAGAATCATCGAAAAATCTTCCAAACAAAAGTCTGAAACCTAAAGAAGGGAGAGAATCGGAAAAAAATATGGGATGCGAGTGTTTCAAGTGTTGTTGTCATTACCTGTATCACCTTCACCATATTCCGCCATGGAATCAGTATCACTTTCCGGTCCCACCTTTTGCGAGCTCAGCGACTGGCGGCCCTGGCTTTTATTGTCCAAGCTGTAATCACGCAAAACACTAAACTCTTTTTTGTATCCTTGGTCCGGACGGAGCCGCTCATGGCTATTGCTTTCCGAGTTTTGAGATTGATTTGTTTGGTTTTGGAAGGAACCCAACACTTTCACCTCGTCGTTGATCATCCTCTTTCGAGAAAGAAGTTCGCGAGAAGGATTGGGAAAAAAGTTGGAAAACTTGCTGCTCTAAAGGTCTCTGCCTATAAGCCGGGGCTCGTCCGTTTTTTAGTTTCAATTATGGGCAAGGGGTTATTGAGTTTGAGATGATTGAGATTTCTTCTATTTGAAGCTGTTTGGGCGGAGATGGTCATAGATATTAGAGAGGGGATGATGAGAGCTTTGAGGAACGAAATCAGGTGTGCAAATGTGAATGGAATGTGGCATATGAGGGTTACCACAACGTTTAGGTAATGAAATGACTTGATATGGTGCGCAGCATTGTGCCTGACGTTAGAGATTTCAATGAGTTTGGGATTGGGCAGTAGACAAAACGGAAACTGGGAGCCATTATTTACAACTTGAATTACTGTCGAAGCGAGAAAACGAGAACTCTGTTATCCCTAATTGTTGTGGCGAAATTTATTGCCCCCTTGCGAGGAATGCATAATTTTATGTACACAAATACATCTAGCCATTGGCGCGCGCCAACCCTTTTCGCTCGGTCGAGGGACCAAGACGGTTGTTAGATAGGTATTAAAATTTACGCCATGAACCGTCCCGGTTTTGAAAAGTTGAAGGAAACGTGGTATTTACAGCCAATTCGGGGGTTGGTTTCTTCGAAAGTGATTAACTGTTCCATAACGAAATTGTTTGTTTCGATTAGATTACATCTAGTATCAGTAGCTGCTACTGGCTATCCGGGAAACCACAACCGATGTTAGTCGCTGAAAGTAGGAGACTTAAACGAACATGCACATTTTTGGGATAGTTTTGATCTGGTTTTGTTGGTTGATGTGAGAACTAGCAGTTGAGAGTTGAATTGAGTGATCCATTTCCATTATTTTTATTCTACTTGACAAACATGTTTTGCCATTTTTAAAGTGTTTTCTTGCTGGGGAATTGTAGATAAACTTTTCTACGAAACCTTAACAGCCCATTTGATAATGACAGCTGTGAATAAACCCAGACAGCTAGGAGTCGCATAAGGATACACGTATTGCATCGTATAAAGTACTGTTTAAAGTTACTATCGCAAACCTGTACGGCGGAAGGACAATTTTCATCGTATATGATGTAACTTTTTTAACTTATTGAGATGTATGAAAACATCACAAAAACAACATTCTAATGTTTTATTGCGATAAATATAACTTATTCGAATAAGCGTGCGAGTGTACTCATAAAATGTAAAATAAATTCGCATAAATATGTACTGCGATGATTATACGTCTTCACTCGGTACTTTATCTTATTGATAGTTTAACTCGCATAGTTGTATGAATGAAGCCGCATAAAAGTCAAAAAGTATACATGAAAACTCGCATAAGCGTGAATCGTTTATGTTGACATAATGCGATTAGATATGTGATAACAATGAAAGAGTCGAAGTTTAACTTCGAATGAAGCGTCAGACAACTGCGAGAAAGCGAACCTAGACCTGTTGATAAACATGGTCTAGGTTGTAGTAACAATGGTTGGTTTGTGATCCTAATAATCAGCCTGATCCATAAGTAGTGGTTGATGTTAAGTGCGGCTCGTTAATGCAAAGGTCATTAGCTCATAACTGAGGTGAAAAAAATAGTTTATTTTTCGCAAATATTTTTCATCTTTATTAGTGAGATTTTTAGCCCGTGGCTAGTTCATCTCGAAGTTTTGCAAGTATCATTAAGCCGCACAAGATGCTACATTACATTACAATAGTGCACAATGTAAATCACATAAGATATCGCGTCAAGTCGTGATGCGTTATTATTAACCTACCAAAATACCTGTAAGATTACGTGTAATCAGATCATAAACTTCGTTATTCCGGCTAAATTGGTTGTTTGGGAAATGTCATTGTATGTTTACTAAATTGAAAGCAAACCAATAGCGGCTCCGAAAAATGTAATGCACATTTGAGCCTCAAAGATATATGTAATGCCTTCTCGAATTAGAAATTTGTTAGAGTCACACTTCATCGCAAACCTTTTAGGAATACATTCTGGGCTTTACCCAGAATCCTCTTCAAATTCCTCTAGTCTGGGAGTTCCTTCAGAGATTCACCCAGATGTTTCTTCAGATTTCTCCACGAGTTCCTCCGGGATTATCTACAGAAGTTCCTACGAAAAGTTTTCTAAGATTCTTCTTTCTGAAATTCCTCTACGAGTTCCTTCGCAAGTAACATTTTAATCACCAATTAGCCTTGTAGAGGTTTTGAGAACCGTTACAAAACCTCATTCATTTTTTCAAAGCTGAAAAAAACACAAGTACTATACTGCCCTCGGACGCATAAATGTCACATGTTAAACAAGAAAAACGCATTTAAAGTTTCAAAAAAAAAAACTGTGGCTATTGTCGCATTATAGCGATTAGTCGAGCAGTTTCATCTGGAATTTCTAGTTTCTCTAAAATTCATGCATAAGTTCATTCTTGGATTCATGCAAGAGCTTCTGCAGAACTCCCTCCAGAATCATTTTTTGAAATACTCCAGAATTTCCTACTGGGTATCTTCCAAGAGAAATTCACTCTACGTATTCTCCGGGAGTTCCTTCTGATAGTCCTTCAAGACTTCTAGCAGGGAATCAATCCATCAAAGACTACTTCTGGAAATCCTTAAGGATTTTCTTGTGGGAATACTACAGAAGCTTCTGGTGTGAATCATCCCGTTTTTTTTTAATTCAAGATTCCTCCAGGAGTTCTTTCTGAAAAGCTTCAAGAGTTCCTTCCTGAGAATCTTCCAGGACTTTTTATGTGGATTTTCCAGAACTTCCTTCTAGGCATCCATCAAGGTTTCATTCTGAGAATCCTCTAGAAGTTCCTTATGGGATTCCTCGATAAGTTTTTTTTCTTTTTGCAGTCCCTTTTATGAATTTCCAGGATTTTGGAGATCCTCCAGAAGTACCTGGAGAAATCTAACTCCTTGACTAATCTCCAGGTGGAGTTCTCCGAGAAATCTCAGGCTGAACTCTTATATGAATTCCTAAACGAACTTCTGACGTATTGGGGAAAGAAGTCCAAGAAGGAATCCATAAAAGAATATGAAGAAATCCATGGAAGACATTGGCATTCGTAGAGAAATTTTCAGAAGCAATTCCTGAAGTAACCACCAGATGAAATTAGTATAATTCCCATAAGGACTTTTAAGAGGAATCCTTAGAAGGAATATCTGGTGGAATCCTCTGAAGAAGTTCCTGGAATAATCCTTATAATAAATTCCTGCAGACATCCTAAGATAGAATTCCTCAAGGAATTCTCAGATGGAATTGCTATAAGTAATCCTGGGAAAAATCTACATAAAAAATTCAATAAATTGTTGTTTTGCTTACCTATCAACTTCTACAAATCAACTTCTATAGAAATTCTTCTTGATTTTTTTGCAGGCATTCTGAAAATTTCTTCTGGGATTATCCCAATAATTCTAAATGATATTGTTCCAAGGATTGCTCCAGGAATTCTTTATAAGATTTGCCCAGAAATACTTCAACAGATTTTACAAGAAATTATTTCCATAACATTCACAGGAATTCTTCCAAGAACTCCTCTTGGAGTTCTTCTAAAGATTGCTCCAGGCCTGGTTCCATTGATTGTTCATGGGATTATATAAATTATAAATCCAGAAAATATTCCACAGATTCTTTCTTGGATTTCCCCAGGACTGTTCTAGAACTTCCAAGGGTTTCTTCTTAAAATTCCGCCAGGTATTATTTAAAGAATTATTCTGAGAAACTAGTCCAAATTTTTACTGGAAATCATTTTTCCAAGGATCCCTTGAGGAATTCTTTCAAGAATTGCTCAGCATTGTTTTGCTTTCAAGGACTGTTTCAGGAATACTTTGAACGATTCCTCTAGGTATTGTTCCAGGATTGCTTTAGGGGTTACTCTAATAATTCCTCCAAGAATTATTCCAGGAATACCTACAAGGATACTTGCTAGAAATACTTTCAGAAATTTTCAAAAATTCAGGGATTCTTACAAAAAAATTGCTTCAATAAATCCACTTTTTTCCAAGATTTCCACGAGGAATTCTTTCAATGATCCCTACAGGAATTCTTTCAAGAGCACTTGCAGGCATTCTCCCTTGAATTTTCAGAATATGTTCAGAAATGCTGCCATGGATTTCTCCAGGAAGCATTCTAATGACTTCCCCAGTATGGGCAAAACTGCGGAATCAGAAACTGGCAAAATGAGTCATGACTTTGCGATGCACCGTAAAAAAAGTTGCACAATATCATGACTTGTTTCGCCGTAACATAATCTTGACGTTACGTTTTTCCATATTTAGAGTTATGGCATGGAAACATGCCGCGTGTACTTTGAAAAATGACGAAAATCTATGAAATCATAAGCCTGATACATGAAACTAAAGTTTATTTTGTATGATTTTTGTTCCATCGACAAAACGTGGAAAATTGAGTCATAATATCATGCCGCTTATACTGTAGAATCATGACATGGGCTTATTTAAGAAATTTTTGATTTTTTTTTTCCTTTAAAGAATTCTTCAAAAATTCCTCATCGTGTGATTCTTTCGGCATTATTCGAAGTAAAATTTTCAAGGATTTTTCGCTTGCTGTACACAGCATCAGCGTGGTGCTGACGGTGGTTACCGACCACACGACTGTCCCAAGGTTAACCCAAGAATCTCTCCAAGCTGTTAAACATTTTTTCCAGAATTCTTACCAGGTTGTTCTAGGAATTCTTTCAAGGATTTCTCTAGATTTTCTGTAGATAACTTTTCGAGGATTGTTCTACAAATATTTACAATCGTGAGGAAATTATGCCTAGGATTTTTCGACATATTCTTTTAAGGATTCCTCCGGTCATTTTGGGAGGGACTCATCCGGGATTTCTCTTCTAGGATTCCTAGAAAAAAAATCCCAAAATATATCAAGAAATTCTTCTGAAAATTTTTAGGAATTTTTACAAGGATTTCTCCAGGAAATCCTCTAAGAATCTCTGCAGAAATTCTTCTGAGGATTTATCCGGTTATGCTTTAAAGGGTATCTTTGTGGTTCTATCCAGGAATTATCAAGGAAATCTTCCGAGCATTTTTCCAAGTCTTTTTCCAATAATTTACCTATAAATGCTTCTACGGATTCATCTAAGATTTCTCATAAGGATTCCTTTAAGAGATCATAAAAAAAATTAGCAGAAATTCTTGTATTGGTTTTCCAGCACTCGTCTCAACTGAATGTTTGATAATTATTTAAAGAATTTATCTAACAATTTGCGGGAATGTTTCCAAGCATTTCTTGGAATTCTTTTAAAATTTCGGCAGAAATTCTTCGAATGGTTTCTCTGGAAATTTTTCCGATCGAATAGTCAGCAGTTCTTCCAAGAATTTGTTCAAAAAATCTTCCAAGGATTTCTTCAAGAACGTCTTCTCTATGAAATCTTTCAAAAGTTCTCGTCGCATTCCTCCAAGAATTCTCCCAGGAAGCTCGCCTGCTAATGCTTTCAAGAATTCATCCGAATAGATATGACGATTCCTCCAGATTTTCTTCCGTTAATTGATTGAAGGAATTTTCCATTCTGTAAAAAATATTACAAAGATTCCTGTAGAATTTTTAACAAAGATTTCACCAACATTCTTTAAAATTTTCCCGCGAAGATGCCGGCAGAAAATATTACAAAGATTTCTCCACTATTATTCCAATGCATACAAAGAAGGAATTTTTCCATAAATTCTTCCAAGAATTCATCTGAATTTTTTTAGAAATTCTTTCAAGGATTTTTCCAGGAATCCTTCTGAGGATTCATCCGGTTATTCTTTAAATTGTACTTTAAATCTTCCGAGGATTTTTACAAGTATACTTTTTAGGAAAGCTTCCACGGTTTCATCTACGATTTCTCATAAGAATTCCTGCAGAAATTCTTGTTGTCTAGCAATCCTCCTTGAAATTTTGATAATTCGTAAGAGTATTTATACAAAAATTCTTCCAAGGACTTATCCGAAAATTTCCAGGAATGTTTCCATGAACTTCTTGGATTCTTTCCGAGAACTCTTCTTAGAATTTGTGCAGAAATTCTTCTAGGAATTTTGCCGATAGATTAGAAGAGATAAGCATACCAAGCAACCGCTTCAGAGACAAGCTTTTCAAGCTTCCAGGGAGAAGCTTTTTATATGCCCTTTTTAGCCGATGCGGTAAGTGCACGAGTTTTCATCATGGCAATGTTGAGTCCGATTCTCGGTTGATCCAGGATTTTTTCGTAAAGGGACTTTACGACTTGATTTCCTTGACTTCCTTTGACATGAAGTATCTTCGTGCCTGCCATACGACACACAAATACAAAATGGTCAATTGCAGAGGAAGCTCTCAGTTAATAACTATGGAATTGCTCATAGAACATTAACCTGAGAAACAGGCTTTGTCCCAGTGGGGAACGTTACGGTGAAGAGAAGAAGCTTTAAAAAGAAGCTTTTTAAGAATCCTGAGAGAAGCGTTTCAAGCTTCCAGGGAGAAGCATTCCAAGCTTCTAAAGAGAAACATGTCGAAATTACAAAGGAATGATTTCTATCCTTTCAAAGGAAAACATTTCAAGTTTTCAATAAAAAAAATTTCCAAGTTTGCAGGGAGAAGCCTTCTGCGAAAAGCTTTTTAAGCTTCCAGAGAGAAGCTTCAACAGTTTCCAGAGAAACCTTTGTTTTAAGCTTTCAGAGAGGAACGTTCCAAAGATAAGATTTCGAAGCTTTTAAAGAAAAGCTTTCCAAGATTGCAGAAGCAGAAGCTCTCTTCGGTTTGGAAAGAACTTTTTGAAGTTTCCAGGAAATGCCTTCCAAGTTCCCCGATGATGGGCTTTCAAGATTTAAAAAAGGAACTTTCCAAGCTTCAAAAGAAAAGTTTTTCAAGCTTATAAAGAGAAGCTTTCCAAGCTTCCAAAGCGAAGTTATCCCCGATTCTAGAATTCGTGAATGAAGATTTCCAAGGTTTCAGATGGAAGCTATCCAAGCTTCTAATGAGATGCTTTTAAAGCTTTCTAGAAGGAACTGTTGTCTGCTTTCTTTCTGAAGAAACGCTTTTCAAGCTTAGAGACATAAATGTTTCAAGCTTGCAGATAAAAGTTTCCAGCCTTCCAATTGTCGAAGCTTCCAGAGAGAAGTTGTGAAAACTTTCCAAGATCAGCTTATAAAGCTTTCAGAGAGAAATTTTCCAGAGATAATCTTTCCAAATATCCATAGAACAGCTTTGCAAGTTTCCAAGGAGAAGCTTTCCAACCATCCAGAGAGAAGATTTTCAGACTTCCAGAGAGAAGCTATTGAAGTTTTTTGGAGAAAAACTTTTCAAACTTCTGGACATCAGCTTCTCATGTTTTCAAAGAGAAGCTTTTCGAGCAGAAAAAAGCTTAACGAGATTTCAGAGAGAATTTTTTCAAGCTTCAAGAATTGTGTAAGCTCCCAAAGATGCTTTCTTTCTGAAGAAACGCTTTTCCAGCTTAGAGACAGGAATGTTTCAAGCTTGCAGATAAAAGTTTTACAGGCGTCCAATTGTCGAAGCTTCCAGAGAGTAGTTGTGAAAACTTTCCAAGATCAGCTTATAAAGCTTTCAGAGAGAAATTTTCCAGAGATAATCTTTCCAAACATCCATAGAACAGCTTTGCAAGTTTCCAAGGAGAAGCTTTCCAACCATCCAGAGAGAAGCTATTGAAGTTTTTTGGAGAAAAACTTTTAAAACATCTGGACATCAGCTTCTCATGTTTTCAAAGAGAAGCTTTTCTAGCAGAAAAAAGCTTAACGAGATTTTAGAGAGAATTTTTTCAAGCTTCAAGAATTTTGGAAGCTTCCAAAGATGAGCTTTTCAAGTTTTTAGGGAAAAGCATTCCAAGATTTCAGAAAGAAGCTTGCTAGCTTTCCGGAGAGACATTTTTCAATCTTACAGCGAGAATCTGTCCACGCTTTTGAATAAAAGATTTCGCAATTCCCACTAGTGTGAAGCACTCCCCTACTAACAAAAGTAGCTGAATAATAGCTTATGGAGCAAACGCTGAATAATAGCTTATGGAGCAATAGCTCCCTCAAACTTTTATACCCCAAAAATGATAGTTGGGTCTAAGCTTAAAGAGGGACATCATTTAGGCTTTCACAGAGAAAAGCTTTCCAAACTGCTAGAAACCATATATTGAAGCTTCTAGATAGTGCTTTTCAGACTTCCAGGAAGAAAGTTTAAAAGATTTTAAAGTGAAGCTTGGCAATTTTCCTAGAGAAGCTATCCAGTATGATCCAGTATGAAAAGTAACTTCTATTTGAACATTTGTCACAACCTTGATAATTTTCAACGGACTTTAAATCTTTTGGCAAGATTCTCTTTGGGCTTGAACTTTATTTTCAAAATATCTTGTAAATATCACTTTTCTTCCAGATTCGCGAAAGAAATAGGTTGCACAATATTTTCTTTTTTTTTTTGGCACAAACTTTTGACCATTTTTAAATCTTATCGCGAGGTTTCTCGTGGAGATTCTTTGAAAATCTTTAGAAATACCCCTCTATTCACTTCTGGGGAGAATGCTTAGGGGAACTTTTGAGCAAATTCCATGAGGTATTCCTGAAGCGATTTGTAAAACAGTCACAGTATATTCTTGAAAATAGTGTAGATGGACTCACTTATTATATCATTGTGATAACGTTACTTGTAAAGATAGCGTACGTTTAAACTTTCAATACCGCATTACGTAAGTGTATGGATCATCACAACGTTTGATAAGATTGGTCACAACATCAATAATCTTTAATTTTTTTGATTGGTTTTACGAAAAATGGAACAACTTACTAATATCTATGCTCAATTGGAAGTCATTCTAAAAACTTCCTTTCAATTTTCATAAACTCTTCTTGCTATTAGTTCTCACATCACCAAATTTATCCTGAAAATATTTGTAACAACCAGCAACGTCTGGAAACCAAGAAGCCAAGGGTCGGGCTCGAAAGGAGGCTATTACTTTAGCATACACAAATATTTCTACGCAGAAAACTTGCTTTTCTCGCCAAAAGTACACCCGAATTGGAAGCTACTTGTCCGGAACGATCCGGATGATTATCTTTAGCAGCTAATTACGAAAGGAGCCTTCTAGAAACACTATGACCAGGAACAGAAGAAGAGACACGATACACGAGGGTGAGAGTAACGGGGGGATAATTACGACACAGAAAACAATAGCATAGAGTGGAATGAATGTTGTTGTGTATGCATGGGTTTGATGGTATGTTAGAATTTTGAACTACACGTTTAGTGTCAGCCGAATGAAGATGTCTGTCTTGTGATATGTATGTATGAGTTTGATACTGTGTATCTAGTTATTAAACATGTATGAGAAATAGGTTAATTTGATACTACGGTTAAACTTACTTATCAGCTATTAGCTACACAAAAGCTACACGAGATAATGGAATTAGTAATGAACTGGGATGAAAATGGTGTTAGGCACAGAGGACACGGATTGGGGTAATTAACATCTAATTGATTATGTCGGGTGCTTCCAAGGGAGCTGATTGCGTTCGGGTACAAGCACTGCTTGTTTGAAGTGGCGGAATATGAGGTAAACTGAAAAGCATATCGTTAACTGGATCTCGGGTAGAAGTGAATGACAAAGTAACTTCTAAACTGTGATCGTTTCTGTCTCTTTTTGTTCAAAAGTAATAATTTGGAAGTGAGTTTTGATACTTGTGTGTTCAAATGATTGAAGAACTAGCTTCTAAAATATATATTTTATATGTATATTAAGTTTGAATAGAATAATATACTTCTACCCGAGAACTTTCAGTCTAATTATAAATGAACGAAAACGAACAAAACGATGCCCCAAAACAAGGGTAATTTTTGGAAGGATACCGAGGGTTATGAAGTTTCCCTAAACAGTAACCAAAAAATGGGAGGTGGGAAGTGTTGATGGGGGTACCATTATACTTAGCCTTGAAATGAACGAGTATATGTGGTGGTGCATGCTTTCCGAGTGCGCGATGTGGCGACCGTGACACGAAAGATTGTTGTTCCAAACCATTTTACCACCCCGAACCATTTAGGAGAAGCCTTGAGGGCGGGTGACGTGTTACCTAGCTTACCCATTTCCTTGGCCTTTGTGCGCCATTGTGCATCCATTCCTTAGCAGGTGGTGGCAGTTTAAGGGGAAAGAGTGTGTGTGTGGGCTACCAACTACGTGGGATGAGGGAAGGGGGATTTCATTATGCATCAGGGTCGCCTTTTGGGATTAAGTTCAGGATCAGGGGAAAACAATCTAAAGGTTCACAACAACACTACAAACCAGGCAGTGCAAAATGGAAGGTAAACAATTTGCACCTGCACCATCATCGTCATCGGTATGGCACCGACCGACAAGGATGCGTACTTTTCCAAGGAGCAGAGCAGGATATGGCGAGAAATTGTGGTTATGTACAAGTACACACACGCCCACACACAGGAACACACTCGCAAAAACAAAACACACCAGGAAGAGTGAGAATTATTTGTGCTGTTAGTTTCGATGAAAATGGGAAAATGCTAAACAGATGGAACGAATGCGTTTATGAAGGTAATGATGGTTATACCTGGTGGCGGTGGTCGTTGCGGAAGGAATCTGTACGTACATTCCTAATATGCAATCTGGATGGAATTCATTGATTGAACCCAGATTGAAAGCTATAACATTCCAGGTTGCGTAAAAGTTTTCAGATTCCTGCCTTTCATTAAGGAGAAATGGCAGCTCAATTCACTCGACTTTCACTGAAGGCTTAAGAGTTTACAACTTTCTAGGATACTGTAGAATTGATTATAAACAACTTCATTCTAGACGGTTTTGCTATTGTTGCGGTGGCAGTTTTCAAAGATCTAGTGTCACGATACTTCAAGGAGATTCGCTGAACATGGTCGAAGTTGAGGAATGTCGGAAAGGCAAGAATTATTGGCCCACGAAATTCTTTCAAGTCTTTGACGTTTCGTGGCCTTGTTGTTTACGATTCAGAATTAGATACTTTCCCCAAAGGAGATTGACTAAGTTCAAAAAGTGCGGTTCACGTAAGTGTGCTAGTTTATGACTTACTGGCGGTGGAATCCCTCCAGGAGCTACGCTGTAATTTCCACAGAAATTCCTTCCACAGTTGTGAGATTTCTTCCGAAATGTCTTCTGCAATTTGTTCCGAGATTCCTCCAGGAACTCCTTTTAGAATTCCTTCTGTGATTTCTCGGGGTACTCCATCTGAGATTCATCTGGGAGTTCATTCAGTAGTTCCCTCCGGAATTCTTCAAGGATTCCTTCTGATATTCCTAGTAGGAAATAAGAGATTCCTTCCGGGATTTTTACAAGAGTTTCGATAATGCTCCTGAAATTGTTTCCGAGATTCCTTCCAATATTCCTGCCAGGAATTCCTTCCTGATAGTTTCGTTTAAAATGTGTTTAGAAATGTTATCTGGAATTTTCAGACGAATTCCTGAAAAAAAAACGGAAAGTCCCGGAAGGAGCTAGTGAAGGGAATCCAAGAGAAACTCCGGGGGCAATTCCTCACAAAGCTGATGAAGGAATTTCGGGGAAATATTTGGAGGAATTTCTCATGGAACTTCTGTAAGAACTCCATGAGCTTCTTGACTAATTCCATAAAGAATGCCACAAAAGCTCATGGAGGAATTCCATACCAGTAACATCTCTGGTAGAATTCCAGAATGGACTTCCAGAGGAACTCCTGAAGTTTGAATCCCTCCAAAGAGTTCCTCTGGATGGAGTTCTTGAAAAAAAATCTGGAAGTAGTTTTTGAAAGACTCCCGGGAGAGTCCCAGTAGGAATTCCTGAAAGAAACCAATAACAAATTCTTGAGGATGCCCAGAGGAAGTTGTCGGAGAAATCCTGGAAGGAGTTCCCGAAGCGATCCCGGAAGGAGTTTTCGAAGGAATCCCGGAAGGAGTTTTCGAAAGAAGTTCTCAGAAGAATTCCAAAAGGAGTTCCTGGAGGAATCCCGGAAGGAGTTCTTGAAGCAATCTCGAAAGTAGTTTCTGAAAAAAATCCCGGAAGATGTTTTTGGATGATTCCTAGAAGCAGCTCCCAGAGGAATTCCAGACGCAGTTTCCAAAGGAATCTCATAACGAGTAACTCGAAGAATGCAGGAAGGAATTCATGAATAAATCGCGAAAGAAACTCCCGGAGGAATTCTGGAATTCCGCTTCCGGAGGAATCGCGGAGGTTCTTGGTAGAATCCCTGAAGGAATTCTTGGTGGAATCCCGGAAGAAGTTTTTGGAGGACTCTCAGTTTTTGGAGGACCTGAAGGAATCTCAGAAGGAACTCCTGAAAGAACTTAACATGGAATCCCTGCAGGATTTTTGGAAGGATTTTCTGAAGAAATCGCGAAACAAATATATGAAGCAATCCACGAAAGCACTTCTTGGAGTTCATGTATAATTCATCCCGGAAGAAATTCTCGGAGAAATTCCGGAAGAAGCCCGCGGAGAAGAAGTTTCCGAAAGAATCTTGGAAGAAGTTCCTGAAGGTTCTCGGATAAATCCCTGAAGGAATTCCCGGTGGAATCCCGGAAGAAATTTTTGAGGCAATCTCCGAATAAGCTCTTGGAGGAATACCGGAAGAAGTTGTTGAAGGACTTCCGGAAGGATTCTCTAGATGAATCTCAGAATTCCTAAATAAGTTCCTGAAGCAATCTCAGAAGGAACATCTGGAAGAACCTCGCATGGCATTTCTGGAGGAGACATGACGGCGGAAGGAATTCCTGCAGGAATTTTGGAAGGACTTCCTGAAGGAATCCCGCAACCAATTTCTGAAGCAATCCAGGAAAGAACTTCTGGAGGGATCCCGAAAAAAATCTCCGGTGAAATTCCTGGAAGGATCCCAGAAGGATCTCCTGATGTAATCTCAGAAGAAAATCCATGAGGAGTCACAGATAGAAAAACGGAACGTGCATAAAAAAAAACCTGGCGGAATCCTTGGAGGACCTTCTGCAGGAATCCCAGAAAGAATTCCGTAAGAGGTCCCAGAAAGAATCCCGATAGGTCATCCTGGGGGAATCTCAGATGGAACTAGTTTAGAAATCTCAGAAGAATTTCCTGGAAGAATCTCAGAGGGAACTTCTGCGGGAATCCCAGCATACTTTCCCAGGCATGCGAACCCACATTTTGAAGTCCATCAAATCATCAATTATGGAAAGCTGACGAATTGTAAACAACAAGGCGACGAAACGTCAAAGACAAAGACAAAGGTTTGACAAAAATACTAGTTAATGTTTAATTTGTTAATTTGTTTAAATTGGTTTCATTTGAATAAAAATCATCATGAAACAACGTTCCTTCGAGTGACCCTCCAGAAATTTCTTCTGATGCATATCCAGCAGTTAATTTTTGGATTTCTCCAAGAGCTCCATCTAAGATTTCTCGAGTTTTTCTGAGAATTCTCTCTTTAGGGATTCCTTTAGTAGTTCCTTCTAAGTTTCTCCTTCTGTGGATTCCTCTTTCTAAAATTCTCCCAGAAGTCCCTTTCGAGATTCCTTGAGGAGTTTTTTTAATGTTCCACCAGGAAATTATTCTTGGATTCTTCCAGGACTTCTTTCAGGCTTTCTTTCCTTCAGAGATTCCATCAGGAGTTTTCTTGGACATCTCTCCAGAAATTTCAACCGAAATTTCCTCCGATATTCCACAAGAAAATCATTCTGTGTTCCAGGAACTCGTTCCGAAATTCCAACGCGAATTTCTGCAGGAGTTCCCTACGAAATTTCTCTAGAAGTTTTTTTTTTCAGGCATTGCTTTACGAGTTTCTCCAGGGATTCTTCCAGTTTCTTTTACAATGTCTTCAATTTTTTTTTCTGGGGAGGAACTATTGGAGGAACCCCTCCAAAGTTCTGGAGAATTTTCATGAGCAACATCTGGGAGAATTCCAGAAAGAGCTTCCGAAGAAACTCTTGCAGAAACCCCGGAAGAAGTTTCTGAAGGAATCACGGAAGGAGTGCGTGAAGAAATACCGGAGCGAGTTGCTGCAAGATTACCGATAGAAGTTCTTAGAGGAGCCCCTGAAGAAGCTCTTGCCGGAATCCGGCAGGAAGTTTTTGGGGGAAGCTCAGAAGGATATCCTGGATGAACCCTAGGAAGAATTCTGGGACTAATCTTAGAAAAAAAAACTTCTGGAAGAATCTTGAAATATATAAATATATAAGTCCTTATGTAATCCCAAAAAGAACTTCTAATAAAAAATCCAGAAGACATCCCGACTGAAATTTCCGGATTAACCCCAGATGCTATTTCTGATGTAATCTTAGAAGAAAATCCTAGAGGAATCTGAGAAGGAGCTATAGGAGGAACCCATGAAGTAACTCCTGGACGACTCAAAGAAGGAGTTCCTGGAGGAATCCCAGAAGAAGTTGCTGGAGCAAGAATTCCCTGGATGAATCCCATGAATTGTTCAATTATAGAAATCCCAAAAAGAAAGCCTGGAGCAATCCTAGAAGGAACGTCTGGATGTAACTCAGAAGGAACTCCTGGACGAACCTTGGAATGCATTCCTAGAAAAATCCCGGAAGAAATGACCGCGGGAAGCTCGGAATGAATATCTGAGTGCATCCCGAAAAGAATATCTGAGAAATCCCTGTTGCAATGAGTGGAGATACGTCCGAAAAAAACTTCTGCTGGATTCTCAGAAGAAACCCCTGGAGGAAATCCGATAACCTTTTGAAAATTGACGCTAACCTCCATACACAGATCGGACTCGATTACTTCAATTTCATAGATGGTTTACTCCTGGTACTATTGTTGTACACTCCTCCAGAAATTCTATCTGAGGATTCCTCCAAGAACTCCATCTATGGATTACTCTAGGCAGGGGATTCCACCTGCGAATTTCTTCAAGCATTTCTTCTGGGGATATCTCCAGAAACTTCTTCTGGGGATCCCACACTCTATACAGGTATTGTTTCTAAAGATTCCGCTTAGAAGTTTTTCATGGGATTCCTTCAGGAGTACATTCTGGGGTGTCCTCCATGATTTTTTTAAATGATTATTGGTCGGCGAGTGCCTTCTATGGATTCCTCCATATTCCTTAATGGATTTCTTCTGGAGATTTCTCCAGGATTTAGTGTCGGATTTTTCCAAGAATTCCTTTTGGGGATTGTTCCAGAACTTTAATCTATTGATTTCTCCAGAAACTTCTGGAGGGTTCCCAGAAGGGACTACTAGAAGATTGTGATAGAAACTTCTGAAAGATTGCCAAAAGGAACATCTGAAGATTCCCACGAGGAATTCCTGGATGTTTTCCAAGAGAATCTTTTAAAAGATTCCAAAAAGGAACTCCTGGAAATTACCACAAGGAATTTCTCAGAGTTTATTAGAAGGAAATTTTGGAGGATTTTTTGAAGAAACTCCTGCAAAATTCAATTCTAAAAATGAATGCTAGAACTTTTCCCAAATGAATTCTAGGATTATCAGTAGGAAGTCTTATAAGTTTTTTAAAAGGAAGTTCTATTTAGAAAGATGATTTCTAGACGCAACAAGTATTGAAAAAAAAAACTCTTGGAAGGATTCCCAGAAAGGAATCCTGGAGATAACAATTTCAGCATATACTACCGCCAATTAAATTAATTAACTTTTGAAGATTCACGCCAACCTCAATACACAGGACGGACTCACACACTTCAATACCAGCAGTGATTTACTGTTTAATCCAGGAATTGAAGTTGGAGATTCCTCCAGAAATTCCATCTACGGATTACTCCAGGAATGCCATCTGGGGATTCGTCCGAGAATTTCCACTGGAAAATTCTTCAGAAACATCGTCTGTGGATCTTACACTATATACAGGAATTGCTTCTGGAGATTCCTTCAAGAAGTTTTTCTGAGGATTCCTCCAAGAATTTCTGCAGGAAATTCCTCCAAAAATTTCTGCAGGAAATTCTTCCAGAAACTTCTTCCGGGGATTCCACACTCTGTACAGGATTTGTCTCTGGAGATTCTTCCAAGAAGTCTTTCTGCAGAGACCTCCAAGAATTCCTTTTGAGAATTGCTCCACGAATGCCTTCAGGGGATTTCTTTCAAAAGTTCTCGTGATAAATTAATGTCGGATTCCTACTAGAATTCTTTCTGGAGATTGATCCAGGAGTTAAATCTACGGATTTCTCCAGAAACACTTGGTTTCCAGAAGGGACACAGCGAAAATTTTCAAATGAAACTTCTGGAAGATTGCTAAAGAAGGAACTTCGGAAGAATTCCCACAAGGAAATTTTGGAGTATATTCGAAGAAACTCCTACGAGATTCCCAAAATTGACCCTAGAAGGAAGGAAGCTCTGAGAGATTCTCAGTAAAAAGTGCTGAAGAACTCACTAAAGGAACTCTGGGTAGATTTCCAATAGTAACTTGTGAAGGATTCCTAAAAACAAGTCGTAGAAGATTTATTTTGTGAAATTCAGAACTTCTTGATGATTTTCATAAGGAGCTCCCGGAGAAAAGTAAAAATGAAACTTCTGAAGGATTCCCAAGGTTTCCAACAGGTGGATTCTGGAAATTTCCAAAAGGAAGTCCTAGACAGAGCATTACTAGAAGGAACTGCTAGAACAGTATTAAAATGCGTCAGTTTTAAAACGAGTTGTCACGCGGTTTTTACAGAAGCACTTTTCCAAATGTCAACGGTCGGAGGACGATGACAAGGAGGTTACAGTAATACTAGCTCATTGTTTAGGTCATAACGCAGTGTGACATGGTTGTTTGCCGTCATGGCAAAACCACGACCAATAGCAGCGCTATCCTAGAGGATTTCCTAAAGGAACTCATGGAGAATACCCAGTATAAAATCTTAGAAAAAATCTAAAGGTGATTCTAGAAGCAATTCAGTAGAAGCTGTTGAGAGGAATCCTAAAACGAACTTATCCGGCTCGGTGTGCAATCCTAGAAGGATTTCCTCTAACGAATTTGAAATATCTCAGAAAATAAAAATTTATGGATGAATCGTTCCAGAAAACCTAGAGCAATCCCAAACATATTTTTGGAGAAATCCAGAAAAAAATCCCAGCAGGAAACCTAGAAGTAGATCTGGAGGAATTCCTAGAGATTCCATAACTTCACAATAACAAGTCCATGAGACTTTTAGAGGTATCACAGAAGAAGTAATATGTGAACGGAATACCAAAAGAAATTCCTGGAGATTTCCAGAAGGAAGTCCTTGAGATTTCTTAGGAGGAACTTCTAGAGGATTCTCAGAAGGAACTCCTGAAGGAGTTCCAATAAAAAAGCTTGACGATTTTGAAAGACAATTTTGGAGGAAATTCAGTAGAAGTCCTTGGAGGAATCCAAGAATAAATTTATGGATGAATTCTAAAAGGAACTTTAGGAGGAATCCCGGAAGCAAATCCTGGAAGAATTTCAGAAGAACTCGGGTTTTCACTCGGCTTTGTAAGCTTCGGTGCGCAAAACTAGAAGTAAAAATAAAGCTAGAACAAACTACTTGAAGAACCTGAGAAAAAACTCCTGATGGAATTTCGAATTTTTTTGTCGGATAAAACCCAGAAAGAATTTCCAGGGGAACGTAGAAGTAACTCCTTAAAGAATCTTAGATGGAGTTTCTGGAGGAAATTCAAACAATACTTCATGAAAGAATTCTCGTAGGAAGTTCTGAAGAAAACTCCGGAGAAACAACTAGAGGAATATCAGAAGAAAAAACAAACATCTGGATGAATTTCGGAAGGAAGATCTGTTGGTTAAATATTATTCCAAATCCAATTCCTGGTGCTTGTGTAACTCCTGACGGAATCCCCGCAAAAGCTCTAGGTGGAATTTAACAATGGTGGTGTTAAAGAACTTCTCCTGAAGCAATCCCATAGGTCAGTAGCTTTTGAGGATATCCGTTTTTGTATGGAATTCAAAGAGATGACCAAGCTGATCGTACGAGAATAACTAGAGAATAACTAGAGGAATCCCAGAATCTTCCCCTACGGGAAACCTTAGGGTAGTTCTGGAAGAATTCCAAAAGATTACATAAAACAATCCCACGATATTTCCTAAAGGTAGGTATCCTAGAAGAAACTACCAAACAATCCGTGAACGAGTTCCTGGAGGAATACCAAAAGAAACTCCAGGAGATTTCTAGAAAGAAGTCCAGGAAGATTTCCAGAAGGAACTTCTAGAGGCTTCTGGGGAAAGCACTCCTGAAAGATTCCTTGAAGGAACTCTTGGAAGACATCCAAACAAAACGTTCTCATGGCATTCCAAAGAGGTCGTACGAGAATGCCTAGAAGAATTCAAGAAACATTATGGGTATCAGGTATCAGTAGGTCGGCTCTAGAGGCACGTTCTCCTCCATTCGGGAAATTTGTGCCATCGCCATGAACACGAGCCTATTCATCATTTACCTGACGGAGAAGGGAAGGAAAAAGGATAGGACATGGGAAAGGACAGGTAAGGGAATAGGATCGTCATACTCGCAAAAGCGTACCACAATGGGTTCACATAGCGTCCTGAAAAGGACACTGTAATAACGCATAAGCGTGCCACAATGGGTTCGAACAGCGCCCTGAAAAGGGCACTGTGATAATGCATAAAGCGTAAAGAGAGCCTATAGCTCTTTACCACAGCGGGTCAAGAACAACAGAACGTCCTGAAGATGCAGGTTTCTGAAGTCAGTTTCACTTAATAAGTGTTTCCCGAGTACTCGGAAACGCAATTGCGCAAAAACTGGACAGTTACATATTAAATGATACGAAGTTCCATAATCGGATTCACAGCTATCTCATGCAAATGAATCAGCTTGCTGAATATTCGCCATGTGATAACTGAGTCGGCAGTGGCCAGTCAATGCTTTGACCAGCATGCTGCAATTCTGCTTTGACAGATTTGTTAGATACTTTGCCACCCCTAGAGATGGCTCAGTACAATACAATTTTGTTTGACGACATGACTCCAAACTATTCCAGTATTGTTTGTGCTGAGTGGCAGCCCACGTGTCAATCCGAAGCTTCACCCAACACTTGGATACCGGAATAGCTGGCTCAGGGCCAATGAAGTCATGTGATGCTCCAGTGCGAGCTAACTCATCAGCCAATTCATTTCCAGCGATGGAAGAATGGCCAGGTACCCATACAAGGTGAACAGCGTTTGCTGAATTCAGCTCCTCAATTTGAGTTCGACAAGCGATAACTATCTTCGACCTGGAGTTGGCCGAAGCAAGTGCTTTAATAGCAGCCTGGCTATCTGAACAGAAGTATATTACTTTGCCCATTATGTGCTGCTGAAGTGCTGATTGCACTCCGCACATAAGAGCAAAGATTTCGGCCTGAAAAACGGTGCAGTGTCTGCCAAGTGAGTAAGACTGATACAGCCTTAACTCACGAGAATAAACACCAGCACCTGCTCGACCTTCGAGAAGGGAGCCATCAGTGTAACATACGATGCCGTCTGAAATACTTCTCTCCAGATAACCAGATGTCCACTCTTCCCGGGAAGGGAATTTCGTGGAAAATGTCCTATATGGAAAATTACAAGCAATTGTAAGATCACTTGGAGCAAGGACAACTTTGTCCCAATTCACCAAAAGTGGAAACAACGAGGTGTGTGTTGAACTGCGGTTCACAGGAGTTTCCTCTAGTAAACCGAGTACCCATAGGCGGTAAGTGCAAGAAAGTGCTTCTTGTTTGAGATGAATGTGTAGTGGGGCAACGTCAAAGAGAACTTCGAGAGCTGCCGTGGGAGTTGAAGAGAACGCTCCAGACATCGCCATTAAGCACATCCTTTGGAGATGGCCTAACTTTGATTGGACCGTTCTCACTTCGCCCTTTTGCCACCACACAAGGCATCCATAGGCCAATATTGGCCGAACAACAGTTGTGTAGATCCATTTGATATACTTGGGTTTTAGTCCCCAAGTTGTACCAAAGGTTCGCCGGCATTGCCCGAAGGCCATACAAGCTTTCTTGATTCTGAACTCAACATGAGGTGTCCAGGAAAGCTTGGAATCAAGAATGACTCCAACGTACTTTACCTGTTCAGTCACATTGATTTCAGAATCAAAGAGACGTAAAGTTCGAACACCATTACGGTTTCGCTTTTCCGTGAAAAGAACAATAGATGTTTTACTCGGATTTACCGAAAGGCCATATTGGCGACACCAACCCTCAACTACCTGAAGAGCGTTTTGCATCAGGTCGAAAAGGGTGCTGATGCACATACCGACTAACAATGTTAGGTAGTCGTCGGCAAAACCATAAGTAGGAAAACCGCTATTATTGAGTTGCCTCAATAGCGTATCTGCTACGAGATTCCATAAAAGTGGTGATAAGACTCCCCCTTGGGGGTATCCACAAACACTCAATTTCCTAATCGCCGCTTGACGCAATGTCGAGAAAAGATGTCGGTTTTTGAGCATTTGGTGAATCCAATTGGAAATCATTGGAGATATACCATGACCCCGTGCGGCTTCCAATATGGCATCGAAAGGCACGTTGTCAAAGGCACCCTCGATATCTAAGAAAACACCCAAGCAGGATTGCTTTTGAGCGAATGCCTTCTCGATATCGTAAACAACTTTGTGTAAAAGAGTCACAGTGGACTTTCCAGATTGGTAAGCATGTTGGTTCACATGAAGAGGCACATTGGCCAGATGAACATCACGGATGTGATGATCGACTATGCGTTCTAAGCATTTCAGAAGAAAAGAGGTCAAACTGATAGGTCTGAAGCTCTTTGCTTCTTCATACGACGCGCGACCCACTTTCGGAATAAACTTTACAGTAATATCCCGCCAGGATTTGGGAATATACCCTGTAGCAAAACTGCAAACAAATAGTTGTTTCAAAACATGTTTGAAATGATCAAATCCCTTCTGAAGCAAAATAGGATAAATCCCATCTGCCCCAGGAGATTTGAAAGGAGCAAAGCTATTAAGTGCCCATTCAATCGATTCTAAAGTTATGATGCTCCGAGCCGAAGCTAAAGAATCATAACTACAAGAAAAGACATCAGGTTCATCCGAAGATGTAATATCCACACATCCGGGGAAGTGTGTACTGAATAAACATTCTAAAACTTCCTCATCAGAGGAAGTGAAATCACCATTTGGCAAACGAAGTTCGTTCACTTGAAAATCCTTAGATTTTGCAAGGATTTTGCTCAATCGACTGGCTTCACTCAGACTGGAAACATTTGTACAAAGGTTTTTCCAGCCGGATCGTTCAGCAGACCGAAGAGCTTTCTGGTAGGCCTTGCGAGCCGACCTGAAAGCCTCCGATCCAGCCGAACGTCGTCTGTTCCAACTCTTTCTACATTGTTTCCTGAGCTTCGCCAGATCGGAGTTCCACCAAGGGGTTCCTCTCGTGGTCTTCACAGACCGCAGAGGGCAGGCTTCTTCAAAAGCTTCCATGATGAAGGCCGTTGTAGTATCAACGGCATCATCTAAATCACTTGGAGTGTCAATTGATGGTGAGTATCCATGAAATTTGGCTGCAACCAAATCGGTAAAGAGATCCCAGTTGGTTGACCGGGGATTCCTGAAACGCAAAGTTTGCGAAGTAACATTCACATGTTCAAACAAGATGTAACGATGGTCAGATAAAGATTCTTCATCTGACACATGCCAATTGGTCAGCTCATGACTAATTCTGCTAGAGCAAAGCGTTATGTCTAACACTTCCTCTCTACCAGATACCATGAAGGTTGGGCGGTTGCCTATGTTAAGTAATCCAAGATCTGTACTACTTAAGTATTCCATCAAACTGGAGCCTCTCAAATTGATGTCTGAGCTGCCCCAGATTATATGGTGAGCATTAGCATCACTACCAACAATTAGCGGAAGGCCTTTTGAAGTGCAGTATGCAATGACTTGCTTGAAAGCATCCGTAGGGGATGGTTCATCATGCGGTAAATAAACCGAACAATAAACGTATTTCCTGTTGAGGTTTCCAACAGATACATCTATTGTGATAGCACATACATCTCTGGTAGTTAGTTCAGAGATGAGTGTAGCAACGATTGCGTTGTTGACAAGCACACATGCTCGAGGCATGACACGTGAGTTTGCCATTTCATTTTTACTGAAAGTAGCAAACACCGGATTCACAAGGTTTCCTAAATAAAAATTCCCCTTACGAAAGTAAGGTTCTTGGACTAACGCCACTTGGGCTGTACCATTTTGCATAAGTCTACAAAGATTGATCGTTGCTGTTCTTTTGTGCTGAAGATTGATCTGAGCTATCTTAACCGTAGCCACTACCCAAACTAGGCAAGATTAAACTCTTAACAATCACAGCACAAAAAAGAACAGCAACAATAAAGCCAGATCGGTATCGATTTGAGTGCGCCAAAGGCGAGGATTCACAGAATACACTGTGTAAAACGCATAATGCGAAACCATATAGGTGAAAATCTAAACTAATTAATAACATCTTCATAATCCCGCCCTTATTCAGCCTCAAGTATGAGATTGAAGAAGGGCAGCTGATTGTCTCGGAGAAACACAAGGTCCACCGCGCTATTGCTCCGGTTAGCACAGTAAGGGCAAATACTGTGGAGGGTGCCCTGGTACTCCACAGGCTCCGTTTGCGATTAGGTTTTTATAAGACCCCCCTAACCATTCATTCCTAGGCACGGTAAGCGTAAAGCCGCATAACACCATGAATTAGGGGTCACCTGATTAGTGGATTCCTACCACTGGAACAGGCGGTCCGTAGTGCTATTCTTAGCCAGTTGAACTAACCGCTACCGACACTACACAGCTATCTAGGCTGATCGGGAAAAGAAGTTAATATTGGTGATCAACTTCATACGGGCCCGAAAAGCCGACAAGAATTCAAGAAACATTATGGGAGAAATTACAGAAGATCTACTCTACAGGAAACCTAAAAGTAGTTCTGGAGAAATTTCAAGAGATTGTATAAAACAATTTCACAAGATTTCCAGAAAGAAGAAACTACTAAAGTATTCCGCGAATGAGTTCCTGGAGGAATACCAGGAGAAACACCCGGAGATTCCCAGAAGAAACTCCAAGAGTATTCTCAGAAAGAACTCCTGAAGGATTCCCAGAAGGATCTCTTCGAGGATTACCAGCAAGAAATCCAGGAGCATTTCTAAAGACGACTTTGGAGGGAATCCAGTAGTCTTTTAATAAATGATTGAATTCATGAAAAGGAATCCCATTAAGGGAATACCTGAAGAATGTACATACAGAAGTTTTAATCAAATTCCAGGAATAGGGTGACATTGGGTATTATCGGCAGGTTTGTTCTCTTCGTCATGGGGGGTTTTTGTCAACCAAATTGCCTGAAACTTGGCCATATCATTCAGCTTAATTGGGAAGGATTTGAGGCCAGCTCTGAGTTCAATAGGGTTCAAAAAACCCCCCAAGACGAAGTGAACAAAACGGCCGAGAATAGGTAATTTCCCCTATTTGGAGTTTTCTCGGCCCGTTTTGATTTACAATCCTAGAAGGATTTGTTGAAAATACTTTTGAAGAAAAATCCATTGGAACTTCTGAAGGAATTTCAAAAAGAACACCTGGAAGGAACACCTGGAAGGATTGTCAGGTAAAATCAAAACCGAATCTCTCAAAGAATCCTAATTCTTGGTGGAACTTTTAACGAAGTCCCCGTAGAAGCACCAGGAGGTATTTCAAATGGGCATCTGCCGGGAATGAGCTCCTGAAGATTTCCCAGAAGGAACTCCCAGAGGATACCCAGGGGTCAGTAGCTCTTTAAGGTATCCAGACCAAAACTTTTCATACAATTCAAAACATCTTAAACAACCAAGTGGATCGTACACGATTACCTAGAGGATTCCTTCTAAGAATTCCACCGAAACTGCTTCTTTAGATTATTTCACAGTTTCTAATGAGTTCTTCCTTAAATTTGTCACAGGTTTTTCTGGAGGTTGCCAAAAAAAATTCCTGGATTTTTTTCCAAGATTTCATCCACGGCTTTCTTTTGGATTTGCTCTTCCAAGATTGTTTCGGCGTTTTTTCCGGGATGTTTGAGAGTTGTTCCTGGGATTTCTACCAAAGTTCCTCCTAGGATTTCCGCAGGATCTTTTCTTTCACGCGGCTTCTGCAGGAATACTTTCCGGAATTTCCTCTAGAGGTATTCCCGATAGGCTTTAAGAAGCGAGCCCTTCCTAAGATCCTTCCAAAATTGAATCAAAGTTCCTTCAATATTTTCTAATAGTGATTTACCAGATTTTTGCAAAGTTCTTCCAGGAATTTCTTCCGGGGTTTTACTGAAGTTTTCTTGAATTTCCTCACGGGATTAAGCCTATTGTTTCCCCGGGGATTTCTCTTGGAGATTTTTAGAGTTCCTTCTGAAACTTCCGCAATACTTCCTCTCGGACTCGGAGATGTTTATTTTTCGAGATGTCCCTGTTCCTTTTAAGGTTTCTCTGATAGCAGTAGGTCT
The DNA here is from genome assembly GCF_035046485.1 of Aedes albopictus. Lineage (NCBI taxonomy): Eukaryota > Metazoa > Arthropoda > Insecta > Diptera > Culicidae > Aedes > Aedes albopictus. The sequence goes on from NC_085136.1 coordinate 90,489,454, forward strand.
TCCTGAAGTTTCTTGCAAAATTTCACCTGGATTCTTTCCCATATTTTTTTTACTAGAAAATTTCTAGGTTATCACAGGATGTTTCCAAAGAAAAACTCCTAGGAAATCCCTGCAAGAACTTTGATAGCAACTATTAGTCCCAGGATCCCGGGAGTTTCCGATAAGAATTCCGCGAAGATTTCTGGGAGAATTTCCGGAAAAAGCTCTTAAAAATCTCAGGAGGATCACTGCAAAAATACGCGGAAAAGCTTGGAAAAAAATCGAGGGAAGAACTCCATAAGAAATATCAGCAATAGCTCTTGCAGAAATTTAAAAAGCAACCCCTAGAAATTCTTGAGAGAAGGTACAGGATATATCAAGTAAAACTTCGGGAGATACCCCTAAAGCAACACCAGATCAATCTTCTAAGAGAAACCCCGGGAGAACCTTCAAGAGAAATCTTCTAAAAAAATGTCCAGTGAGAAACATCTGAAAAAAAAAAAATTCAAAACAAATGCTAGAAAAAAAAAACTCGCGGAAATTTCTAAAAGAAATTACAGAAGATACAACGTACAATGTCCAAGCATGGTTTTCCGGCAAAACTGATTGGGTGAATTGATGTAACATCGGTTTTTAAAGTAATAGAAAATCAGAGAAGATTTACAGGACCTTTTCATGGCCGAGCGACGACTGATATTGGTTATCAAAATCCGCAAACCACAACGACCACCGCCTCCAGGATGATGATATGTAACATGTGACTGAAAACCATTGGGGTTAGTAGCACCAAAACCCAAGGCACTTTGCTGAACACTATCGAAAACAACAGACAGGATACACTAGGCGTGCAGTCAGTCTTGCTTGATGAGTAAGGCACGCACAATAGCTGTATGTGTACCTTCTTTGGAGTGGTTTATGTGGGTGGAGGCAGGAATTGGACAGAGAGGTAGTAGTTAGGGTCGGTAGGCGCAGTAGGGAGGGAGCGATAGAAGAAAATCCCATGCATCTGGATACTTACGGTTGGGAGTACTCGGGGAAGCCGCCCTCCTCGGTGTAATCGTTCCGGCCGTTGGCCAGTTCCCGGTCGTGCACGTCGTACTTTCCACCCCGGTTCCGCTTGATGATGCAGATGATGATCAACAGCAGTATCAGGAACGCGATGGCCAGCATCATTCCGATGAACCATCCGGCCGTGGCCACATTCTGGCTCGGCACCTTGATGGGGGTGTCTGGGGTGGGAAGCGAGAACAATTAGTACCGATTGAGAACCTTCCAAACTAAGTACTCACCAATACCAGAGGTGTCCACCTCCTGCGAGAGCGATTCCGTCTGGAACTCGCCGTCCACGGAAACCACTCGGAACTCGTAGTTGGTGTCCGGGTCCAAACCGTGCACGGTGTGGTGGTTTTCGTACAACACCGGGTCGGTCATCAGCCACTGATTCTCGCCCTTGACGCGATACTTGACGAAGAAGTGCGATCCCGGTTTGCCCTCCAGATTCGGCTGCCAGATGACCTTGATGTCCGCTTGGCCGTTTTCGTTCGGTTCCTGTTCCCACGCGAAGTAGGGCTGATCCGGCACGATCGCCGTTCCGGTGCCAGTCTTATGTTCGATGTAGTAGCTGTGTGTTGGGGGACATTGGAGAATCAGATGTCAGTATGGGAGGAGCGTCATTTAATAAAAAAAAACCGCTTGACATAAAATACTTTGGCATAATGGTCATTTGGCATAAAACGCTCATCACAAAATTGAACCTTATTTAAAACGCAGTCTAAATTTCTTTCTATTAGTTTGAATAATTTACCCTTCTATTAGCCTTTGCTATTCTATCGGTACAACTTGTTCTGTTCATAATTGTGAGCATTGGTCATTTTTACTGCTTTATGTCAAATGTTCATTATGCCAAACGGCTTGTCTACCAAATGACTTTAGGCACCATCCACAAATTACGTAACGCTCTAGGGGGAGGGGGGGAGTCCGGCTGAGCGTTACGGCCCATACAAAAATGTTCAGGTTTTCATACAAAAAAGCGTTACGGAGGGGGGTCAAAAATTGTCGATTTTAGGGTTACGTAATAAATGGATGCTGCCTTACGCCAAACGTGGTAGAACTGTGAATTTGAGAAACTCGGAAATGAAAAATCGAAAACTTACTCTTGTCCCTCTCCGGCTTTGGTTGTTCCGACGACGTGCACCCGGTACTTGGTGTTGGGCTTCAGCTTGCCCAGCTTGGCTTCGGTGACTTTCGGATCGTGGATGTGCGGTTCCCGTTCCATGCGCGGTCCAAAGGAGGTACCCTTCACTTCTTCGTAGTAGATTTTGTACCCGGTCAGTTTTCCATTGGGCTGCAGTGGTTTCTTCCATTTCAGCAGGAAGGCGGACGATCCCAGCGGGATGGCATCCAGGGTTTGGATCGTGTTGGGGACGCCCTCGGGGGTATCGAAGGACAGGGTTGTGCTGGGCGGTCCGTTGAAGCGTCCGTTGTAGGCTAGGATTCGTGCGTAGTTGGTCGAATCCGGGATGAAGTCGGTGACCAGAGCTTGCTTGGAATCGGCAGTGACGAGAATTTCCCGCAGATTTTCTTCGCCGTCGGCGTCGGTCCAGGTTTGAATTTTGTAACCCTTGAAGTGGCCTCGGATGCTTTCTTCGGACACGGGGTTCCAGCTAAGGATGGCCGAGGTGGGAGCCGTGACCTGGATCAGCGTGAAATTGGTGGGGGCTTCCAGGGGTTTGTCTTCGCCGGAGTATCCGATGACTTCTTTGGGAGCGACGTTGGCTTCTCCCAGTTCGTTGATGGCAACTACTTTAATGCGATACCGCCGGAAGGTTTCCTGATCTCGGACGACTAGCTCGGATTGACGCCAATCGAAGATGTCCTCTGTGTTCCAGTGGTCGACTCCGGTGTCCAACTGCCAGTAGACGCGGTACTGGAATCGTGGGGCGTTGTGTTCGATTTCGGACATTGGAGTCCACCGAATGACTAGATTGTTCGGTTCGGTACCCTGACCTTCGACGTTGTCCGGATTCTTGAAGGGAACGCTCGGTTGGGTGGTACAGACATCGCTGTGTCCCGATGGGAGCGAGGGTCCAACCTTGTTGATGGCGATTACTCGGAATGTGTAGTTTGACCAGGGACTCATGTCTACGCTGTACGTGAAATCTGTTGCCGGGACGTCCTTGGAAGAAATTTCCCAAGTATCCGGAGTGAACGAGGTGTTGTATTCGATTGTATAATGCAGGATCGGAGACCGGTTGTCGCCGTTAGGCTTCCACGAAAGCGTAGCTACGGTCTGATGACAATCAATGTTTTCCAGGGAAGGTGCGTTGGGCCGGTCGTAAACAGTCAGTGTGGCGTTGGCCATTACTTCATCCAGATCAGTCCTGGCAAAGCAAGTGTAGATTCCGGTATCCAATTCGATGGTTTTCGAAATCGTTAGCGAATAATCGTTGGTCATCACAAATCGCGGTTGGCTTTCGAAATCGATTGTTTCTCCATTGGTCAACCATTCGATGGTTAACTCCAGCGAACTGTCCGCCACTGCGTTACAGCGGAAGGTAGCCGGAGTTCCAGCAACAACTTCGTAATCCTGCGGCTCATCGATGATTCTCGTATGTTCCTTGACAATCAGCTCTCCAGAAGCGGACTTCTCTCCAAGTTTGTTCACGGCGTTACAGGTGTACTCTCCGGCGTCGGAGAATTCAACTCCGCGAATGAATAAATCTCCATTGGCTTCGACTTTGAACTTACCTCCGGTCAGCTCGCGACCATTGCGGATCCATTTGACCTCCGGTTTCGGAGCACCAAACACCCGACAGGTCATGGTAACGTTGCGTCGATCGACGGTGTATTCCAGCTTCGGTGGCTCAGTGATCTCCGGAGCCAAGGCCAGGACATTCAAGTACACATCTTTGTACACGTAACCCAAAGAATTGGTGGCGTTACAACCGTAATTACCCGTATCGCCCTTCTCCAACTTGGTGAAGTAAATTCTATTCGCACTCACTTGTCGCCTTGGATTGGGTTTCGACTGATCCAAAGGCTTTCCGTTGTGAATCCAGATAATGTTCGGCTTCGGCACACCAGTAGCCTCGCAAGTGAACTCCGCAGTCTCATCCTCGGCGGCATTGTAGATCTCCGGTTCCTTCGTGAAATACGGAACCGACTGTACTTCCAACCGAATCGAGTACGACTCCGCCGCACCCACTCCGTTCGACGACTCGCAAGTATACGTTCCCTGATCCTCAAACGACGCATGCTTTATCACCAACGACTTTCCGTAGTTGTTCTGCTGAATCTTATCGCTCCACTGAATCGGCCGGCCATCTTTGGTCCACACCACCTGCGGCAGTGGCGTTCCTCCATAGATACAGAAAATTTCAATCTTCTTACCTCTCAGCGCCACCTCGTTCTTCCTGGACACGTACTGCCTCTCCGGACGGTGCTTGTTCTGGGCGGCCGAAATGCCCGTCGGCTTAACCTGCAGCAACACCCGATTACCAATCTTGTACTCGTTCCGGAACAGCGAAGAAGCCGCGCAAGCATAGAAGAAATCATCCGAAGCATCCCCTCGGGTCACATTGGAGAACCACAAGTTACCCTCCGGATCCAGCGTCATTCGCGAATTGTTGATCGAACTGATACCGCCGTCCATATTCTGAATCAACCAGTACACATTCGGCCGTGGCCAACCGTCCGGCGGTTGGCACTGCATCTTCAACGGCGAACCCTCGTCCACGTCGATCGTTTTGGCGGTTTCGTCCTTGAACGAGTTCAGCTCCGCTTTGCGCACAAACACCGAGTTGGACGTGGCCGTACCGTGCTCGTTCTCGGCGAAGCACTGATACTGACCGAGATCCTCGTCCCGGGGTGACTTGATGACCAGGGTACCGCGACCCGGCTGTTGCGACATACGGTCATCGTACGTCTGCCATTCGAACTTTTTGCCGTTCTTGATCCAGCGGTATCTGCGGAAGGAATTCGAAAGAAGAGAGAAGGAAATGGAATTAGTGTGTGGAATGATTTTGCGGTTATTCCCTCTCCCCAGTGTAGGGTGGTGTCTGCTGCAGCAGCAGCAGTAGTGGGGTAGTTCAAAGAACGTTGCTTGTCAAACATCAAAAGGTTGCTGCGAGGAAGACGTTCGACGGCCAGACGGCTTGGCAGCCCAAGAAGCATCAACCAAGTGCAGCACGGACGGATTAAGAATGTTTTCCACTTGGGATAGTTTTCCTTCTCTTTGATGATTGGTTGGAAAGCTTCTTGATTGTGCAGTGTGCAAACAAATATTATACTGGTAGCATGCTTACGGAAGGAATCTTTTGATGAAATTAAAGCTCTGTTTAAAAAAAATCTCAATTCTTGCGAACTGCTTCTTAGATGTTACTTTTAAGACAATAACATCAACTCGTCTGAAAACGGGCGGCTATTTTCCTTATAGCATATATTGATTCACATAGTAATAAAATAAATGCTACGGATCTGATACTTCCGGTTTGTTTATAAGCGTTGCTTGAGAATGCTATGTTAGCCAGTAGGCAAATAAAAAAGGGTAAGGCTCAATCCACTTAACTGATGTATATTTGCATATTTGAGCATGGCCTTGAGCATAACAAGGTAAATCATGCATACTGGCGAAAATAGCTGTGATAGTAAGGATACTTAGAGCAAAAATATTGAATAATTTACATAGTTTTTCTAGCAACAGAAGCAAAATTGTCTACTCTTTTCGTATATCAATGCCAGTGGCTTATTTCAAACAAAATAACGGACGCATTTCAGAAACGTGTTTTCAGTTTATGGAAAATAGTGTATCTTATGTAAAAAAAATGCTGGTAATCCAATGGTGGGGTTGATCAGAAAACTGATGGGAAGTGTCCCATTTTGCCCCTTTTCCCCTATAAATAAGACATATCGACACTGATTTTTCATTTGGTATTAACTGACATTTTCGAGTTCTCTTCATGTTATCACAGAATGTGTATTGAGTTTTCCAAAGATTGTTTGGTTGAAATGCGAAGAAGACAACTACATGTTGCTATAAAAACAAAAAGAATAATGATTTTGTTTGTTTTGATCAAGATATTAGCGAAAGAGAGAGTCGACGAAGAGAAATCGATCAAGTCAGTTAGGCCCTTATGAAAAATCATTGTCGATAATTCGATGTATTGAGCCATATAGAAGCATGCCCAAGATAAAAACATGCATTAAATATTCTACTTTAAGTAAAAAAAGTCCAAGAAATCGAATGTCGTTATCCCCTTTATAGTTAAACATCGATAAATGGCCCAAATGCACAACTTTGATGAAGACATTCAAAGATGATGGTATCTTATGTACAAATGTTCAAGGAATAAAATGCCGGTATCTCCTTTATTGGCAAACATTGATAAGTGGTCCAATTCACCCCTATTTCCCTATAAGTTAATTTTTTTTTTCAAAATATCGATTCAAAACAATGACAACTTGAACTTTGATAGAGACATTCAAAAATTACGGTACCTTATATAAAAATGTCCAAGGAATCAATGCTTTGTGCAATTACAATGCACAACTTCGATAAAGACATAAAAAATTATGGTACCTTATGTAAAAAAGTCCAAGAAATAAAATGCCGGTATCCCCTTTTGTGTTCAACATCGATAAGTGGCCCAATTCGCCCATATTCCTCTATAAGTTGAACTCTTAAAAAATATCTTTAAAAAAAAAAGTACAACTTTGTATAATGCCATCATTTTGATTACGTAGAAAAGACCAAGGAATCGAATGCCGGTATCCCCTTAATGTTCAAACATCGAAAAATGGCAAATTTCACCCCTATTCTCCTATAAACTGATCTTTTTCAAATACCGATATCCCGGTCCTTTCAGGACGCAGGCCATCAATTTAACTTATAGAGGAATAGGAGTAAATTGGACCAATTATCGATGTTATAATGGGGATGGTGGCGTTTTATTCCTTGGTTTTTTCTACGTAAGGTACCATCAAAATGATGGCATTAAACAAAGTTACTCCTTTTTTTCAATAGATATTTCGATAACAAATTTTGAAAACGACGTATAATCAATGCTACACCATTGATTCAGTGGCGTCTCGTAACCTCACTTTTCACCTGTTCAACGACCCTAAAAGTTGCATTTGCGAAGAATTCAGGATCCGAATCGAATTGAAAATGGGCGGAAACGACTATTCTCGTCATTTTCTACAAATTACACGCCAATTTATTGCGAAAAATCAAGAATTTGCATTCGTTGAACAGGTAGAGTTGAGGTTAGGGAATCGCCACTGCATTGATTATACGTCGTTTTCAAAATTTGTTACTGATTTGTAAAGAGATCATCTTATAGGAAAATAGGGGTGAATTGAATAACTTCTCGATGTTGGACAATAAAGGGGACACTGGCATTTTATTCCTTGCGCATATTTACACAAGATATCATCATTTTTGAATGTCTTTATCAAAGTTGTGCATTATTTTGAATCAATATTTTGAAAAGGATCAACTTATAGAGGAATAGAGGTGAATTGGGCCACTTATCGATGTTGGACAATAAGGGGGATACCGGCATTTTATTCCTTGGACTTTTTTACATACATATAGAAGAGACGAACCAGCCAAGGGCTGAAAGTCTCTCTAATAAAGACAAATCAATCAATCAATCAATCAACATACATATAGTAGCATATTTGCTGCATGTTTTATCTTGGGCATGCTGCTATATGGCCTAACATATCGCAATTTTTCGAAAAGGGGTTGGCACCATTGGATTCCCCGCAATTTTTTACATACGATACACTACTTTCCATAAACTGAAAACGCGTTTCTATAAGGTTTTCAGAGCTCCTTCTCAATATTTCCTCTCAGGATTACTCTTGGAACTTTTTTCCGAGATGTCTCATTTATTCTAAGTTTTTTTTTCTGGAATTCCAGTCGAGATTTCACTTGGATTCCTTCGAATGTTTTTCCGGTAATTTCCTGTAAGGAATTTCATAAGTTATCCCAGTAGACATTCTATGAAAACCCATGGAAAAATCTCTGCAAGAACTCTCGGAGTACCTATTAAAGAAATCCCTACAGGAGTATCCAAAATCTCAGGACAGTTTCCGGGAAGACTCCGGCGAAGAGTTGTAGGAATAATTCAAAGAAAATCTGTAAAAAAAGCTCATGTGAATCACTTTAAGTAATCCAGAACAACTACAAGGAACAGCCTGTCTCAGAAAGAAAACACGGCAATGAGAAATATCAGCAATAGCTCCTGTAGAAATTTTAGAAGGCACTCCGGAAAAACTCTTAGGAGATAACCCAGGGTAAATTCAGATAAACTCTGAGAGACATCCCTGGACTAACATCGGAAGGAATCTTCTGAGAGAAGTTCCAGGAGTAACTCCGAGAGAAAACTCAGTTAAAACTTCAAAATAAGCCCTTCGAGAACTTTTAACCTTTCAGGACGCGCGCTATCAAGCAACCGAAACTGTACCACGCTCGCGCGGTATACGACGAGCGAGGTTTTTTGATGGTGTTGTACTTTTTACAACAATTTCTTGAAGATATTACAGGAAAAACTTTGGAATAAAACTCTAGTAGAAACCCCAGGAATAACTTATGTAACAACTCTGAGAAAAATTCTGTGAAGATCTCCTGGAGAAGTCCCATAAGGAGCACTGGAAAGAATCGTGTAAAATCTACAAGAGGAATCCCAAGTTAAATTACAGGAGAAATTCTGCAACGGGAAAAATCCCAGGAAAAACACCAGGAAAGATCGGTCGGAGTTCAGGAAAAAATGCTAGAAGGAATTTGAAAGTATACCTATCCGAGAAAAAATCAAAAAGAAATACCAAAAAAAAAAAAAAAAATAGCGTGAAAAATACGGAAGGAATTTTGAGAGAAATCCTGGGAGGCATTCAAGGAGGTACGTTTAAAAAAGTTCCAGAAAGAAACCCTGACAGAATTTCTGGAAAAAATCTTTGCCGCAGAATCTATATGGATTTCAACTTCCAGGTTCATCCACGCCTACATGGAATTTGCAGCATCTTATCGGAATCGTCGGCTTGTAGGAAATATTTCGGAAGTCTAGGAGCCCTCTCAATGTTCCACGATTATCCAGATTCCTTCTTGAATGATTTAAGTTAGCAGTAAGCTACCAGTAAGAACCTGCAGCATTACGGGAAAAAAATTGTTTTGTCAGTTTGTTCTTACTATAAACATGTCCGAAAGAAGAAAGCACTACATACTTGAAACAATTTGTACTCATATCAAAAATTCAGTAATCTCTATGAACTCTTCTTTTGAGTCGTAGATCAACAGATACTAAAGTTCACTACTTTTTATTCATACGATTTAGTGTTTAATTTTTATCGGAGTAAAATTTCCCTGAGTACTCGGGGTTTTTCCTGCTACATAATATTCCCTGAGCCTTGAGGATTCCCGGTTTTCCAGGTTTTTCCAAGTAGTAGACATCCTGAGTTAACGTTGTATTTATTTTTGTATTAGTTCTTCTCATGTTTTACAACATTAAATAGTTTTTTCCTTGACTTGAAAAATATTTCTGTAACTACAAGGTTTATAAATTTAAGGTTAAGGTTTATAAAATTACAGATTAGAAATTTAAATCAATGAAGCTATTGTACCTGCCAATAGTGAGCTGGCTAAATAAAACGAGCGTCCAACCTAGCTCGATTGAAGTTTTATTTGGAGGACATTTTGTAATGAAGAAACAGCTGGGTGGTAGCACCGCACCTCGTTGCTGATAATAACCCGGAACCATGACAACTTGCTCATTACAGCTTTTGAGATGCGCCAGATCTACCTAGTACAGAGACATTTGTTGGGGATGTTCTTTTTCATCTTTAATTTATGTCTTTGCAAGAAACTGATGAAATTGTAACATGATACTTTTTCTCGTTTCAGAGAGCGAACAACAATGGCATTTAAGCCTAGACTTTAGAGCCGAAAAATTAGGCGTAATTTGCTTTGTCCCATCCCAGAAAGAAAAGCTTTAACTGAGTGACATTAACTTTCTTAACAACGTCACTCCCAACGTTTTTGCTTTGCTACATCATATAAAGTATGACTCATAGCACGTTAAAGGCTGGGTAATTCGCGCAATACAGATCTGATTGAGATCATTAGCCTCTGCTCAGTAACTCCTATCCCTACTTCTGCGTGGTACCGATCGGGCTGCAAGCAACCTTAGGGAAGATCGAATAATTAACCTCGGAGGGAACTTTGGTCGTAAGTTGACAGGAAGGGGGGGGGGGGGGTGCTTGTGCAAACCTGAGCGTCTGTTCTCCAGGAGGAGCGGCTCACAACAGCATCTGATTCTTATGGGCGGCTGATCGACGTCCGAGTGCCATTGAAGGACTCTAAGCTCAACTGTGCAACAATGGTCCTTCGGAAAGTAGGCGGTTGGTATCCGGCCTTGCGAGCCAGCCATAAAAACTAAAACCATTGGAACGGAAAATCAGCAACAGGATAATACGAACCGAGACCAACGGCAACGACCCCAGCGAACAAAAAGGACTTGCGATTGAAAACTCGGTACGTGGAACTGCCGGTCTCTCAAGTTCATTGAGAGTACCCGCATACTTGCCGATTCTTCAACTTCAGCATAATCAACGTGCACAGCCTTCACTCCGGAAGCACTGATGATGACAAGGATGCATTTTACGCGCAGATCGAACGCGAGAATGATAGTTGCCCAAGCCACGACGTCAAGATCATCATATGAGACCTAAACACTCAGGTAAGCCACGAGGAGGAATTCAGATCGCGACGATTAGAAAGTTCTGCGCCCACCAGCTGACAAACGAAAACAGCCTACGACTCATCGCTGCCTCTAAAATCATAGCCATACGCAGCACCTTTTTCCAACGCAGCCTCCCCTATCGTTAATCGTTATAACTGGAGATCACTACATCAGACAGAATCCCAAATCGACCTCGTCCGCCAAGGCACTTCTATGACATTATCGACGTCAGAACCTATCGTGGCGCTCGCTAACATCGAATCTGATCACTATCTGGTATAATCACCACCTCGGTACAATCTGGAGCGACTGAAGCAATCGGATGTCGCCATCGCATGCACGCAGAATCTCGATACAGCGTTGCCGGACAAGGGCGAGCTCGATGAAGCCCCTCTAGAGGACTGCTGCAGTACAGTGAAAGCAGCCATCAACAACGGAACTGAAACCAACGCTGGGCATGTTGAACGGAGCAGGAGGAACGATTGGTTCGACAATGATTGTAGAGAAATTTTGGAAGAGAAGAACGCAGCGAGGGCGTTCATGCTACAGCACGAGACCCGGCAGAACGTGGACCGATATAGAGAAACGCGGCAACAGCAGACCCGCCTCTTTCGGGAGAAAAAGCGTCGCCAGGAAGAAGCGGAGTGTGAAGCAATGGAACTGCTGTGCCGTTCCCAACGCAATCCCGCAACGGCTTCGTACCGCGAGCCGAAACATGAAGGGATAAGGACGGAGGGCTCTTGACGGATGGACGTGGGGTGATCGAAAGGCGAAAGCAGCACTTAGATCAACCCCTGAATGGCGTGGAGAACGTAGGCACGGGAGACCACGGCAACGGAGGACAGTGCAGCGGAGGACGGAAATGAACCAACTCCCACGCTGAGGGAAGTTAAGGATGCCATTCATCAGGTCAAAACCAACAAAGCAGCAGGTAGGGATGGTATCGCAGCTGAACTTATCAAGATGGGCCCAGAAAAGTTGGCCATCTGTCTGCACCGGTTGAGAGACAGGATCTGGGAAACCGAACAGCTACCGGAGGAGTGGAAGGAAGGGGTAAGGACGATCATTTGGAATGTGAGAAGTTCAGAGCGATCATCATTTTGAATGCTACCTACAAAGTGCTATCCTAGGTCATCTTCCGTCGCCTGTCACCTAAAACGAATGAGTTCGTGAGAAGTTATCAAACCGGCTTCATTGACGGCCGGTCGACGACGGACCAGATCTTCACCGTACGAAAAATCCTCCAGAAATGCCGTGAATACCAGATCCCAACGCATCACCTGTTCATCAACTTCAAAGCGGCATACGAAAGTATCGACCGCAAAGAGCTATGGAGAATCGTGCGTAGGGCTTTCGGGAGAACTATCTAGTTCATTCGAATCTCGCCGGGGATTGCGACAAGGTGACGGACTCTCATGCCTACTCTTCAACATCGCTCTGGAAGGTGTGATGTGACAAGCCGGGCTCAACAGCCGGGGAACGATTTTCACAAAATCCGGTCATTTTGTGTGCAGAGCTGTATACACCCGCCTGAAACGCGAAGCAGCAAAGGTCGGACTGGTGGTGAATGCCTCAAAAACAAGTACATGCTGGTACGCGGAACCGAACACGACCGGATCCGCCTGGGTAGTAATGTTACGATAGACGGGGATACTTTTGAGGTGGTGAAGGAAATCATCAATCTCGGATCCTTACTGACGGCTGACAACAATGTGAGTCGTGAAATTCGAAGGCGCATCAACAGCGGGAGTCGGGCCTACTACGGCCTCCGGAATAAACTGCAGTCTAAAAAGATTCACCCACTTGCCAAATGCACCATGTACAAAACTCTAATAAGACCAACCCTGCACCGAGAAAAATTTCTACTCAATGACTGAGTTGGCCTTACTCAGAAATCGAAAAATCCTTTGTATTCTTACTCAGTTTCGGCTAAAAGTGGGACAACCCATTGGCAATGGGTTGTCCCACTTTTAACGGAAACTGAGTAAGAAAACAAAGGATTTTTCGATTTCTGAGTAAGACCAACTCAGCCACTGAGTAGAAATTTTTCCCTGTGTGCAAAAGCTGGTGTTCGCAAGAGATCCGGATGGTACAAGAAGACCTGGATGGAGGACTGGATCCACGAATAGAGTGTTGTGGCGAGGAATTGTTGATTCAGTTTTATAGTAATAACAACTAGCTGTCCCGGGAAACTTTGTCTTCCCAAGCTGTGGTGGTTTGACAGCTGTTGAGGTCATTGTGGCACAGCACTCTAGATTGGTTTCATTTCGATCATGTTGATTTTCTTCCCAGTTCATAGAAAATCAGAAGTTTATAAATTTTTTTACTTTCTTAGTTGATTTTCGTAATTTTTAATACTTATAAACACAGCCAGCATGAATACGAATCGAATCGTGCAAGAGTCATGCTGATCGGTTCACCCGTTCGTGAGTTTTGTTGCCTCAAAGGTACTTCGAACTCATTTTTATATATATAGATGTAATACTAAATAAATTAAATGAATGAATAAATGAATGAACGTCGAACCCGACATCGTACCTTTAATCTTAGTCCCATTTAGGCGACGTGAGAAATGACCAACGATTGACCTAACCGGCCTTCAAAACCAACAGCTTGTACGAATATGGTAGCGAATTACTGTAGTCATACAGAAAATTAGTAAAGCGCTGGCATCGTATAACAACAAGCGCAACTTTGAAACAGGGATGAGCTACTTTAGGGAATTACCTACTCGGGAACTAAAGTTAGAATCGGTGCGTGCGTGGCGTCCCTCTCTCGAGACAGCAGAGAACGCATCGTCATTAGTATGGGACAAATGTCAAATCCTCGCTCCAGTCGACTTTTTAGATCCCATTTAGGTCCCATATGAACTGTACAAAATTTCAGCGCAATCGGTGAAACTATAATTTAGCGCAAGCGGTTCAAAGTTTCCATAGGATTTACTATGGGAAAAGTTACACTTTCAGATAAAAAATCCCAGAGGTCGTCCCTTGTCTTCTTAATTCAAATCGATCAATGATTCTTGTAGAAAAATCAATGATGAAACTTTCCTTCGAAGACCGCAAAAGAATTGGATGCTTGTGGAAAAAGTTATTGATTTATTACCTATTAGTGATCCAATGAACGGGTTTTTGTTTTGTTTTATTAGCAGCACTGTAGCTGCTGCCTTGGCTGCTGCTGTTTCTGGGGGTGGTGATGCCTCCCGCTACCCCATGCAACAACGGCAGCAGCAGTGCTGCTGATAAAACAAAACAAAAAGCCGTTCATTGGATCACTAATCGGTAATAAATCAATAACATTTTCCACAAGCATCCAATTCTTTTACGGTCTTCGAAGGAAAGTTTCATAATTGATTTTTCTACAAGAATCATTGATCGATTTGAATTAAGGAGACAAGGGACGACCTCTGGGATTTTTTATCTGAAAGCGTAACTTTTCCCATAGTAAATCCTATGGAAACTTTGAACCGCTTGCGCTAAATTATAGTTTCACCGATTGCGCTGAAATTTTGTACAGTTCCTATGGGACCTAAATGGGATCTTAAAAGTCGACTGGAGCGAGGATTTATTTTTTCCATACAAGCGTGTACCATACTAATCGTCATGCCATGCCAACAGAGAGCGATGACGGCCGATGAGGTGTTAATTTGTTTACATTCTTTCTCCATTAGTGAAAAGTGGAGTTTGCGAGTGAAAGAGTTTTGTTTTTTTTTCTGACGTAAAACATATGTAGGAAAGTGTGGTTGACGATACGGAAGTGCTTCAACTTTTGAAAATCGGGAAGTCATCAGAGAGAGACTGGAGAGTTCTGACTTTCCCATGGCTTATACAAATTTTAATGAATATTAATAAGACTTAGTCCAAAACGATGGCAGTTGGTCGTCACCCGACTAATCCACCCTCAATTTCGGTGAAACACCCCATACACGATACAAAAGAATGTAACAGTTCGACCAATAGCGTGGGGTGGGTTCTGAAGGAGATCAACCAACCTAGTACCAGTCAAATAAATGTTCAATCCCCCTAAGAATTAATTCGCTAGGGTCATTAAATTCCGTACTGGCAACCACACAAGCAATAACAACTGCACTGCAAGACGGAGAAGCTCTGACACCATTCGGCATATGGTTGATGTCAGGTCCCTGATGGTTTTCCTATACTTATTGGCTTGTTCTCCGCTTCCCTTCGGCGTCAACGTTGACCAAGAAACGTAGATATCTCTCTGCTGTCTGAAAGCGTGACGGAGAAGTTGTTGGTGCTAGTGCGGCGGTAGAACATTTCCATTTTGGCATGTTCGAACTTCAACAACGTACAGCCGCCCCCGTGTTCTAGATTTGATAGGAAACTCAGCTGTTTTGTGCAAGGAGAGCTGATGAAAATGAGATGGGAACAAAATGTTCTTTTCATTGGATGTTCCGTGTTTTTCCGGGTCGGATTGAGGTCAATCAGATGCCATGTCGAGCATGTCCGCAGAAATGGATTCATTCATTCGTTTGCATTTTCAACAGTAATTTGTCGGAACATATACAGTTGTTAGTTGCTGCTATCACCACGTCGGAATCGCTTTTACCACGTCGGAATCGCTTTTTTGCTGCTCGGATAATTGAAAATACACTCAACTTTAATAATTGATCGTAATTAGTAACTGCGTAGAAATTTCTCACATTATTTGTCTATTTTACCAAAAAATGCCAAATGTTAAAGCCTTGATGGCCAGCAATACGCCAAAATGCAACAGTCATAAACAGCAATCAGCATAACAATTACGATCTCGATTGTACGGTGACACAACGTTCCTCCAACATATGTATCCTTTAAATCGGCACCGATGCAAGAGCAACGACCATGACAGACACCGTAATTTTGGTGGCTGATAACATCATTGTGTTCTCGTCGTTCCTCTGGCCTATCTACACCAATTGCTTGGTTGCGGGTAACTACCGAAAATTGGTTCTGTCCACAACGTCGGGACGGCGCGCGACAACAACAGTTTCCACCCATCAACCCATCCAACAGTCAGTGTGAATTTATTTCCTATATCAAAATCGAAGGGGGTCGAGGGTCAAATCACCGCACACACTGACTGGCCAGGCTATTGCGGCCCTGAAGAGCGGGCGAGCGCAATTTAGACAAGCGGA